>NW_022681453.1:88453145-89653145 GCF_009764315.1 Trachypithecus francoisi
CAGAAGTGTCCAAACACATTGGATTCTGATGTGTTCAAACAGTTTTTAGATTTTATCTAGGCTCAAATTCATACCCTAATGAACTCAATACTTTGTTTACCAGGTCCTGTGGGTTATACTTCAAAAAAACAGGGTAAATGACATGTGTATTTTAATACGTATTAGTATCCTGGAGAAATAAACTCTTCTGTAAAAGTCTAAAAATTTAAAATGTAGTGCTGAGGTCAGGACAGCGTTATGTTTTGTTGTGACATTTATCTCAAAATTTATTCTGAGAGAGATCAGAAGTAACAAACTTGGATTTCTTGACCTTATCAAAGAGGAAGTCAGTCTCAGATTCATTGTACAGCACTTCCATTCTGTAGATTCCTAGGCATAACACCAGCTTCATCCAGTGAGGCCTTTAGAAAAACCCTTCCAGCCATTCAGTTGAATTATCTACAACGTTTAATGAGGAATCTTGACAAATTGAGCCCACACTCGCTGCCCACACCAAAATGAAAGTGACTTTTCTCCACATCTACCTTGGAAGAATGATTTAGAATTTAGAGCAAATAACTCCCTCAGTAGAAAATAGGTGCCATTTAACTTGGAGTCTAAACAGGAGGTTCCTGGCTCAACAGAGCTCTGTCTTCCTTATGAGTTCCTTTCTGCACCAAGACCTGTCTTGGCTTTGTGGTCAACCTTCTGGCTCCCAGACATTGGGATAGATTTCAGTCATCAAGAGCAAACCACGAAGAAAATCTAGATTTCAGCAAGCTATCCAAATCCTCATGAATATTCTATGTGTCTCTTCCCTTTGGAAAAGTATTTGTAGTCACACTCTTCAGGATTTCTGTAGTTTTATGTTTTCAGTTATACTGGTTTTAAGGGGAGTTTTTTGTGAACTAATTAAGAATAAGTGTTTAATTCTAAATATTTCTTAAAAATTGAGCCTTATTGTTTAAAATGATAGAGTTCATAAAGCAATCATTTGCTTGGATTACATACTTTAAAATATTGCCAGATTTATATTAGGGAGAAACCTGATTGGACATTCACCTAACAAATGTATGTTTCCTGATATAGTCTTAGAAGACAATACGTTTAGAATTGAGCAAGCCAAGATAACAATCGTTAACAATTATTTCCATTTATACTTTTTGTCATAATAGGAGCTGGGATGAGCAGGGTAGAGAACTGCCTCCTTAAGATCATACTGTTATCATTACTGTTCTACAGTGTTTCATTATCATCCTCTAGACATTTTGCCATTTTTTCCTAAAGCTTCTTCTTTTTTCCCTTAAGGATGTACTATGTAAATTTATTCTTTGTTAAAATAGTTTGTTTTTTTTTTTTTCCAAATCAATTTTCCTAGAGGCAAGATGTCTTTCTTCTCACATATGAGAATTCAAATCAGGAGTTAATCAGCAATTTGCTTATTTGCCTGATGATACATTAAACATCAATATGCTTTCCCCTCAAATTTTAGTGACTCAGTGCCTTTCTCTTTGCCTCAAAATCTCCATAAGCTTGTATATGTCATTGATGTGATTAATAAATTATTTCTTTAGATCTTTCTTTCTTTCCTGTTTTTTTTTTTTTTTTTGGTTTTTTTTGGTTTTTTTTTGGACAGGATATCACTCTGTTGCCCAGGCTGGAGTGCAGTGATGCAATCATAGCTCACTGCAGCCTCGATCTCCTGTGCTTAACTGATCCTCCTGCCTCAGCCTCCCAAGAAGCTGAGACCACAGGTGTAAGCCACCATGCCTGGCCTAGATTTTTTAATACTGTTTTACAATTCCCTGGAAAAGAATTAGAGACTTTTGGGAGAGGTCAATTTCAGTCTTTAAAATGTTGCTTAGCAAAGTACAATGTTGGTTCATGGGAATTGCCCATCTTTTCCATATTTGTTCTTTTAAAAAAATGCACTAATGCATGTTCAATTCAACAAATATTGATTGCCACTTATCTGCCTGGTTCCATGCTTAGGGATTAAAAGAATTAGATATGATCTCTACCACCCAACACAGTACAGTGGAGAAAACAGGAATAATAACAATAACTATAAAACAAGCCAAATCTCAGTAATTAATGGGTTAGTGATATAAACAAAAAATGAAATAACAGAAAAGTAATACATTCTAAATGTATGAATTAGAGAAGGTATTATCAAGAAAATGAATTTTAAGATAGATTTTAATAGATAAGTAGCTATTGATGATTTTTGAGAAAGCAAAGATTCAGAGGTATAAAAAGTGCTCCAGGCCGGGCACAGTGGCTCATGCCTGTAATCCCAACACTTTCAGAGGCCGAGGCAGGTGGATCACGAGGTCAGGAGATCAAGACCATCTTGGCTAACACGGTGAAACCCCGTCTCTACTAAAAAAAAAATACAAAAAAAATTAGCCAGGCGTGGTGGCAGATGCCTGTAGTGGTCCCAGCTACTCGGGAGGCTGAGGCAGGAGAATGGCGTGAACCAGAGAGGCAGAGCTTGCAGTGAGCCGAGTTCACACCACTGCACTCCAGCCCAGGTGACAGAGCGAGACTCCATGCTCCATATAGCTGAGAAACAGCATGATTCGGAATGACTACATTGCTAGCCATATGATGAGATTATTGAGAGATGAAAACAATGTAAATTGGATTCATATGTTTGAGGGCTTTTAGGTTATGCTAAGCACTTCAAAAAATTTTTCTTTAGACAATTAGGAGATATTAAAATTGTGTTTCTTTTTGTAATCTTGGGAGTGATATAATTACATCTGTATTTTAGAAAGATGGCTGTGATTTTTTCAAATGGAATATTAACTGGCAAAAAAAATAGCCAGAAATCACTTAGTAGGTTTGCAACAATCCAGAAAGATAAGTCTGAGAAATTGAACTTATTGTGGTAGAAAGGAAACTAAGGGAATAATGCTGAAATGCCTTTGTATATGGAACTACGAAGACCTAGAGAATGACTGAATGCTGTTATGGAGAGAAGGGTGGCAATGCTGTTCCTAGACTGGGCAAGTAGTAGATAATAATGTCATTAACTGAGACAGGGAACAGAGAGAGTAATAAAGATGGGTGTGTACATGCTAGGCTTGCAAGGGGCCAGTAGGACTTTGAGTGGGAAGACGCTAACTGATGGTTGAAAATGTTTTCTGGACTTCTAAACAAAAGTCAGGATTTGGGCCGCAGATTTAGGAGCCGCTTGTTTACATCTAGATAGTTCTTAAATCTTGGAAAACATAATAGAGGAGAAAATATAGATGGAGAAAATAAGCCAGAAATCAAATATTTAGGCAGCATAGTTATATTTAAGGAGTAGGCAGAGGAAAAAGAGCTTCCAGATGTCAAAAAAGATAAGAGAAAACCAGGAAAGGAGCTGGGAGATGAGGCAGGAAAAGGCCTAAGAAAGGAAGTTTGGCAATGGCATTGCAGTGGCAATGAGAAGGAGAGGGATCAGAAGAGGCTGCCAGCTTGACCGTGCATGTCCAGAATCCTACTCTCTGAAACCTTTGGGCTGCATGCTTCAGAATTAGCAGTTTCCAGATTTTAGAAACGTACATGAGTACGTATACCATTGATTAGAAACATTAATGTGTATTCAGTGACCAGTATGAATAGTCTTACCAAGCAGAAGAACTAAAACCTATAAACAGCCCTTCGATCAGTATAAGTTATGTTTTGCCATTGAATAAATTAAGAGAAAACTCAACTTTCAGAGTTTCTGGACTTAAGAATATGATTAAGGCTATTGTTGCAGGAAATGAGTGGAGGCTGGACCACAGTGGATGAAGAAGATATATCTAAAAGATGAGGAAGCAGAGGCAGATAGTTTTTTTATTAAAGGAATGAGAGCAAGAGGGAGGGATTGTTTGAAGGAGAAGCCATGTCAAGGGAATGATTTTTTTTTTTTTAGGATATTAGAGCATTCGAGCTGTTTTGTAGGTAGAGAGCAAGTAACTCATGGAGAAATGAAAACATGGACAAATAGAAATATAACAGAAATAATGGAAAGTAAAAGGCCTCAAATGAGATGGAAGGGAGGGTGGTCCAAGAGCACAGGGAAAGCCAGCAGGTGGCCTTCTACGGGGCTTCCTCTCAGACTGGACCTAATGGTACAAGGTTAGAATAAAGGAATAAAGAGTATAGATTAAAGGAATAGAATAGGGTATGGAGTCTATACATGTTACTTTTCTAAGAGAATCAGTCTCTTGGTAGCCTATTGCCAGGGTAAACCTTATCGCAGACTTCATATTCTAACTTTGTCAAGAGGAAACACATTAATTATTTTCTAACTCTATCAAAACATTCATGCACGTTCATTTACATTTGTCTATGATAGACATTGTGCATTCCTACTTGTCTTATGTTAGTTGGACTTTTCTTTGGAGTGGCACGCTTTATGGAACAAAGACAGATTGGTTAGTAGTATAAATGGAGTTGGTTAATATAATTAAATCTAAAATTAATAGTAAATATTCTTATAAAGAAATCAAAACTACTTTCTCAGAAAATTGTCATCATTATTTTCATTGATGAGTTTCTCCCAGCATGAAAGATGTAGGTTTTAGGGATCGTGCTTTTGTTCAATTTAATATACAGAGGGAATGCCACATAGGAAAAACAGAAAAAACAACTTGAATTTCTTGGAGCTGTAGTTGACCAAGTAGGAGAATGATTCATATTACTTTCCTGTAAATATTTCTATTTCTTTCCTTTCCACTGATTTCACCTGCTTAGGAAGTCTGCTATGGCAGTTTATTAAATCATCACTTCATGGTTAAAAAGAAAAGTGCCAATTTTAGCAGCTGGAATCCACATTACCCCAGCCTAAATTCCTCAGTAAACTAGAGCAGCAGTGAATAATGTATTTACAGTATGGTGGATTTATTAGTACCACATCTCTTCTCAGCTTCTCCTCTCCTTAATCCCAGCTCCTTTTTGTTTGGTGGAGTACTGTAACTAACTCGGGTATGTATAAACTGAAGGCTGCTTTGAATGTTCATGGCCTTCACAGAGCTGAATCAAAGTGCCTTCTTCAGCCTCAAGATAAACATTTTGTTTCATTTACAGCTGGAAATTTCTTATATTTTACTATTTAAATCCCCCAAAAAACTACACGCAAAGGCAAAATGTTCACTATTGTGGTGGGCTTTCTCTACCTTATCAACCACTAATCTTTTTAAAGTTTCCTTTTCTCTTTAAGAAAGCAATCCATATTTTCAAATTCCCTTGGATGTTATCTTTTAGCTCATAGAAGTTCTGAGTCAAGTTTCTGTTCAGTGCACCAGTTTTCACAACTGTAATTTCACTAATACCTAGCAGCGTAGTCTAAGAACAGATGTGGCATGCAAGTTAAACATGATTCCCAAAAACAATAAAAAGAGATTGTTCATTTTATATAACCTATTTCTCCACTAATGGTAAAGTGGTGCTTGGCCACCTCATAATAATAAAATAAAATTTTAAAAAGAAATTTTCTTCATCTTTCTTCTAAGGCAGAGTTCTAGCCTGAATCAATTTTTTTCCAGCATTATATAAGATGCAAGGAAATTACACTGCCTGACAAAAAGGTACTGGTGTGTATGAAAGGCTTAGCGTGGTAGGAAAACCTTTCATTGAGAGATTAGGTCTAGGTAGGGCCTCTTTGTGGGGAAACTGAGTTGAAGTACTTTACACTATTTGTGGAATGAGATTTTGTTGTAGAAATCTGGTACAAACAAATAGGCAAATCCCCCTAATATTTTCCCCACTGAGAAATATGATACCAAGTTTCCAATCTACTGTTTAATTTTGCTAAAACATTACAAAATATACTGGATTTCAGGGACTGCATATACCAGTAGGCCTATTGTTCAGCTGACATTTTTGTCTTTTGTTTTCATATGCTTATGTCAAGCATGCTTGACACCTAATATACTAGAAGCCACATCACTAAAGAAGACAAAAATGGCAACAGCTATCATTTACTAAGTAATAAGTACTATCATTAACTTTACATGTGGTGTCTTCTAATGACTAGCTGATTCCTTTTGCTTCATTTTCTGCCCCCAGGAACTGTAAGTGCCATTTAGAATAAGACTATGTTATCTTCTTACATATTCAAGATTTTTCCATTTCTTATTGTTTCCCTCGGTTTGTAGCCATTTTTATACTTTAAGATATATATTTGTTGTTGTTGTTAGTGGACTTTACGCATGAATATCAAACAGCAGCTAACTACTTTGTGCAAAACCTGACTTTCTATTTTGAAAGCCACTTGAGGGAGCTCTACCTCATTGTTGAATTATGTTAGCTATCTCCTCCTCTTCCTCAAGGAAGACTTCAAAATGAACTGTGACTGACTTCATTTCTGTTTCACTGCCACCAGAACCTTCCCTGCATGGTAACATTTTTCCATTTTGAAGAAAACAAGCATCTTCTCAACTTTGGTCATTAACCATTGTAAAAATACTTTTGCTTCATTCATGCTTTCTGGGATTTTTCTATCTGTGGGTTAAGCTCACTCCAGTTGGGACATTTAGAATACACAGTGTTTATAATCTTTTTCTTTCAGCTCCAAAAGATGTGCTCCTTCCTCATAAACCAGACACTGAGGTCTCTCAGAGTGAACCTGGTAAATTAATTATTTCATCCTTCTGGCTAAGAAGTGTATTTTTCAAAAACAAAATTCTTGAAGTAAATATATTTTTAAAGGTTGTGATATGGAAGAAATTCAGAGAAAAATATGGATATAAAATGCATATTTCTTGTGGGTAGATTGAATCATCTGGGTTGAATTATTTTTCCTTGGTGAAATGAGGGAATAGTACATAGGCTCATTGAGTAGATCATGCTAAAACTATCATACCACTGTTAACTAAGCCAACTCTTATATCCTTTCAAAATGTAAATGTAGCTACATTACAACTATGGGTATACTTTTAAGTAAAAAAAAAAAGTGGATGCCTACTCAAAATTTTCCCCAAAGTGAGAACTCCAAAGTTTTAGTTAAACTAAGTTCTCTGATTAGCATCTAATGTGCAGAATTTTCTCTTATTTATTATAATTCTTAGAGAACATTTAAATTATTAAATCAATGCATCTAAAAAATATAGAAATTATTTTGACTTTACCAGGTAGTAATTCTCATAAATATGTTCCTTTGGTTTGCTTTTGGCATAGTTCTGCAACCTGTTACCTTTAGATATGAGCCACCAAAGACAACAATAGGTAATGGTTTTCCCATATCAACCAACTCTGTTTTCTTTGCTACCGTCAAGATTGCAGGCCTTTCTCAAATGATCCTGTTGAAACATCATTTCTTCTCAATTCATCATTTCATTCTCATTATTATTACTCTTTCCAAAATAGAAAAGCCATTATTTCACTGTCATAATGGGTTTGCTTTGAAGACTACCTCAAGACATTACTGAATCCATCTTCATTTACTTCATTTATCTCCATGTTTCCATACGAGTCCACTGTGTTTACTAATGGTGCCCGTTTAACAATTTCCATTGGTTTAGTGGTTCTCAGCTGTAATGTAACATACTAGCATGTGGTAAGTTTGAAAGATACTGCAAGTAATTATCAATATTGGCCAAAATAGTAAAAATTGCCAGTGATTTGTTAAACTGAGCTCAAGCAGACTCAAGGAGATGATACCAACAATGATATTCCCACACATTTTGTAATCCTGTATGCTCTCTTGAATGGAGGAGACAAGGACTGTGTCTAACCCACACCCCATCTCAACCAGCCATTCTGATGGATTGGTTCAAGAATAGAATGTCATGTACTGTGTGTCCTGGTGGAAAAACAGTTGAGAACCATTATTCTAATATTCCACAGTCATTTTTCCAAAAGTTGTGTGCACATTTAACTTTCTTCTTTCCTTTTTCTATTTCAAATGAAGGAATTTCATGTAATACCAATCTGGTCTGGTGCTGGCTTTGAATCTAAAAATTTACAACCGTGGTCCTTTTCTTTTTGCAGCTCCTCTAGAGACACGAGGCATCCCTTTTATACCCATGATTTCCCCAAGTCCTAGTCAAGAGGAACTACAGACCATTCTGGGTAAATTTCATTTTAATATTTGTTCAAGGAGGGCTTGCCTTTTAGGAATTTCCCTTCGAGTAGCCATAATACATTATGTTCATAGCTTGTTTCTAAATAATAGGTTATTTAAAAATTCATTTCACTCAACACTTTTACATTGACACTGTATTTGGCCTAATATGTATGCTGATTTTCAATATAAAATGTTGTAATACATCTAAGATGTGTTAAATTGGCTCTGGTGATTGTGATTTAGAATACTTAAAAATTTTAAGTATTCTAAAAAGAAAAATGTTCCTAAGTCAATGCTGTTCTTTTGTGTTGCTTTTTCTGTATTTTAAACTGCATTTGGGAAGAAAAATTAGTTATCTAGTATTTATTAAGCCTTTACTCGGTGCAGTTAAGTGATGCAGTTCTAAGAACTTAGAACTTCTTAAAAGTTCTAAGAAGAAACTTTTAAAGAGGTGTCCTTACCCTAGAGAGCTCACGCTCTAATATGAAGACAGGACTTAGTTCCAATACTGCAGCCTCTGTGCCACTCAACACATTACATGCCTTTGTATAATTTAAGCCATGTAACTCTGTGAGATAAGTTCTATTACTTGCTCCATTTTACAGATTAGAAAATTGAGGCATAGAGAGTTTAAAAATTTGGCCAAGGTGAAACAGCTGGAGTCAGAGCCAGGATTAGAATCTACACACTCAGCCACCAGAGTGCCTAGGATTAACCTCAGTGTTACATTAATTACAATGAGTGCGATAGAGAAAAGAGCAACATGTTGAACAAACAACGTGGAGAAATAAGGAAAGGCCTCTCAGATTAGGGTCATTTACACTGGGTCTTTAAGTTGGAATGAGAGTTGACCAGTCAAAGATGCAAATGGTTCTTTCAAGTTACAGATAGATGGGAAAGAGGCACAGGGCAAGGAGTGACAGTTAGACTAAACTGATGAGCAGGTAGTTGCCTGGAGAAACAAGGATGGGTAGGTTGGAAAGGTCCATTGGGATGAACTGAACATGCTTTCAAGGAGTTCAACACAAATGTGTTCACTGTGTGGAAACTCCAGTTTGCCTGCCCCTTGGTTGAAAGTGAACCAAAAAGCCAGAGTTCCTGGCTTGTGTTTGTTGGCGTCTCTCTCCTGTCTACACTGCATCCCACGTGGCTTTACTTAAATCAGAGGCCCTATTGACCTCCCTTCATTCCTTTTCTGATAATCCATCCTTTGTGGGTATCTACTGAAATAAAGTTACTGATCACATTTTAAAATAAAATCCTTTTGGAAGAAAAAAATTAAAATTGAGTGAGCAAATATATTCTAATCAAATATTCATCTAGTCTAGCTTATTTCTGGAAAATCAATGTCGCCCATGATGGCAAAGTTAAAAGTAGTTTTCAAAAACCACTACTGAATATGCTAATTATTTAACTTCTACTCCCTGTTTTTCTAATGTGTCTTGGTTTATTCATGTCAGAACCATTACCTGTCAATTATCACAAGTATATTTCTTGAGCAGAATCAAGAGAATACAAAAGCAGGACAGAAAACAAAAAGATAGCAGTGTATCATTTATACCAAGTGTTTCCTTGGATCCAGTACAGGCAAAGTGAACAGTGTAATTTGCTGTGTCTGTATGATGTGTGATTTCAAGGTAACATGGGAATGGAAGTATTGCTGTATGTGTATTTTTTTTTATTTTGTCAAGAGGATTGTGTTGGTATGTCAAACATATACTCTGATTTTCACATGAGAAAAATAGAATATTTGTTTTATGTGATGTAAATATACATCTTTTCATATGATATATTTCCTTTCCAGCTCATCAAAGTAGCATGTGGGATTTATGGGCAGGGAAGAAACATGAAGGAGATAAATACATCGAGAGAACTAGGAGATTTTCATACATGAGCCATATCCAAGAATAGCCACAACTAGATTAATGAAACAATGATCCTGAGCTAAAAGCTTTTGGAAATCCTTATAACAATCATTAAAATAATAGCGTAAGACAGCAGATATCACAAATGAGAGTTATTAAAATGTACCACTAACTTTGAATTATTGTGATTACTGAGTGTATTTCTAAATGCAACTTATCCTTTTATTATTGTACGGGGCAGAAAAGAGTATGTGTTTTTTGGTCATATTCATAAGGGTAATTATTTAAAACAAGCCAATCTTATTGTGTTTTCTCCAGAAGAAACAGACAAATCCACCCAAGACCGTTTCACAACTAAGATTCCACGAACAACTGAACTGGCAAAGACAACTCAGGGTAATCCTCTCCCCCACCTCTGAGAATAACTTTTCCTTATTTGCTTTTAATCAGGAAAGAAATTTTCTTTTCAGAATGTCATTTCTCATCACAGTGGATTACTTGATTTTTTTGTCATTTTATAGGTGAAAGAAATCAGCCAAATCTGAATACTAATATGAATATCAGTTGAACATAGGCAAGACAAGTTCTTTCATTGGCACTTACTTTTTTTAATGTATTGTTGACCACTTGATGCTTCTAACTAAGAGCGGAAGATCCCATTTTTTCCCCACATTTGACCTTCATTTGACTCGTTTTCCATATCTGATAAGTAATAACTGTTATCTTCCTCTTCCTGCTCCCTCTCTAACTTCCTCCTGGTCTTCCTCCTTCTCTTCTCTCTTTTTCTCACTTTCTCCAATCTTCCCCATTTGATGAAACACATTAATAAGAAAAAAAGCTATTAACAAGAAAAATCACTTTTCAAAATTATGACAATATTTAAACATCCAGAGAAGTGATTTCCTACTTTTTATTTCTTCTCTGTGATTTTCTGCTTTCGGGGAAGTGAACTCACCTACACAAAGCTCTACCTCATCTTCATGCACTCAGAAGTGTTTTCCCATTTATACTTTTCTATCCTACTATCCTACTTAGGTTATAACACTTGTGGACTTCTAATACTGTGGTGGTGGTGGTGGTGGTGGTGTTTTTTAATGACCACTTTTGCCCATCTCTGCCTCTATCGGATGGTAGAAAGCCAAAAATAAGACCAAAAAGAGCAAACATTTAGGGAGTTAGAAGACAAATAAGTTTATGTTGCCCATTATGAGTTCTAATTTGAGGGGGAAAGTTGGTGAGAGAAGTTTAATAATAAGAGGAAATGATCATGAAAGAAATCTATTTTTAAAGTACATGTGTCACTGGGGCAACATTTACTCCAAGTAAACACGACTAAGACTATGGTAAAGAGCAGTTCCTTTAAATTATCTAAATCTTTTTGACTTGTTTGTATGGTTTAACTTTTTGTTATGTTTTAAACTTTTATTCAATTACTTCATTTAATTTTTATTTGCTGTTTATTTATAATTATACACAGAAGACTAAAGTATAATATGACAGCCCTCTCACATCTCTATCACCAGCCTCAACAATGAACAGATACTCCGTTGTGATACATCTCTATTCCACCCTGATTTCTGTATGTTTATTATTTCATGTTTTTGCAAATCTCTTTAATTTCTGGCTTAAGGGAAGATAGGTGGATTCTCATAATCAATCTGTTTTTACCACAAAATACATAAATATTTACAACAAGCAGGATAAATACTCTCATTCCACACAGGTTGTGTTGCCAAATGAGAAAGATTTCAGCTTTTTAGAGATATAAGGATTTCAGAATGAGGATAAAAGATCACAGGCCTGTTCTTTCGTTGTTTTGCCTTTTCCTACTTTAAAGAGAATATCAATATTGTGTTACCATTACTAGTATATATGGAATTTTAATCAAATTCCTTCAAAATACTGTATTGAATATGAATTTCGCCAGTTATTGGGAGTATATCCATGATCTCATGTCATTATATAAATTGTCTTAACCTATTTATATATGTTGACTTTTTCTTATATCCTTAGCTCTTTCTCTATGTTTAAAATGGAAACCCTGAGGCAGTTTTCTCAAGGCCATATGTTGTTTGGTGATGAGCTATATGAGTAACTTACAACCTAAACTGAAATTATATTTCAGCTCTTTTATTTAAAAAATTCTTTCTAGATTTAAATGAAGACTATGGAGAAAACTAAAACAAAAATTCAGATGCCATGGCTTTGAAATCACGTAGTGCTGATTATTTCTGTGGTCTACTCTCAATCTCTTTCCTGTCCAAAGCTTTAAAATGTATATATATTCTAGAATGAGACAAGGACTAGGATTCTTACTTTTAAGCAGAAGCAACCTAACATTGAAAGGGATTTACATGGAAAGATGAAATAGGTTAAGAGGGGATCCCACCATCTCAAAATTGGAAGAAAAAAATTGCAGATAATCATCAGGCACTTTAGGGTCTGTGAGAATTAATTTTTATGGTTATTACACTTGGGAAGGCCCAAACTAAACCTATAGAGAATTTCAGTCCATGTCCGCTGTTGTTGGCTTGAAGTATGGCAAAATTCTGCTCATCACAGTCTTTACATTGGAAGTATATAAATGAGCTACATTATAACCTATTGCACAGGCACACTTTTTTAACTTAGTAGGCAAGGCTTGCTGATTTATGGCTATATAAATTATCCACTCAATATGTGAATAAAATCTTTAAAACGATGTAATCTACTTACATAGTTTACAGGAAAAAATTTTTCCAAAATCATTATCAAGAAAGCTGGTGGCAGGAGACAGTATGTGATGGGGAAGTGGGGACAGAGGAGAGCAGCATGGAATAGATGAATTCCAGGATGAATGCTTACCTTGAAACCTTAGGATACATTAATGTTTCAGCAGGTTCTCACAAGTTTGCCTGCATACAGTGGTCACCCACTTATTCATTCATTCAGCAAGTCTTCATTAGGATGCCTTTCTGTGCAGGTCCTGGATCATTGGCCCAGGGATTATCTGAGTTTTTGTTCCTTGCTTGTCCTCTTTTGATAGGCAGGGCACCAGATGTCATTTTCTGTCATTTCTACAGCATTTTGGATGACACCGAGTGAATACTTACTCATTTCAGGTTCATGAGCAAAGGCCATTTGAAAGAGACCACATACTCCTACTCTTTCTTCTTTACCTACCTAAACATTCATCTCTTCTTACCTTTAAGATTGTTGGACTTCTTAGCAAAGTAATATTTCACAATGACTCTTCACTGAGAGATTAGATGGATGGATGGACAGATGAACAGACAGATGGATGGCTTATGGGTTTATCATGCTAAGCAAACATCTGGTAAAACGAATGCTCTTGAAAAATAGGGACAAAATGATGACTAATCCTTAACACACCTTACAAATGAACTACCTCATTCTATGTGCATCTTTAATTTCAGTCTTGTATATTTTCTTTCTTTTATTTTCCTTTAGCATGAAGTCTATAATGCGTAATGGGAATTTTCTGAACCTTCTTTATACGTCCAGGCAAAGTGTATGAGTTGTTGGTCCCTAGGATGCTAAATCTCCATACAGGAGGCTTTGGTCTGTTGCTTATTAAATATAAAGTGTTCCTCTATTTCAGCGCCACACAGGTTTTATACTACTGTGAGACCCAGAACATCTGACAAGCCACACATCAGACCTGGTAAGTTGTTTCTCTGATGACTTAAATAATCAGCAGGCAGGGAAAGATAGGAAATGGATTGAAATAGCCAAATACACCAGAGGGGATCCTTACATTGCAATAAAAGACATACAGGGACTCTGATCTGTGTGGATAAGTGAAAAGATACTGATGAATCCATATATGTGACAAGACTTGACTAAGGATTTTAAGGGTAATCAGATGCAGAAATCACTATGAAATTTCATTGATTTAAAAGTATTTTTAAAATAGTGTTGGACGATTTTCCTGACAGTTATAGAAGTAGCATAGAGTTAGCTATGACATGATATTATTTAATACTTACTTTCAGATATTCTTTCTCTCTTAAGAAAAGATGGTCTCTTTTCAGCATAGAAAAGCTCTTGTTCTAGGAGAACATTTTTACTTGATTCCTTCAGAGAATAAAAATATCACAAGTTCTAAACAGCAAAAATAAAGGTATAATTATATATTGGGAAATATGTTAAATTTACTAAATTCTCCAAAGATCCTAGGATTGCCCTCACAGGAGCTTGTTCAGAAAAAAAGTTAACTTGGAGGGGTTGATCTAGTTCATGTAAATCACTCTTATGCTGAGGCACAAGCTGGACCAAACACTGGTGTTTTATTTTCTTTTTCTTTGTAATTCTAAGAAGTCTTAAAGTTCCAAATGATGAAACCTGGTTAGAATGAATATTCTAGGTGAATACATCTTTAGAACAATAATTTTATATTCTTTGGTTTATGTAGAGTCCATATACTTGTTTATAATTTTCCAACTTCTAAAGATAATTGGGCACAGAAATCTTTTATAACCATGTGTATCTCCCTGTGACTTTGTGTGTCATGATAGGTGTTGAGAGCTTAATGTGAGACTGGTGATAGTAAACATTTCTAAAAAATAAACAGTAACAATCATGGCTAATAATGCCCGAGCACTGGCCATGTGCCCTGTGAGGTACAGTTGAGGAAGCTGAGGCACAGAGAGGAACTAGAAAGTGGATCAAAGATGAGCAGTATGGCTTCAGAGCTTCTCACATAAGCACAATACACTTAGTGCTCTTCCTTAGAGTCTTCTAGATGGATTGTAAAATAGGTCACCTCTTGAGACTTTGGTAAGGCTATAACTTTCTCCTGAGCAGGAAAGAAAGGAAAATGGTTTCCTCAAGTTCTGTGCTTGACAATGGACTTTGTGAAAGGACTGGTATAATAAAACCTCTGTACCTAGGGATTCCCACAAAAGGATGTGGAAAGATTCCAACTTCTGAATGGAGACCTTGACAAATACACTTCAGATTTTGGTTTTTCATTAGACATATGTAGTCCTGATCTTTCTTCAGTTCCATTTTGGAATGTATCTGATACCTATAAATGAAACAAGATATTTCTCACTTTGGACTACAAATTCCCTTGCCAGTTACTTTTTCAAGTCAAGTACTGAAACCCAGTGATCACCTCAGAATACAAACTCAGGTCTCTATTTTCAAATTCAAGTCTATTATTTTTATACAAGAATGTGGTTTCTATATTCTGAATAATATTTTTGGTAAGTCATCCTTTTTATTGCCTAGTAAATGACTTTCAATTCTCTGAGAAATTTTGTTTTTCTTGGCTACAAACTTTCAATAAGAAAATGAACTATTTATATCTCACTTTATTTTAGTTCTGAATAGGACAACTACAAGACCTACTAGGCCCAAACCCAGTGGGATGCCCAGTGGGAATGGAGTGGGAACAGGTAATAATCACAAATGTATTTCCTTTTTATCCTGTCAAAACTAAAAGTTGTTATTTAATTTTCATGATTTTGTTGAATTCACATTTTAATTTCCTTTTTACCAGTTTTTAAAGTTCTTAATAACTCTGTAACTGAAAATTATAACTCATTCCAAAATCAAAACTTCAAATGTTTCTAAAAATAGTGAAGACTTTTTCACTTTTCTAAACCTAGTCTACTAGTTACTATATATAATCTTGCTTCTTAAAAAGATCCTGATTAAGTATAAATTGAGTGAAAACAGTAAAAACAGCTATTTCCCCTAATTTCAAAATACTTTTTATCCACAGACTGGTCTTTGAACTGTAATTAGTTGGTTTTTAAGTTTATAATTTAACAAGTACCATTAAAAAGGTTTTGAATAACTGCATCTGTTAGCAATCTGGAATATGCAATTTAAACAAGAAATATTGAATCAGAGCAATTCGCATTTGGTTACCCTGGTTATATTCATTAATGTTTTCAAATCATTCAGCTTAAATAACATAGCTCTAATCTAGTCAGATCTATGGGAGTAAGTATTACGCTAGAAAAACTAGGATACTGATCTGATAAATATTCAAACACCCAACTTCATGGATAAATGGTAGTTATTTAGATGCCTTAACATAGAATTGTATTATTCCCTTTAAATATTTCTAGTAGTATAACTCTTGTGTTTGCTTAGATAAAAAAATTAGAATTTATTTAATGCATATATATCTGATTAACCCATGACAGTTCTCTAATGAAAAAGAGATGTGAATAATACCTAGAGATATTTAGTCTAAAAATTATTTAGCTTTGTTTAAGAATGCACTTTTGTACTTGATTATTACAGTCTCTGAATTTCTAGGAATTCACTTCTCTTCAAACCAAATGATGAGGCCAACACTATAAATTCGTGACTCATGAAAAGCAAGAAAGCATCCCAGTATCTATTTGTGCTCATCTACTCTTTTAATTCTTCCCAACTGTGGGATTAGATCGTGCTCAATTTTTCGGATTGACATCAACAATCTGGCTGTAAACAGAGCCACCTTCTCTCAGATCCTTTTGGGAGGAAAGCGGGTACAAATTGTTTAATATTCAAATAATTCCTTGAAGTAGCATAAGTAAAAATAAAAGAAAGCACTTAGATGTCAACCAAGCAAATGAAAGAACAAGTAAAGTAGCTGTGATCACACTTGAAAGCTACTAACCTTTGCCGGGCGTAGTGGCTCACGCCTGTAATCCCAGCACTTTGGGAGGCCGAGATGGGCGGATCACGAGGTCAGGAGATCGAGACCATCCTGGCTAACATGGTGAAACGCCATCTCTACTAAAAATACAAAAAATTAGCCGGGCGTGTGGTGGGTACCTGTAATCCCAGCTGTTTGGGAGGCAAAGGCGTGCTCCAAAGCCCACTTGTATTACAAATGAATGTCTGTTACTTTCTTGTATACATAAAGTCAACTTTATAATAATTTATCCAACTTAGCTTTGGAAGAATAATACAGCAGGTCTTTTTCAATTTAATTTGTCAGTTGTTGGGAGAAATTGGGCTGGTGGGCACAGGTAGACAAAGCTGAGCTCACTGTTTCTTCTTTCTTTACTTCACCTCCATGCCCAACCAAAATTTTTTGTGCCCCATCTATATTCTTTTATTTGTCAATTGGGATCCCCTGTCAAGGAAGGACTTGCTGCCTACCTGCAGGGAGTGAGGTCAGCAGACAGCATCCAGCTATCATCTCCCTCAGAGTAAGCTTCAACCAGAGAGCACTGAATGCAGATCTGGGCAGTACATCTCCATGTCAGCCACAATAATTCATAGCAACCAAATGGAATTCATCCTGGGAATGCAAGGTTGGCTCAACACTCAAACAAATTAGTGTAATTTGCCATATTAACAGAATAAAGAAGAAAAATCATGATTATCCAAGTAGATGCACAAAACAACCTAGACAAAGTTTTCAGTTCATCCCTAATGAAAGCTCTCAGGAAATTAAGAATAAAAGGAAGTTTCCTCAATCTGATAAAGGGCATCTGTGAAAAAGCTACAACTGCCAAAATTCACACCAGCAGTAGTTGTGGCCGAGTGGTTAAGGCAATGGACTAGAAAAAGCTGCAACTAACACTGTACTTAATGGTGAAACACTAAACACTTTTCTCCTAAGATGAAGAATACAGCAGGGATTTCTATTTTCACCACTTCTGTTGAATATAGTAGTGAATGTTTAGCCAATGCAGTAGGCAAGAAAAGAAGTAAATGGCATAAAATTCAGAAATTATAGATAACATGATTATCTATGTAGCATATGATTAAGAAAAACAACAACTCTCCGATATTTGCCTAGAGAATACTACTTTAAGAAACTGGTGAGGAACAAGTGTTTAAAAAATCTCTCCTCTCCAGGTTATAGACTTACCTGAGTCCACCTTCCTTTGATTCTGCATAGTTTTGATCAGATTTCTTTCTAGAAATGCAGCTGTACACAAAAGTTTATTTTCTTCTCTGACATAATTCTACTGTCACATCCACACTTACTTTCAGCCTCTGTTGACTCTTTTAATGCATCATTTTTGTGTTAACTGATTTCATGTTCAACTTTGACATCTTAGAATGTTTATCTTTATTATCCATCTCATATACATTTTCCTATAGTTTTTCTTGCTGAAGTTTTCAACTCAGATATTTCACATTTAAAAAAAATTAGTTGATAAAGGAAGTGTTTGTGATCTATAGGACATACTCTTTTTAATTTTATTTTTAAAAATTTATTTCAATGGCTTTTGGGTTTTGTTGTTACGTGGATATACATGGATGAATTATACAGCAGTGACTTTAAGATTTTAGTGCACTTATCACCTGAGTAGTGTACACTGTACCTAATATATTGCAGGTTTATATCCCTAGCCTCCACTCACCCTCCCCCTTCTGAGTCTCTAATGTTCATTATATCACTCTGCATGCCTTTGTATACTTACAGCTTACTTCCCACTTTTAAGTGAGAACATCCGGTTTTTGGTTTTCCACTCCTGAGTTACTTCACTTAGAATAATGGTCTCTAGATCCATCCAAATTGCTGCAAAAGACATTGCCGTGTTCCTTTTTTATCACTGAGTAGTATTCCATGGTGTATATATACCAAACATTTTCTTTATCCACTCATTAGTCAGTGGGCATTTAAGTTGGTTCTGTATCTTTGCAATTGTGAATTGTGCTGCAATAAACATACATGTGCATGTGTCTTATTCATATAATGACTTACTTTCCTTTAAGTAGATACCCACTAGTAGGATTGCTGGGTCAAATGATAGTTCTACTATTCGTTCTTTAAGGAATCTCCAAACTATTTTCCACAGAGGTTGTACTAATTTACATTCCCACCAGCGATGTATAAGTGGTCCTTTTCCCCACATCCACGCCATCATCTATTGTTTTTTGACTTTTGATAGTGGCCATTCTTGCAGGAGTAAGGTGGTATCTCAATGTGGTTTTAATTTGTAGTTCCTATAGGACATGTTATTTATAGTTTTAGACCACCTAAAGTTGTGCCCTTAGGAGGCTTATAAAAAGAAAAACAGATTCTGAGGCCTAAAGACTACAGACCTTTGACTGTTGAGGTCTCGATAAAACTCTCGTGATTCCATAAGCCCCAGGAATATCTTGAGCCCAGTATATCTTATTTCACAACCTCATTATATTTTACCTGACGTATGTGTATTTTATACATGTATGTGTAGATAGATATTTCTCTACCCCAAGATTAGAAAGTAGCCTGCCAGAGGTTGAGATCTAAAGTGGGTCATTTTTCTAGCATTCTGCTTTTCCATGGTTTCCAGAGACGTGTCTCAGCGTAGCTGATGTGTCCTACCTATTAAAATCTCCTTGAGACCTGCCTACAGAGGTGCAACAAGCCATGCACACACAAGCCATACAGCCCCACAGGCCAAATCTGGCTCACTGCCTGTTTCTGTAGATAAAGTTTTATTGAAACACAACTAGCTTTCACACTGTACTGTGTACAATGTGTATTGCGTACAAAGGTACTTCTACAGTACAATGGCAGAGTTGAATAGTTGTGACAGAGACAGTATGGCCCACAAAGGTGAAAATATTTCTTGTCTAGCATGGGGTTGGCAGACTGTTTCTGTAAAGGATAAATGTTTTCAACTCTGTGGGCAAAACAGTCTCTTTCACAGATATTTAATTCTGCCATTGTGCTATGAAAGCAAGCACAGAAAAAGTTTGCCAATCCCAGTGCTAGAAAATCTCTCTGACTTTCTCCCTGAGGGATGTTGTGCAGCTATTTTTTTCATTCAGCCAACATTTATTGAAAGCCCATCATATACCAGGAAAAGCATAATTCTGAAACCACCTTGGCACATGTGATTTGGCAGATATTGTTAAAAACCTGAACCCTAGACTCCTTTCTCTACACCCTAATGAGGGAACCACGATTTACTGCCCCCACATGAGTGTGCTGCACGAGAATCCAGTCCCCTCAGGCTGAGGAATGTGTTTTTCTGGGCTGTAACTAAATCTTCCAGCCTGCTGGCTCCCTGCCCCTGGCTTTTTAGCCAGGTGCTAAGATTTGGGACAGGAGCGCAGAAACCAATCATCCATAAATATCACCCCTTTTTGATCACAGGGAATGAAGTCACTGGTACATTTAAGAACTGATTTCCAGTTTACCCTGTTTGTTTGCAAAGTTTTTGTTACCATGGTTAAAAAAGTACCCAAATTGTTACCTCGTTTTGGACGATAAATTGCTGAGGGGTGAACTATGTAAATCCAGAGATTTTTGGAGGACTCCCATATGGCAGTTGGGGGCTCATTCTGAGGCTCAAGTCTTGGTGCTTACAGAGCTGACTCTGCCCTTTAGAAGATATGTTGGTTAATCCTGCCTGAGGGAAAAAGAAGTCACAGCTTGGGCCAGACTGTCTAATTGGGTGCCAATTCCTGAGAATTCGTTCTCTTCAGTATCTCTTACTGATTTTCTCCTTTCTCTTCCCATTGCCTCTCTGCTACCTTTGGCCTTTCATTTGCTGTCCTCTGACTCAGGGCAAGAGATGTTCTCTAGTCTCTCCGATTCTGGCCTGGGTGAAATGCCTAAACCGCACCTCAGTGCAAGAGAGCAAGTCCAGAACAAGAGCTCAGTCTCTTATCCCCACATCTTTCCAGTGAGCCACACAGCTGCCTTTTGCATGGCCCTTCCCGATGCTTTCAGGCACCATTGGCTTCTATCCATTTCTAAAGGCTGGAGAAAGTCCAGTTTTGTAGCTGATTCTCTATTTGATTTGGGAACTTATATCTAAGGATCATAAGAATATGATGCCTCTGTCTCCACCTACATAGAAAATGGCTCGTTTCTTCCAGTTCCTCCCTGGATTAAAAAAAGAGGGCTAGGGAATGTGTTATCTTTGGTCTTATGTATAATGTAATTCTGCAAAATCTTAAAAGTGGTAAGAATGAAAATGGGCATTTTAAATGGAGCAACTAACATGTGCAAAAGCTTAGAGGTAGGAAATTACAAGCATGTGTGGGAACCTAGCTCTAGGTTAGAGCTCCTAGATTTCTAATCTACCAGCCCCTGTGACTTGGTGGATCTGGATATGCCTGGTCAGTGACTGCTGTCAGCCTTGGACTGTTTTCTGAGTCCCAAACACCCGTGGCATGACTGGATAACACATGCTTGCCAGCTATGGCCATTTAGCCCTCACACAGTGGTGGCAGCTCAAGTCACCCAAGAGACAGAGTAGAGGGCTTTAGAAATATATTCACTCAGAGTTACTGTGATGAATAGCAGGGAGAAAATGATCAGAGGACAGTAAGTACTCTGTGCTTTGCCTCTTAGTGCTGAAGAGATAGGCTTTGGATCCTGGCATATGTAGGCCTGAATCCCACTGCTTCTTAGCTGTGAGACCTTGGGCACATTGCTTCATCTCCCCTTGCCTTGGGTTTTCTCATCTGTGGGACGTAGATTGTATTCCACACACACAGGGTTGTAAGGATTAAGTCAAATCATGAATAGGTAAGGCACTGGCACAGTATTGAATCAAAACACTTTGGTTTTCAAGGGCAGGAAGATTTGGAAAAGGGCTGTAAAGAAGGGTCTACTCAAGACAACAGCCTACTAGCCTTCTAGAGTATATAAAACTTTTTGTTACCCTGGAGAAATCGTGGTAAATCAAACCTTGGCAAGCCAAGTTACCCAGTGCCCCACATGCAGGTATTCTTCAATTCCCTGTGCTGTTCACGGAGTAACCACTCAAATGAGCCATTTCCCTTCCCCACTACCCCTGGCAGTGAGACACAGGAGGAAGGCTAATGAACCATTTGCTTGTGGCCTGCCTATGGGATTAGTCACAAACGTCATTGCCCCCAGAAACATTTTTTTTCCAACCACAAATAAGCTTTAATTCATGATTCTGTATGTAATTTCTCCATGATGTTATATATTTTATCTCTTAAGCAGCAGAGGATGTGGGATTGCAATATTAGGTTCATCCCCTGAATGTCATAAATGAATGTGAAAATGTCATCTTATTTTGGGGAGGCAAAGCTTCTGTTGTATATTTAATATATCTCCCCACACATTAAATGGAATCGAGTATATAATGTCCCCAAACAGTTTCTGGAACACAGTGAGCCCTCAAAACAGGGTTGCTGTCATTGTTAATATACTAACTAGTATATTAATGTAAACATTTCATTCCTATTTTTTAATACGTAAATTACAGTCAGGTCCTCAAAGTAGTAAGAATTCTTTTTTAGGACAGGTCATTATTTCTGAAGTGATTTTTATTGTTGAACTTCTAAAAATGTCTGTTTCTATTCTTTTATAATGAATACTGTCACCCAAACCAAGGAAGATTATTTTATAATATAAAAGAATAAATTTTAAAATATGACAAAAACCTAATTAGTTCCCTTTGGAATTGCTACCCAAAGTCCAAGCCTGGGTATTTAGACAAATGGCTAGTAATAACCATGAGATTACTGAGGGGCTTAGGAGACAAAATAACACACAACATGATTTTCAAATCAGTTTCTTTCAAACAGTAATTTAGAGTTATAGGCCTGCCCAGGGCTAATTTACAAATCCCAAAAGATCATTTGTGGCCTCAATAGTCTCATAGCTAATGCCACTCCAGGAATTTATTAAGTATAAACCCAAACACACTGGAATTCTAAGGTGTGGGGTTTTTTAATGGGCATAGAGGGATTGGAAGAAAAAAAAAGTTTTTGAATTACAAACTGTACTGATGAATATTGGCAAAAGGTGGCCAGTTACCATAAATGAAATCCCACCTGGTGAGGCAATACCACCCAGTAAGGCAGTGCAGGATGAGTTTCTTGAAAGATTTGGACAAAACCGCAATTTACCATGAAATGCTAATTCTACAGAGAAAACATCACAACTAGTGAATGTAGGGTTTTTATTTTTTTCTATAGCCAGATAGTAGAAGCCTGTTAAAATGTCTTGGCATAAAAACACCAATGTGCCTGCTCTGCAAAGAATGTACGTTATTACTGACAACTCTGCAAAGTTCCCATGGAACATGTTTTGTTTAAATATATGTTTATTCCCTTTCATTGTCTCTGCTCATAGGAGTCAAGCAAGCACCCAAGCCATCAGGTGCTGACAGAAATGTATCAGTGGAGTCTCCCCACCCCACTAAGAAGCCAGGTAAAGAATGATATGCTGACTTTTATGACAGCTCAGCTCTGAAACTTGTATGGTAACTGCGGTATCATTTATTGCGGCAAAAACAGCAACATCCACACAGCCCCCAAAGTATCAGAACCATGGATATTACTAGGAAAACATTTGGAATATTATCTTTGGAGGAATTAAAAGTGCTCCATGCACAAATTAAATATTAATAGGAACTTCTGATGTGATACTAACTTAATCATTACTTTCTATAATGTTCTGAGGGGCCATAATGGGCACATGCTGCAGAATCACTGTGGTTTCCAGTTTTGATGGTGTTTCAGTTTCGCTCTTGTGTAATTTATTACAATATTTTTTTGCCTGAGATTACTTATGTTCCTGATTTAAGAGTATGCTCTATGTAATAGGCCAAAAGTATGAATCTGGTGACTCAGAATGCCTTTGGATTGAATAAGGACTTTTATTAATGTCAACCACCAGTACACTCTTGAACACACACACACACACACACACACACACAGAGTCTTTCTCTTACTAGTATACGAGGCGTTTTCCTGGATTGACAATTTTTCTTGGAGATTTTAAAACCAACATATATTATACCAAAAAAAGATACAAATGGTTTAACTATAGCACAAGACTTAAAATGCGGGTTAAAGTGGACTTCTCCAAGCACCTTTGACCTCGCCAACCTTTCTGCAAATTATGAAAAGGTGCCTGTTTACCCCACCCTTTAGGCAGACAATGAGAAAAGCAATGCCCTTCCTCTGGGCTGGCAGCCTTGCATGAGAGCTCATAAGTGGATGAACAGAGCAGGTGCTAAACTTTGTCCCCCACTTATACCTCCTGGGCCAGTGTCTTTGTGCGGTACACAACTACCACAACGGTTCACAGTGAGTCTGCTCCCCACAGATACAGACTTGTTCCAGCCATCAGGGTTACCTCAATGTAGTCTTTGAGAAGTTCTAAAGGGTTTTAATTACAGTTACGTAATAGAGCTGAGAATGGAGTAAAACACCCACAAAAGGAGAAAATCTATGCTTTCACAATTTAAAACTAAAATGGCATAAGAAATTGTAGGCTCATAATAAAAGGCAGCTGAGGATAATAAAGTTCAGAAGTGCTCCTATTAAGTCTACATGGAAAATGAAAGATGTTACATTCTATACGTGTATATAGCCTTTCCAAAAGTAGGTATACCTATGTACAGTCATCTCTTGGTATCTATGGGGGATTGGTCCCAGGATTTTCCTCAGATACTAAAATCTGAGGATGCTCGAATCCCTTGTATAAAATGATATAGTGTTTGCATATAACCCATGCACATCTTCCCATATACTTTAAGCCATCCCTAGATTATTATAATACCTAATGCAATATAAATAGTTGTTATATTGTATTTTGTGTTTTGCTGTTGTTGTATTGTTATTTTTATTGTGGTTTTTAAAAAAGTTTTCCATCCACAGTTGTTTGAATTAACTGATGGGGAACCCACAGATATGAAGGGTTCAACTGTATATTAGTCTATAATGAAGACGTGTTTTCTATATACTGAAGTGCTTTGTTGTCCCTGGGTACATTACCAACATTAATTTATAGGAATATCAGAATATATTATTTGTGTGCACTTTTCTGTAGAATCTATTCTCTGTCATCCAACTACTGATTATCAAACATTATATTTTATTTTTAAAAACCCTGTGTTTTTTCTGAGAGTGAATCTTTATAATGACTTTATCTAAAATACAATCTCTTATCCACAATCCCAGGGACTCGTCGTCCACCCTTGCCACCCAGACCTACACCCCCACGAAGAAAACCTTTACCACCAAATAATGTCACTGGAAAGCCAGGAAGTGCAGGTGCGTTAGTCATGTAACTTCCTTCTCCCGCCATGATTTCGGTTTTACTAGCCAACGTAAACTCTTCTTGGTGTGCTAGCAACAGGCACACTATTGATGTGTGTGACACGTTTGTGTTGGCCCTGAAGACTAGACACTAAATGATGGTTTTCAGGACTTATAACCTGACTCTTGGAATGAAAGAAGGAAATCATCCCTCTGCATATAGGCAAATTTGCTTCCTAGATGTCTGAGTGCTTGGAGCCTAGATTGAAGCTGACTCGGGCCCTTCAACAAATGGATTATTTTGGACAAGATGCTGTACATTGCCAAGGCCCCGGGAACAATAGATGTGATGACTTGTCATTGACTTATTCTGTCTCCTGAAATAAAATCCTGTATGTCCCACTGAAAGCTCTCCTATCCAACAGCCTTCATGCCAGGCCTGGTATTGTGGTGCTCAGGGGAAGATTTGGGACTAAAATATTCAGGGTGGCTGAAAGGCCTAGCCTGTGCAACAAGACAGGAATATGTTTTGGAGGCAAGCTGCCTCTTACTCCATGCCTGGGCACACACATTGCTCCTCCCTATAGAATGATCCTTTCCAGGCTTGGGATACTCAG
The DNA here is from genome assembly GCF_009764315.1 of Trachypithecus francoisi. Taxonomy (NCBI): domain Eukaryota; kingdom Metazoa; phylum Chordata; class Mammalia; order Primates; family Cercopithecidae; genus Trachypithecus; species Trachypithecus francoisi. The sequence goes on from NW_022681453.1 coordinate 88,478,585, forward strand.
ACTTCATCCTTTTCTTTAAAAACCTTCCCTAACTCCTCAAGGTCATCTTGGCACTGCTTCTCTGTTCTTGTCCTTGACATACACCTCTGTTAGAGCAAACAGAAAATTGTTTCAGACCTATTTGTTTACATACTTCTCTTCCCCTACTAGACTGTGAGCTCTGTGATGACAAAGTCTTTTTTTTTTCTCTGAATTCCCAAAACTAAATCCCATGCTTAGCACATAGAGGATATTTGATAAGTAATAACGAAGTGAAAAAAGGAATGAAATTGAGTGAGTAAAATTGACCCAGTTCAGACGGAAGCTTTACCTCATACTCAGGGCTCTTCACCTAGGACCTGCCAGCAAATTGCTGCATGTTCCCCATCTTTCCTCCCTCTATCCAGAACACTACTTCCTAAATATTTTGTAGGTGGAATCGGGATAAAAGTGTTAAAACAGCTGTGAAAGATGGAACTGATGTGGATCGCCGTGAAAGGGATTGAGTGTCACTATTCTCACAGGATGAAAGGAGGCTGTTGTGTTGGAGCTTGTAGGATGTCCCATGCGCACAGTGAACTCTAGGTCATTTTCCCACTGCTGAAGGAGGAAGCAGCCTCCCGTCCATGCCTCTGGTGCCTATCTGAGTCAAGGCCCAGTGACATGGCCTTGCTTGGAGACTGGGCTTCACCATTTATTGTAACCTGGGGCAGCTGTGACTTGAGCTCCAGCGGCTTGCTGATCAGATTGGATGAGCCACAGGGTGATGCCTGAGTGTGCCACTTGGGGGCCCGCTCCAGAGCAATGCTGTGAGGCTGTGTGCCTTAAGGAGCAGTTTGACGGCCTTGGTGCCTGCCATATAAACCCTGGTTCTCTCCTGTCAGTAAATGTAGCTTTGGTACAGCCCACCCAGCCTGAAGAAGAACTGCAAGCACATTCCACTTCTGAGATGAACCCTAGTCCCGGCTCTCCACCGTCACCCTCCGCCATTCACCTCTCACTCCAGGGAAACAGCTGCACTGAGGAGCCAAACAATAATTGAGGGCACTGGGACAAATATGGCCTGATTAGCATCACAGAAAGTGTATCTTGAATTCCAGCCCCATTTCCTGGAGTCCTCTGAGGCTCTCACATGTGTCTGTGAGCACAGTCTGGGGCTGCCATGTGACATGTGCCACTTGCCCTCAATCTCCAGATCTACCCAGGCTTCTGAGTCCCACTCTCCTCACCAGGATGTAAATGCTATGCTATGCCAGCATTTCCGGTTGACTGTGCCAACTCTGAAAAGCCCTGTGGACTGCAGTGCAACTTCTCTTGGGTTTTGCTTGACCTCTTATTGTGGCTCATACCCACTAGGGTCAGGAACATGCATCCCTGGAGGCCAGGCCAGAGGCCCATCTGACTACTCAGCCCTGATTCCATGCCAGAAGGAAATCATCCTTGGGACAAATAGTCCTTGGGACAGACTCGTATCCTTTGACTCTCTATTGCCCAAGAGTGACTCCTTCTTCCAAGTGGAACATAAAATTCAATCTAGTCTCCTTTCGACTCTAAACACCCAGACTTGCCTGAACCTTGGGATGGATCCAGTTTTAGGAACTTATAAGTGTTTTAAGAGTGGAGGAGTCAGGCCGGGTGCGGTGGCTCAAGCCTGTAATCCCAACACTTTGGGAGGCCGAGACGGGCGGATCACGAGGTCAGGAGAGCGAGACCATCCTGGCTAACACGGTGAAACCCCGTCTCTACTAAAAAAAATACAAAAAACTAGCCGGGCGAGGTGGCGGGCGCCTGTAGTCCCAGCTACTCGGGAGGCTGAGGCAGGAGAATGGCGTGAACCTGGGAGGCGGAGCTTGAAGTGAGCTGAGATCCGGCCACTGCACTCCAGCCTGGGCGACAGAGCCAGACTCCATCTCAAAAAAAAAAAAAAAGAGTGGAGGAGTAACTGTTGAATATAGCAATCAGGGTAGCAGTATACTGGCCACCAGGCCAGAATCATGGACATTAACCCTAGGAATCTTTTTCCTCCTTTAGCCATCTTCCAGGCTTGCCACTGAGTCTCCCTGACAGCTCTCATGTCCACCCCTTCCATCCAGTTCCACTGCCTTTGCTGTAGTTCACCTTCCTTTCTCTTGCCTACACAGCTGACTCAGTCCCTAAAAATAACATCCAAATCCTTGGTATTCAACTTCTTTCATGATCTGCCCTTCTTTGCCCCTCCACTCTCAGCTCTTATTGTACCCCTTCAAGTTAAACACACCAGGCTATTGCATGCTGCCCTGATGTGGTTCTTGTTATAATCTCTATCTATAATACAGCTCTTGTCTCTACCTACTAATTAGTTCTCCTCTATTGGCACATCCTCTGTGAAGGCATTTCTCTGCCCAATGCAACCCGACAACCCTCCATCTTTCCTCACACACATAACCACTCCCTCTTCTTACGTGTCCCTCTGTGATGTTATCTAGTACTTTTTCATAACGTCTATAATTATGCTTTGATATACTTGGCTCACACATCTATCTCCACTAAGAATCAGGTCTTGTTTTCTCTCCAAGGCTGGTCTATAGTGCCAAGCCACATGATAAGTGCTTAAAAACATTTACTGAATAAATGTTTATAGAAACTTGGCAGTGTTCCTGTAAAGCCTGACTACTTTGGCTCTACATTACAGGAATCATTTCATCAGGCCCAATAACCATACCACCCCTGAGGTCAACACTCAGACCTACTGGAACTCCCTTGGAGAGAATAGTGACAGATATAAAGCAACCAACAGTTCCTGCCTCTGGAGAAGAACTGGGTTCGTATGGCAATCCATTCTCACTGGATACTTAGCTGTGAGGTGCAAAAGACTTTAAATGGTGGTGGGGATGGGGGAGTCTCAGTTTGAGGTCTTCTCTTTTACTCCATTTTATTAATATGGTTGTTTTTAATTTTAAAATTATACTTATTTTCAACACTTCCTTATAGAGTATTGTCCTTCCCTTAGCAGACCTAGAAGAAACTGCCTAACCTTGGTTCATAAAAAGATCTAGACTACCTAATGCTACCACTAACTCACATTATTACTAACTACACATACGTTAAGTTATTAATGCATGTTAACCACTTGGTTATAATTTGTAATTCATTACTCACACTATAGAATACCTTGCAGCAGGACACAACTAAAGGCCTTATATTGTAGATGAATATGTGTAATTTTAAAAAATCAAAATTGCAAGCAGTTTACAAGGAGAAATATTGAGTATCTTTAGTCTGCAACGTTTTCATTGTATTGTGAAGCTTTTTTATCTTTTGCCAAAATTGTTCATTATTTTCCATTCTCAGAAAATATAACTGACTTTAGCTCAAGCCCAACAAGAGAAACTGATCCTCTTGGGAAGCCAAGATTCAAAGGTATGTATGATTGGCTGTGAATCTCACATTTGAAAAGGCTATTTTTGGTAGGTGTATCAGCCAGTTATTGCTGTGTAACAAACCCCAAATCTTAGTAGCTTACTATAATAATAAGGATTTATTTTTCATGTGTCTGCAAGTCAGCTGGTGTCAGTTGATCTAGGATGTGTTTAGCTTAGTGGTTCTGCTTCTAGCAGCAGGTACAACTGGGCCTCTTGTGGGTTGGACTCAGGTTCACCCCACATGTGTTTACTCTGATTCCCAAGATGAACAACCAACAATGACCCAGGGAAAGCCACTTTCATAACAAGGCAAAATCAAGACGGGGAGTGTCCAAATGCAAAACCACATTTAAAGCTCCTTTTTGTGTCATATCTACCAATATCCATTGGCCAAAAAATGTCGCACAGCCAAGTTCAAATCAAGGATTGGGAAGAATACTTCTCCTATGGACATAAAGAATAGTTTTGAACAACAGTCTACCACAGTAGGAGAGATATGATATAAAGCCCAGTATTTGCATTTATAATTTTTTTCTGAAATGTAACATTTGATGAATTTTTTTTTTTTTTTTTTGAGGCGGAGTCTCGCTCTGTCGCCCGGACTGGAGTGCAGTGGCCAGATCTCAGCTCACTGCAAGCTCCGCCTCCCGGGTTTACGCCATTCTCCTGCCTCAGCCTCCCGAGTAGCTGGGACTACAGGCACCCGCCACCTCGCCCGGCTAGTTTTTGTATTTTTAGTAGAGACGGGGTTTCACCATGTTAGCCAGGATGGTCTCGATCTCCTGATCTCGTGATCCGCCCGTCTCGGCCTCCCAAACTGCTGGGATTACAGGGATGAATTTTAACATATGCATATACCCATGAGATCATCATCACAATCAAGATAATAACACATATATGACATCCAAAAGTTTCATCATGTATCTTTGCAATCCCTTTCTCTTCTTTCTCCCACTCAATCCCCCAGTGCCTACACGACAACAGGCCTGCCATACTATAGTATGTACTTTATGAAATTTTATATAAATGAAAACATACTGTATGAACTCTTTTTGTTGTCAAGCTTCTTTTATCAGCATAAATATTTGGAGAGTCATCTATGTTGCCGCATGTATATCAGTAGTCCATTCCTTTTTACTGCTGACTGGTATTCTATTATTTGGATATCCAGTAATTTGTTTCTTTAGTAAATGTGTTCATGGCATTGCAATTTTTTTTTTTACTGATAAAGCTATTATGTCCATTCATGTACACGTCTTTGTATAGACATATGCTTTCATTCCTTTGGACAAATACCTAGGAGGGGGTGGCTACAGGGCATATAAGTGTGTGTATAACATTTTAAGAGACTGTTTTCCAAAGTAGTTGTACTGTTTTACCTTTCTGTCAGCAGAGATGAGAGTTCTAGTTCCTCCAAATCCTCACCAACATTTGGTATGGTCAGTCTTTTTTTATTTTAGCCATTTTAGTAGGTATGTAATGGTATCTGATTATGGTTTTAATTTGCAACCACCTAATAATAACACTGAACATCTTATGTGCTTAATTTGCCATCTATATATCTTTTTTGCTATTTCCAATTTTTTTGCCGAATTTAAAAAATGGAGTTGCTTGCTTAATGTAGAATTTTGAGAATCTGTATTTTCTGGATACAAGACCTTTTTTAGATACATACTTTGAAAATATTTTTTCCCATTGTGTGTCTTCTAATTTTAATGAAACTCAGTGTATCAATTTTTAATACAATTCACTTTCCTTAATAGGTATAGAGCTATTCAGAATAGTTTTGGTTTTTTTTGTTTGTTTTTTGAGATGGAATCTCGCTGTGTCGCCCAGGCTGAAGTGCAGTGGTGTGATCTTGACTCACTGCAACCTCCACTTCCTGGGTTCAAGTGATTCTCCTGCCTCAGCCTCCCCAAGCAGCTGAGACTACAGGTGCCCACCACCATGCCCATAATTTTTGTATTTGTAGTAGAGATGGGGTTTCACCATGTTTCCAGGCTGATCTCAAACTCCTGACTGCCAGTGATCCACCCGCCTCGGCCTCCCAAAGTGCTGGGATTATAGGCATGAGCCACCATGCCCAGCCTGCATTTTATTTTGGGTGTGTGTAGCCTTACATTTAATATGGCTATTGATATTGGTACATTTAAATCTTCATCTTGCTATTTGCTTTCTATTTTTCCCATCTATTCTTTGTTCCCTTTTTTCCTCTTTGTCAGTCTTCTTTTAGGTTGAGTATGTTACGATTTCATTTAATCTTTTTTGTTATCTTATTAGCTGTAACTTTGTTTTATTATTTTAATGGTTGCTTTGGGGTTTATAGCATGTATCTTTAACTTATCACAATCTGCCATCCAGTGATAATGTACAATCTCACATATAAGAACCTCACACTAGCATAGCTTTGCTCCCCTCTTGGCCTTTGGACTATTATTGTCATACCTTTTACTTTTACATGTTATACACATTACAGTAAGGAGTTTTTATTTGTGTTTAAACAGTAAACTTTTTTAGAATAATAAGAAAAATATTGTGTATGTTATCTGTGTGTTTACTGTCACTGCACTTTTCATCCCTTTGTGTGGCTCCACATTTCTGTCGGCATTGTTTCCTTCCTATCTGAAAGACTTCCTTTAATATTTCTCTTAGTGTGGGTCTTCTGGTAAATAAATCCTTACAGATTTTGTATGTCTAGAAAAAGTGTTTTGCTTTTAAGGCATTTTCACTACTTATTAGATTCTAAATGATGTCTTTTATTTCAATAATTGAAGATGCTGCTCTGATGCCTCTCACTTGCATTCTTCCTAGTAGGAAATCTGCCAAAACCCTTATCTTTGTTGTTCTGTATATAACGTGTCTTTTTTTGTCTGCCTCCTTTAAGGATTTTCTCTTTATCACTTGTTTTGAGAAACTTGATGATGACCAGCATAGAGTTTTCTACATTTTTGTTGTTCCTAGGTATCTTTGAGCTTTTTGGCTCTATGGATTTAGAAGTTTTATCACATTTGGAAGATTTGGGACCATTATTTCTTAAAATATTTTTTTCTGCCACCCGCTTCTTTACCTTTACTACTCCAATTACATGTATATGAGACCACCAGAAATGGTCCCCACAGCTCAGTGATGTTCGTTATTTTTAATTTTTATCTTCTCTCCCTCTTTTTGGATAGTTTTTATTGCTACGTCTTTGAGTTCACTAATCATTTACTCTGCATTATCTTATAGGTATTAATTCTATCCAATGCATCTTTTATCTTATAGCTTTCATCTCTAGAAATTTGATTTGGGTCCTTTTTAATATCATACATGTCTTTATTAACTTTTTGAACATGTGGATTATAGTAATAACTATAATTCTTATCTGATTATTCTAACATCTATGTGAGATCTGCATTGGTTTCAATTGATTGATTTTTCTCTCCTTATTATAGGTAATATTTCCCTATGAATTTTACCTGTTAGGTGCTGGATTTTTTTTTTTTTTTTTTATTCCTAGAATATTCTTGAGTTTTGTTCTGGGATACAGTAAAATACTTGAAGCTCCTTGATTCTTTTGAGTCTGGTTTTTAAAATTTATTGGGTGGGACCAGAACTATGTTTAGTATGGAGCTAATTATTTCCCACTACTGAGGTAAGACCCAGCGCCCCATAAATTATCAACTCGAAACTATGCTTAAAGGATCAAATTACTTTTGGATATTAGCATAAGCTAAACCTATTCAGTAAGTAGATCAACACCACCCTATATCATTTGTCTCAGAGGCAAGATTTTGAATTTTCCTAGTTTGAACCATCCACATCATGGCTTTCAACCATCTGCTTATAATATGAGACCAAATGTCCTCAAATTGTATTTATGAGCTCACTTCCATCTTCTTCATGAGTTACAAAAATGTTAAATGTCAAGGGTCCTCTCTCTCACAGGTCCTCATGTGCGATACCTCCAAAAGCCTGACAACAGTCCCTGCTCCATTACTGACTCCGTCAAACGGTTCCCCAAAGAGGATGCCACAGAGGGGAATGCCACCAGCCCACCACAGAACCCACCCACCAACCTCACTGTGGTCACCGTGGAAGGGTGCCCCTCATTTGTCATCTTGGACTGGGAAAAACCACTAAATGACACTGTCACTGGTAAGATCATGGCATGAAGACTGTTATGGTGGGAAGCTTTGGTAATAAGATACCCTGGGAGTGGGGTACCCTGGGTCAGCATTGGCATGTGAAGTGTATCTGGGGAGGAGCCAAAGCTAGCAGTTTTGCTGCCTTTAAGGTACATTATTGTCAACAGTGTCATAGGATGAGAAAAGATCATCTTTGTCCTTGTTATGGGCTCCCTGTTAATTTAGATCTCTTCAGGCCGCATTCTTTCCATCTCCTCTCAGAACTCTTTTTCATACCAGGATGAAGAAGCTAGTCTTTCATTACCAAGAAAATTATATTGCTGATTAATTTAAAACTGATTTTCCTTTCACCAACCCAATTTCTAATTGACCTAGAACTTTCTTTTTTTTTTTTTTTTTTTTGAGATGGAGTCTCGCTCTGTCGCCCAGGCTGGAGTGCAGTGGCTGGATCTCAGCTCACTGCAAGCTCCGCCTCCTGGGTTTACGCCATTCTCCTGGCCTGACCTAGAACTTTCTAGCAGACTAAAGGTTACTTCAACTGTCTTAGCATAAATAAAAACAAAAACTCTGTTCCTGATCAATTTTCTGCTCATCTTAAGAAATTTTGATTCTGTTACCACCCACCAGTTCCTCTAAAATTGATTATGAAAACTAAGAAACCCCGAGATACTCTTTGAATTCGTTATACAACAATTTGATTCTCCATAACGAAGAGGATAGTCAAACAAGGAGGAGGAAAAAAGACTAGCAAGCTAAATCAGCTAGAGGATATAGCAAATAGCATAGTAGGTGAATTCCTGCCACCCAAGTTCCTGCCACGTACCTGGTGCAGGCAGGCAGGGAATGGGGGGTCAACTAAGAGGCCATCAGGAAGAGAGAGGAGCAGTGCACAGGACCAGGCAGAGCATGCAGGGACTCAGGATCTGCCAAAAACACTTCCTACTGTACATGGAAAACAGCAGCTATGTCTCCTCAGACAGAATCATTGGATCTGGGCAACTTCCAGTGTAAGCAGCTTATCTTTGCTTTAACTAGCTTTCTTTACCATGTTTTGTGAGTTTCCCTTTCTCATGCAAAGCTACCCTGTGTTTTGAGAAAGAACCCACTACTACCCATGGTTCCTAGAGATTTGCCTAGTCCTGCTTCTTTCCTTGGGACTGCGCTAATAGGTATTACGATATCTAAAAATCAATTAATCTGTCAGTATTGATTATCTACTTCCATTAAAATGTCTAAAACTCTTCATATACTGCGCTAGTAAGGAGTTCCTGTGATCATCTGAGGCTTAGTTCTCATGAAACTAAATGATCTATAAAATTTGATTTGCCTTCAAGATACGGAACATTGAGGTAGAACTGGTTAATCTAATACATTTAATTATCGAATACACATCAACTTGGATATATTCATAATATATGATTTAACTTTTTAAAGCTGAAGAATTGTCTTTTTTTTTGTATAAATGTTGAATCTCAAAAATCATGGATACAGTATACTTTATCCATCTAACCAAACTGCTTTTGTAATGCTGTTACTAAATGTTAATGAGTTGCTTGAGATCTGTCACATGATACAGAGGATTTATAACAATTTTTGTGGACAAGGACCACATCTCTTTAGCTGCAGAATTTCCTAAATAGAATTAAGTTCGTATTTAACCATAGTTCACCTAGTCCATATTTAAACATTAGAGCATTTGCCCTAAAATCCTGTTGGTTTTTCATTCCATTTTGTTTTAGTGTTCCCTTAAATACCACTTGATTTCAAACACGATTGTTTACCAACCAGCAGCTCAGATAATATAGAGATTAATCATTATATCACTTGAATTGACTTTACAAAAAGGTACTGAGATATAATAGAGTGAACTATATTCTTCTGACTGAGTTGGCTTCTTTCTTTGAGTTGATGGGGACACATATTCACCTCCAGTGAAGACATCCAGGTTCAGTTGCTTCTACATGTCCCTTCTATACCGAAGTAGAAAAAGGTACACCCAAAAAATTGGCCATAGTCTGGATCCTCGGGCAACTTTAAGTTGTTAGTTATAAGCCTCATAATCTGATAGTCCAAGAGCATACTGACATAGATTTAAATCCCAGACCAGCTTTATTTTAGATGTGCAACTTGTGTATAAAATTAGACTGTTTGAGCCTTAGTTTCCTTAGGTGTAATAATAATAATCCTCATTGTTATCAATTTATCCTGAGGAGAAAATTAAATAAGATATTTGAATATGCAGCATAAACTAGAAATTGTTAATGTTTATCAGTAGGAGCAATGTTTGTAATGTTGGTGGATTTATGAAAAGGCATTAGCACTTGAAAGGATTAAAAATGGGAAATATATATTTACAAAGCGCAAGACAAATGTATATTCAAAAGCTAGAATTGTGAAATTCTAAATTTCTTTTTAATTAGGAAGGAAGCTTCTAGATCCATTTTGAGAATTCTGATCTTCCATTAAAAAAAAATTAAATCAGCGGTTAAAACTTGAGCCAAATGGAAATCAGAGAAGACATGCAATAGATGTTTCAACTACTAAAAGGCAGGGTTAATATTAAGAAGAATGTCATACAGTTGATGAGGAATGTTCCAAGCCAAAGATGCTTTTTGAAGGTGGTTGCTTTGGTGCATAAGCAACCGGAATGTCATATAAATTGTTCTTTTGGTGATTTAGCAGCATGTGACCCTTTCCTATTGGAATCTTAATCCCTTTCTAGTCATTTTCAAACCACAACTCAAGGATGATAAATAATAATAAAAGCAGCATAATAACAGGTACCACCTGTTGAACAAAATCCATGAAAACTACTATCAGGCACTTTCCACCTGTACCTAATTTAATCCCCACAAGCAGTGTTATGAACAGATATTAACATTGTATGGATGGGAAGACTGAGATCAAGTTCAAGACAAGTGGCTTAATTTGTCTCTTTCCATTAAGCTGTTTGGTTTCTTTTTTTTTCTTTTCTTTTCTTTTTTAATCAGTTTTACTTGCATTTTAAGTCCTTCCATCTTTTTCTAACAAATATCCCTTCACAACTGAGGAAAAAATATAAAATGGACAGATTTTAATTCAGAATTCTCTCCCTTCCTCTCTCCCTTTCCAGTCTGTTAGGAGAGCCAGCTGAGAGAGAGTTTTGGATCAAAAAGAAGTCTCAGTGACAGTACTAGATAACAGTCATCAGTACTTTAATAGCTGCACCGATACTATCCAGAAACCATGGCCACTGTCTTCCAGTTTCATTTTTAATTTTCGGAAGAACAGTCATACAAAATTGTTCAGAAAAAATCCTCCTCCTCTTGGGGTTTTTTCAATATGCGATTAAAAATCTTCCTGAGACTGGGCCTAGTGGCTCACGCTTGTAATCCCAACAGTTTGCGAAGCTGAGGTGGGTGGATCGCTTGAGCTCAGGAGTTCAAAACCAGCCTGGGCAACACGGCAAAATCCTGTCTCTACAAAAAATTAGCTGGGTGTAGTGGTGCGCTACTCAGGAGGCTGAGGTGGCAGGTATAGCATGACCCCAGGAGGTGGAGGTTGCAGTGAGCAAAGACCCTGTCTCAAAAGAGGAAAGAAAAAAAAAAATCCTCCCCAAATATGAATTGGTGATTTGGGGTCTATCTGGGTTGTTCTAGTTTTTTATTTTATTTCCAATATTCATCTCACACCATTGGACTCAGTGCTAATAGCAGAAATCCCCAATATAACTTGCCAGACTTTGGCAGCCTTTTCACCTTATCTGATGCCTGGTACTTGTTTATTTCTTCATATTAATGGAGCTGATTTTGAGTGGGGTTTATTGTTTGGGTTTTTGGATCTTTTTTTAGTTCTCTGTATCATCTCATCACATGCATTAAGCTAAGTCCCAAATGAGAGCAGGGAAGTCCAATGAACAAATGTGTAAATGGCATTCTCTTATTCTAAATTTCTTTCCCTTTTCATGAGCCCTGCAAGTTCATAGAAATGTGCCTTTAAGTGAAATTTAGGCAGACCTCTATGCAGACTTTAAGGACAGTATTTTGTTTTTCAATGCAAGGAAAATAATCAAGGAAGCATAACTTATGTAGGCATTGGGTACAAAACTCCACTACTCCTATAGTTCAAAATAATGAACTGTAGTTCAAAATACTCCTATAGTTCAAAATAATGAAAAGTAGAGTTTATTATTTGATTTGCTATTTGCTGCTGTGATGCTCAACTCAAAGAAGTTTTCTGCAGCAGTACCATGTATCCAGTAGCCTTTCCCCCAACTATATTCTAAAGCCTGTAGAGCAGAGAACATGTCTACTCAGGTACCACTCTTTATACAGTGCTTTCCCCAAATGGGGCTTTGCAGCAGCGGCAGACTATCTGACTCACCTAACAAAATCAAAGGCTATGTATCCAAAGCAACCACAGGCATGGCATGGGTCTTCACTAGTTACCAGGCCTTTCTTTGCCTCTGGTAAAGGAAATGCAGAAATGGTCAATGAGCAAATCCTAAAATGCTTCTGGAACCTTCATCTGCTGACCATCCCCACATAAAAATTGCCAATGTGTAAGATCAATATGTCTCTAGAACTTCAGTCTCAATTGCTCGCTTTATGTGAGTGGCTTTTTTATGCTATTAGCTTCAGGAGCAATTAAATCAACCAAGAAATAAAGACAAGTATCTGTTGGCTTCTTCGCTTTACAGAATATGAAGTTATATCCAGAGAAAATGGGTCATTCAGTGGGAAGAACAAGTCCATTCAAATTACAAATCAGACCTTTTCCACAGTAGAAAATCTGAAACCAAACACAAGGTAAGCCACCAGTGCTATTCCAGGTAAATTCTGAGAGTGCAAAAGTTATAACCACGACAAAGGAAAGAAATTATATCATCTTCTCTGTCTTGAGGGTGGCTCCAGCTTCCATTTCACTCTTGGGTTTTCTATATATAGCACTAGATACCTCTAAAGTCATGTTTTGCAAACACTTGAATTACTGGTGGGTTTAAACACTTGAATTTACTTGGTGGCAAGATGGTGTTGTTAATAATAGTACGACATCTTTAAAAAAAAATTCGATACCAAATGTTGATATTAAAAACTAAGTCTGTGGATCAGTGATAACTGGACTGTACATGATGTAAACTAGATTGGAAGCACCAAAAAATTAAAATGCTGGAAAAGAGAGGGCAATGAAAGGACAGTCTTGTGACACAATGCAGGTGAAAGTTTTTAAGAGTTAATACTTAAAATAACTACAGACTAGTCTCAGGCACAGCAATTCTTTGCTTTGGGACCTTTTGTCATGGATAAAATGAAATCAAGTTTTACAAGAGTTACATATCTTGAACAGTGTTATCTGATAACTTTTCTAAGTATCCCTGTTTATTACACATTGATACCAGGTTGTTCGTATTGCTGTACAGTTTTGTGATTCTTTTTTCAATCTAAAATATCCAACATTTTATTAGTTCATTTTATTATTGAAAGAAAAATAAGGGTCTTAGACATTTCTAGACATGTAGTAAGGAAGTTCCACGTTTTCTTTTTTTCATAATGTTCACATGGTCATGAATCGATTGAGTTGAATTGGTTATTGATAGTGACACTCAAAAGAGCCTATTTTGGCTCTGACAGTAGGGAGACTCTTCTACTCTTTTTGTAGAAAAGGAAGCACCATCTAATTCACTACAGGCAGTCCACTGTGTATAAACTAGTCCAATACTGCAAAAAGGATACTTCTTTCACAAGCATAGGGTTTTTCTTTAAAGTTCTCTATTTTAAGATATATTTTACAACTGCCGATTTTCTTAAAAGATTTTTAGCCAAAATAAGCATATGTCAGTAAAAGCCCATTTGATCTTGGTTCTGTTTCCTTAGCATTTCCTTAGATTGAGAGGAGGAGGAAGCCTGTTTTTACAGGCTTAATATATTTGAAGAAATGAGTGAAAGAAAAGGTCACTTAATTTGAACTTTTTAATAGGTGAATTTGTGTTTATGAAACTTGGCTTTTGCGTTTTCTGCTCTTTATTCCACATAATAAAAAGTGACTTGTAAAGTACAGTACAGTCGTTGAAAGGCATCCAGTTTCTCAATGCTCATCGTGGTTTTTTTCTGAATTGGACTGTCCTCAGATCTTCTCACAGTGCACCTATTAGCTCATGACCTGAATGTTGAATACAGTTATTCCAGTATCATTTTAAACCCAATTTGTTTGTAAAAGGTTTGCATTTGCATTTCCATTCAGCAAACATTTCTTAAGGATGGCTACACACACGAATAAACATGGTGGCTGCTCTTGAACTCAAGGCTAGAGGGGAGGCAGTTAATGACCAAGTATTCTATACAAACTAGCGAGAACGCTGAATGAAGCATGCCCAAGGTGCTAGGGGATCCCAGGGTGGGAGGCGCTACACAATGTCGTAGAAATTAGGAAAATCTTCCTGAAGAAGGTGACACCTGGTCTGAGGCTCGAAGGATGAGTAGGAAGGAGCTAGCCAGGTGATTATAGGGAAAGAGAGTATTAGAACAGTATATGTCAGTACACAGAAGGCCAAAATGGCATGGTTGTGTACAGTGAAAAATAGGCTATTTTTACCTCCGTCCACATGAGTAGTGATAAGTGGATGGAGGCAGAGGAAACAGAATGGGAAGCCAGGGTGGGAGAGGATCTTATAAGCCAGATCAGGAGATGGGGAGACCCTGAGGGTTGGTAATTGGGAGGATGACTTGCTCCCACTTTTCATTTGTGTTTTCATTCTGGCTTTTAGTTGGAATAATCACTTTTAATATTTGAGCCTGTTTATACTGAGTAACCATTGCTGGAATAAATCTAACAAAAAATAAGTTTTTGTTAATGTCTTGGCAAGAGTGCCATTGGGCATCTGACCTGCCTGGTGAAGTAGGTAAAGTGCCCCAGGGCTAAGATGCATTTTATTCTGTAATTACAGGTCATGGGGTTCACATGTAGCTTCTGGTTGTAATTGTTTTAGGACTCATTCTAGGTGTTTCTGGAAATTGCTTCACACTGAAAGAGAGCATGGCCCTCTTTATCCTACCCTCATCATATGTCCTGTTTATTACTCCTGTCTTTCATCAGTGGGCCTTCTGAGGAGGACCCCGAAAACCTATCCTTACCTCAAGACTAGCAAAACCCAGAGGAGTGCCTGTCTAGATTTTTTTTTTTTTTTTTTTGAGACAGTCTTGCTCTTGTTGCCCAAGCTGTAGTGCAATGGCGCCATCTCAGCTCACTGCAACCTCTACCTCCCAGGTTCAAGTGATTCTCCTGCCTGAGCCTCCCAAGTAGCTGGGATTATGGGCACCTGCCACCACACCCGGCTAGTTTGTTTGTATTTTCTTTTTTTTTTTTTTTTTTTTTTTTTTTTTTTTTTGAGGCGAAGTCTCGCTCTGTCGCCCGGACTGGAGTGCAGTGGCCAGATCTCAGCTCACTGCAAGCTCTGCCTCCCAGGTTCATGCCATTCTCCTGCCTCAGCCTCCCGAGTCGCTGGGACTACAGGCGCCCGCCACCTCGCCCGGCTAGTTTTTGCATTTTTAGTAGAGACGGGGTTTCACCGTGTTAGCCAGGATGGTCTCGATCTCCTGACCTCGTGATCCGCCCGTCTCGGCCTCCCAAAGTGCTGGGATTACAGGCTTGAGCCACCGCGCCCGGCCTGTATTTTCAGTAGAGATGGGGTGTCACTCTGTTGGCCAGGCAGGTCTCGAACTCCTGACCTCAGGTGACTAACCTGCTTCAGCCTTCCAAAGTGCTGGGATTACAGGGGTGAGCCACCATGCCCGACCCCTGTCTAGATTTAGCTTTGGGAAAAAGCAATGTTAAATCAAATTTAGGGCCTCCTAAATCAGGATCCCATGCCGAATTTTACTACTGCCACTAATCTGAGGCCATTTAGTGTGTCTGTTATATGTGGCTTACTTAATATTACTTTAAGAATTTGGTATGGTTCAATGAAATCCATCAGGATATCAAAATCATTAATTTTCATATAAATGATTTGGCCAGGATTATACTGGTAGTCCCTAACTAATAGATCATGACTTAGGAGTTGTAAATCAGTAGTCTGAAGTAAAGAACAGATTTCCATTTTGGGAAAAATATAATACATATGGATGTAAAGGTGCTTTCATGAACACTGTTTAGTCCTCAGTATGTGAAACTTCATGGTGGTCACGGAGTTCAATAGATCCTAGCCCCCTGATGAGCCTGTGAATGAATTTCACATCTCTCTTACCAGCTATGTCAGAGATTCATTTGTCTATTCAATGAGCAAAAATGTTTGGGCTGAAATATTAAAACATACTGAAATCTCCATTAGAAAAAATAATGAATTATGGAAAAATAAAATGAGGTAAATTATTTCAATTAATTTGAGATTTCTGAAGCCTAAAAGTATTGGGGGAAACAAAAGTAACACCCGTTAAATAATCGGAGAGCATAAAAAAAGCATACAAAGTAAGTGTAGGATTGATACCCAAGTTCTGTGATTTAGGAGAGAAGGCTTCATAGAATACTTGAGACTAGAATGTGATAAAGAATAGGATGGAATGGGTAAGCCAACAAGGAAAGGAAAAATAACAACAGTATTTTTCTTTCTAATCAAATCCATACACATTATTTAGGTGACATACAAGTAGTTCTCAAACTTACTATTGATAGCAAGGCTACAGCCAGAATGATACAATCACTAGTGTACAAATAGTATGAAAAGCTTTTTTCATACTACCTTAAGTTGTTAAGGCAAGATTTCTTTCCATTGTGTTTCTTCTACCCAACCATGATCCAAGATTAACACTAATAAAAGACACCGTAAAATAAAGAGGAAGTATGTACAGGATGCAGCCACCAGGTGGCTTTTATTAGCTGTAAAAACAAACAAACAAAAACACAACTCTGATCATATTTCAATGCTTGGGGGAAATTTTGAATCAAAGTGTATGGTAAAATTGAATTTTTGAAATAGATAAACTTTGCATTTTAGCTGTTAAAATTCCCTCATGAGGTTCTGGAATTCCCTATTTGAATAACTGTAAGATAGATCAAAGCTTCTGAAAGAATTACTACAGCTGTGTTCCAACACTAGGAGATACATGTAAATCATTTATTTTAGTAGCATTTTCCATCACTTGTTCTGAGTAAAAAACATGAGATCTGAATTCAGATGATAATTACTGGCTAAACTTTATACACCGACATGGGTGGAGTAGAGCTTCATGTTCCAACACTTAATCCAGGAGAAACAAGGCAGGGATTAGAGATCTATAGAGTGCTTTTGTTACAAATTCTGAATGATCACACCCTAATCCTGAAACAGAGTGACAGTGGAGTATTCCCCTACCTTTCCTTTCACAGTGTATACCAACCTTCTCCTGCCTGTTTTTATGACATAAGCGGGTTTTTATCTAGCCTGCAGAAGCTCAAAAAATTGTCCAAAGGACCATCCAGCAGCTGTTTTGCTAATGGTAGAGTTCAGCTCCACACCTGGCATTAGATGTTCTTGTCTATTAATAGAGAGCCGCATGGCTGTTCTAGGGTGCTAGGTGCAGCTCCAAAGGTGGCACAGGGGGCCTCCCCAGCCTGGCTACCAGCTGCAGTGCACTGTGGTTGCATATGTGCACAGGGAAGGGGGTGTCACTTGCGGGGAGATGTGATTGTTTTAGTCAAATGATGCAAAAGAGATCTGTTAACACAGGCAAATTTCACCTCTTTAGGGGATCCCTCTCTTACCCCTGACTCCTAAAATCAAATGTAGATATTGGTATCCAGCTGACTCAGTACTCATCTGCCCTCCCCAGTACTTCCTTTCCATTTCTTTCTAACCTAGAAGTCCTCTTCTAACAGAAAACCAAGTACTGTATGTTCTCTTATAAGTGGGAGCCAAATGATGAGAACACATGGACATAAAGAGGGGAACAGCAGACACTAAGGCCCACTGGAGGGTGGGAGAAGGGAGAGGAGCAGAAAAATCAACGAGTGCTAGGCTTTGTATCTGGGTGACAAAATAATCTGTACAACAAACCCCTGTGACACAAGTTTACCTATATAACAAACCTGCACATGTACCCCTGAACCTAAGATAAAAGTTAAAAAAAAAAAAAAAACCCTCTCCTGCCATACAATTACCCAAGAACACCAATCCTTTATCTATCTCCTTAGGCAATGTTTGCGTCTTGTTAAACTAAAAGAAAAATATTAAGAGCGTCTCCCATCTACAGCAAACCACTTTGCAAAGACCACTATGATTAGCTTTAGTTCTGTGAATGGAGTAGCTGATAAAGTATGTCTTAGTAAGTCTTACACCACTGCTTACTGGGACAGCAAGTGTGGATTATCATTCTCTTAAGTCTCCTCCAACTGTAAAATGATATAATTCTCTGATATTCAAAGCCAGGCATGGAGTTGGTCAGAGAACTCGAACTGAAAACTAAAACCTAGGTCAATTCCATAACAAGTAGACTTGTCTTAATAAACATTTTTTTGTCTTTAAATCTCTGTCTGAAGTCTGCAATTTGTTTTCAGATTGTTTTTAGCACACATTTTGATAATCCATTGATGGACCGAGTTCTTCCTAATGAACTGGCTGGGCAAATGGATGGACACACACAATCACTGCACACTGAAAAAGCCCTTTACTCCTACTCTTCTCTTCCAATGAACTCACCTCTCTCCTCACTTTACTGAAAAATTAAAGAATTCATTGTGTGTGCCAGACTTACATGTGGTCTAACAATTTCCTATGGAAAATGTGCTGTCTAGTAATTAAGATAAATCAAATTCACTTAATCTTCTCAAGTACTTTTATTGACCTCTCTGGCTTGGGAGGATTTTGAAGAACAAATCTTCCTCTAAGACTGAAACCTACCAAAGTATCCTATAGCTGGCAGCAATGATAGTTTGGGACTGTTGTTTATGTTGATTTAATAAAATGTTGGCACTGGTTAGCTGGAATAGATGCAGCAACTTCTTATACACTGTCAATCTGGCTAAATGATGCAGGCATGTGGAATAGCCATTATACCCTTTTCATAGTGTTTCTGTGAAATTCTGGTCTCTGCATATTCTGTATTAACTTTTCAACATCTCTTCTTATGGGCTTTGTAGAAAGGAGTAAAATAAGCTGCCAAAGCGTCAGGCATTTTATTTAGTTTGCGGTAGGTGTGGGCAGCAGCAGACCAATTCCTTCCTTGTTGAAGAAGAAATTAACTTGATTGCTCAGTTTGACAACTTTTCATCGGGCAAAAGGACGGCTACCTAAAAGTACATAACTCCACTAGTCTATAAAGAGAACAATTATTCCCTCTCACATAACCATATAGTTTTTATTTTTCTTTGCTATTGCTTGGCATTTAGGAAGGGAGTGCAAGAAAGTGATTAACAGCTGCAGAATTAGAGTGCAGCCCAACTCCGGAGTTTGTGTCCCCCACAGAAGTGGGGGAACACAAAAAAAATGCCCCTTATGGCATTAGAGCCAGCTAGTTTATGACCCCATGACTGCTGATTTAGCCTGATTTTGTCTTCTAAGTGCCTCCTTCGGTCTCCCCTCTTGCTCCTTATCTGTTTTGCCAGATCAGCATAACTTTACATGTGGCAGGTATCCAGAAATGCTTCCCATAATCCTTCAGTGTCCTTGGAGTCAAGTTTACCCGAACTGATTAGATTCTCCTTTCCCATGTTGAGCAGCCCTTCCTCTTTTTTTCTTATTCTTTTTTTTTTTTTTTTTTTTTTTTTTGAGATGGAGTCTCACTCTGTCGCCTGGGCTGGAGTGCAGTGGCCGGATCTCAGCTCACTGCAAGCTCCGCTTCCCGGGTTCACGCCATTCTCCTGCCTCAGCCTCCCAAGTAGCTGGGACTACAGGCGCCCGCCACCTCGCCCGGCTAGTTTTTTGTATTTTTTAGTAGAGACGGGGTTTCACCGTGTTAGCCAAGATGGTCTCGATCTCCTGACCTCGTGATCCACCCGTCTCGGCCTCCCAAAGTGCTGGGATTACAGGCTTGAGCCACCGCGCCCGGCTTTTTTTCTTATTCTACTTGTTCATTTATCTCCCTCTGACTGAACCCTCATCTGAATGGGGATGAAATATTTCACGACGACACTAGGGGTAAAAATCGGCTAAACAACTCAAACCAACAACTATAGGGTAGACTTTCTATATAAAAAGCAGTTTGCTTGAGGTTTGTAAGACTTTTGTTATAATGAAAACCAACTTTTTAAATCAGTAAGGAGTATATAAAAAGTTTATCAAATAATGAAAACTTTACTTCAGTTCTAAATTGTAGGCAAAAAATAGAAGGAAAAGGTTATAGAAAGGATCAAAAGGAGTAGGGAATGGCAAGCGTCTGCTCCACCCAGATCTGAAGGTTACACTTGAGGATATTACCACCTCTTCCACTACAGAAGAAATCAGTCTGAGGCTACAATTCTGCAGGTTGGAGGTTCTTGTCTCTTAACAGTTTTGCTCATGAACCACAGGTCACACTTCTTGAAACCCACTTTTCACTTTTCAATGAACTGATGTATGTTTTTTCTTCTCAGGCTGATTTTTACAGCTGCTCTCAAACTGTTGGTGTCAAACAATATCCTCTATTATGCCACTCTTCCGAGATAATGCTTTGTAGTGCTTTCCAGACTCAGTGAAATCTTAATATAACATTTTTTTCTTAGCCTATGGATCTATGTTGATGGCACGCAGAAAGGTTTACCTGTTAAATTTTTTATCTTTCCAATAACCCACGGGCTATGCCTTTATTAGAATCTTCACAAGCAAAAAGCAAGTATGTGGCCACAGAAGAGTTCTCCCTTCAGACTTCTATGGCAGTGTTTGTCAAATTCCCCAGTAATAGAAACTCTTTTAAAAAATTCTCGAGATACAAATATGATACTAGTGAATACTTGTAACTACTACGTGTCAGGCACCTTGCTTTTACATACATTCTCATTTAATCCTCACAGATGCTTTTATATCCCTGTGAAGTTATAATTACTATAATGAATAGTATCCTCACAAATAGCATTATCCTCATTTTTATGTATGAGTAAACTGAAGCTCAGAGAGGTTGTTACCTTAAAGTCACACATTAGTGAGCTGTGAATCTTTCTGGTTCTAGAACCCATGTTTTTAATGCCCCCTGGATCGTGCTGCCTCCTGCCGGGGATGTGCGGGGAAGATGGTTTTTTGGGATTTACACCTGCCCAGGTAGAACCAGACATGGCATTCTGTGAGGCTTCATTCACCTGGCTTGTCCTAGATGGGGCCAAAAGGCTTGACTGCATTTGTCATCTGGACTGCATTCCATTTAGATATTCATTTTGATGTGGTAGGTCTTACAGTTTTCATTTTTATCAGAAATATATGTACACTGTTTTAAAATTAAATTACCACAAAAGCATTTCCTCCCTATTCCTAAATTTGGTTCCCCAGATGCAAGTATGTTTTACCATTTTGTCTATTTCTTCTGTTAATTAAATCCCTATGTCTAGACTGAGCTTTTCATAGGACGGTCAAATACTCCAGTCATGCCTTTGTTCTATTTGTTGTGTGTTTTTAATGGCACCATCTCTTTTGGAATTCCTACCATCTTTTGCCTCTGTTTTGAATCCCCTAATTCCTGCATCACAAGTCTTCCTTGTTTACTCCATTACTTTGTAGCACTTAAGAAATGTCTTGAGGAAAAGCTATAAAAGGCAGTATTTTTGAGTCCTTACATGTTTTAAAATTTGTGTTTTACTTTGATACTATTCCTTAGCTGGAATATTAGGATATAACGAAGACTTTTGAAGGAATTGTTCTATTGTTTTCTCACTTCCAGTGTTACTGTTAAAAAGTCCAATGGCATTTTGATTCTGGATCCCTTGAATGGGACCGATTATTTTCTTCTGAGTTTTTAGGACTTGTCTTTATCACCCCAGTACTCTGAAATTTTGTAACTCATATGTTTTAGTCCTTTGTCTTTTTTTTTCATTTTGCTGGGCAGAGTAGGTCTTTTCAATCTGGAAACTCTTGTCTTTCAGTACTGGAACATTAATTACACAATTTCCAGGATAATTTTCTATCTCCTTTCCTGTTCTCTCTTCTAGAATTCTTACTAGTTGGGTACTATATTCTCTGGAATAATTCTCCAATTTTCTTTTCTCTCATTTTTTCATGTTTGACTTTTTGTTCCAATATTTGTAAAATGTCCTCAACTTTATCTTCCAAAACTTCTATTTGAAGTTTCTTACTTCAAATAACTGTTTCCTGAAACTTTAAATTTTATTTTCTATGTACAATCAATATGAGACATTTCTCTTAGACCTATGATGTCATTCATCTGTGACAAAATGTGCTTCTTCAGAAGAAATTTTACCATCACAAGTCATTTTTGTTATATAGGGTTTAATGAGACCAAAACAAAAATGTGCCTTTCAGTTCCCACGTTTATTAAATTTAGTGCAAAATAATTTCTTTGAAACTTGTCGAATATCACAAAATACTGGCCAAAAGAAAACCCCAAAAAAGTAGCTTGTATTTGTGGCATGCTAAAAATGGAGCTTCAGTGTACATAACTGTGAAATAAAAAGACATGGAGACAATTCCAGCAATCAGACTTGGCCAAAGCACAGGGCTTTTGGCAATGGCCTGGAACGAATGTGGAATGCATTGCCCATTTGAATCAAAGTCCAGATGGCTATAATTTCTTTTTTTCCATTTTCAGTTCACTATAGTTCTATGGGCTTTTTTTGTTTTGGTTTTGGTTTTAGGCCTCTTAGCAAAAATTTAATCTCTGGAAAATATTTCATGTGAAAATACCCCATATGAGTGTGATTTCTGTAGATGACAAAGGTGTTTCTGTATCAACAATCTCTCATTGCAAATGACAATGACAAAGGCATGTGCCACCATGCCCAGCTAATTTTTGTATTTATCGTAGCCACGGGGGGTTTCTCCCTGTTGGTCAGGCTGTTCTCAAACTCGGGACCTCATGTGATCAGCCTGCCTCGGCCTCCCAAAATGCTGGGATTACAGGCATGAACCACTGCACCTGGTGCCAGTTTTAAAGTTTTGAAAAGCAAAAACAGTAAGAGGACAAGTATTTTGAGCCTCATTGCTCTCAGCTGAAAATTAGGATAAGATTTATCTCATTAGAGTTTGCATGTGTTGTATTGCTTTATATATGTAGAATGACTAATGCATCTCATACACAGTAAGCATTCAGAAAATGGCTGCCATTGTTGTAGCACTAGAATCTGTTGTCTTAGACTAGATACTAGCAATGTTAATGCAATACCTCAGTGATCAAGAAACTCACATTTTTTTTCCTGCTCACTTAGTACCATCCGTACCAAACTGACAGCTGTCATCCTTCTGTTTATCACTTACAAAAATATCTTTTGTGCATTCTGCATTCTTATTTAATTATAAACTTCTCAAAGATGGAAATTATTTATCCCCCAAAAGCCTTGAGCAAATCTGAGACACTCAAAATATTATCAGCTGACTCAGGTTGACTTTTGAATTCAATGTTCTTTCACTGCTAAGTCCACTTGCTGCTGAAAGGAAATCTTAATTTCAGGCAAATGGCAAATTGCTTTATTGTTTACATTTCTTTAAAGGATTTGCTTTGCTTACACATTTTATGAATAAAAATTGCTAAATACTGCACAATAATTTGATGAATAATTCTTAAGGATACAATCAAAGCGACTTATAATTCCAAGGGACCTAGGGTTGTTTGGGGTTTTGTTTAACAAAAGGTTAAGGGACTGGCCGATTATGAATTTGGAGTATGGAGGGAGAGAAATGTCTGCGTTTGTGTTCCTGCTCTTCATAAGGCAACATTACCATGCCTCTTTTCTGGAGACATCATAGCATCCTGTGATCCACAGAAGACCCAAGTTCCAGGCAATACAACTAGGAGTCCTTGCAAAGAAACACTTATGTGTATCTATTCCCATAGTTTAGTCCACAGTTAAATATACTAATTATAGCTTAGTCTAGTAGTTCTCAAACATCACTGGGCACATGACTCACCTAGGGAAGTTATAACTTCTTACCTGAATCTCCTCAAAAATTGCTTTAATACCTAGAGTACAAGAAATTTGCAGTTTAACACACTTTCACCACTGCCACCCTATGATGTGATTCTGACATAAGTAGTCCAAACCCCACAGTGAGGAAGATGGCCTAAGTCCAGGATTATACTCAGGGTTGGTATAACAGAAAATAAAATGGAATCTTGCCACTTCTTGGCCCCAGGAAGTAGCTGAGACATCTTAAAGAAACTGGTTCCTTGTTACTGGAATTAGCCTTTGTCTACCATATACCACTTTTTTATATGTCTATTAACCTGCCAAGTCATTTGTACGAATTTGGAAATTTTTAAAGACAACCATCTTTTTTATTAATGCTTACACAAACCTTAGACGAGCTGTTCAGGTAGTAAAACTAAGAAATCATTTTTCTTTCCTCAACCTACTTCTGGAACATGTTACCATTCACTGTCATAATTTCAAAATAGAATCAGGAGAGATGTCAGTTATAATAGGGGAATGTTGCCTCCTAGCCCTCAAGAATGTATTACAAGTGTTTTTTTATTTTCCCCTCAACAGTTATGAATTCCAGGTGAAACCCAAAAACCCGCTTGGTGAAGGCCCGGTCAGCAACACAGTGGCATTCAGTACTGAATCAGGTAATTACATCAACAGTAATTCCCAAAAACAATGTAAAAGGGCCACAGTGGAACAATGTTTTGAAAGGAAGCTTGTTTGAAACCCAGCTAAACACTACATAAATACTGTTTCTTGAATTTCTAAAAACCCATTTGTGGGAAAAAGCGAACTGATGAAGGCGTAGAGAAACACGATTTATATTTTTCCTCACTTAAAGACACATCAGTTTAATTTAAAAAGCATAATCTATACCCTTCCAAAAAGCTAGTGAATGAATCCTCCTCTGCATGCCTAGAATCAAAATAGCCGTGAGTGCATCCACAAAGGGAACACATGATAGTTTAATAACAGCTGTGAAGTTTTCCTATTAGACCTTACAAGTTCCAATTCCTTAATGAGATACATCTGCACATACAGCATTAATATTTGCATAATTTTTATACCAACTGTAGTTCATGGCATCTTGGTGATTTTTACCATGAAGTTTTTGTATCAAACTAAAAGCAGCAGCTTTTGAAATTCAAGTGAAGGCTGAACAGCGACAACTGTTCCTAACTACTCAAATTACATATAACAGATACAGCTGAATACCTACCAGGCAGGAGATTATTCAATCAAGAACAATTGCCAAAGCAAAGCAAACTTTTGCAAAAGAGTACCACTTTGCAAATAAGACTTTGTAACTGTAAGCACCCATCATCTTCGCCATGCCACTGGAATGTTGGGGTTTTATCTAGTAAGGTCTGACTTTTGTATTTATTTCTCCTCAGCGGACCCAAGAGTGAGCGAGCCAGTTTCTGGTAAGTACCTGTCTCAATGAGACACAACTATATGCTTTTCTAAACTTATTCAACTGACCGGGCATGGCAGAATCTGAATCATGATTTCGCGTTTTTCCACTTAGTCTTCTTATAATACCATACGGGTGTGAATGTTTACCTACACATTGTCCAACACTGAGGACCCACGATGTTCTGGGAACAAGGTGGACATTTTGAAATTTGCTTTTACTCATGCACCAGGCTTATTATTATTTAATAGCCAGTGTAATCCCAGCACTCTGAGAAGCTGAGATGGGAGAATTGCTTGAGCCCAGGAGTTGGAGACCAGCCTGGCAATATAATGAGACTCCCTCTCTACAAAAAATTTACAAATAAAAAATTAGCTAGGCATGATGATGTACACCTATGGTCCTAGCTACTTGGGAGGCTGAGGTGGGATGTTCGCTTGAGCCCAGGGAGTTAATGCTATAGTAAGCCATGATCCAGCTTGGGCAACAGAGTGAGATCCTGTCTCAGAAAAAAAGAAAATATAACACCCTCATTTCCACTTTTAATAACAAGTCATATTAAAGCAGTTGTCTAAATTTTATAACATGCTACAAAAAAGAAACCTAAATTTCTCCTAAATGACACTGCCTACATCTAGCTCTGCAGAGGCTATTCAACACCTAAATACCTTAACATACTGCTCTCAGATTTATCTATTGACAGAAACTTATTCTGGGGTTTACTTGTTTAAATTCTTCTAATATTTTTGGCTCCAATATTTAGCATGGGGGGAAAAAAGGTATCAGCAAGTTGACAAATTCTGCAAACTGATTTCTTAAAGCATCTGACCCAAGAGTCAGATACTAAACTCAAACTGTTTTCCTTATGCAGCAGGAAGAGATGCCATCTGGACTGAAAGACCCTTTGATTCAGACTCTTACTCAGAGTGTAAGGGCAAACAGTATGTCAAAAGGACATGGTATAAAAAATTTGTAGGAGTGCAGCTGTGCAACTCTCTCAGATACAAGATTTACTTGAGCGACTCCCTCACAGGTAAGCAGGGCTACCAGCTGTTTTCAGCCCTTAACTTACGGGAATGTTTTTGCAGCACTGTACAACTTGGTCTTTTCTTAAAGAGTTTTAGGCACAAATGGGTGCTGTAAACACAAGTTTTCCTCTAAGCAAAATGTTATAGAAATGGTTATCATTCCTAGGAAACAAGGATTTAAGACATGCTATTAGAAGGTAAATAATAAAAATGCAATCATAAAACAGTGCCATCATGGCAAACTGGAATGTACATTCACTAACCATGGTCAAACTCCATTTTGTTACAACCATCCAAGGATAAAAAGCCTATTGACAATAAAGTGACTAAATCTAACAATAACCATGGAATGAATATAACATCTTCAAGATGCTAGAAGAGCTACAACCCCCTGCTCCATGCCCAATAGGTTATAATTTTCTATATTCATAGAGTAAAAATTTTTAATGAATAAGGCTGGCCCTAACATAAAAAAGTAGATATTTTTTCAGTCATTCAACTCTTCTAGGTGCTGAACACAAAGCAGCATAAAAGGTATTTCCTACTTTCCTATAGCTTACCTCTCCTTCCTTTCCTTAGTAAGAAGAGATAGACAATACATAAATAAGTAAACATTTCATAGAGGTAAAGAACAATTTTCAAAAAGGTGAAGGCCTAACAAGTTAGCACTAGCTAAGGAGAAAATTGGGAAGGAACTAACCACACAAAGGTCTAGAGGAAAGAGGTCAAAGGCCTAAGGCAGAATACACCTGGCCAGTTCCACCAGTATGGCCCAGACTTAGTAAGTAGAGGGGCAGGCAGGTGTGAAATCATGTGGAGCTTTGAAATCAGGTAAGAACTTTGGATTTTATTCTGAGTATAATGGGAGACTGCTGGAGAAATTTATGGAGAGAACAAACATTATCTGACATGCATTTTTAAAACATCACTAATCTCTGATAAGGGGAGGGGAGGAAGAATACAAGTAGGCAAGAGACATTGTTGGTTTGAACTAGGGTAATAGAGAATGAGGGGAGAAAGTACAAAAACAGTAATGATGATTTCAGAATTGTCACATTTCAAAGTAAGAAAGTAACACTTTATCCTTTTAATTTCTGGTTCTTCAGGAAAATTTTATAACATAGGTGATCAGAGGGGTCATGGAGAAGATCACTGCCAGTTTGTGGATTCATTTTTAGATGGACGCACCGGGCAGCAACTCACTTCTGACCAGTTACCAATCAAAGAAGGTATGTTTTCTGATCCTCCTCATAAGCAACAAAGTTTTACAGATTAACCCAGAAATAAAACAAGCTGAGGAAAGCAATCAATTTAAGAAGAATTCTATAGTACTGCTGCTCCACATATCACATATCTAGGAAAAAATGAAGACTTCAATATAAGTTTCTCAGCTTAGAAACTTGGAGCCAAGGGAAATTAGACATAATATAAATGCATTCTACTTCAAGAAAATCTAAACTTGCAAAAACAGCTACAAAAAAGCAGTTTCCCAAACTTAAATCATTCATGTATTAGTGTTACGGGTTTTGTCATACTGAGTGCACTTGCATTATTATTTCCTTAAGAAAAAAAAAAATTTTAACTACTGCTACCGTAAATAGAAAAAATAGTACTTACCTTGCAAGTAACTGTATAAATATAATTAAAATAGAATAATTCTGTGGGAAATGAATAACCTCTGTAAATTGCTAAAGACCCATTGGCACCAAGCTGTGTAATGAGGACTGAGTAAGACTTAAAATTAATCCTTGTCTAAGCAGTGCAGAAGAGGGTAAATTAATTGTTCCTATTAGTCCAGAATCACCTGGAGGTTCTCTAAATAAACTATTTGATTGGATTTTTCACTAACCCATTTTGTTCACGGGCACTTAAAAATATCAACAATACTAAAAGATGACCTACTAAGTTCTGTGAACACATTAATGGGCGGTGAAACTGTCCCTACCAACCATCCCTCCTAACCTGACATGGCAAATGTCAACAATTTCTCAGGTGCCCATTTTGCCAACCATGACTACACCTCAGGAAAAAACACCAGAGCTTCTTGCTCTGTTTTCTAAATTACCTCGCTTCACTAAGATTAGCCTTCAGCTATTCAATGACATCCTTCCATCTATAAGCTATGAGGGCAAAAATATAATACAGCAGCTATTAAAATGAAACTATTTTCTCTCTCAGGTTATTTCAGAGCAGTTCGCCAGGAACCTGTCCAATTTGGAGAAATAGGTGGTCACACCCAAATCAATTATGTTCAGTGGTATGAATGTGGGACTACAATTCCCGGAAAATGGTAGATGCTACAAAGTTACCTTCTGTTTCATCATGGCAAACAAAAGCATTGAAAATACTATGTCACATTCATTCAAAGCTATTTTGTTTACTATGTATAAAAGTCTACAATCTAATAGCAATACTAGATGTTTATTATTAGAAAAGATTGCTGAGAGTATTTATCAGGTTTTACAAAGTCATTTTAAGAAAGCAAGATATTGATGTTAACAGAATAACATTTTTGGGGAAGCTGGCTCCCTATTCATGGTATTTTAAGAGATTGTTTGTATATTATTTATCACACTGTTGTAATGATGTTTTGAGATACTTTTATAACAAAATTAACATCAAAAAAGTATATACTTTTTAAAAATATTTACTTTTATTGCTGTGTACTCTTCCTATTGACGAGTTAATTCCATAAATCTCTACTTAGTTTAACTTATTGGATCAAATTATCTTCAGCATATATATCTGGGGAAAAAAGGTCCGAATTTTCACATTTATATTTAAACTTCAATTTTTTAGCAACAGCTGAATAGCTTTGTGGAGGAGTTTAATAGTTACACATTCATGCTAATATACATTTCCTTTAAACATCCACAAATTCTTAAAAAGACTGAATCAGTAAATTTCATTTCAGCTAAAAATGGAGTCTAATATATTTTCAAAAGATACATTTTTACCCACCATAAATGTTACAATATCTGAATATGCTTTGTCAAACTATCCCTTTATGCAATTGTCTTCATATTGTTTTTATGATTCTAATTAAGCTGTATGTACAGACTGAATGTGAAGTCTGAGCACCAAAATAATGCATGATGAGATCGCCTACCATTTTATAGGATATTTACTATGTATTTATACGTTAAGACCCTATGAATGAATGTATCAGAGAATGTCTTTGTAACTGTTTAATTCAATCTGTAATAAAAATCTGACTCATTTCTATTAAAAAGGTATTTTCCTTTAAGTGGGGAATGGGAATCCTTGCTGCACTGTTGCAGTCATTTTGAAAGGACCTTTCCCTGTACTTACCTTTCAACATGCTTCAATCTTATCATCAATGCTACATTTTGTATTTTTCAAGTAAGTAAGTATAAATTCTGCAATAAAGAGATGTAATTTTTTTTAAGATTGAGTTTTTTTTATTATTTCTGAATGTTTCATCAGTATGTTAACTATACCTTTTATCGCAGAAGGAAAATCACAAAGTTATCCAGGCTCTACCAAACCCCCATCTTCTCTATTGTTTTTGTCCTAAATTAACCTTTCATCCTATGAAGTAATAAAGTTCATTTTAAACCAACGATTACCAATGCATTTTTTTTTTTTCAAAAGAAGGACAAAAACCAAATGGCACTGTTTTCGCTGACTGGAAATCTGTAAGTTAAAATGTTTATACTTCATTTTAAGACCAAACACCAATAAGGACTTCTGAAAAATTGTTTTTTCACATAATGTTAATGACTAAATTAAATTTCAAGACCACTAATGGATTCAATCATCTTTATTAACCTATCAGTGTTACATTTTATACATAATATCTTGCTGTATTCTCCATAGGGCTCTACTTTAGTACATCATGTTAATAGTAAAAAGGCAAGTAAGATGGCTAAACCTCACCCTAGCATTTTAATATCCTCTGGACAAAGGAAGCTAGAAAGTCAATCACTTTATACACGTAAGAGTAGTGTTCCAAAGTAACTAAGAAGCTGCTACATTTTTAAGCAGGGAGGAAAAAACTTTCATTTTGGTCTTTGTGTTCCAGCAAATTATACTTTCAATTAACAGCAACAATGATATCATAAAAAATGCTCTGCTTTTTAAATTTCTGAACTTCAATACAAATTAAAATAGTACTGGAGTCTTTTGGGAGGCCAATAGCTAGCAGCTACATTAACTGGTGTAGATGAGCCTCCTTATCGATAACCAGGTCCAGGTTGGGTATAGCCCTGACCAAAGGGAGGACGGTTACGTGCATAAGGATTAGGCCCACTTGGAGGAGGGGTCATGGTACTTCCAGGAAGTGAAGTAAAACCTGGTCTTGGTTGATAGGCCCCAGGTTGGCTTGGAGCCATTCCAGGTTGAGAGGCAGGAGCCACAGTATAATTAGTAGGCTGAGAAGTTTGGGCAGTGTAAGTTTGTGCAGGGTAATTGCTCGCCTGGTACTGCTGTGGCGGCTGAGCAGGCAGTTGTTGAGGCTGACCAGAAAAGGCAGGAGCTGGTGCCTGGGAAGTTGGTTGCTGGCCATATCCCTGGAACTGCTGAGGTTGTTGGGGTCCAGTCTGCTGACTATAGCTTGCTGAAAAGGCAAAATAAATAACATGTATCTTATCTTTTAGTAAAACTTTTCCAAAGAATTAGTCTTACTGTTAGGTGGACCAAAAATGGTGAGAAATTTAATAAATATGTATGTAACAAGCAGAGTGGTAGATTCCATCACATAATATTTCAAGACCAAGTAGTTATCAAAGAGGCATTCTCTACAATTTTTTAAACCCTCTGAGACATAATCCCTGAGAGCAAATTCCTGCCACAGCATAATTCCTAGAACAGATGCTCAAATGATAAAAGAATTACTATACTTTCTAGGAAGACCAAAAATGGGAAAGCTAAATAGTCATTAACCAGGTTTTCAGGGGAGACCTACTTAACAGTATCAAATAAAAATACATTGTGGAGAATGAACATTTTTATATGAAATAATACTATAAATACATCTTATTATACTAATTAGGTGCTTTAAATTTTGCTCACTATAAAAACTAAGCCATTAAGAATAAATACAAAGTACCATTTTCACAATCTTTAAAATCTTTCATTTCTTTTAGATTTGGTATCTGATGCTTTTTGCCTTTACAACTCAAAATTTTGACTTAGCAGTACAGCATAACACATAAAAAGCATACCATATTGCCCCATAAAAAGCAACATCTATATTCATTATTTACTAGGATGTAATTTTTTTTTACAACGAAAGTCGGCTTCACTGAAAACTTTTATCTCTACCATGAAACACACCTGCAGCTACTTGCAATGAAACCTCTCCATTGACTGGAATCCTGTCAGCATTAAATACCAGATACATAAGAAAATTATTAAAATATGTACAACCCTGCATTAAAAAAAAAAAAGGATTGAATGAATTTGAGTATATTCTGAACTCACCTTGAACCTGGGTTCAAAATTTACTCATGAAAGAAACCTTTATGACATAGTCCATGAACAAAACTGGAAAAGGTCAGAGGGCAACTGGCAAACCAACAGTGTCAAAGATGGTCCAATGTTACCACCACCACCTCTTATTAGTCTCCAAGCAGAGTATTTAGTTGACTATTTCCATATCTCTCAATCAAATTCAAGTTAATAGACTAGTAGGATCAGAAATACAAAGATCATAATTCGAAAAAACTAAATTTTACTCAGAGTGAAGACCCTGACTAAATAAGAGCAACCTTAGTTCTTAATAAGTAAATCAAGTATCTTTAACCCATTTAACTCACGGTAGCATCTGAACACTGACCTAAAACCAATTCATAAAAAATTCTGAATGTCATACAATTTCTCCTATCCTCTACATAAAACTTACATTTTCACTATAAGGTTTTGGAGAAACAGATGGATTCAGCTTTATACTGAAAATGCCTATTCATTTTAAGACTGTGAGAAAAAAGAAAAGTGCCTTTTCATCCTGGCACCCGAAATCTAAACTGTTTTTTTAACTGGGCCTGGAAGTAATCTGATCCTTAATTATTGCTTAGGGGAGGGAATAACCTTACAGGCTGAAGATTTCATTAGCAGCCCACCAGTCTCTTAAACATAATGTGGCAATGCTTCTATCACTCTGTGTGTGTGTGTGTGTGTGTGTGGTCTCCCTTCCATTCCTCCAAAATAATAAGTAACTTTAGGTGAAGGACATCAGAAATAGCAAAAAATGGACATATGGAAATTATGTGGGGTTTTTTTGAATACACA
Organism: Trachypithecus francoisi; assembly: GCF_009764315.1. NCBI lineage: Eukaryota > Metazoa > Chordata > Mammalia > Primates > Cercopithecidae > Trachypithecus > Trachypithecus francoisi. The sequence continues at coordinate 88,510,794 of NW_022681453.1, forward strand.
GGACAGCTAGCCTTTTATGGAAGAAGTCTACCAACTCCAGTCTAGGTTGTAGAACGCAGAATGATACAGGGAAATACTGAACTGGTCCAGCTCCCTCCACTGAATGGCTATATGTGCTTTGACAAGTCACAATCTCTGTGAAAACTAGTTGCCTCATTTATAAAATGCAAAAGCCTGAGTCCCACACCCAATCAAATGAAATTCAAAAATCTCTGGGAATGCAGCCCCTACACAAAGCCTCCCCCAGGTGATTCTAAAGCACAGTGAGGGCCGAAATCCCCTGAGATTAAATGACAACTAAATCTCTTCAGTTCTGCTATTCTTTCTATAAATCACATAATTTGTAACACTGATTTTTTTTTAAAAGAACTGCATCCTAAAAATAGCCTTCCTCCTGATATATTCCAAACTTAAGGTCTATATATTTCATACAATTAAAAACAAGTAGCTACAGGTTAAGTCACTCCACAGCAAATAAGATCTAAATAAAATTATTTGTGCTAAAATATTTCAAACTTTAATTAATGACAGAATGTTACGGTCTAGGTCAGGAGTCAGCAAACTTTTCTGTAAAGAGCCAGACAGTAAATATTTTAGGCTTTGTGGGTCACATGGTCTTCTGTTGCAACTACTCAATTCTGCCATTCTAGTGACCAAGCAGCAGTAGAGAATATAAAAATAAAAGTAGAAGTGTGTTCTAATAAAACTTTATTCAAAAAAAACAGGCAATAGTCCAGATTTGGCCTGTGGGCTATACTTTACTGACTCCTGCTCTAGCTGATACCACAAAACTCCATAAAATAGAATTTAGACAAGATTCAACTTGCATAAATTATTTTTAATTACAGTTGAAATTGTGATACTTAAATCTTTGGCTGTAAAACAAGCACTGGACACAAACTCACTCTCTGACATAAATGTAACAAATACTGGAATTATAGCCAAAGTTACATTAATAATATTTATCATACTTAGATACATATAATCTTCGGCGGACAGATGGTAAAACAGAAACAAAATAAGATGTTTAAAACAACTAAACAATGTTCTTAGTTGCCTGAATTACATTTTATACAATTTTATTTGTATGGCCTCTTTCTGGTATTCCTATATACTTGCAAGAGATTTTAAAATCTAAATAGCTTAATTTAGCTCTTAAATAAGATCACCTTTCCATGTATGAATAAACTGTTCATATTTCTACAGGTACTAAGAGTACACTGGAATTATGTGTTACATATAAATGGAGGGGTGGAGGGGAGGGGGAAAACTTGCACTAAGTTGCCTAAGAGATAAACTGATCATGTTAGTAAGAGACAGCTTTGTATTAAAAAATTTTTATACTACAAGTTACTGCAGAATCATCTACTGTAAGTTTTATTTGCCCACCAGAAAACTGAAATGTTGATTTACAATAGATACTAATGTAAAATATTTTTAAATAAGTAAAACAAATGCTGTTTCCCCTAAATAAAAACTTAATACCTATTATGTCAATATACTACAAATCAAGGAATTAAGAAGAGCTTAAAGTTTAATGAGTACAGAAACAAAAAGCCATGAGCCAACTCCCTTTCAACACCTGCTCACCTGAATACTGAATACCATACTGTTGAGGCTGCTGAGGTGGAGCCTGCGGCTGCTGCGCACCATAGCCGGCCTGTTGCTGGTACTGTTGGTACATCTGACCTGAAAAAGAAACACACACACACACACAAGAAAACAAGGCATGTTTAATGTGGCAAAGAGAAATATTTTTAAGATACATATACATTGTCTCTCCATCCAAACAGAGTAACAATATACAAGAAAGTATTTGTTCACCTTTAAATGTCTATGAAGAGAATGAACCATTTTAGAAATGTGATTTCTCTGCTGTGGATTAACTGCAGAGAACTAACTGGCAACAAACATTAAGTGCAACACCCGTGGCTACCATTTCATAAAGTCTAGAAAAACAAATGTTTTCCAACCCAGCTGCCAACAGATAAGTAACACTAATGTTCATTAAAAGCCAAGTGAGTTGAAAATCAGTAAATAAAAATGAGAAAAGGGACAAATACCATTACTATCACCTGAGTCCTTCCTAAAGCACTGTATTTGCCCTGTAAGGTTTGGACCTCTATTACCATATGAACAAACTCTTTGGTAGCAAGGAACTACATGACATCTTTTGTTCCAGAGCTGCAAGACACTTCTGAAATCTGTCAAATTTGACTTTCTATGAATATCCAACATCTTTAGCCAATAATGTGGACTCTAATAAAGCCTAAATGGTTCTTCATTGCACTATTTAATAATAGCAGACCTTTTTAACACTGGTGATGTGTTCTTGAACATGGGAGTCCTATTTGTCCTATTTAAGGTCAACAATCACTGTTCCTATGAAGAAACCTTTTAGACACTCATGATTTTCTTTTTACTTTTTATTTTTCTGTCCTCACAATCTATACCCATACCTGTGATTTTCAAGCAAAGATTTATTGGTTTATGTCTTTATTATCTCTACTTCTCAATTATTTCACAATGGTTGATTTAACTAGATGTAATACCTGGTAGCAATAACCTTGCATTTTAATATCTATCTAGTATTTAAATCTTTAAAATAATCACATGTTGGCTGATTCCTTTGAAAAACATTCAAACTACCTATTAATCAAAAGACTATGAGCAAACCAGATACTTACTGCAGAAGTGGAGGAAAAAAAAAAAAACGGCATTATATCAACTGCCACTCAAATTGAGCTGCAGTAGGCAGCTAGGACTCATAGGCTTAGAAAACGAGATGAAGCCCACTCTATTATACTAGCTGCTCAGCCCTAAACGTGTCTAAGTGCTGCCCACTGGGTAGCACTAAAGGAGATACAATTATGTTTATATCCAGCTTATTTACTAGCAAATGTTTCTTTATAATAAAAACAGAATAAAAATAAAAATCAGCTCAACTATTTTAAGCTATTTAACCTATTCCCAAATATGACAAGAAAAAAAAAAAAAGAAATCCTCACAAAAGTTTCTTAAATGCTTTCTTATTGATTTAGACTAACAGCGTAAAAGGTAGCACAGAAATTAACCAAATTTAGACACCATCTTAATCCTGGATTGTACTTCATAACTAACTTCTGGAACAGAAGTGATCAGAATCTAAAATAAAAAGGCAAGCAGGTACAGAAGGGGAATAAATATGTATAGCACACAACAATGAACTCTAATTCTTCAAAATTAGAAGGCTTAACTCCACAATAAAAAAAATAAGCAAACAGGCAATAAATATATTTTTAAAAATTCAACCAAATTAGTATTCCCTATCTCAGATACAGAAAAATTAAGCAACTTACCTGCGGTCAATAGCTAAGAACAGAAACATCAAGAGCTAAGAACCATCACTGGAACTCAGGCATAACTCCAAAGCTTTAGTTTATAAAGGCGTTTTGCATATATTATCCCATGAACAAAATAATATAAATATTAACTTGGGCATCAACAAAAAAGGCTGAGATTAAGGCTCCATATAGTAGTAGACTGTGGTCATCAATGAGTAAGGAACTCCTGGTCAAAAACATAGTTATTCCCCTCACTAAAAATGTATAGGGTACAACGCTTCATAAAGCTTTTTTTTTTTTTGCATGTTTTCACAAACTGCTATAAATTGATTTTGAAAAACATCTCTAGAGTTAAAAATTTCAGAGATTTATTATATCTCTACACAATATTCCTTTTATAGCAGATCCTCAAATAACATCTTTTGTTCGACATTGTTTCATTAAAACACTGAGAAGGAAAAAAAAAAGATTCCCAGCCGGGGTTACTGTTCTGTGTGGAGTTTGCACATTCTCCCCAAGTCTGTGTGGGTTTTCTCTGGGCACTTCAATTTCCTCCCACATCCCAAATATGTGTATGTTGGGTTACTTAGCATGTCTAAATGATCTCAGTCTGAGTGACTCTGGGTATGTGTGTGGTTGCCAAGTGTACCCTGCGATAGAACAGCATTCCATCAGGGTTGGTCCCCATTTTGCTACTGAGCTGCTGGGATAGCTCTCAGCCACCCACAACCCTACACTGGAATAAATGCATAAATCATTATCTTATTTGTTTTTATTAATCTTTCTTCAATGTATCTATAACTCACATTTGTTTTTAGTCTTTACCTAGAAGTCTGGGAGTATTTTTGTGATAAAAAATATGCTGTAGGAACTCAACTTACTCATATCAATTAACCTACGGTAGAACTGATTTCCTCATACATCGTCTCACTTAAAGTTACAGTTTCCAAGAACCTATCAACAATGTTAAGTGAGGATTTACGGTACTTACTTTAAACCCACCTCATTCAAGTCCAAATGGGACTGTCACAGTATTCTGAAAATTAATTTAAGAAGTGTGTTTAATTGTTTAAAAAAAGAAAAAGGATTAACTTCTTCACATACTTGAGAGATCTACAGGACATATGAAGAAAGCAAAATGCAGACACTTTATAGTAAGCAATGTTTTGAGTAATAAAAAATACGGTCATGCATTGCTTAATGACAAGAGTAGGTTCTGAAAATTGTGCCACTGTATAAACATCATATAGCATACTTACACAAACCTAGATATATATAGCCTACTACATAGCTAGGCTATATGCTACACAGCAGACTACAAACCTGTACAGCATGTTCCTGTACTGAATACTTAGGCAATTCTAACACATGGTAATTATTTGTGTATCTAAACATATCAAAACATAAAAAAGGTACAGTGAAAATATGGCAAAAGAGATAAAAAATGGTATAACCGTCTAGGGCACTTACCACGACTGGAGCTTATAGGATTAAAAGTTGCTCCGAGTGAGGTACTTGCATTGAGTGAATGTGAAGGCCCAGAACATTACTGCACACTACTGAAGATTTACAAACACTACACACTTAGGCTATACTACATTTATTTTTTAAAATTCCATTTCTTCAATAAATTAATCTTAGCTTACCGTAATCTTTTTACTTCTTTAAACTTAACTCTTTTTTAACACTTTAACTTAAAATACATTGTGCCGCTATACAAAAATATTTATCCTTTATATCCTTATTCTAAAAACTTTTTTCTATTCTCTTAATTTTAAATTTTCTTTTACTTTTTTAAACATTTAGAAAAAAATTATGACACAAACATACACATTAGCCTAGGCCTATACAGCATCAGGATCATTGATATAACTATTTTCCACCTCCATATCCTGTCCCACTGGAAGGTCTTCAGGGTCAAGAACATCCATGGAGTTGTCACCTCCTATGATAACAATGCCTTCTTCCGGAATACCTTCTGAAGGACCTATCTGGGCCTGGTTCTACAGATTTGTTTTTTTAATTAAGTAGGAGTACACGCTAATGATTTAAAAATATAGTATAGTAAATACACAAACGAGTAAGAGAGTCACCTATTATCATTATCAAGTATTAGGATCAAGTATTAGGTACTACCCATAATTATGTGAGCTACACTTTTGTATGACTGGCAGTAAGTCTGTATACACCAGAATCACCACAAACACCTAAGTAATACTGTGTGCTACATTGTGATGGCTACACATCACTAGGCAACAGAAATTTTTCAGCTCCATTACCATCTTATGAAACCACCATCATATATGCAGTCCACTGTTGACTGAAATGTTATACAATGCACGACTATATATAAGCTATGTTTTATGCATATTTTCAAAAAGAATCAATGCCAAAGTAAAAAGTAATAAAAAAAAATGAAGGGGCAAAAGACAACAGGATAAAGCAAAGAGTAATGGTAAGACTTCTGGGAATTATTTATTACACAGAATAGCCAACCTCTATGATGACCCTCACGGGCTTCTGCACATGAATAGCATTCATGACAATGGGTTGGTATCATTTACATTCTTAGAAATTAGAAAGATTTAACTCCACAATACAAAAATGACCAAAGAATAAGCAACAAGCACATGAGTATCTGTTCCCTTGTGTAGTCCCTCACACACTGAATAGGGCTGACCTGTATACCAAGAGAATATTGCAGAAATGATAGTGACATTTCTGAGGACAGGCTATAAAAGACAGGTATCTTCTACCTCACTCTCTTCTGATTGCTCATTCTGGTGAAGCTGTCATGTCATGAGGTCACCCAAGCAGCCCTATGGAGAAGTCCAAATGGTAAAGAATTGAATCCTCCAGCTCTGGTTAAGCTTCAGGTGACTATAACTCCAGTAGCCATTTTTAATTGCAACCTCATGAGAGATGCTGAACCAAAATCACCCAGCTAAACCATTCCTGGATATCTGTCTAAAACTGTATGAGATAATAAACTTTTGTTGTCTAAGCATCTACGTTTTGGGATAATAGTTACACAGTAATACATAATACACATAGTTTTGACTTTGGAAACATGTAAGGGATAGCTGTTAGAAAAAACGACTCAAGACACATTAACAAATGCAAAGTGTGAACCTTGTTAAGGCCCCTAATTTGAACAAGTCAATTTTCTTGAAACAATCAGGGAAATTCAAATATAGACTAGTACATGTCGACATTAAGAATCACTGCTGAAGTTGCAGTGAGCTATAATCAAGCCTGTGCACTCCAACCTGGGCAACAGAGTGACACCCTGTCTCAATTAAAAATAAAAAAGAATCACTGTTAAATAACAGCATGGTGGTTATATTAAAAAGAAGACTATCAGTTAGACATACATACTGAAATAGCTGAGTATAATAAGCTGTTCATAATTTGATTTAAACTACTCCAGCAAATTAAAAGTGGTGCAGTGGGGGAAAATGATGAAAAAAGAATGCCAAAATATTGGTAAATGTTGAAGCCACGTGACTACATGAAGAGTTGATTATTCTATGTATGTTTCAATATTTACATAAAGTCTACTCAGCTTTTCATTATATTGGCATATTGGCATATGATTTTGGCATATGCTTTTCATTATATTGGCATATGATTTTACGGATTTTAATTATATGCTTTTTCATTTTTTCAGTTTGTCAAACAGCAATGTCTCCTGGTCTCTGATGATTTTTAGCGTTCTTCTCCTTACCAGTTACATTTCTGGCAACATCACACAGTCTTCCAGTAACAGGCACTGGCTTTATATGAAGAAGGGTAACATTATCCCTTTTGGTTTTTTTAATGATGCTCAATATCTTGTTGATCCTTTTAACTGAACAACATATTAAGACTATAATTATTTGGAATAAAATTCACAGTTCCAAGGTCCCTTTTATGGGAGTTGAGTAACAACTCAGGATTCTTAATTTTAGTTTGGACTAGTACACATTGTAAGAGATTGCTATGTTAATAAATTATAAGTAATACATTTTATGTCGGTAATTCTGCTCAAATTATAACCAGTAGTTGATCTAAATAACTGGCAATGTCAAAGACTCATTATACATCAAAAAGTATTTATTAAGGTAACCTATAATTAATGCTGGGAATCTATAAATAATGAATACATTTATCTAAAGCTGTCCTCTTAAAATAGTCACTAGCCACATGTGGCTACTGAGCACCTGAAATGTGGCTTGTCTGAATTGTGATATGTTGTTTGTTGTTTGAAGTGTTCCGAATCAGTGTCAAATCCCAGACTTCCAATACACAGTACCAAAAAAATTAACTTTTTAATAGTGATTACATGTTGGATACATTAGGCTAAATAAAATTTTACCTTTTCTTAAACATTTTTCTAATGCAGCTAAATAGAAAAATTACATGTGGCTTCTACCATAATTCTTTTGGACAGCACCGACCTAGAATTAGATCAGTTAATAGTGTAAACGATGTCACATATTAATTGCATAATTTTCATACTGTATGTTTTAATGTAAGCTAACAGTTAATTGTAGCAAGGCATACAATATTACTTAAAAGAATTAAATGCATATAAACAGTGTTAATCTGCTATCTCTGGAAAAAGGAATTTGGTTGCTGTGGACAGAGGTGGGAGAGAGAATTTTCACTGTATGTCCTTTCACATTTTTAAAATTTTACTTATTTGAAAATGCTCAATTAAAACAAATACTTCATAGTATGCTTAGATATTGCTAGTAAAACCTTAATTCCCATTTATTTACACATAAACAGCAAACATTATTTGGTACAATGATCCTTCCAACTGTCACTGTATCATAGTATACATTATACACTGCTTACACAGTACACAGTATACACTGCTTAAAATGGGATTTATTTAAAAACAAATCTTTAGTTCACTTGATGTAGGCATTAAACTCTCATCATACCTATACTCTGCTTTTGTCTATTTCAGCCCACATCTGCTTTAGTTCTAGTTTGTTCTAGTTTTGGCAGTAGCATTTTGGTGCAGAGAAGGAGTTAACTAAAGTTGGTTGAGAAAAGGCTTAATAAGAAATTCTTCACAAACCACTGATTCATCAGTAAAATGTCACCTGCTAGTCCATAATGACTGGTGTTCATCCAACAGACAAGTGTTTTTGCTTTTTTTTTTTTTTTGGCTTTGTTTTTGAGACAGGGTCTCATTCTGTTGCCCAGGCTGGAGTGCAGTGGAGTGATTACAGCTCACTGCAGCCCAGACTGCTTCAATTCAACAATGCAAACAATCCTTCCACTTCAGCTTCCCAAGTAGCTGGAACTATAGGCACATGCCACAGCACATGGCTAACTTTTTTAAATCATTTTTTTATTTATAGGGACAGGGTCTCACTATGTCACCCAGCTTAGTCACAAACTCCTGGGCTCAAGTGATCCTCCTGGCTCAGCCTCCCAAAGTGCTGGGATTATAGGCGTGAGCCACCACACCTAGCCAGGTAACTCTGAAAATATCACCACAGGATGATAGGCTTCTATTCCAAAAGTGGTCAGTTCATTTTAGCCTATGTTTGTTTTTGTTTTAATGTGATTGATAACTTTGATCACTTGCTTTGGGTGCTGGAAATACACTATACCACTATCTGACCCATTAAACAAATAGTTAGAGCGCCACCTGGTGTTTGTTCTGAAGTGGAATGTGGTTTTAAAGGTCCCAACACGCCCAGACACAAAAACCACATTTAATCTGGAAGGCACCCTATAGATTAGTAAATACTTAGTCCCATTCTGCAGAACTCCAAGGTTTTCAACGAGGCACCTTAGTGCCTGCTGTCTGAAGTCTGTTGCCCCTCAATCCCCTATTTTAAATACAGAGCTTTCAAGTTATATTTCATTCAGAACTAAAGACACTCTTTTGAAACCACTGTGTTTAGTCCAATTTTCACATTTTACAGTGAAAGAATATCAAAACCCAGAGAGACTAAATTGCATATCCAAGGATGGATTATTTCAGAAGAAAAAGTCTGACTTAAAATACACTGCTTTTTTTCCATTAAAGACATATTGCTAAATTTACAAAATTATAAAAGGCTACTAATCTTACCCAAAAAATCCACTACAACTGAAGTTATCCTTTACCTGTATTTAGAAATCTTTTTAAATTAGAAAAATCATGCACGGATGCTGAAGAAAGGAGGCAGATAAAACAGCATGTAAGCATAACACAAAATAAAGTGTGAAATCACCAGTCTGAACTTCACTACCCTCCCCGAGGGTCACCACTGACTAATGACTGGTCTTTCACTCTATCTATATTCATAGAAACACTTTTTTAAGGTATTTTTTTCATTCCATTAATTGGAAACAAACCTGACATATTGTTCTATTTGGTTTTTTTAACATCAAATCTGTCAGCACATCAAAATTTTTCCTGCATTTAAATACATGAAGTGTTGACAACAATGCTGCAATAAACACTTCACATGTACTTTCCCAAATATGTGTTCTAAACTCTATTTTACCTTCAATCTGACCTGCTTGTGTCTGAGCTCCCGTGTATGGTGGCTGCTGTGGCTGAACTCCTGGTGGGTGAGCTGCTGAGGAGGAGGAAGCAATGCTGTCGGGTGTTCCTGAACGATCTTCTGCAGGAGCACTGGGTGGCCCTGAATAGTCAAAAAACAAATCAGTTTAGTATCCGATACATGGCCTTCCCCCAGTAAGCTCAAGGAATAAATTTGGTTAAAAGATACTAAAAGTACTATAGAATAAGTATACAACCACAAATATGACTTTTTACATTAAATGTATGTACTTTATTTTTTCCTTTGTTCCAGTCTCTTAATCCAAAGCTTCCTTATAAAGTGGAAGTCCTTCCTTATAAAGTGTAAAGTACTATATTCCTGAGTCTTAACCTCTTCTTGCAAAAAAACAAAACTCATGTCTGCAATGCCAATATCCTCCTACTCCAAGCAAGGTATTCTGCATATCAACCAAAATTATCACTTCATTCTTCCAGGGTTCTTCACTGCCCATAAATTAAGTTCAACCCCCCAGTTTGGCATTAAGGGTCCAAACATTATTTCTCACAATTTCTCTTCTCACACGTCTCCCTTTCAGCTAAACTAACTTCTCCCAACTCCCATAACATATCTAATATTTTTTGACCTCTATTTCATTTATCACTGTTCTCTCCACTATACCCCATATATTTAAATATAACATTCACATATTTAAATATGACATTATTTAAAATCCAATTATAATTCCACACTTCTAGTAAGCCTTCTTGACTCATGAATACTTTTTCCACTAGTGAACTTCTGTCTAGTTTACTTTTATTAACCCATACTGACTTCTACTTTGCATTTCTGAACAGCTCCCCCTTTCACTCTTAAAGCCTCTGCGGTCTTTTGGCCGGGCTCCTAACCGTTGACTGTTTTTGTCTGCCTCACAAGGCCTAGCACTCTAACTTACGTATGGAGACACTGTAATTCTTCCAAAATAATGAACACAGAAATGAACGGAGAGAATATACTACAGTTCCAATGCTGTGACAGTCAAAAAACAGATTCTGAGGACAATGTAAATATGTCTTATTCCTTTAAATTCTTTCTGCTTTAGCAATGCAGAAGAGTGGTTAAAAGCATAGGCTTTGGAGCTAGACTACCTAGGTTCAAATCCTAGTGCTGTCACTCACTAGCTGTGTAACTCTGGAGATGTTACATCATCTCTTTCTGTGCCTCAGTTTCCTCATCTGTGCAAAGGATATACTAATTCCTATTTCATAAGGTTATTGTGAGGATTATGAGTTAACAAGAGCTTATGGCACGGGTTTATAAAAGGAATTATACAGCAAAAGCTTATAAAAGTGACTACTACTCAGAAAGTTCCATATAAGTACTTGCTATTATCAGCAGACTAATTTCTCTAAGGGCAAACCTCTATCTTCTGCTCTGATGTATCCCCAGAACTTACCACAGTATTAGGCACAGGTGACAGCTGACAGTCCAAGTATTAATAAGAACCTAAACTAGGATATAATAGTGGTAATGCAAGAGAGACTGATGATTGCCAGAATAAAATCGACGATGGTTTCTATCTACCACCATTTTACTTAAATTTATATCTATGTAGATAAATACATATACACATTCTTCCTATAAAAGACACTATGTTATTAGCCTAAATATATACGTATTTGTTACTTTGGCTCCTCTTTCCTCCCTTATATGTAATTTATGACACTTAATGTTCATTCCATCTTTGTAATATTTTATCCCTCGTTCCCATTGCCACATTCATTATTGTAATAAGCCATATTTTTATCACATCACACCTGAAGAACTACAAAAGTATCCTGGCCATGTGTACAGTTTTTCCGACTATAATTCAACACACAAAGCTGTGAGAAAAACAGTCTTCAAATAATGTGAATCATAATAATATTATTCTACCTGGAATACAGTACATTTAAATCAAAATTTAAAAGTCTGACCTCATCAGATTTTCACACAATTTTATTTAGTGAGTAATTCCATGAAAGTCTCTAAGAAATACAAAATGAATAGACTATATATACATTTCCAACTACTGATAAAGGCAAAGTAAATCCATCAGATAAACTCTCCCCCACGTAACAACTAAAAACATGAACAAAAGAACTATTTGAAATAACTGAAAGTCAACCAGACACCAGAGTTTACCCCAATAAAACTAGAATGGATAAGAATTAAAAGCGCTGACCTCTGCAGCTCCAATGGCAGAAAACCACAGTGTTAACCACCTCATGGCTGGACAAGCAGCTTAAGATTTAGGAGGAAAATCCCTGAGGTGAGGGTGGCACTGAAAGGGTAAGACCCAAAATCTAGGTATATATACTCTGCCCAAATCCCCAGCTGACTGTAGGGCTGGGAGAGCGGAAGAGGATATCTCAAGAAGGCTCAGAGAAAAAGCAGCACCTGGAGCAAGCTGAAAGGACTGAGCATACATATCAGCTGCTATACACCATAGGGAGAAAGGAGGAGTAGTTTTGAGTATGTGAAAGTTATCAAAACCAAAATGAAATCATTAATGTTAAAAAATATAAAAAACTCTGATATGGCCATGAAGAGAGGATTCTTAGAAAAACTATCACAAAAGAGTTCAAAAACCACAAGCCTACACAAAGGCCATCACAACTTTGCAAAAATAAATAAATCAATACTTCTGTGACTGTGAGGACATCTGCCCAGAAACTGCCTGTCCAACCTCAGACTGGCATCACTCTTGCTAATGATCTTTGTAGCCATCAATAATTATTTCAAAACAATTACGTTTTCTCCTCATTTTTTCCTTTAAAAACCTTTGCCTGACTTTACCTCACTGAATACACACATAGTTTACTACGGCATGCATATTTTCAACGCAATGCTCTATTCCCAAATACCTTTTTCTTTTAGAGAGCCCTTTTCTGTTTGTTATTTATGTTGATAAAGTCCACACAAATGTACTCCCTGCCAGATCCTCAAAAGACTATAAAGAATCCCAAGTCACTACAATATATTAACCAGAATGTCTAGTTTTCGACCAAACACTATTAGACAGGCAAAGAAACAGAAAAATGTGACCCTACTGGAGTTGGGGAGTGTGTGTGGGGGAGAGGAACCCAGTCAATAGAAACTGACTCCAAATGGGTCCAAGTGTTAGATGTTGCAGATAACATTTTAAAGCAGCTATTCTAAATATTTTTAAAGAATCAAACATAAATACATTCAAACAATTAAAGGAAAATGTAGTCTTAACGAATGTAAAATAATCTCAACAGAAAAACAGAAACTATAAAAACTCAATGGAAATTCTAGAACTGAAAGCACAATTAAATAATTCACTAGAAAGGTTCAACAGTATATTAGAAATCACAGCGACCCTGAAGAGTTCAACAGAAATCACCCAACCTGAAGAACAGAGAAGACTGAAGAACAATGAACCTTCATGACCCATGAGACAGTATCAAGCTCTCCAATGTATGTTATTAGAATCCGAAAAGAGAAAAAGAAGCGGGAAAAAATAATGAAGAAATTACAACCAAAAGTTAAAAAGAATAAAACAATATAGGTACTGCTTTAAGGTTAAAAACTTGTTTATATAAAAATCCACTCTATACTCAAGCAATTTAACCAGAAAATCTACATATAATTTTCAATTTCTCTAAGAGAAAAGACAAATCAAATATAATTCCAATACTGCAACTAATCAAATTATAAAATAGTTCAGATTTTTTAAAACTTTCTAAATTTTACTTTCAAAAATTTACTTGAACCCAACAGTGGTTTTTCTTTAAGGGGGAGGGTGCTACTGTTGGGGAGAGGACATAAGAAAGCCTTCTGAGTACTGGAAACAATCTACATCTTAATCTAGTTAGTCTTTTACATAAGTGTACAAATATGTAAAAACTTGTTAAACAGAACACTTAAGATTTGTGCACTTCACCATATCCAAGTTATTCTTCAATTAAAGAAAGAACGAAAGAGAAGAAAGGAAAGATGAAGGAAAGGAAGGGTATAAAGGAGTTGGAAACTAACTTACCTGAAACCTGATCATCTGTTAAGCCAAACGCTGACATAACATTTTTATTGATTTCATCTTGGTTTTTTAAAGGATCAAAAGCAGACATACTTGCTGCCATAACCTGAGTAGACTGTTTTCCAGAAGAATCAGAAGCAGGCTTTTCTTCCCTACCATCCACAGTATCTGCAAGAAGAGAGGAATAAACAAAAACGTGTTTCCTTTTTATCTAGACTCAGTAAGGCCTAAATGTACAAGATAGGGAAATAACGTATGTGTACAACCATAGTCTGGAATGTTAAGTATGTCTGAATATAAGATTATAAATCATTTTACTTTCTTTACACTTTTTTGTATTTTTACTTCTAGTACCAGGGAGGAGAGGGCAAAAAGAAACAAGATGAACAACAGCTTTTCCAAAAAAGTTATTTACCTCCTTTCGTAAGAAGTATTAGATGAAAAAAATACAAGCTCCTGGATAAAGAGAAACATTTTGCTGTTTTGGTTTTTTTTGGAGCCCAATGACCTATATCCTAGTATCAGATACCCACTGGGCACTCTGGAAATAACAACTATAGGAACTAAGGCTTTATTTTATAAAAAGAAACTTAACTAAGGTTATAATCTCAAATTTTACACTTCATTTTTACTATCTAGTGGTCCACTATTAAATTACATGGAAATCAAGCCAACCATAATTAATTCATCATCTTCCATAAATGGCACATTAAAAACATTTTTGAATTTGCTACCTTCTATTTTAGTATGTATTACTTACTAAAATACTTATTCAAATGCTTACAGATAAAATGATGTATATGGGATCTGCATCAAAATAATACAGGAGGGGAGCCGGGTGCAATAGCTCATGTCTGTAATCCCGGCGGGAGGCCAAGGTGGGTAGATCACTTGAGGCTAGGAGCTCAAGACCAGGCTGGCAAAACCCCATCTCTACCAAAAATACAAAAATTAGCCAGGCACAGTGATGCACGCCTGTAATCCCAGCTACTCAGGAGGCTGAGTCACGAGAATCACTTGAACCCAGGAGGAGAAGTTTGTAGCGAGCTGAGATCCTAGCACTGCACTCCAGTCTAGGTCACAGGAGTGGTAGAAATGTGTGTAGCATAATTACATGATACCGTAAGTTGGTAACTGTTGAAATTGTATGTGGGTTTATGGGATTCATTATAATGTCTACTTTCGTATATACTTAAACTTTTCTATAATAAAATGGTTAAAACAACAACAACAAAAAAACAAAATGTTAAATATTATGAGCAGGTTAAATTTAAAATCATGCTTTTCTTCTAAGGATATTAAGATATTCCACAGGCATTTATACTACTGTCTTTCGAAAGAAAGAGTTCAAGAATAAGCTACATTTTACAAATAGGAATCCAAGTCCAAGATACAAAAGACATCAAAACAAACAAAACACAGGAACAAGTAAACAAAAGGACTGTTGTTAACCATTTACTCAATTAAGGAGCAATGATTATCACTTTTGTTACCAAGTAAGTAAATGAACATCTGTTCTTAGATCACTCCTGTAATCAATACAAAATGTATCTTCTGAAAAAAACTAAGTGCTAAATGGAATATAAGTACCCACAGCGCACACTGGCTGGCAGCTCATTCATTCCTAACATACCATTCCAGGCTACCCTAATATTTTCTAAGTTTTTGGAAAAGGAAAACCCCTAGAAGTATTCCTTTAAAACACATCTACCAGTTATCTACCTTCCCTACCAAGTTCCTTCCTCTAATCCCAAGAGCATACCACATCAGTCTTACAAATTGTTTCCCCTCACATCTCACTACCTATGCCTCTTTTCACTTATCACAAACCAAAACGATCAGGAAACACACTATATGTCCTACTACTTGCTCCATTAGCTGCTGGAGATACCGCCAACAGGTCAATCTTCTATCTAAGGTAGTTTACACATCATTTGCCTCTTGGAGGAAAACAAGCATCCAAGAACCGCTGTAATAGAGAGCTGAAGACCACAGGCGGCCACATTTCTTGGTGAGGATAATCCACAGGTTCTAAATAGCACTGACAGCTGATTTGGCAATTTCATTTTGTGGACTATTTTGTGGGCTATTTCATTTTGTGGACTAGATTTCAGTTTCTGATGTAGGGCTCTTTTTTTTTTTTTTTTAAATTAGAACTATCTCTAAAAATAAAATGCAGATTGTATTATTCTTATATCATCTTATCATCAGATACGTCACACAGGACACAATAACTAGAAGATGGCCATACAAGAAAACAACACATGGCATGACTTCCAAGATGCAGAGAAGAAACCAATTTTAACATCTTTTACGTTAACATAGGTAAAAAGCTAACAATAATATGTATAAAAATATAGAAACAAAGAATGAAGCATAAACAGTAGCAAGAAAGAGGTGAGGAAAAAGTTTCACCTGAATCAAAAAATTCATAAATCCATTCCTGAGAGTAGAATGCGGGCCCCTGTAGCTAATTTCTGAACAGTACTGGCTATACTGGTTAAATTCTCATCTACATTTCTTAATATTTTGCAGATGGTTAAATCCCCTGAAATTATATGCAAATGTTGTGTCAGTATCTATGAATTCTTCTAGAAAAATTGTCCCCTTATGCTCTGAAATAGAAGTGGAACTAGAAATCACTAATCAATCACCAAATATTTATTAACCATCTATCATTAACATAATTCCACATGATTATTAGAAGACAGGAAGGGAGAAATGATGGAAAATACGTCTTTATTTAAACTGTAACTAAAATAAAAACAGAAAACAAAAACTCCCAAATTATTTAACGGCCAAAAACAGAACACATGCCGTTTATCCACAAAAATTATCTCGTGTTAAGCCCTTTACATGCAGTCATCCAGACCAGATTTTTTTAAATTACTATTTCACAATATGGACAGTTTTAAACATATGAAAATTATAAGCAAACAAAGAATTTGTAAAAAATAATAAGAGTTTTCTTTAAAAGCAACATCTAAGAATCTTAGAAGAAGAAAGCAGTTTTTTAACTCTACTTTCAAGTCATAACACATACTTAAATTTCAGTCCACATTTTAAAATACATTTGGTCCCAAAATTATGTCAGTTCCAAATGTCGATACTTCTAGGTTTATCTTAACACGAATAGTACATGTCATCTATAAAACGGGGAAAAAAAAGTTTTTCTTTAAATATTATTAAAAATTGTGTTTCAACTTTACAATGTACCATTTTTAATGAATATTACTAATCTAAGTGATTTTTAGTTAAAACTACTTCCAACACTACGTAATATTCATGAAATGATTTTCAATTCCCAAGGTTCATTACTTATCTATTATACTAAAAAGGTTCATGTGTCAAGAGGATTTGAAAACTGACCTGTGTAATAAACCCAAAAGTCTAAGACTAGTTGTGAAAGAATCACCCAGAAAACACTTTAAAAATGGGATTTCCGGGTCCTAAACTCCAGTAGGTCTATGATGAGATCCAGGAATTGGTATAATGAAACCTCCTAGTAATCTTGATGAACAGCAAGGTTTAGCAACACTGACACAAATACTAGTAGAGAGGTAGAGGAACAAGAGTGACACTGGGGGTGCCATCCTTCTCCCACTTTAAAAGAGTTTTTACAAACTTCCAAAAAGACATAAGAACAATAAATCAGAATACAATGGATTCAGGGTTTACCATTTTCAGGAATATTGGTGGAAGGTCCAAGTTCTCCAGGTGGTTCCAAGCTATCCAATAAACGATTCACTTTATTTCGAAGTTCTATCAGTTCTCGACGGAGATATTTGACCTGACTTGATTCAAGGGGTCTTGGTTGGCCATTAACTGAAATGAAAACATTTATTTGCTTAAAATTAGAAGTTCATGAATAAGTATATTAATAATATGCAACAAGGAAAAATAAATACAATTCCTTTAAAATAACAAAAAGAAGATATCAATGTAATGGAGTAACTTTTTTTAAAAAAAGGAATTCTCTATGGCTAATAACTTATTATGGAAAAAAAGTCAAATGATTTGATGCCAGACCAAATGATTTTTAGTTGACTGAAAAAAATGAATTCCTTCATTCAGCAACAAACACTGTCAACACTCAGGTTATTTTTAAAAAGAAAAGAAAAAAAAGTGACACAAGGCTCTGATTGCAAACCCCAACACAGGAGTTCAAAAACTAAACTAAAATGCTTTACGCATTGCCAGTATACATACATACAAACTCCTGAAGCACCTAATTAGAAAAGGCCATCTATGTGAAAATAAAAGTTCAAGGCAATTCTTTGTTAAATGTTTCAAAATCAAACCACCAATTATAAGCTTTTAGAAGAAAACTCACCAGTAATTCACATACTCCCTGCACAGCTATGAAGTTCAATACAATCTCCTATCTACATCAATTAATTATTGGTTTTCACTTAGTATTACTGTTTTTTCTCCAATATTTGAGGAGAAAAATAGCTCCTAGCAGCCAGAAACTGGTCTGGTACAGTAAGATAGGCCTTAGTGTTGCTAGAAGCTGGCCTGGCACTCACAGGTAGGCTGTGGTGTTCTCCTGTTGAACATAAATATTTCAAAGAACACCAACATCACAGAAGACTATCATCTGTATAGATCAACAGTCCATAACCATGTCAAAACTCAGACAAAAACAAGAACGCTGACCACACCAGAAAAAGGACCAAACAACCTTTCATCCTGGCATATTAATACGAGTGACTGCTACTGCTTTACCAACTACAGCTTTAGCCTCAATTCATTCCTCCCACCCTCCAGATAAGATTTAGTAAGGTTTATTCCTCTCACCTTCTAGATAATATTTGGTAAGATATCCAATCATAGAATCATCTCTACTTCCTAAGAGCATCCAGTGCAAAGTTGTACTTCCTTGAACCTTATCCAAAATCAGCTAACACAAACCCAAGCCCAACAAAAAAATCCTTTTCTAACATATTTGTAAAACATCCTATTGTTCTCCACGGTATTCATTCTCCCTTGCTGCAGTAAGTCTGTAAACCCAACTTCATTCAACTACACGTGTGCTCCTGGTAGTCTTTGGAGCACACTGATACATCTTACGAGAACGTTTAAGAACCTTGCACTTACATGCCTAGTATGGCCTATCATCTGTTATTATCTACTTAGTGGGTTTAAGAGCACTAAGCTCCAAATTATATTCAATAAGAAGTTTAAATTAACTAAGTTTAAGTTGATTAAGTTAATATTAGTTGTCAGCTTGATTAGATTGAGGAATGCCTAGATGATTGGTAAAGTACTGTTCCCAGGTGTGTCTCTGAGGGTGTTACCAGAAGAGACTGACATTTGAATCAGTGAACCAGGAGAGGAAGACCCATCTTCAGTGTTGGTGGGCACCACCCAATCAGCTGCCAGTGCAGCTATGAGAAAACAGGCAGAAGAAGATAAGTTTGCTTGCTGGGTCTTTAGCTCGCTCTCCCTTCCTATGCCAGATGCTTGCTTCCATTCCTCCTGCCCTTGGACATCAGACTCCAGGACAAGAAACTCCAGTTTTGGTCTTTGGACTCTAGGGCTTGTATTAGCAGCTTCTCAGGGGACTCTCGGGCCTTTGGCAACAGACAAAGGCTGCACTATCAGCTTCCCTGGTTTTCAGGCTTTTGGACTTGAACTGAGTCACTGAGCCACTATCAGCATCAGCTTCTCTCTTTCTCCAGCTTGCAGATGGCCTATCCTGGGACTTCGCCTTGTAATCACCTTGCAATTCTCCCTTAAAAAACTCCCATGTATCTTATTGGTTCCATCCCTCTGGAGAACCCTAGTACACATAATAATGTATTTTCATTAGTGTGAATATAATTGGAAGACTTTAATGAACCATTTCAAGCACACAACAAGATAAACTTACTAAACACCCATCTTTGTTAAAGCTTAATATATATTTATATTTTTTTCCAGACAGAGTCTTGCTCTGTCACCTAGGCTGTAGTGCAGTGGCCTGATCCCAGCTCACTGCAACCTCTGCCTCCTGGGTTCAGCAATTCTGCCTCAGCCTCCCAAGTAGCTGGGACTACAGGCGTGCACCACTACGCCCAGCTAATGTTCTTCTTTTTTTTGGTAGAGACAATGTTTCGCCATGTTGGCCAGGCTGATCTCGAACTCCTGAACTCATGATCTGCCCACCTTGGCCTCCCAAAGTGATGGGATTACAGGTGTGAGACACCACGCCTGGCCAAACCTTAATATTTTTTTCATCTTTGCTCCTAACCACTAAGAAATGAAACAACACAGACATAATCAAATCTCCCAGAGTACCTTTCCTTAAAACCCATTCCCCTACTTGATTTTAAATAATTTTATGTTTCGTCCAAAACAATCTAGACTGTTAGATTTATTCCAACTATGTTTCCTTGTATATAATTATAATTGGTATGTTAGTTACATTTATAATCCTTTTATATTAGGCACACAGCAGTTGTTCTATGTAACAAATGCCCCCATATGAGGTAAAATAATTCCCTTTTGACCAGGCGTAGTGGCTCACGCCTGTAATCCCTGCACTTTGGGAGGCCGAGGTGGGTGGATCACGAGGTCAGGAGATCAAGACCATCCTGGCTAACATGGTGAAACCCCGTCTCTACTAATAATACAAAAAAAAAATTAGCGAGGCGTGGTGGTGGGCGCATGTAGTCCCAGCGACTCCGGAGGCTGAGGCAGAATGACGTGAACCCGGGAGGTAGAGCTTGCAGTGAGCTGAGATAGAACCACTGTACTCCAGCCTGGGCGACAGTGAGAGGCTCCGTCTCAAAAAAAAGAATTCCCTTTTATTCATAGTTTGCTATGACTTTTCAACATGATTGAGATATGAATGGCTTTTCTTTATCTAGAGATGATTCAGTTTTTCTCCTTTAATTTGTTATATAGAAAGTAGTGGCCGGGCGCGGTGGCTCAAGCCTGTAATCCCAGCACTTTGGGAGGCCGAGACGGGTGGATCACGAGGTCTAGGAGATCGAGACCATCCTGGCTAACATGGTGAAACCCCGTCTCTACTAAAAAAATACAAAAAAACTAGCCGGGCGATGTGGCAGGCGCCTGTAGTCCCAGTTACTCGGGAGGCTGAGGCAGGAGAATGGCGTAAACCCGGGAGGCAGAGCTTGCAGTGAGCTGAGATCCGGCCACTGCACTCCAGCCCGGGCTACAGAGCCAGACTCCGTCTCAAAAAAAAAAAAAAAAAAGAAAGTAGTATGTGATTTTCTAATTTAAAGCAATCTTAGACTCCTTAGGTGAGCAATTTTGACAATGGTGTGTTTTAATATTCACTGATGAGTTTGATTTGTAAATATTACTTAATATTTTCTATCTATGATCGTAAGTGACACTGGTCTTTATTTTCCCTGGCTGGTTTTCATGTTAATGTTATATTAACCCCACAAAATGAATTAGTACATATTCCCTCTTTGCCTATGCTCTTGAATAGTTTGTATAATTTAGAATCATCTGTTCCTTAAGTATTTGGTATAATAGTTGGTCCAATTTCTTTAATGTTAATTGGGGCAATCAAATTTTCTATTTCTTGAAATAGTACATTAAATTTCCCTAAGAAATTGTCCATGTCACCTGAGTTTTCAAATTTAAATAAAGGAATTCATGGTATATATAATATAAATTTTTAAAGTTTCTACTATAAACCTTTCATTTCTAACATTGCTTATTTGTGCCTTGTTTCTCCTTAACTAATCCTCATAAAGGTTTGCCAACAGCATCTTTTCAAAATTGTTGATCCTAACAATTCCGATTTCTAGTTCACGTCTCTTTATTATTTCCTTCCAAGTTATTTGAGCTTTGTCCTTCTGTAACTGTTTGAATACCTCCAAAACTTTCCAATCCAGTTTACTAATATAAGTATCTAAGGCTGTAAGTACTACTCTAAGTACAGCTTTAGCATTCTCTAAAAACTTGGTTACACAGAAGTCATTACCTACTTATTTCTAATTCCCATTATTATTTCTTCTTTGACTTATTTAAAACTGTATTTGTCTCCAAAAGTAGGGAAATTTGGGTTACATATTCTGTCCAATGTTCTCTAAAGAGGCCAGAGAATACGACCTTTAAGATATCTATTCTCTGTTATATCTTGGAATTTTCTGGAAGACTTGATTTACAGTCAACTTCTATAATGCACTATAAGTACTCAAAAACAAACAAACAAACAAAAAACTGTATTTCTCCCTAACTGCTAGATGTAGAAGACCAAGGCTGTTTGAGCCTGCTTGATTTATCAGCTCTTCCATAATTGTACATTTATTGATTTATCTTTGTTCTGCCAATTTTTCTTAGGGGAAAACATCTAAAGCTAACACGTATAAGTGTTCAGATTGTTATACAGTTGCAGTGAATTATTCTTTTTATCATCATCGAGTAACTATTACTACTCAAGTTTTTATACAAGTCTATTCTATTAATAACCAGCTTTCTTTGCATTTGTCTAGTCTCTTTTTCTAGCCCTTTACTTTCGAGCTTTGCATAATAATATTTTATGTCTCTTGGAAGTAGCATGGAACTGAATTTTTTTTAAACTCCATTAAGAGATTATTTTAACTGATATATGTAGTCAATTTCTGTGTACTGTGATTAGTATTTTGTTCTATCTATTAAGCTTTCTATTTCTTTTATTCTGCCACCACTTTCTACTGAACTGAACGGGTACCCTTTTGTTTTCTTTTTTTCTCCTTTCCTGACAATGTCTAATTTTTCAATAATAACTCTTACATGTATATATCATGCATACTTCTGCATTTGTAGTATGCAATTTAAAAAATCTAAAGTTAATTACAATCTTCCTCCCAAATAAGTCCTTAAAATATTTGTATTCCTATCATCCCTTCCTTTCTTACATATTATTGCCCAGTATTCTTGTCCCAAATTGTTTTTATTCCCTAAAACTATTAATTTTTTGTTAACAATCGATGCTCATTAAAACGTACACATTAATTTCATTAGTGCTTCCCAATCCCCTGATAGCCCAAGACTTAAGAGTTAAGCTTCCTTGACTTTTCCTGTATCAAGGGAAAAGCTTTTCTAAAATATTGGTTTTGAAAGCTTACCCTACTGAGGGCCTGGGATCAAGCAACAGTTTATCTGCTCACATTGCTTCTTGCATCCTTCACCACCTTCTGAACTAAATTTCCTTCTTGATGAAGACCACTGTTAAATTATTTTAACAAGGGTCTGTGAGTGGTAAATTCTCAGTCTGTCAAAGTATTTGTACTTCTCCTCATTCGTGAAAGTTAGTGGAGTATAGGGTGCTACTTTTCTAGTTATTTTTCTTAACTGTTTGCAACTGTGATACTACCGTATTTTAGCTTCTATTATTACTATGAAGAAGTCTACCAACAGTCTAATTGTGTCATATGTGATCAGTCTTATTCTCTCTGGCTACTTTTAAGGTAATCTCTCTGTCTTAGACATTTTCCAGTTGCATGACAATATGTCCAGCAGGGATCTGCCTTTACTTATCCCTGCTCAAGGCTCCCTGTGCCTTCTGAATCTGAGGGTTTATATCTTTTATATATTTCTGAAAATTTCTTTAGTCATTACCTCAACATGTTTCCACTCCCCCATTCTCTCCTTCTTGAAACTCTGAATAGAAATATTCTGGATGTTCTCATTTTCACCTTCTCTTTGCCTGTGTTTTTGTGCTTAACTCTGTAATTTATTTGGATTTCCTTTGCAGTTCACTAATTCTCTTTTTAGCTATGACTAATGTGTTTAACCTATCCACTTAGTGTTTAATTTCAATGATTATATTTCTCATTTCCAAGTTACTTTAAGTTCTTTTTAAAATCTATTTATTCTTGTTCCATAGCACAATAGCACCTTGCTCTTACATTCTTGTTTTTTTGTTTTTTATTTCCTGAGATGGTGTCTCGCTCTGTCACCCAGGCTGGAGTGCAGTGGCACGATCTCGGCTCACTGCAACCTCCGCCTCCTGGGTTCAAGCAATTCTCCTGCCTCAGCCTCTCAAGTAGCTGGGACTACAGGCGCCCACCACCACAGCTGGCTAATTTTTTGTATTTCAGTAGAGACGGGGTTTCACCGTGTTGCCCAGGCCAGTCGCGAACTCCTGCGCTCAGGCAATCTGTCCACCTTGGCCTCCCAAAGTGCTGGGATTACAGACATGAGTCACCATGCCTGGCCACTTTTATATTCTTATTCCTTCTTTTATGTCTTAAATAACTTTTAATTTTGTAGACTATCACATATATTAACAAAAGTTCTTGAAAATCTAATCCTACTATTAGTTGTGTCCAGTGGTTCTTGCTTACATGACAGTTTCGTGTGTCTTACAGTTTTGTCTGTGAGAAACCTATGTGACCTGGATTGAGAATACACCCCTCAAAAGAGATTTTGACCTTTCTTCTGAGATTTTTCTAAAATGGTAACATCTGGGCTTCGGAGTTACCAAACTACACGGATAGTTTAAATTTAAACCCAGCTCACTTAAGGACCACAATTATGAATCCTCAAGGGATACTTCCCAAGCCCCTGATGGCCCAAGGTATAAGAGTCAAGCTTCCTTGACTTTTCCTGTATCAAGGTAGACTTTTCTAAAATATTGTTTTTGAAAGCATGGCCTACTAAGGGACTAGGACCAAGGGCCTACACCATGTAGACACCAGATGGCAATTCCTTAAATTATGGAGGCTAAAATCTCTACTATCACCACCAAGAACACCCCAAGTTTCAGCTTTTGGTACATCAGGCTTTAGTTCCATCTATTTTTCGTTACCTGGATATTTCCCTTACTTTCCTAGGCAAGCTGAGTTACAGAATTCAAAAAATACATTTGTAAGTTTATCTAGCAGATCCTGTTTAAAGTAAGGGTCTGCAGATTATCTAATCTGCTTTATGCCTAGTCAATAGTTAAGTATTTTACACTCAATACTGTAAAAAGATACCTTTATTTTAAGTAATTTTAAACAGTTTTTGTTATTTAACATTTAAATTCTGATTATTCATATTCATCCTTCCTAGATGGAGATGAAATAAATACAAATTAAATCAGTAGACCATGATTGTATTTCATACTGAACTTTAAGATTCATGCAACAAAATTTTAAAAAATGAAACACTAAACAAAACAACCGGAAAAAAGCGTACACACTTTATTTTTCACATAATCACACTAACGTTTCACTCTGTAATCTTTTCTGTCTTGTCCCTTAAAGTTCTGCCTTGCATATCTATTAAGATCTAAAAGATTAAAATTAGTCTTGCATTGGTTTTTATCAGAACTATTTTTAATCTTTAAGTACTCCTTGGGAAATACTGTCTAAAGCAAGAGCCCCCAACCCAGTGCTGCTCTGTGGCCTGTTAGGAACCAAACCGGGCCAGGCTGCACAGTAGGAGGTAAGTGGTGGGCTCTGCCTCCTGTCAGTTCAGCAGTGGCATTAGATTCACATATGAGTGTGAACCCTATTGCAAACTGCACATGCAATGTGGAAGAGTTTCATCCCGAAACCTTCTCCCGCTGACCTCCCCACCAACCCCCACCGTCCATAGAACTGTCTTACACAAAACCAGTTTCCGGTGCAAAAAGTTTGGAGACTACTGGTTTCAAGTATCAGACTTACATGTTAAGCCCTGAGAATAAGTAACAACATACTGTAATGTGAAAGAAAATAATTACAATTCAAAAATTCTAATACAGCTAAATTAAAACTATAATACTCTACCAAGGATAACTAAGTTATACCTGATTTCAAAAAAATAACATACTTAACACTCTGTTCTTACTGAATTAAACTTCCATCATTTGTTTAAAACATACATAGCCATAAGCTTCAAGTAACCTAAAACAACTACCTGGACACAAATAAATGTAATAATATTTGAATCAGTTATTGCTTACCTGAGTCTTTAAAAGGAAAAAAGCCAAACATCTTTAAAATACAATGAATAAAATAGTAAATTTATTAGAAAGTTTACTACTCACCAAATAATGTTAGTTTCAGTATCCTACTACACTGAATTGCAAAGGAAAGGTCAGAACTATCAAAAATTGTTATAAGATCTCCATCTGGAATTTAAAAAAAAAGTTTCAGATTTGTATAAGCAGTAAACTAGTAAAAATTTAAAATCCAAAATGTAGATTGTAGAACACAGTTGAACTCTCCCATAAAACCCTTAAACTTTAAAGGTTTGTCTAGCAAAAACGCATTTGTTCAAAAACACACCAAATCAGTTTTGCTTACTACTCTTACGGCAAGGTATTTACACATATCAACACGAAAAAATATAGCTAAAGTTAATGCATTAAGTGCCTTAATATTCACTAGTCACTAGGAGGAGATTCATAGACAGTAGTATCATAAATTGTTGGTTTAGACTGAAATCTTTTCATTCCAAAAAATTTACGTATTTTACCAAGAAATAAAAAAGTTTCCCAAAGTTCAAATCTTAATCATAGGTACAGTAAAACACTACTGTTGCAAAACTGCTTTAATGAATGGATAGTAAATCTTTCAGGTCACTGACCATTTTGATACTAAGATGAAAACAATCAACTCTTCCTAGAAAAATATTTATATATTCAAAACAATGCATATTTATGACCATGAAGTCCCCCAGATCTCAGGGATAAAGAATGCTATAATTAGCATACCAACTGTATGTGTCAAAAGCTTTCAAAGGGCCAAAGGAAAAATATGTTCTCTAAAGAAAGCAATAATAAAAAAGCAGCCAGAGACAAGGAGTTCATCAGGGACCTCTGCAGGGTATCTTCACAAACAGCAGGGTGGGGAGGAGTTCTGTCCTGGGGAGGCCACAAGACTACTTCTGGGATGCTCTGCTGCACCTATTTTTAACACGAATTAGGTGGATTTATTTCGGACAAAGATGACAAAACTGAGAACTTTATAACTGTTTTTAGCTCCTTATAGCCAGACCCACTTCCCGTAACATACCTGTTTAATGTTCAACTTTCATAAACACATTTTTAAAAGAAAATAAAGTATGTATGTAAAAAAAGAAAACTTCCTGTTACTTTTTTTCTTTTCTGAATCCTACAACAGAAACAGAGTTATCTCTGACGGCAGGAACTTCACCTAAGCCATCCCTCCACTCTACTAACAGAATCTAAGGGAGACAAAACAATCAAAAACTTTTTGGCCGAGTGTGGTGGCTGACACCTGTAATCCCAGCAGTTTGGGAGGCTGAGGTGGGCGGATCACCTGAGGTCAGGAGTTCGAGACCAGCCTGGCCAACATGGAGAAACCCCATCTCTACTAAAATTACAAAAATCAGCCGAGTGTGGTGGCGTGTGCCTGTAATTCCAGCTACTTGGGAGGCCAAGGCAGGAGAATCACTTGAACCTGGGAGGTGGAGGTGGCAGTGAGCCAAGATCACACCACTATACTCCAGCCTGAGCGACAGAGCAAGACTTTGTCTCAAAAAAAAAAAAAAAAAAACCATGAAATACAAAGTTGTAACTAAATGTGGAAGACAAATTACAACTCAAGCTAAGGGTCCACTAACTGTGACCAGGGGTCAAAATCCCTGTGTTGTTATAGGTCTGTGAATGAAAAATGGTTTTTACATTGTAAAAAAAGATAAGACAGAGGCCTTATGTGACCCACAAAGCTACAATAGTTATTATCTCTGATCTATTAAAGTTTGCTGACCTTAGACTTAACAAAAACAAGGTAGTTAAGAGAAAGCCAATCAATGAGGTCAGTTTGAGATAAATGCAAAGCATCTTCAAGTGAAAAAAGGCAGTTAAAGGCCAGGCACACTGACTCATGCCTGTCATCTCAGCACTTTGGCAGGCAAAGGCAGGAGGATCGCTTGAGCCCAGGAGTTCAGGACCAGCCTGGGCAACACAGTGAGAGCCCCATTTTGATAAACATTAAGAAGCAGAAGCTGAGTGCAGTGGCACATGCCTGCAGTCCCAGCTACATGGGAGGCTGAGCTGCAAGGACTGCTTGAGCCCAGCAGTTCAAGGCTTCAATGAGCCATGATCACGCCATTGCACTCCAGCTTAGGACACAGAGCAAGTCCCGGTCTCAAGACAAAAAAATAAATAAATAAATAAAAATTAAAAATTAAAAAAAGAGTTAAGGAAGTACTAGCCAGAGCAATTATGCAAGAGAAAAAAAATAAATGGTATCCAAATTGGAAAGGAAGAAGTCAAACTTTCCCTGTTTGCAGATGACATAATCTTATATACACAAAAACCTAAAAACTCTACCAAAACCCTTAGAACCAATAAATGAATTCAATAAAGTTGTCGGAAACAAAATGAATACACAAAAATAAGTAGTGTTTCTATACAAATACAAAGATTAAAAAAATGCAATCCCATTAACCATAGCTACAAAAATTTTTAAATATCGAGGAAGAAGTTGAACGAAGATGAAAAACCTCTACCAAAAAAAACACTGATGACAGAAACTGAAGAGCTGACATATGTAATGACACCCCATGCTTATAGATTAGAACAAATATCATTAAAACGACAAAACTACTCAAAGCAATTTACAGATTCAATTCAATCCCTATCAAACCACCAATAAAATTATTCACAATTTAAAAACAAATAATAAAACTTGTACAGAACTACATAAAACCCCAGACAGTCAGAGCAATACTAAGCAAAGAACAAAGCTGAAGGTGTAACACTTACTGACCTCAAAATACAGTACAAAGCTGTAGTAAGCACGGACTGGCATAAAAATGGACCCACAGAACAACAGAACTGACATAAAAACAGACCCATTGACCAAGAGAACACATAGATCAACAGAACACATAGAACAACGAAACAGAATAGAAAACCTGGAAATTAATCCATGTTATCTGTGGTCAACTGACTTTTGACAAAATCACCAAGACCACTCATTAGGAAAAGAATAACCTCTTTAATAGGTCAGGAAAAGATTTCATGAATAAGACCTCAAAAGTGCAGTAAATAAAAGCAAAAATAAATACAATTATCTCAAACTGGAAAGCTTTTCTGCACAGCAAAGGAAACAAGAGAGTGAAAAGAGAACTTACAGAATAGGAGGAAATACAACTACTCATCTGACAGAGGATGAATATTCAGAATATACAAGAAACTCAAACATCTCAACAGCTAAAAAACAAACAATCCAATTTTTAAATTGGCAAATGATCTGAACAGACATTTCTCCAAAAAAGACACAGAAATGGTCAATAAATATATGAAAAAATGCTCAACATCACAAATCATTAGGGAAATGCACACACATCAGGAAAATGAAGACCACAGTGAGGTTCACCCCAGTTAGGACGGTTATTATCAAAAAGACAAATAACAAATGCTGGCAAGAACGAAGAGAAAAGGGAACTCTTATATATTATTGGTAGGAATGTAAACAGTACAGCCACTAAGGAGAACAGTACGAAGGTTCCTCAAAAAACTATAAATACAACTAACACACGATTCAGCAATGCCACTACTGGGTATTTAACTAAAGGAAAAGAAACCAGTATACTGAAGAGACAGCTGCACTCACATGTTTACTGCAGCACTATTCACATTAGCCAAGACATGGAATCAACCTAAGTGTCTAACAACAGAAGAACTAATAAAGAAAATATGGTATATATACACAATGGAATACAATTCAGCCACAAAAAAGAATGAAGCCCTGTTATTCACAGCAACATGGATGGAACTGGAAGACATTAAGTTAAAAGGATACCACATGCTCTCTCTCATATGTGGAAGCTAAAAAAAGTTGATTGCATACAAGTAAAAAGCAGAAGAGAGGACAGGAGAGGCTGCGAAGGGAAGGGGAAAAGAGGGATAGGGAGAGATTTATTAAAAGATACAAAATTACAACAGATAGAAGTTGTTCCAGTGTTCTATAGCACTATAGGATGACTATAGTTAACAACAACATGTTATACAATTTCAAATAGCTAGAAGAATACTGAATGTTTCTAACCTAAAGAAATAAATATCTGAGGTGATGGATATGCAAATTATCCTGATCTAATCCCATTATATGTAATGAAACATTACTATGTACCCCATAAATATGCACAATTATTTGCCAATTAAAACAGAATTTTTTAAAAAAGCACTCTTAGGACTTTGCTTAAAAAAAAAAAAAAGTTAAAAATCTTTATTGTAGGCTGGGCATGGTAGCTTATGCCTTTGGGAGGCTGGGTTGGGAGTATTGCTTGGGGACAGGAGTTCCAGGTTATGGTAAGCTACAATCATGCCACTGCACTCTAGCCTGGATGACAGAGACCCTGTCTCAAACAAGTAATAAAAAAAAAATTAACTGATCGAATTAAGGCACACATTTCAAAGTTAGAGAGGTGAAAATCAAGGTATGATAAGTATAAAAAAACAGGAAAAATCCTTTATTGTTTCTTAACATGGGCAACTCTCAAAAATTTATTTTGGGTGCCCTTAGACTACACATCACAAAAAGAAAGGAGAATTATACCTTTAGCTAGATGGTCAATTAACTGATCACCAGTGATCTACACTTCTCTTGCACAGTATAAGTTGTGCAAAGTGGCTGCTCAGCCAGGGACTATACTTCTCAATCCATCTGCATCTTAGCAGAGCCATGTAACTGGGTACTGACCAATGTGATAAGGGCAGAAATGACACACACCATCAGGCCTAGTGAGTAAAATCTCCCAT
The DNA here is from genome assembly GCF_009764315.1 of Trachypithecus francoisi. NCBI lineage: Eukaryota > Metazoa > Chordata > Mammalia > Primates > Cercopithecidae > Trachypithecus > Trachypithecus francoisi. The sequence goes on from NW_022681453.1 coordinate 88,541,304, forward strand.
ATGATTCTTCATACTCTGTCTTCACTCATCTGCCCGCCAATGTCAATGCCTATGGTGAGCTTATAAGCCATGTGTTGAAGGTAACAGCTTCTTTCAGCCTGGATCCCTGAAAGATTTCTCAACTATTAAACCACTTAGATTTTAAGATTTCTATTATATCTGCCGGCATTACTTTAAGCCAACCCTAACACAGACAGAGAAAATATTAGTGATAAGAAAACCAGGTTAAGTAGTGTCAAGAGATGGTAAGAGGTAAAAGTATTTAAAAACAAGGATGGGGTGGGTAGTAGTGCTAAATAGTGAGGTCAAGATTAAATACATTGCAAGTAAGTTCAACAGTAAAAAAACACTGGTAACCACCTAAAGAAAAAATTTCAGCAGAGATGTTAACAAAGAAGGCAGGTTAAAGAATAGGAAATATAGTCTACTATTACAATTCTACTTGGTGTGTTTGCTGAAACGTTTTTCATGCAAAACCTATTTCCATAAAGAGAATTTTGTCAACAAATGTGTCTGGGAACACTGCATACTACAAACTTCTGAAAATGTATATAAACGTATTATAATCTGAAAACTCCTAAAGAAACACTTTTGTTTTTGCTGAAACCAGCTTTCCCATACTTAGTTGGCCATGAAAGCCTTTTTCATTCCATGCATACTAAAACCTTTCATTTTGGGAAATAAGAATAGAAAAAAAAATTTTTTTAGGCTAAAAGAAACCAGAATTATATGGACAAAAGGAGAAAATAATGCTTGTAAAAATGTATGTGAAAATGTTCTAACACTTAAAATTCCCTTCTAATAAACCACTTAGCAATTTTTTTTTTTTTTTTTTTTTTGAGACAGAGTCTTGCTCCATCACCCAGGCTGCAGTGCAGTTGAGCGATCTCAGCTCAATGCAAGCTCCGTCTCCCGGGTTCAAGTAATTCTCTGCCTCAGCCACACAAGTAGTTGGGATTACAGGTGCATACCACCACGCCCGGCTAATTTTTGGCATTTTTAGTAGAGACAGGGTTTCACCATGTTGGCCACGCTCATCTCGAACTCCTGACCTCAAATGATCTGCCTACCTCGGTTTCCCAAAGTGCTGGGATTACAGGCATGAGCCACTGCGCTCGGCCCCACTTAGCTATTTTTAACTGGTAAGAGAATTATAGTAACTATAAGAACATCGCATTCAATACAAGAAAGGGCTCAACTACCATGGAGGAGAGGACGGCAAAGAGTCCAATAAAAATGGGCAAAATAACACATACAATACTTAAGACTTTAAGGTCAGGCATGGCAGTTCATGCCTATAATCCCAGCACTTTGGGGAGGCCGAGGCAGGATTGCTTGAGCCCAGGAGTTTGAGGTGACACTGAGCTATGATCACACCACCGTACTCCAGCCTGGGCAACAGAGGCTCTGTCTCTCTAAAAAAAAAAAAAAAAAAAAAGGACTTTAAAAAATAGATTTAAAATACTCTTACCTTCATCTTTATACTTTATTGTTACTTCATCATTACTCAGAAGTTTTCCTCTGAAAACTCGTTGCATCATTAGCACTAATTCATCATAAGTAATATCTTCATTATGAATAGGAATTCGCCGAATATCCTCCCCAAGTTGAGCTTTGATGATTAGCTTCCCACTCAGATCCAACTGTCCGTTCATGGTGGACTCCAGGATGTTCTATACACACAACTCTAGAGAAAGACTGATAAAAACGGTTTTGATAACTAAACAACAAAACGTACCTTAAAAGTTGAGAGCAATGCTACTGTTAGATGCTAAGAAACTCTGGCCTCCAAAAGATTCATTATCCCCATGTTACCATCTTTATGTTAAAATGGTCTGGAGGCAACATTATTTTAGGGATAATAAAATAAGCTTTTATTTTATGTCTACTATAATGTTTTCTCATATTTAACTGTTCATCTGACATTACCATTTAGATTTTTCTTACTATATCTAAATTCCTGATCTCCCACCTAAAACTGCCTCTCCTATCGGCCTCTTTATTCTGCTTCCTTTGAGTTGTGTAAGACAAAAAAATCTTGATCTCTTTTTCTCAAACCTTACATCCAAACTGCCAATAAAATATAGTTGCCACTACCTTTAAAATAACTCTGGGGTCCAACCACTTCAGCACCTTCACTGCTATCAACTTGACTCAAGCCACCATCATCGCTTGCCTAAATGACTGGAAAAGACCCCTAACAGTCTGCCTGCTTTTTACCTTTGCCCACTTTTAATCTAGTCTCACCACTACAGTTAACGCTGTTAAGTAAAACCTAGCATCATTCCGTTCAAAACCTTCCAATGCATTCTCATCTCAAAAAGCAAGACCTATAAAATCATCTGGCCTCTGGTCCCTGGCCAAGTATTTAACTTCATTTCCTACCTCTGTTCTTCACTCACCCCTGCTATACCCATACTTCACGTTTCCCTTTGTCTCGAAACTTTCTGATATCCCTCATATGATTCAGATTCCTTACCAAGTGTTAACTGAGAGAGGTCTTTCCTAACCATCTAATTTAAAATGGCTCCCCTGTCATTATCTTCTTATCCTGCTTTATTTTTCTTCAAAGCACTTAACAATACCAGACATCAAAAATTTGTAACTTTTTATTGTCTTCTCCACTTGATGACAGGAAGTAAACAATTATGTTTTCCGTATTCCCAGAGCCTACAACAGTGCCTAGCAGACAATAGTCATCTAACAGCTGTTAAATAAAGGGAAAAATAACTACTGGCTTCAAAACTCTATTATCCTATAAACTCTAAATGCTAACTCTGAAGACAGAGTTATGTGTGAATACTCAAATAGAGCCTCAAGTTGTTCTAAGAAAGATCTCATGAGTATGTCTTTAATATCCTATGTGGGGTAACTGAAGGAGAAAGGACAAATTAGTAACACCCACCTGAACTGTTTAAAGACTGTCCACTACTGTGCTGCATACTTCCTAACTCTCCCACCTGGGTGGGTGTGTACGATTGGACTGTATACTTTATTAAATAAGGCAGTGTCAAACAACTAGCCACTAAACACTGATTCGTTACAGAATTTTCCCTTAGGTTTTATTTTAATTTTTAATTTTATTCAGTATGACTATCCTGTAATGACTGTATTTTTATTATTTTTTTTTTTTTTGAGATGGAGTCTCACTCTGTCACCAGATTGGAGTGCAGTGGTGCACTATTAGCTCACTGCAGCTTCCGCCTCCCGGGTTGAAGGGATTCCGTGCCTCAGCCTCCTGAGTGGCTGGGACTACAGGCATGTGCCACCACGCCCAGCTAATTTTTGTTTTTTTCAGTAGAGATGGGGTTGCACCATGTTGGTCAGGCTGCTCTCGAACTCTTGACCCCAAGTGATCCACCCACCTTGGCCTCCCAAAGTGCTGGGATTACAGGCGTTAGCCACCAAGTCCAGCCATGACTGTGTAATTTTAAATTCAAAATAATGTTGAAGGTCTCTAGCAAGTTAAATAGTTGCTAGATAATAAGGGAGGATATACTTATCAAATAATGGGTTAATATCTCTTCTTCTCAAGGCCAAGATGTTCCTGAATGTTATCTATAATCGCTCAACATTTCCTAAGCATCAACTCCTTCCTCCTCCTGCCCCAAGAAAATGATTTGAGACATTTAAAGGTGTCCAAAAACTCCTACTGGCCACATTCTAGTTTCAACTTCCTGCCTTACTACTAGCAGCTTTCTGCTTCCTCCTCTTAAATCTGTTATTTCATTAACACCACACTTCTCTGCAATTATTGTTTATTCTTTCCGGGTATGTGAAAGCACTCACCTACTCCCCCAGCATATCAACCCTTCAGGTACTTGAAAAAAGTTTCCATGAATCCTATTATATGAATATTATATATTAATGCCCCACTATTCTTCATATAAATACCCTTCATCCTTTCACCTAACTAGTCCTTAAATTAATATCTCTAGACCCCTCACCATGCTCTGAACAGATATTTTATTAATAAATCTTCAATGAAATGGGTCATTAAAACTAAATATAACACTCTAAGGTCAATGCAGAATAGAGTGAACTGCATTCCACTCTAGAGATGCCATGCTTATCTTAACGCAGAGTAAGAATACAGTTAGTTTTTTACCTGCCAGTTCTCACAATGGACTTCTCATGAAGACAGTGATTAACAGAAATCTCCATACAACCAACTCTTCGCCTTCTGCAATGCTTTCTGCAATGCCTTCTGCATTCAGGAATTACTTACTAAATACCTACTATGTGCCAAGCTCTAAAGTATAATTATTTCACCAAGATGGTAAATATTCCATCTTGTTTGCTCTGGCAGCCTAAGAGTAATAAAGACCTTTCAAAAAATCAATGTATTTGTTACCTTCTCCTTTCTACAAGAAGTGTAAACCAGAAATAATGTAAAAGGAGCCAGTGCTTAGCTTCAGTGAGCTGGTATTATCTATTCCCAGCAGCACCCAGAAAAGTGCCTGACATAGTATTTAAAGACTTTGTTTAAATTTTTTGAAGTATGGGAGAAGAAAGCTGTAATATAGATCAGTTTTTACATCCGATCCTCACACTGTACCTTCTTTATGTAGCTAGAAGTGACTTCGTCAGACACACTCCTAATTAAGAAAAAATTCCAGCTTTGAATATAATTGATGGTATGTTCTTCTGACTGGGGTACGGGTTTGTTGCCCAATTTCAATGGATTTAAAATTTGAAGGCCGGGCGCGGTGGCTCACACCTGTAATCCCAGCACTTTGGGAGGCTGAGGCAGGCGGATCACACGGTCAGGAGTTCAAGACCAGACGACCAACATGGTGAAACTCCGTCTCTACTAAAAATACAAAAATTAGCCAGGCGTAGTGGCGCGTGCCTGTAATCCCAGCTACTTAGGAGGCTGAGGCAGGAGAATCGCTTGAAACAGGCGGAGGTTGCAGTGAGCCGGGGGAATCACACCACTGCACACCAACCTGAGCGACAGAGCGAGACTCCGTCTCAAAAAAAAAAAAGAAAAAGAGTCACGTATTCTTTCCATCTGCCATGTGTTTGCGTGCAAATTCACTTTTTGTGTTTCCCATTGACTCTAAACATCTTGTGGCCAGGAACCAGCGCTTCTTTCCTAAAGCTGTCGTTAGCTCGTGCAGTCATCTCCCCAGAGTAAACACAAAAGTATCTCAAAAGTAAGTGTGCAACAAAAGTTTCCTCTCAAGGTGAAATCCCATCCCAACATTACTTCACATACAGAATTCTGGTACTCGTTTTCTCTTCCAAAGTAGAGACTGGAATTAACAACTAGCTCCTAGAACTGCCAGTAGGAGTCCTACAACAAGCTCTTCTTCCATCTTGTCCCTGCCCCGGCCCCTCTGAAGTCCAGAAATGTCTCGGCCTCTAACTTGTATAATATAACCCTCCAACAGGAACGCTTTTCTCAGCACTGGGAATAATCTGACATGCTCAAGGTCATATAAAAACCCTTCCTCCTGAACCAGGATCTAGGTTCATGGCCATACTTCTGGTTCTGCTATCTGTAAGGGTAAGATCCTGCTCAATTTCAGAGGCAGTGGCTTAGGCACCTCCTGAGTGGAGCAGTTTCCTTTAAGAAACACTAAGTCAAGTCAACTGTAATTATTCTAAACAAGGCAACAGGCCTCAACCCCTGCCTCAGAGGCAGCGTAGCAAGACGGTAAAGATTCCCACCACCAGCGATGTGATCTTAAGTCCTCGAAGGCTCACTTTCAACACATTCGAAATGAAAATAACAATATCTGAATTTGGAGGCATCCTTGTAATGATTAAATGAAATACTGCATCTCAAATACTTAATATAGCGTCCAGCAAAGCAAACTCTTAAAATTAGCTAGAATCATCACTATAAAACCAGGTTGGGCCTCCAGCTGGCGCTTGATTAAGCGTTGACTTAGCCAAGGAACGAGGCTTCAATTCAGTGACCCCAATCAACTTATTCCCGTAGGCGCCACTCTGCACCCTTCCGAGCCCCTTCGGGGATTGGGCGCCGGCCGACCCAGCCTCCCAAAGCCCCTCTCCTCTCAATCCAAACCCTTGGAGACAGGCTGCACCAAGGCATTAGCTGACCCACTAGCCTCCCGGAGCCCCCGAGGCGCGCCTCCTGGCCAGCGCGGCCAGGGGTTGCCTCTCTGCCCTCCCCCTCCGCGACCTCCCTTCCCCTCCCCCTATGCAAGGCCCCGCCCTTCCTCCCTCCGGCTCCGTCCTCCCTCCCGCCCCCTCCTCCCTCCAGCCCCTTCCCACAGCGCCTCCGACCCCAGTCGCCGGGCGGTTCAAGCGAGGCCCTCACAGCGCCTCCTCGTCTCCCGGTCTCCTCGGAGAGAGCGGCCGCAACCCCAGTCTCCAGTGGCCATACCGGCTTGCGGAGGCCGCAGCGCCGCCTCTCCGCAGGTCTCAGCTGAATGGACCGACGCGAGGCCACTGGACTGGGGCGTCGCGGGGAGGCGGTGGTCACTGCCCGCTCTGTTGCCCTCCGCGACCGCCGCACCTCGCTCGCAGGCTCGCGCGGGCCTCGGCCAATCGCGTTGACCCAACAAGCCTAGCGCGAACTCGGGCTCTGTACGTGGCAGGTCGGGGAAGAAGAGAGGCGGGAGCAAGAAAAAAAAAAGCCCTTTGGCTCCTCCTTACTGCGCGTGGACACACCAGGACGCATGCGCCAGGCTCAGGGCTGGCTGGGTCCCGGCTGCCTCGTTCCCGGCTGCCTCTGCCGAAGACTCCCTGCTTTCTCACTGGATGATGGGGTGTAGGAAGCGTGAGCTGCACCGATTCACGCATGCGCGGGGCGTGACCAGGCACTTCCGGTTTTCTCGAAAGCATGTATTTCCGTTTCTCGCCAATGGGCGGGGCGTAGTGGGCTGTTCTAGACTTTTTGAGAGCCGGTTGCAGGTAGATGTCTGTCCAACTTTAAGTGGTCTTTGTCGTTGTTGTTGACCATTGTAGTAACAGATAAAAAAAAAAACCCTTTTCTTTCACAAATCCATTCATTCATCACTGGGAGCCTACGCTTTGCCAAGCCCTGTTCTAGGAATGGGGGTGAATCATTTTGTGAGGAAGGAGTTTCCAATTCAGCAGGGAAGACTGACAGCGTTTAAAAGCCAAGACAAATCTGTAACTGTGTAAAGGACAAAAGCTGGGAAATTAAGGCTAATGATTCCTGAGTGATTTTGGAGGATAAGGCATTTGAGTGTGCACTACGTACTCTTCCCTTCTCCCTTACCTGTTCAAATAGAAATACAGTATAAGTGGGAATTTATAGCCAAGGGGTGGGAGTCGGTCAGTGGATGGAAAATTACTAAGAGAAAATGTCAGGGACAAGGGAGATTCTGGCTAAACCAACACAACAGGATTCTAGATGAAGACAGGCCAGGATAACAGACATCACCTGGGGGTGGTGGAGGATGAGGAACCTGATCAAGGGTGAGGGATTCTTACCATGCTGACTTAACAAGGTTCTTTGCTGAAACTGAGTTTTACAAGAAGATGCACAGATGGACCAAGGAGAGGGCTCAGGAGCCTGAAGTTTGGCCAAGCAGAGAATCTTTGTCACTTCTAAGGTGGAGACTAAGCCGATAAATAAAGCATTTATACCCTACCTGGTCTCCAGTTGTTTACCAGTTATAAGAGAAAAACTTAGGCTGAATTAAATTTAAAGGAGTTTAATTGAGCAACGAACGATTTCACGAACTGGGCAGCCCCCAGAATCACAGCAGATTCACAGAGACTCCAGCACAGCCATGTGGTGGAAGATTTTAGACAGAAAAAGGGAAATGAGGTACAAAAATCGGAAGTCAAGTATAGAAACAGCTGGATTGGTTACAGGTTGGCGTTTGCCTTATTTGAACACTTAGCAGTCTATGAGTGGTTGAAGGGTGGTGGCTGGAATTGGCCAAGACTAGGTTATTGTTACAGTTGCATACTCCTAAGTTAGGTTTTCATTCTTGTCTATTAAGGTAGGTTACAGTTCATCCACAAGGATTCAAATATAAAAGTATGCAGTCCTTCTCAGGCCATACTTAGTTTACTTTAACACCCGATACTCCTAAAGGACCTGGAGTAAATTCAGGTGTTTCAGGGTGAGAAGCTATGTTCTTTTACTACTATAAGTAGTGTGATCTTTTTCAGTTATGTCTCTGAAACTTCTGTTTGAGAGTGAAATAATGTAAATTTAGACTGTTCACTTCTGATTTGTATTTGCCAACAGTTACATTGCCCTTTGAGCAATTGTTTGCAGGGATAAGGGTGTGGAGTACTGCAGAAGAAATGAAAAACAGTTCCTGATTGCTCTCCAAAGAATGTTATTCATTGCTTATTTTTTAAAACGGAATAATACAGATTTAAGGAGATGCACTGCTGTCAGATAATAGTATTATGATGTCATTAAAATGGTTTGGGATGGGGTAAAACCACAACCATGTGGCAAAGTTAAAATATTCCCTGAAGGAAGTAAATTATACTACTGTTATAGTAGTATATTTAAACTAAAAAGAGGTCAGATCCTGAGGCAGGAGATAAGGAGATAAACCTTGGCCTATTATAAGGTGAAAAGAATATCTGCTGAGGATCCCCAGTGAGGGGGCACTCAAGAGTCCTGCTACTGAGGAGAAATAAACTGGTCCCTGTTACACTGTGGTCATCTATATGCTGGGAAGAGAGGCACCCATAAGCTGGCCTTGTGGAAAGTCTGGAGCTCATGGACTCTGAAAGCAACTTGAGGCTCTTTATGTTGTAATTTCCCTCATGCTTCATCCCCAAGCCATCAGTAAAGTCTTGTTTAATGGTAAAACTTATTCCCAACTACTTCTGTGGAACTTGAGAGGTGGGGTTCTGGTAATTTCTCAAGTTGAAGCTGATGCACATCCATGTACTTAGGCTCCCAATAAATACAGGTGATAACTAGTGACAGAGCCATAACCTGAACTGAACCAGTTACCTCACTTACCAAGAACATGGGTCTCTCTTCTACTATGTCTGTAGATACATACTGGCCTTCTTTGCTACATCTAGATGAATCTGGTTTTAAATGAACACTGAGCAGAGTCTTGAACTAGAAAATACTACTCATTTCTTCCAAGTAACTGCTAAGAAAAAAAAAGAAAATACTGCTTAATGGTAGTATATTAAAGTTGAGGATATGTGAAGGAAGGAGAAGCAGTGCAAGGAAATACCTTTGACCCAGACTGTAGCAAGGAGAGATATGAGATTCTGCAGTACACAGGTTATTTTCCATGTTTCATCTGCAGAAGGGTTAAGACTTACACTGTGTTTTTTTTTTTTTTTTGAGACGGAGTCTCGCTGTGTCGCCCAGGCTGGAGTGCAGTGGCGCGATCTCGGCTCACTGCAAGCTCCGCCTCCCGGGTTCCCGCCATTCTCCCGCCTCAGCCTCCGAGTAGCTGGGACTACAGGCGCCCGCCACCTCGCCCGGCTAGTTTTTTGTATTTTTAGTAGAGACGGGGTTTCACCGTGTTAGCCAGGATGGTCTCGATCTCCTGACCTCGTGATCCGCCCGCCTCGGCCTCCCAAAGTGCTGGGATTACAGGCTTGAGCCACCGCGCCCGGCTACACTGTGCTTTTAAGAGAAGGAGTCAACCAACCAACTTACCTACCACCTGCTCTTTCTCCCTGAAAGTCTGTATAGCTAAAACTCCTCACGTGGAAAAGGGGGGAAAATCCTAAGAATGAAAACAGGATTCTCAGACTGGACAAGAAATGAGACAAAGGCTATGAGCCCCATTAGCAAGTTAGATAAAATCTATGTTTCATCATATCCTTCTTTAGTATTTAGTATACATCATTTTGAAAATTTGAGTCATCTTATATACCCTCAGAAGAACCAAGGAAAGGGTGTCCGTTCTTCCTTGGATGAGAATTTCCAGCAAGAAGTTATGTCCCTTGCCGAGAATCAGCTCTGTTGTGGCAGCAGCTAGCTAAATAAGAGAACTCCAAACAGAAGGGGAATCATGAGGACCAAACAGGAGCCAGCTGGTCAGCTCAGCCTCACCTCCACTGGCTAAATGTAAAGATTTGCTTGTGTGAACACGGGAAGCTACCACCCTATGCAGAGATAATGAAAGAGAAAGGTAAAAGGAACGATTTTCTTACTTGGTGCCTTTGAGTGAGTGATTCTTAGCACTAGCTAAGCAAAATGCTTCAACCTGTCCTACCAGCTTCACATCCATGAAGACCCTAAAATGTTTTTGCCTTACCATGGGGCTCTATGTCCAACCTCTCCTTAGAGAAACTACTCTCAAAGGCAGTTCTTTCTAGATTTTGTATCCCTACAGGCTGATCTAGACATTCAATACATAGTTATTGAATAAAATAATGAAAACTAAGTTCCCTGCCACTTTACAGGTCAAGCTCCCAGAAAAAACAAAAGGATCAGCTGTCAACGGGTAAGTCCCTAGCTCCCTAGCCATGTAGGATTTGTCTCTTAGTAATTTGAAATCATTCACTTTTCTTCATTTGCATCCACTGGAGACAGTGCTAAGTTACCTCTCTGCTAAATTACCTCTGTGCTAAATTACCTGTCAGATTTCAAGTTGAAAGAGAAATGGAATTTGAATTGAATTGCATCCTCCCCCCAGAATTCATATATTGAACCACCTCAAAAGGGACTGTATTTGGAGATGGATTCTTTAAAGAGGTGATTAAGTTAAAATGAGGTAATTGGGGTGAGCCCCTAATCCAGTATGACTGATGTCCTTATAAGAAGAGGAGATTAGGACACACAGAGAGAAACCAGAGATGGGTATGCACAGAGGCGAGACCATGTGAAGAGACAGCAAGAAGGCAGCCTTCTGCAAGCCAAGAAGAGAGCCCTCAGAAGAAATCAAACTTACCAACACTTTTATTTCCAGCCTCCAGAATTATGAGAAAATAAATTTCTGATGTTTAAGCCACCCAGTCCATGGTGTTTTGTTATGGTAGTCCTAGTAGACTCATACAAATGCCACAAGATGTGCAAGAAGACATAACTTTTGATCAAGAGTAGCTTTGTTAGGCTCATTTAAGACACCTAGGCCCAATTAGCCGGGCATGGTGTCATGTGCCTGTAATTCCAGCTACTGGGTAGGCTGAGGCAGGACAATTGCTTGAACCTGGGAGGTGGAGGTTGCAGTGAGCCAAGTTCATGCCACTGCACTCCAGCCTGGGTGACAGAGCAAGACTCCATCTCCAAAAAAAGAAAAGAAAGAAACCTAGGCCCAGTGTGGTGGCTCCTCATGCCTATAATCCCAGCACTTTGGGAGGCCAAGGCAGGATGATCACTTGACCCCAGAGTTTGAGACCAGCCGGGGCAATGCAGTGAGACCCTGTCTCTACTAAAAATAAAAATAAAAAAAATTAGCCAGGCATAGTGGCATGTACCTGTAGTCTCAGCTACTTGGGAGGCTGAGGCAGGAGGACCTCTTGAGCCAAGGAGGTCAAGGCTTCAGTGAGTCATGATCTCACGCCATTGCACTCCAGCCTGGGTGACAGAGTGGGACTCTGTCTCAAAACAAAGAAGAAGAAGAAGAAAAAAAAAAAAAGTAAAAGAAACCTAGTTGCCAGAGTCTAGGAATCATGCATATCAGAGACAAAATCAAACTCTGGATACTTGGAGACACTCATGTCTCTAATCTAACATTTATGCCAAGGATCCTGCTTTTAGTCCCTCCATATAAATGCATAAACAGCATTCTCAAAAAGGCATTTCAATAGAGACTTATAATAAAAGATGCTAAGTAAAACTACAATGAGATACTATTTTTCATATATTCATCTGAGAAAAATAGTTACGTAACACTTTGTAAAAAAAAAAGTATGTGGCATTCATGCTTTGTTGTGGGGACATTAGTTTGTATCAATATCTAAAATGCCTTATGACACAACAATTTCATTTACAGTGTACCAGAGAAACGCTTGCACATAAGAGCACACTTATTAATGTTTTGTTTTCAAGTGAAAGACTATAGAGCAATTAAAAGAAATGTACACATGCATACAGTTAGATATCAAAAACATTTTGATAAGTGCAAAAAGCAAGTTTTAGAAAGTTACGTTAGTGTGCAGAAAATAGTCAACATAGTAGCCTGAGACTGCTGTTCTCAGAAAGGCCCACTTGCAAGATTGGCCCTTGGCTGGTGTCTGAGAATTGTATTTTAGGAGTCTTCTCATCCCATTATTTGGTAAGAATGATGAACTGTGTCTAAACTGTTCGTACAATGTGATTTATGCAGAATACCTGCTTTCTTGAAGTCTAGAATTTTGGTACATGCCAGGCAGGTTGCCTATGTGACCAGGCCCCAATAAAAACCCTGACTAATGAATCTTTCATGAGATTTCCTGGTAGACAATATTTCACACATTATCACAATTTGTTGCCAGAGAAATTAAGTGCATCCTGTATGACTCCACTGGAAGAGAACTCCTGGAAGCTTGCTCTAGTTTCCTCTGCACTTCTCCCCATGCAACGTTTTCCTTTGCTGGTTTTGCTTTATATCCCTTCGTAATAAATAATAGCTATGAATGTGAGTCTTTGCTGAATCTAATGAGTGCTTCTAGTGATTCATCAAACCTGGGAGTGGTCTTAGGGACCACTGACAGAGTTCCGTATACCATTGATGTAAAAGAAAGTACATAAGACTATGAGTTGCTATGAGTGTGTAATGTATGTACATATTTCCTAAAATCTGAAAGCTTACACACAAAGCTCATTACAGTGGTTAATTCTGGAGAGAAAAGGAAAAAGACAAGAGGGGCTTGGATTTGGTGGTAATGGTCAAAGGGGACTTTAGCGCTATCTGGAACACTCTAATTTGTTGTTCTTTGTTGTTGAGTTTTTTTTTTCTTAAGGAAAATATACTCATATGTTACTTAGATGAGAAAATATTTTAAGTTAATTTAAGAACAATTTCAGCCTGCAGTTAGATTCACAAAATTTTAGAGATAGCAGGATATTTAGAGTTCACCTAGTCTTGCCAGTTCCTTTATAGAGGCAAAGCCTCAGGTTCTGATGCCTGGGTAAATGGGGTAAATGTCTTGCCACAAGTCACATAACTTATAGCTGAGACCACAACTCCCAGTCCAGAATTCTTCACCCTGCTGTTGCCTATTGAGTACTGGGCTAGAAATATCATTTTCTTTTTTTTTTTTTTTTATCACAAAGGTCCATAAAGTCTCAGTTGTTATATCATGGCTTCATAGCAGCTTATGTTAAAGTTCAGCAAATAATAAAGGTCACACTTCCACGTGTACAGAAGCACCAACTTGCAAGGTTGCAAGAAAAATACAGATAAGAATTGAACTATACTTCTATGAGAAATACTTTGTAAAAGATAGCAGCTTTAGGGCATACCACTCTGCAGTGCTTTTTCTTCTTTTTGTTAAAGGGTTAACATATATGGAATTTTTTTAGAAACATGATCAGTGGCCTGCAAAAGAAATAAATAAACTACTTTCAGTTTCTGAAATAATTCACAAACTGGACTTCAAAACTTTCATATATTGCTATTGGGAGCATAAAATGGTACAAACATTTTAGAAAACTGTTTGGTGGTTTCTTATAAAGGTAAGTATATACTTACTCTATGACTCAGCAATTTCACTACATATTTCTTATTTTTTAATTTTTTTTTAGATTCAGAGATGGGGTTTCACCTTCTTGCCCAGGCTAGTCTCAAACTCCTGAGCTCAAGCAATCCTGCCCTCCTAAATTGCTGGAATTACAGGTGTGAACCACTGCACATGGCCAGGTATTTCAAGAGAGAGAGAATAAATATATCCACACAAAGACTTGTATAACAATGTTAATAGCGCTTTAATTCACAATAGTCAAAACTTGGAAACAACAAAATGCCCATGAACTGGTGAATGCATAAACAAATTGTGGTATATCCAAACAAATACTACTCAGCAATAAAAAGAAACTAACCACTGATACAACAATAAAGATGAATCTCAAAAATATCCCGAGTGAGATAACCCAGACTCAGGAGAGGACATACTATATGATTCGTTTGATATTCTGGAAGAGACAGAACTGTGTGTATCTGATGATAGAAAGCAGATCAGTGCTTGCCTGGGGCTGAGAATAGGGGAAAAGTCATGAAGGAATGTTTTGCAGTCATGGAAACATGTTTAATCTTGTCTGGCACAGTGGTTTTACAGGTGTATGAATTTGTTAGAACTCATCTAATTGTGCACTTAAAATGAGTGTATTTCATTGTATGTAAATTATACATCAATAAAATTAATTTAAAAATGGAAAAAAGCAAACCCTCTACCAAAGCAAACAAGCAAAATGAAAACTAATTTCACCAGTCAAAATTAAGGAACACAAATATAAGACAAAAGACAAAAACAAAAACAAAAAAAGGCCCAGCCCGGTGGGTCAAGCCTGTAATCCCAGCACTTTGGGAGGCCAAGGCAGGTGGATCACGAGGTCAGGAGTTCGAGACCATTCTGGCCAACATGGTCAAATCCCGTCTCTACTAAAAATGCAAAAATTATCCAGGCGTCGTGGCGCATGCCTGTAGTCCCAGCTCCTTGGGAGGCTGAGCCAGAAGATTCACTTGAACCCGGGAGGCGGAAGTTGCAGTGAGCCAAGATCGTGCCGCTGCACTCCAGCCTGGGCCACAGAGCAAAACTCCATCTCAAACAAACAACAACAAAAAACTCCTCACTGATCCACTTTTGATACTAACATTTCCTGTGATGCATTAGGTGTGTCTTTATGTGTACATAGTATTGTGTAACTTCAGAGTAACACTGATTATACGTAACTTTTCAGTGTATGCACTTAGCAGACTTGCAGGCATGTATGCCAATATACTAAATTTACAAATGAGATATAACAATCTCATCTTGGTCTCTGTTCATTCAACATAGTTTGCCCTCTGATTTGGTAATATATTCAAACGGATGTTTTCAAAGAAACTTAATGCCAATTTCATGTACTGTTAAAATAATTGTATTTTCGCCAAGAAATTGTGGTTTAATTGTTAAGAGATAGACTTGTAATATTTCTATATGTCCATATTTATGTAATATTTCTATATTTGTGTTATATTTCTATATTTATGTTGTAATATTTCTATATTTCTATATATTTCTATATTTATGTTGAGTGTTAAAAAGCTTAACAGTCTAATTTGTGGCTGATTCCTAACAAAATTACAAGATTATGATTCTTGGGTATTACTCTTATCCCTGGCTTCATACTTTTTGTTTCTATTCTTATTTTCCCTTACTCCTGACTTCTTAATCAGTTTTTCAGCAACTTTTATATCTTTTTTCAATTACACATTATAATAGGCACATAAGTAAATGAAGTAATGTAGATGACACACATGTAACATTACTTTGAACCTCCCTGTGGTTTTAAAATTGTTTCTAATTAATAATTGCTAATAAAACTTCTCCAAGATGTAGTGTTTTCTTTTTAAGAAAAGGCAGGTGGACACAAAGAGACAGAAAACATTTGAAAGGAAAAAATAATTTTGTCCTGGAACCCCACTCAACTGCTATCTGATGTAAAGAAGGGTTAGAGATGTCATGTGTCATACATGAGTCATTTGATCTCACGTGGCATATTTATGCCACTGTTCTACATTTTAGAAGTTTCTGCATAGTTCTTAACATATTTCTTAATCTAACATGAAAAATTATTCTGCCTGGGTAAAGGCATATAAACTCAGAAAATCCTAAATGTTCTATTAATCTTTTGGACATTTCCAATCAAATCCACAGTAATCATTTCATTATTCTAAAAAGAGAAGAAAACAATAAACTGGAAGAAATATTTCCACCACATTAATAGCTAAAAGACTAAGATCTATAATAGATAAGAAACACAAATTTCTGAGAAAAAATTACAATAGCTCAATTGAAAATGGGTAAAAAATATAAATAAGAAAATACTGAAATAAACAACTATATTAAAAAAGTTTAGGCCGGGCGCAGTGGCTCAAGCCTGTAATCCCAGCACTTTGGGAGGCCGAGACGGGCGGATCACGAGGTCAGGAGATCGAGACCATCCTGGCTAACACAGTGAAACCCCGTCTCTACTAAAAAATACAAAAAACTAGCTGGGCAAGGTGGCGGGCGCCTGTAGTCCCAGCTACTCGATAGGCTGAGGTAGGAGAATGGGGTAAACCCAGGAGGCAGAGCTTGCAGTGAGCTGAGATCCGGCCACTGCACTCCAGCCTGGGCGACAGAGCCAGACTCCATCTCAATTAAAAAAAAAAAAAAAAAGTTTATAGTCCTCCAAATGTTGATGACATTATACATTCTTGCAATGTTTTCTAAACAATATACCAATATACACTAGGGTCTTAAATTTATCTGGTCAAGAGAATTTGGCACATTTATCTGAGTCAAGAGAATTTATCTTAAGGAAATAATGAAAAAGAAAGGAAAAAATATATGTACTAGTTTATTCATCACAGTGTCACTACATGTTAAATATTAAAATGATATAAACATACAGTAATAGGGAAACAATTTAGTAAATTATATTATGCAATCATTAAGAAGACTGCATAATTAGGTAATAAGTGAAAATCACATCATGTATTGTCATTAGTTATGTAAAATTCTTATGAGTTTAGACAAAGCATAGGAATTATGGAAAAATACAAAATAGTGAAAGTTAGGGAATTATGGATTTTGCTTTTGTAAAAGATATGCTTTGTGAATATTGCTTTTTCTACTTCCAGCAAATTTCAAGTGTATAATACACTGTTATCAACTATAGTCACCATGCTGTACATTATATCTCCAGAACTTATTTATCCTATAACTGAATGTCGTACAATTTGACCAACATCTCCCCCTTCCCCCAACTTCCTAGTCCCAGTCCATTCTACTCTCTGTTACTATGAGTTTGACTTCTTTTTAGATTCTACATATAAGTGAGACCATGCAGTATATTTCTTTCTGTGTCTGGGTTATTTCACATATCATAATATCCTTCAGGTTAATCATGTTATTACAAATAGCAGTACCTCCTTCTTTTTAGAGGCTGAATAGTACTCCATTGTGTGTGTGTGTGTGTGTGTGTGTGTGTCTGTATCATAATTTTTTTTATCCATTCATCCTTCAATGGACATTTACGTTGTTTGTATATCTTAGCTATCATGAATAATACCACAATAAACGTGGGAGCAGAAATATCTCTCTGTAGTACTGATTTCATTTCCTTTGGATATATACCCAACAAAGGGATTGTGGGTCATATGGTATTTCTCTTTGTGATTTTTTGAGGAGCATTCATACTCTTTTCTATAGTGGGTGTACCAATTTCAATCCCACCAACAGTGTAAAAGGATTCCCTTTTCTCCACATCCTAGCTAACACCTGTTGTCTTTTAACATTATTGATCATAGCCATTCTAAGAGGTATGAAGTGATATCTTATTGTGGCTTTCATTTGCATTTCCCTGATGGTTAGTGATGTTCAACATCATTTCATATACTTGTTGGCAACTTATAGGTGTTCTTTGAGAAAATGTCTACTCAAGTTCTTTGCTCATTTTTTAATCAGGTTTTTTGTTTTGTTTTGGTTTTGGTTTTTGGTTTTGGTTTTGTTTTTGTTTTTTGCTATTGAGTTATATGTGAATATTTTTTAAAGCTGAAATTGTTACAGCAGTTTCTTCTCTCGTAACCCCCTCCCCGCAACCTCCAGTATGGAATTGTCTTGGACCTCCTCTGAGGAGCCATAGGAACTAAAAGGTTACATTAAGGGGTTTCCACAGAGCCAGAGAGCTCCAGTGTTTGACAGACCAGTAAAATCCAGTTGACACTTCTGTCTCAGGTTTCCCAAACACTTACAAAAAATGCCAAGCTCTTCTGAATGAGACAATGACAAGCTGATAGCAATGAACTTGAGAATGATCTCCCTTTGTTGGTGACAGAAAAAAAAAAAGAGGCAACTTTAACTTTAAAATAGGAAAGGTAAGAGAAAAAGCAATCCAAACTCTGACAGTTTAACAGTGAACTCTGAATTGTCACTTAAGACCCAGAAAAGGAAACCCAAAGGCCAGGATGGTTTGTTCCCCAAAGAAACTGCACAAGCCACCACAACCAAAAACAAAGGCTATTGGGCACTATTATCACACAAAATAAACCAGAAAACACTGAAAGGCACAGCTGCCCATATACAATATCACAGAAACCAGTTCTGCAGTGCCTTGAGTCTCCCTTTCCTGCAATATCCTTTTTTTTAAAGTAAGTCACCTTTCTGCTTTTCTAATTCCTCTTTTTGCTCCTCAACTTCCAAGGCACCAAATAATTTCTTGGTCTCCCTAATTTCTCGATCTCCCTACCGACCCTATTAAAACCCTGCTCAGACAAGGGAGATGACTGACAAGTTTTTTTTTTTTTTTTTTTTTTTTGAGACGGAGTCTCGCTCTGTCGCCCAAGCTGGAGTGCAGTGGCCGGATCTCAGCTCACTGCAATCTCCGCCTCCAGGGTTCACGCCATTCTCCTGCCTCAGCCTCCTGAGTAGCTGGGACTACAGGCGCCCGCCACCTCGCCCGGCTAGTTTTTTTGTACTTTTTTAGTAGAGACGGGGTTTCACCGTGTTAGCCAGGATGGTCTCGATCTCCTGACCTCGTGATCCGCCCGCCTCGGCCTCCCAAAGTGCTGGGATTACAGGCTTGAGCCACCGCGCCCGGCCGACTGGCAAGTTTTAAAGTAGTTCTTTCCCAGGGAGTACTTATACTTTGTCAGGGAGTGTAGTAGAAGTTCTTTAATGTTTTGATGCCAACGTCCCTTCCCTGATGTAAGTTTCCTTTCTCCAGTCCATGATATCCTGTCAACCAAGTCATCTTCCATCCCTCCACTTCACAGTGGGTATGTGACCCAAGCTGGAGCAATATTCCCAGAACACAATGTCTGTGGGTACACGACCCAAGCAAGATATGCCAGTCCTGAGCCTGTTTGCCCTCAGTTCTCTCCTCTCCCTGCACCTGTTGTATTGTGTAATACAGGGAGACTTGGCCCTAGCTCAGCAGGCTGCAGCCAATGGAAGATGCTGATGGGAGGCTGCAGGACAGGAGGAAAGGGGAAGCCAGGATTCTTCTCCAGTTCTTTTTTCTGGGTAGAGCAGACTGTCTCTCTTTGGCTCCAGCTCCCACCATTGGCCCACCCCCTGATTTCAGCCACAGGCCCTGGCTATGGAAATTCTTCTTAGTTTATCTCTCTGGCTTAAGAGAGGTTTCTACTTTCTCATTTTGCTAATCTCCACATTTCCTGCCTCATTCTCCAATTTGTCTCTGAGCTTGTTAAACACCGTGAAACCAACTGTCTGCTTTAAAATTTTATTTTAAATACTTAATGTGCTTTCTTTTTCCCTGCTGGAATGATTACTAGAATTAGAGTCATTCCATGAGATTCCTGTTAGATCATTATGCTGTAAGATTAGGGATGCCAACGGCCAATTTCCAGCTACCTAAACCCAATTTTAGAATGACATCAAACACAGAAGCACACGGAGCCAGGAAACAGAGAGAAAAGAATATCTGGCACATTCTTAGCACACCCTGTGAAAGGATAGAGTTCCCTTATCCCTGTCACAGGGCATGTGACAGGGGTGTGGCTCCCTGGGCTCCATGCCTCCCAAGCAGAACATGTAGACAGGCAGGTGAAGAGGTCGTGGGGAAAGCATTTGGGCCTCAACCCCACGGCACCGTCTATGGGTGGGTGTCTGCCACTCCAGAGCCCAAGTAGTTGTGTGTTACAGTGTGCTTTTTCAGCCTTGCCATCTGCAGACAGCTGGTGTTAATCCGTTCAAAAAGCCCCTCTGCCTTATCGCCAGGGCAGAGGGCCAGTGTGATAGCTTTTTGTATCCTGAGTTCTTGCCTAGTGTACCGGCAAAATCGAATCACACATGGGCTGAAGGATGAGTGCGAGGTTTTACTGAGTGGTGGAGGTGGCTCTCAGTGAGGTGGATGGGGAGCTGGAAGAGGGGAATGGAGTGGGAAGGTGATCTTCCCCTGGAGTCTGGCTGTCCTTGTCCAACGTTCAGAAGCCTCTTCCCTCCTTCTCTGCCACACCACCCCGCCATTCTCCACTGCTCTGTTCCTCTGCTCCTCTCAATGTTCAGCTGCTTATGTGTGTGTTACTAAGGTCTCAGGTTTATATGGGCACAGGATGGGGGTCATGTGGGCCAGAGTGACCTTGGAAAATGCAACATTTGGGCATGAAAACAGGAATGCCTGTTCTCACTTAGGTCCATGGGAACAGGCCCGAGGGTGAAGCCCTCACCAGGGACCCTGCCCTTCTCTACCCAGCACTTCCCTGCCCCCTCCCACATCACTTGTTCTAAATAGACCTGAAGTTAGCATTATCATATATTTGGTAACTCAAACCATGACACTTGAAGGTAAAAGGGGCTGCTAGTCATGCTTAACTCAGAAAAACAGGCACAAATTGGGACTTGCCCAGGCAAACTAAAACATACAGTAATCCTACCAACTCAGTCCTTGGACTTTACATTAACTGATCCATTAAATTACCTTTCACCTTTAACCTAATTTGAGTTGGGTTTCTATCATTAAACTGAAAATTGCTGACCAATGCATGAGACAATGATTTAAATCAAAGGAATTATTTCCTAGTGGTAGGATTCATTTCAGGGTAGACAGAGGAATATCCATGTCCACCTGAATTAGTCACCACAATTGCATGTGGAGCTTGCACATTTATAGCCCAGTATTTCAGCAACATTTTATGGAATTTTAGTTACTATGCCCCAAAAGTGCTAAAAAAAAAAAAAAAAAAAGTGCAAATAAAACAACTGTAATTACAAAGGGAAACACACACACTTACCCTCAGGCTAAATATGGCTCTTTGGTGATTTTTTTTTTTTTTTTTAACATTTAAAGTGGCCCTTACTTAAGGTTTATTTTCATCTGAATACAAATTTTGAGTCAACCACATCTTATCATTTTCCCTGTGCCCTGCTACTATTTAGGTGCAGCCCTATGATGCCACTAAGAACACTGGCTTTTGAGATCTGCTTTTATTCTTTATTCTCTTCCCTTTACTTTTTTCTGTTCTCCTGTAAATATAGGCTCTTGTTGGCTTACCCAGGAACCCAACAGTCTTTTACAACTATTTCTCTAAAAAACACACATTCTTTAGGGAGTGCCAAGCCCACATGACATTTGTTAATCTCTGAATTCCGTGCACTGACAGCAACTGTCTCACTTATGGCAAAACAGAAAACAGCAATTTAAAGACTGTATATCCTAAGTCCAGTGGAAATGCTCCCCACCCAAATGGAGGCCATTTTTTTATGAGGAAGCCATTCATAATTCAAGTGTTTGACTTTCCATGAGAAGTTAAATCTTTTAAAAGCCATAAACAATGATTATGACTAAGTTCTCATTTTGGGGGTCTCAGTGTCACTTCCATGAAAGGGCAGATATATTAAGAACTGGAAGGAAATAATCCATTTACTAACAAACTAACCTGTCTCGCTGCCCATTTCTTACAGAGCCAATTACCCTGGTCACAAAACATAATTTTTTTTTAAACAGAAAAATATATCCCTTTTCAGAGGTTGAATTGGTGCCAAATTCTTCACTGGAAATAAAAGTACAAGCACATACAACTCTAAAATATTCAGAGGTCAAAATTTAATACATACAAGCAAATCCCCACACACTGTTCATCAGGAATCATTTTGTTCTGGAAGGTAAATTTTTCTCTTTGTGTCCTTTTTAGTAACTTGTAAAAGAATTTGTTATAGGTTCTACATTTTTGTCAAAGTGTGTCACAAAGATTTAATGATATAAGGAACAATGGTACTCTTGTATGTTGTGTGAAATTCTTCACCTCGTTCAAGTACAAATCTATTGAAAAATAGAAAAACTACCAAGTGCATTATCCTGAATAATAATAAACAACAGGTTTTATCTAATTCTTCATCCTAAGCAAAATACGTTGAGGAAGACTTTCTGAGATGACTGGGAAATAAAGGAGAGAAACAGATAAAACTCAAATGAGTTGATTAAAAAGACCACAACAGGTAAGTTTTGTCTACATGCTTTCCTTTGCTTTGTCACTTTCAGAGAGTGTGATTTCCTCAGTACTCGGAGAGGTTTCCAGTAGCCTAAAGTGTTCATGTAGGGTTGGCAATGACCTGACGAAGTTATACATCCTTAGACGCAGCCTCGGCCGAGTCACTGAAGAAAATGACTTCCTTTTCCCAATAGACGATAGCGATGTCAACACTTTGGAAGCTTCACTCTGGAAGATTTTTGTTCTAACAGTGTACAGGATAAAAATTTGCAATCCCTGCAGATAGAACAACAGTTTAATGTTGGGTAAGTGCTGAGATACAGTATCAAGGAAGACATTTTATTTCACTCTTCCACCCATTCTTCTCATCTGCATGGCACTTCCCTAACTTGAATTTGCCAGTCTGCAGCTGCCATGCACTTTTTAATCTAAGAGGGTTGAGGCAAAGTTTTTCCCATATACAAAGATCTACATGGAATAGTACAGTAGCAGATGTAGAAGATCTGTGTTCAGGTCCTGGGTTGCCACTAGCTGCTGTGTAAATGTGCTTATTTCCTAATCCTGATCATCTTCAACTTCCTGAAGGAGGAAGATTAACTATGAAATACCTAATTCTTCTTCCAGTTCTAACATTCTGTGATTCCATATTTCTTTGAGTTTTAGTAACATAACTAGAAATTTGTGCACTTAAGGACAAAAAAAAGTAAAGCCCTTCTAGTCACTGCTTTTCTGTACTTTACATATGAAGACCAGATGTACATGAGAAATTGAGCCACAAAACACTGAATAATATTTTCTACATGTTTCCAGTAAAAACTACCATTTATTGAAGTCATATTAGTATCAGACCCTTGCTTTTCCCTTAATCCTCCTCATTTGATCATTCTCATGTAATCCTCGCATCAACCCAATACAACAAGCCTTATCATCCACATGTTTCAGATAAGGAAGCTAAAGTTCAGATAAACTAAGTAGTTTGTCCAAGATCACCCAACCAGTACTCAGTGAAGTCTGGAATTGAATTCTTACATCTTTGGCTCCAAAACCCCTCCTCTATCCAACATACGGTGCTGCCTACACTGTTGCCTGTAACAGTAATAGAAAGTGACTGCAAAGTGTATCATAGTTTTTAAGATGCCTCTGCTAATTCTTTATTAATATCCTTTGTGGAAATAACAGATTAAATAGCATCTGTAGTTAAGTTGATAATATTGTGCTAATGTCAGTTTCTTGATTTTGACAGTATACTATGGCCATATAAGATATTATCATTTGGGAAAGCTGGACAAAGAATATGTGGGGGCTGTACTATTTTTCCAAAATTTTTTATTAAATCATTTCAAAATGAAAAGTTATTTTTAAAAATAAATATCCATGGATGTCTCCCACATTGGCATCTATAGGGCCCCAACCCTTTTAAGGGTTTATTTTTGGAATCATATTCTGTCAGTACTGTTATTGAAGACTTCTGGTACTGTGGAAAGACCCTGACTGATAGTTCAACTAAAATATCAGTAAGTGTTGGCAAGAGAGTCTCTGACCAAAAGTAGAAAAAATAGCTTCCTTATTACTCAACAGGTGGTATCTAACACATCAGAAGAAAGGCCCTTATGAGAGTGTGTGCTTGGAGACACAGGTTTCAGAAGGGCAGGAGTAGTCATTGGCCATCCTGATTGTTCAAGGGAGAGAAATTTATCTGGGGCACACGAGAAATCCAGTTCCTAGAAAACCATCTTTTTTTGTGGCATACACTATTTCATCTGATTTTTCCAGAATTTAAATTCTAAGGTAAAACTAAGATTCAATCAAATTTCTGTTGGTACAATAATTAGGAAAAGACCCTAGACCATGGATAATTCATAAAAACACCATCCTGTTGGACCTGTTGGGTGGACTCCCAGTATTTCCATGCTTCCTAAAATCCCACAAATATTATTTGAAAAGAAAAAATGTGTAGGTCAGATTGATTACCACTAACACAAAGATCAAATTGTGCCTTCTAAGTAATATCTGTAGCAAATAGTAAATGTTTATTAGAATTATAGCAATAGAAATCTAGACGTTTTATGTGTGAACAAATCTAGTTATTCCTACACTTCAATGTACATAGAAATCACCTGAGGTCCTTGTTTAAAATGAAGAGTCCCAGCTCCTATGCCTGTAGATTCTGATTGAGTAGGTAAGTGGTGAGGCCCAGGAATCAGCATTTTAACATACTACGTAAGTTCTGATGTAAATAATATTCAGATCCATTTTACAAAACACTGTGTTGATTTTAACACACATATTGCCCCCCCACCCCATTTTGTATTTTGCATAGCTCACCCACAGAGGTTATGTGATTTTCCTGTAATCATAGGAATCAGTGGTAAAGCTGGATAACAGCCTGAGTTTCCTGACTTTTAGCTCCATGTCCTTGCCACATTGTCACACTCTATTTTACCATGTGTAATTTTTATCATTTTACCATTAACAATTTTTACCATTTTACCATTAACATTTTGTTACGGACCTCTCTTTTATAATGTCCCCTTCTTATGCATGGAGAAGAGAATATCCTTCACTATGCCTTCATTCAGATTCCTCCCTAAATTCCTGCTCACTCTGGGCAACAAGCCCATGAATCAATTGGCAATGTCAGATTAGGCTTACCCTATTTATTGACCTTCTAGGAGTTTCCATTAGATATTGACAATCGTAAAGAACTGCTTATATCCATGTAAATTTAGTAGCAGGCACCCCTCCATTATCTAAGAGAATTAATCCTAAAAGGCACTGGAGAGGGCTACCTGGGATAAAGGATGAGGTTCTTAAAGGCATTAAATATGGTGGTAGCAATTCAAAAAGCCAGGCAGCTATCCAACTGCATTATATAGTCTGATCAAATGCCTTTCCTAACAATTTCCATTTTGTATCAAAGACTTTCCTCCTTAATGATATTTTACCATAGCCAGAAACAGCCAACATGGCACCAGCTTCACACCGTAGTTACCGTTCTTAGCAACTTAATGGGATAGTCATCAAAATTGCAGTTTCTTCAAGAAATACAGAATAGCTCATCCTGATATTCAATAAAGATGTTATCTACTGTGAAAGATATGCACAAGCAAGTTCCTCGCACTCAGAGAACTGATATTCTAGTTGGGGAGATGAGAAGAGTTTGCATAAAAAGTTAATTTTATAGGGTAAAAAGCAGAGGGGACAAAAACATTTACAAAACAATATTTTTATTTGATAATGAGTCATATTTCTTCATTTAGTTGATAGTTAATAAAGCTAGAATGAAAGTCAATACCACAAAGAAATAAAGCCCATCAATAAATAATCTGTGTAGATTGTATCAATGTCACTTTGATAATGTACTAAAGTTACATAAGATGTGATCATTGGAAAAGTTGAGGAAAGGGTACAGGGGAATTCTCCATACTATTTGCAACTTCTTATGGGTCTAAAATTATTTCAAAATGATTTATTTTTTAAAAGAGATGACATAAGAATGGGGAAAAATACAAGAAGTTTGGTTCCTTCTCAGGCTTTATTTTCACAACATAAAATTTCCATGCGTCTATAGAGTGTCTATGAATAAAGGTGATTGCCAAGAATTAAATGCTAAGCTAATTCATAGTTTATGTGTCATGGTATCTAAAGAAAAATTATCAACTAGAAAAGTCCTCATTAATGTTTACCAACTATCCACTAAATAGTTACTCAAAAATCACTACCATTAATGAGAGATTCCTTAAAGTAAGAAAGTCAAAATAACAGGACATTCCAATATAAAAGGACTGGCAAAACATTAAAAACATTTAAACATAGAGTTAAGTATAAGAAAATACAGTTAATAATTATCAAACATAATCTAAGTATTATAAATATTTCTTAAAAGACAATAATGTAGACAGTATAACTCAACCACAACATGAGAACTTGGCACCGTCGGCGGGTTGGGCGCGGTGGCCACTTTGCTCGCTGGGTCCACGAAGTGGGCACCGCTCCCGCTTCCCACCCCAGTCTGCTGAAGCGTGACCCCAGTTCTACATCTCGGGCCTGGCCCCCACGTTCCATGTGCAAGTGTGGCACCTCCCCAGGCCCAGTTCCACCCGGGGCCCCTCTCTGCTTGCTCTTCGTGCCTGCCTGACTGCACTGCTCTCCCACCTGTGGGCGGCTGGGCCCGGCCCCATCACGGCAGTTCCCAGGGGCGGGTTCCCAGGCCGGTGGACTCTGGGGGCGCTCCCTGGGGCAGGCTCTGGGGACTGCCTGCCTCAGCATCTGCACTTGAGGACCCATAGCCTGCGCCTGTACTCTACTGCAGCCGGAGTCATGGCAGCGGCCACTTCAGATGGTCTGCCGCTGGCATCACTAGGAAGCAATCTCAATAAATATCAAAACTGAAAATTCTCAAAAAGTTCTAACAATCATGTGGATTCCTTGAATTATTCCCTTGCCTTTAGGGTTCATGGTCTGGAGTTTCAGGAGTGAGCTTTCAGAAGGGGCTCCTTTCCTTGCCCTGTGCAGGTAGTTCAGTGGTGATGTTTGTTCATACAGATGATCCTAGTAGGGTGTGAGTACTTTAAGGGAGAAGTATCATTCTACTGAAGTTTAATGAATTCTGCCAGCTTAGAGAAGACACGTTTCCGTACGACAGAGAGTAAAGGCCATTGAGTAATTTCATTGCTCTTCCATCACAGTAAAGAGCAATGTTCACTGTGGGAGGAGGCATAGGCTAACAAGTGTAAAGAGAAATTCTGATTTCAAGATGTCTTTCAACGTCCAGTGCCATGACTCACGCCTTTAATCCCAACACTTTCAGAGACTGAGGCGGGTGGATCACTTGAGGTCAGGAGTTCGAGACCAGCCTGGCCAACATGGTGAAACCCTGTCTGTATTGAAAATACAAAAATTAGCCAGGTGTGCTGGCACACTCCTGTAATCCCAGGTACTCAGGAGACTGGGGTATGAGAATTGCTTGAACCCAGGAGGCAGAGGTTGCAGTGAGCTGAGATCATGCCACTTCACTCCAGTCTGGGTGACAGAGCGAGACCGTGTCTCAAAAAATAAATAAATAAATAAATGATGTCATTCAATAATGCATCTTTGTTTTATTTAAAAGTCTTGACATTTCTTCACACATAATACATAACTACAAAGTTTAAAAAAAAACAAGTCTCTAAAGTCAAACAAATTTATTTTTATCCACTATTTTGGTTTATCTTCATCACTATTTTCATGATGGTAAAATCAGAAGGTGGCCAAAATCCAAATGTTTACCTTTGTAGAATTATTTCCAAAGGAAAAATATATAACTTTTTTCAGAATTTTAAAACAAAGTGTGAATTTAATTTTTTGAAGGTTTGTGGTTAAGTATATCCTTGAGATAAGACTCAAGGAATAAAAGTATCTTCAGTCCAATGTAAAATTATGCCACAAAAACACTTCAAGAAATTCAGATTTTCAGAAAGGAATGAAGAATACTAGAAATCATAGGTATATGACTGAATATAAAAATTCTTTTCTCTTAATTTTCTTAAAATACATGTCTAAAGCAAAAATAAGAACATTGCTTAGTAGGGTTTGTAATGTATGCAGATGTAATATATAAAGGTATAATATGAGAGAAGGGAGATGGCAAGGGGACTTATATTGTTATAAGATTCTTAGCTATTACTGGAAAGTAGTAAAATATTAGCTCTAAGTTGACAATGAAAAGTTAAGGATGTATAAAGTATCCCTAAATTGACCACAAAAATGCAAAGAAGTATTGCTTAATAACTGAAATATAAATTAAAATTAGAATCCTAATAACATTAAATGTATCCAAAAGTAGGCAAAAAAGGAGAAACAGGAATAAAAAATAGAATGACCACAGAAAACAAATAGGAAAATGATAGATGCAAATTAACCCATATCAAAAAATACATTAGATCTACATGGACTAAACACTCAATTAAAAGAGATTGCCACCATGGATAAAAAGGTAAGACTTGTATTTGCTGTCACATGATACACACTTAAAATGTAAAGACACAAATAGATTGAGAGTAAATGGATGAAAACATATATATCATGCAACCAATGTGCATAAAGTTGGATATCAGATAAAGTAGAGTTTATGACAAAAAGTATTATTGGAGGTAAAGAAACCTTTTTATCTAAATTATAAAATTATCAACTCATTCAAAAGATATAACAATAATAAATGTACATGCATCTGATAGTAGAACCTCCAAATATGTGATGCAAAAATGGACAGAATTAAGGAAATACACAAATTTACAATCATAGGTGGAGATTTTAATACCCCTTTTTTGGCAATTGAGAGAATCAGACAAAAATATTGGTAAGGATAGAACATTTGTGCACCATTAACAATCACTTTGACACAACCTTTTTTAGAATACTTTAACAACTTCAGAATACACATTTTCTTCCAGAGTAAATGTTTTATTCACCAAAATAGACCAAATGTTGGGCCATAAAACCAGACTCAATAAATTTTAAAGAATTGAAAGAAAACCTTCAGCCAATCCCACAGAAGTCTAAGCTTCAACAACAACTGTAACACTGTCTACATCAATCATGGTGAGGAGCTGCCATGAACCCCTTGCATAGGAGAAAAGGAAAGAATATGTGTCCCAATCCAGCTACTTGACAAAAAACTCTCCTACTCTAAGAAGAGGGACTAAAGTGGTCCAACCCTATTGTTACTATATACCTAAGCATCTAGAGCATCCAGAAAAACATGACCTCACCAAAAAATAAGTAAA
The DNA here is from genome assembly GCF_009764315.1 of Trachypithecus francoisi. Lineage (NCBI taxonomy): Eukaryota > Metazoa > Chordata > Mammalia > Primates > Cercopithecidae > Trachypithecus > Trachypithecus francoisi. Next base: position 88,570,075 of record NW_022681453.1, read on the forward strand.
TAGATAAAAAAGAAGGCACCAGTGACCAATCCCAGAGAGACAGAGATATGTGACCTTTCAGACAGGGAATTCAAAATAGCTATTTTGAGGAAGCACAACAAAAATTCAAGATAACATAGAGACAAAATTCAGAATCCTATCAAATAAATTTAACAAAGAGATTGAAATAACTAAAAAGAATTAAGCAGAAATTCTGGAGGTGAAAAATGCAACTGACATATACTGAAGAAAGCATCAGAGTCTCTTTTTTTTTTTTTTTTTTTTGAGGCGGAGTCTCGCTCTGTCGCCCGGGCTGGAGTGCAGTGGCCGGATCTCAGCTCACTGCAAGCTCCGCCTCCCGGGTTTACGCCATTCTCCTGCCTCAGCCTCCCGAGTAGCTGGGACTACAGGCGCCCGCCACGTCGCCCGGCTAGTTTTTGTATTTTTTTTAGTAGAGACGGGGTTTCACCGTGTTAGCCAGGATGGTCTCGATCTCCTGACCTCGTGATCTGCCCGTCTCGGCCTCCCAAAGTGCTGGGATTACAGGCTTGAGCCACCGCGCCCGGCCAGCATCAGAGTCTCTTAACAGCAGAATTAATCAAGCAAAAGAAAGAATGAGTGAACTTGAAGACAGGCTATTTGAAAATACACAGTCAGAGGAGACAGAAGAAAGAGGAATAAAAATTAATGATGCATGCCCACAAGATCTAGAAAATAGCCCCTAAAGGAAAAGTCTAAGAGCTATTAGCCTGAAAGGGAGGTAGAGAGAGAGGTTCGTGTAGAAAGTTTATTCAAAGAAATAATAATAGAGAACTTCCCAAACCTAGAGAAAGCTATCAATACTCAAGTATAAGAAGATTACAGAACACCACGCAGATTAGACCCCAATAATACAACTTCAAGATATAATAACAAAATTCCCAAAGATCAAGGATAAAGAAAGGATCCTAAAAGCAGCAAGAGAAAATAAACAAATAATATACAAAGGAGTTTCAATTTGTTTGGCAGCAGCCTTCCCAGTGGAAACCTTATAACCCAAGAGAGAGTGACATGACATATTTAAAATGATGAAGGAAAAAAACTTCTAGCCTAAAATAGCATATCTGGTGAAAATATCCTTCAAACATGAAGGAGAAATTGAGATTTTCCCAGACAAACAAAACCTGAGGGATTTCATCAACACCAGACCTGTCCTACAAGAAATGTTAAAAAGAGTTCTTCAATCTGAAAGAAAATGAGCAATAAGAAATTATCTTAAAGTACAAAACTCACTGGTATTAGTAAGTACACAGAAAAAATAGAATATTGTAACACTATAATTGTGGTGTATAAACTACTTATATCTTGAGCAGAAAGATTAAAAGATGAACGTATCAAAATAATAACTATAGCAACTTCTCAAGACAGTATAATAAGATATAAATAGAAAAAAAAAGTTATAGAGTTTTTATTAGTTTTCTCTTTGCTTATTTGTTAGTTTATGCAATCAGTGTTGTCATCAGCTTAAAATGATGGGTTATAAAATATTATTTGCAAGCCTTGTGGCAACCTCAAATCAAAAAACATACAATAGATACACACAAAATAAAAAGCAAAGAGTTAAAACACGTCACCAAAGAAAAATCATCTTCACTAAAAGGAATACAGAAAAGAAGGAAGAGGAGACCAGAAAACAAGTAACAAAATGGCAGAGTAAGTCATTACGTATCAATAATAACACAACTGAACTAAACTCTGCAATCAAAAGAGTGGCTGAATGAAGGAAAAAACAAGACCCAATGATATGTTGCCTACAAGAAACAAACCACCTATAAAAACACACATAGACTGAAAATAAACGGGTGGAGAAAGATACTCCACAGAAACCAAAAAAGAGCAGAAGTAGCTTTACTTAGAAAAAATAGATTTCAAGACAAAAACTGTAAAAAGAAAGAAAAAAGTTCACTATACAATGATTAAAAAGGTCAATTCAGCAAGAGGATATAACAATTGTAAATATATATATGCCAAATACATATATAAATACATAAATATATATGTACATATACATATATGTGTATATATACAAAAATACATATATAAATATAGATACATATATGTATATATGCACATATATAAATATATATACATATATATGCCCAATACATATATATAAATAAAACATTATTAGAGCTAATGAGAGATATATGCCCTAATACAACAATAGCTAGAGATTTCAACACCCTATTTTCAGCATTGGATGATCTTCCAGACAGAAAATCAACAAAGAAATATCAGAATTACTCTGCTCTATAGACTAAATGGGCCTAATAGATAATTATAGAACATTTCATCCAAGGGCTGCAGAATACACAGCCTTCTCCTCAGCATGTGGATCATTCTCAAAGATAGACCATATGTTAAAACATAAAACAAACATTTAAAAATTCAAAAAAATGATATTATATCAAGTATCTTCTCTGAACACAACACAGTAAAACTAGAAATCAATAACGAGAGGTATTTTGGAAACTATACAAACACATAGAACTCAACAATATACTCCTCAATTACCAGTGAGTCAAGAAAGAAATTAAAAGGGAAGTTGAAAAGTGTCTTGAAACAAATGAAAATGGAAACTCAACATACTAAGACTTATGGGACACAGTGAAAGCAGTACTAAGAGGAAATTTATTGTAATAAGTGCCCACATCAAAAAAAACAGAAAAGCTTCGAATAAACAACCTAATGATGCATCTTAAGGAGCTAGAAAAGCAAGAGCAAATCAAAACCAAAATTAGTAGAAGAAAATAAATAATAAAGATCACAGTAGAAATAAGTGAAATTGAAATGAAGAAAACGAAAGATTGATGAAACAAAAAGTTATTTTAAAAGATCAAAAAAATTGACATTTAGTCAGACTAACTAAAAGGGGAGAAGACCCAAACAAATAAGATCAGAGATGAAAAAGGAGACATAACAACTGATACCACAGAGGTATCAGTTTAATTTAAAGGATCATTAGTGTCTACTATGAGCAACTTATGCCAATAAATTAGAAAACGTAAAAGAAATGGACAAATTTCTACACACGAACAACCTACCAAGATTGAATCATGAAGAAATACAAAACCTGAATAGACCAGTAGCAAGTAATGAGATTGAAGCTGTAATAAAAAGTTTCCTAGCAAAGAAAAGCCCAGGAATTGTGGCTTCACTGCTGAATTTTACCAAACATTTAAAGACGAACTAACACCAATCCAACTCAAACTACTCCAAAAAATAGAGGCAGAAGGAATACTTCTAAACTCATTCCATGAGGCCAGTATTACCCTGGTGCCAAAACCAGAAAAAGGCGCATTAGAAAAAAGAAAGAAAGAAACTATAGGCCAATATATCTGATGAACATTGATGCAAAAATCCTCAACAAAATTCTAAAAAACCGAATTCAGCAACACACTAAAAAGGTCATTCATTGTGAAAAAGTGGGATTTTCCCAGAAATGCAAGGATGGCCTACATATGCAAATCAATCAATGTGATATACCATATTAACAAAATGAAGGACAACACCCACATGATCATTTCAACTGATGCTAAAAAAATTTTTTTATAAAATTCAACATCTCTTCATGGTAAAAAACTCTTAAAGACTGGGGATAGAAAGAGCATACTTCAACTCAATAAAAGCTGTATATGACAGACTCATAGCTAGTATCACGCTGAATGGGGAAAAACTGAAAGCCTTTCCTCTAAGATCTGGAACACAACAAGGATACCCACTTTCACCACTGTTATTCAACATAGTACTGGAAGTCCTAGCCAGAGCAATTAGATAAGAGAAAGCAATAAAAAAAACTAAATTGGAAAGGAATAAATCAAATTATCCTTGTTTGCAGATGATATGATCTCATATTTGGAAAAAACTGAAGACTCCACAAGAAAAAAAAAAAGATTAGAACTGATAAATTCAGTAAAGTTGCAGGATACAAAATTAACATACATAAGTCAGTAGCATTTCTATATGCCAACATCAAACAACTTGAAAAAGGAATTAAGGGCTGGGCATGGTGGCTCACGCCTGTAATCCCAGCACTTTGGGAGGCCGAGATGGGTGGATCATTGAGGTCAGGAGATTGAGACCATCCTGGCTAACATGGTGAAACCCTGTCTCTACTAAAAATACAAAAAATTAGCTAGGCGTGGTGGCACATGCCTGTAGTCCCAGCTACTCAGGAGGCTGAGGCAGGAGAATTGCTTGAACCTGGGAGGCAGAAGTTGCAGTGAGCTGAGGTTGTGCCACTGCACTCCAGGCTGGGTGACAGAGTGAGACTCTGTCTCAAAAAAAAAAAAAAAAAATGAATTAAGAAAGCAATCCTATTTACAAAAGCTACAAATAAACAAAATGCAATACCTTGGAATTAGCTTAATCAAAAAAGTGAAAGATCTCTACAACGAAAACTCTGAAACCTGCATGCAACAAATTGAAGAGGACACAAAAAATGGAAAGAGATTCCATGTTCATAGATTGGAAAATCAATATTTTAAAACTGTCCACACTACTCAAAGCAATCTACAGATTCTATGCAATCTCTACCAAAACACCAATGGTATTCTTCACAGAAAAAGAAAAAATGATCCTAAAATTTATATGGAACCTCAAAAGACCTAGAATAGTCAAAGGTATCATGAGCAAAAAGAACAAAACTGGAGGAATCACATTACTTGACTTCAATTATACAGAGCTGTACTATGAAAACAACATGGTACTGGCATAAAAACAGAAACAAAACAGGCAGACATAAAAACAGGCAGAAATACAGATGTTCTTTGAAACCAATGAGAACAAAGACACAATGTACCCAAATCTTTGGGACACATTTAAAGCAGTGTTTAAGGGAAATTTATAGCACTAAATGCCCACAAAAGAAAGCAGGAAAGATCTAAGATTGACACTGTAACATCAAAATTAAAAGAACTAGAGAAGCAAGAGCAAACAAATTCAAAAGCTAGCAGAAGACAAGAAATAACTAAGATCACAGCAGAACCAAAGGAGATAGACATGAAAAACCCTTTTAAAACTCAATGAATCCAGGACCTGGTTTTTTGAAAAGATAGACCACTAGCCAGAATAATAAAGAAGAAAAGAGGACAGGCGTGGTGGCTCATGCCTGTAATCCCAACACTTTGGGAGACAAAGGCAGGTGGATCATGAGGTCAGGAGTTCGGGACTAGCCTGACCAACATGGTGAAACCCCATCTCTACTAAAACTACAAAAATTAGCCAGGCATGACTGTGCATGCCAGTAATCCCAGATACTTGGGAGGCTGAGGCAGGAGAATATCTTGAACCCAGGAAGCAGAGGTTGCAGTGAGCTGTGGTTGCACCACTGTACTCCAGCCTGGATGACAGACCGAGACTCTGTCTAAAAAAAAAAGAAGAAGAAGAAGAAGAAAAGAGAGAAGAATCAAACAGACACGGTAAAAAATGATAAAGGAGATATCACCACCGATCCCACAGAAATACAAACTACCATCAGAGACTACTATAAAAACCTCTATGCAAATAAACTAGAAAATCTAGAAGAAATGAATAAGTTCCTGGACACACACACCCTCCCAAGTCTAAACCAGGAAGAAATCAAATCCTGAATAGACCAATAACAAGTTCTGAAACTGAGGCATTAAGTAATAGCCTACCAATCAAAAAAAAGTAAAAGTCCAGGACCAGACAGATTCACAGCTGAATTCTATCAGAGGTACAAAGGGGAGCTGGTACCATTCCTTCTAAAACTATTTCAAACAATTGAAAGAGAGAGAATTCTCCCTAACTCATTTTAGGAGGCTAACATCATCCTGATACTAAAACCTAGCAGAGACACAACAAAAAAAGAAAATTTCAGGCCAATATCCCTGATGAACATCGATGTGAAAATCCTCAATAAAATACTGGCAAACCAAATATGGCAGCACATCAAAAAGCTTATCCACCATGATCAGGTCGGCTTCATCCCTGGTGTGCAAGGCTGGTTCAACATGTGCAAATCAATAAATGTAATCCATCACATCAACAGAATCAATGACAAAAACCACATGATTATCTCAATAGATGCAGAAAAGGCTTTGACAAAATTCAACACCCCATCATGCTAAAAACTCTCAATAAACTAGGTATTGATGAAACACATCTCAAAATAATAAGAGCTATTTATGACAAACCCACAGCCAGTATCATACTGAATGGGCAAAAACTGGAAGCATTCCCTTTGAAAACTGGCACAAGACAGGGATGCCCTCTCTCACCACTCCTATTCAACATAGTGTTGGAAGTTCTGACCAGGGCAATCAGGCAAGAGAAAGAAATAAAGGGTATTCAAATAGGAAAAGAGGAAGTCAAATTGTCTCTGTTTGCAGATGACATGATTGTATCTTTAGAAAACCCCATCGTTTCAGCCCAAAATCTCCTTAAGCTGATAAACAACTTCAGCAATGTCTCAGGATACAAAATCGCTGTGTAAAAATAACAAGCATTCCTATACACCAAGAACAGATAAACAGAGAGCCAAATCATGAGTAAACTCCCATTCACAATTGCTACAATGAGAATAAAATATATAGGAATACAACTTACAAGGTATGTGAAGCACCTCTTCAAGGAGAACTACAAGCTACTGCTCAAGGAAATAAGAGAGGACACAAATAAATGGAAAAACATTCCATGCTCATGGATAGGAATAATTAATATCGTGAAAATGGCCATACTGCCCAAAGTAATATATAGATTCAATGCTATTCCCATCAAACTACCATTGACATTCTTCATAGAATCAGAAAAAAAATACTTTAAATTTCATATGGAACCAAAAAATAGCCCGCATAGCCAAGACAATCCTAAGTGAAAAGAACAAAGCTGGAGGCATCATGCTATCTGACTTCAAACTATACTACAAGGCTACAGTAACCAAAACATCATGGTACTTGTATCAAAACAGATATATAGACCAATGGAACAGAACAAGACCTCAGAAATAACATCACACATCCACAACCATCTGATCTTTGACAAACCTGACACACACAAGCAATGGGGAAAGAATTCCCTACTTTAAAAAATGGGGCGGAGCAAGATGGCCAAATAGGAACAGCTCCAGTCTCCAGCTCCCAGCGCGAGCGACACAGAAGATGGGTGATTTCTGCATTTTCAACTGAGGTACCGGGTTCATCTCACTAGGGAGTGCTGGAAACTCAGTGCTGGTCAGCTGCTGCAGCCCGACCAGCGAGAGCTGAAGCAGGGCGAGGCATCGCCTCACCTGGGAAGCGCAAGGGGGAAGGGAATCCCTTTTCCTAGCCAGGGGAACTGAGACACACAACACCTGGAAAATCGGGTAACTCCCACCCCAATACTGTGCTTTACCAAGGGTCTTAGCAAACGGCACACCAGGAGATTATATCCCACACCTGGCCAGGAGGGTCCCAGGCCCATGGAGCCTCCCTCATTGCTAGCACAGCAGTCTGCGATCTAACTGCAAGGCAGCAGCGAGGCTGGGGGAGGGGCACCCGCCATTGCTGAGGCTTAAGTAGGTAAACAAAGCCGCTGGGAAGCTCGAACTAGGTGGAACCCATAGCAGTTCAAGGAGGCCTGCCTGTCTCTGTAGACTCCACCTCTGAGGACAGGGCACAGCTAAAAAAAAAGCAGCAGAAACCTCTGCAGATGCAAACGACCCTGTCTGACAGCCTTGAAGAGAGCAGTGAATCTCCCAACACAGAGGTTGAGATCTGAGAACAGACAGACTGCCTGCTCAAGTAGGTCCCTGACCCCTGAGTAGCCTAACTGGGAAACATCCCCCACTAGGGGCAGACTGACACCCCACACCTCACATGGCGGGGTACACCCCGAGATGAAGCTTCCAAAGCAAGAATCAGACAGGTACACTCGCTGTTCAGCAATATTCTATCTTCTGCAGCCTCTGCTGCTGATACCCAGGCAAACAGAGTCTGGAGTGGACCTCAAGCAATCTCCAACAGATCTACAGCTGAGGGTCCTGACTGTTAGAAGGAAAACTAACAAACAGGAAGGACACCCACACCAAAACCCTATCAGTACGTCACCATCATCAAAGACCAAAGGCAGATAAAACCACAAAGATAGGGAAAAAGCAGGGCAGAAAAGCTGGAAATTCAAAAAATAAGAGCGCATCTCCCCCTCCAAAGGAACGCAGCTCATTGCCAGCAACGGATCAAAGCTGGACGGAGAATGACTTTGACAAGTTGAGAGAAGAAGGCTTCAGTTCATCAAACTTCTCAGAGCTAAAGGAGGAATTACGTACCCAGCGCAAAGAAATTAAAAATCTTGAAAAAAGAATGGAAGAATGGATAACTAGAATAATCAATGCAGAGAGGCCATAAACGAACTGACAGAGATGAAAACCATGACACGAGAAATATGGGACAAATGCACAAGCTTCAGTAACCGACTCAATCAACTGGAAGAAAGACTATCAGCGATTGAGGATCAAATGAATGGAATGAAGCGAGAAGAGAAGTCTAAAGAAAAAAGAGGAAAAAGAAATGAACAAAGCCTTCAAGAAGTATGGGATTATGTGAAAAGACCAAATCTACGTCTAATTGGGGTGCCTGAAAATGAGGGGGAAAATGGAACCAAGTTGGAAAACACTCTTCAGGATATCATCCAGGAGAACTTTCCCAACCTAGTAAGGCAGGCCAACATTCAGGAAATACAGAGAACGCCACAAAGATACTCCTTGAGAAGAGCAACTCCAAGACACATAATTGTCAGATTCACCAAAGTTGAAATGAAGGAAAAACCGTTAAGGGCAGTCAGAGAGAAAGGTCGGGTTACCCACAAAGGGAAGCCCATCAGACTAATAGCAGATCTCTTGGCAGAAACTCTACAAGCCAGAAGAGAGTGGGGGCCAAAATTCAACATTCTTAAAGAAAAGAATTTTAAACCCAGAATTTTATATCCAGCCAAACTAAGTTTCATAAGTGAAGGAGCAATAAAATCCTTTACAGATAAGTAAATGCTTAGAGATTTTGTCACCACCAGGCCTGCCCTACAAGAGATCCTGAAGGAAGCACTAAACATGGAAAGGAACAACCGGTACCAGCCATTGCAAAAACATGCCAAAATGTAAAGACCATCAATGCTAGGAAGAAACTGCATCAACTAACAGCAAAATAATCAGCTAATATCATAATGACAGGATCAAGTTCACATATAACAATATTAACCTTAAATGTAAATGGACTAAATGGTCCAATTAAAAGACACAGACTGGCAAACTGGATAAAAAGTCAAGACCCATCAGTTTGCTGTATTCAGGAGACCCATCTCACATGCAGAGACACACATAGGCTCAAAATAAAGGGATGGAGGAAGATCTGCCAAGCAAATGGAGAACAAAAAAAAGCAGGGGTTGCAATCCTAGTCTCTGATAAAACAGACTTTAAACCATCAAAGATCAAAAGAGACAAAGAAGGCCATTACATAATGATAAAGAGATCAATTCAACAGGAAGAGCTAACTATCCTAAATATATATGCACCCAATACAGGAGCACCCAGATTCATAAAGCAAGTCCTTAGAGACTTACAAAGAGACTTAGACTCCCATACAATAATAATGGGAGACTTCAACACTCCACTGTCAACATTAGACAGATCAACGAGACAGAAAGTTAACAAGGATATCCAGGAATTGAACTCATCTCTGCAGCAAGCAGACCTAATAGACATCTACAGAACTCTCCACCCCAAATCAACAGAATATACATTCTTCTCAGCACCACATCGCACTTATTCCAAAATTGACCACATAATTGGAAGTAAAGCACTCCTCAGCAAATGTACAAGAACAGAAATTATAACAAACTGTCTCTCAGACCACAGTGCAATCAAACTAGAACTCAGGACTAAGAAACTCAATCAAAACCGCTCAACTACATGGAAACTGAACAACCTGCTCCTGAGTGACTACTGGGTACATAACAAAATGAAGGCAGAAATAAAGATGTTCTTTGAAACCAATGAGAACAAAGATACAACATACCAGAATCTCTGGGACACATTTAAAGCAGTGTGTAGAGGGAAATTTATAGCACTAAATGCCCACAAGAGAAAGCTGGAAAGATCTAAAATTGACACTCTAACATCACAATTAAAAGAACTAGAGAAGCAAGAGCAAACACATTCAAAAGCTAGCAGAAGGCAAGAAATAACTAAGATCAGAGCAGAACTGAAGGAGATAGAGACACAAAAAACCCTCCAAAAAATCAATGAATCCAGGAGTTGGTTTTTTGAAAAGATCAACAAAATTGATAGACTGCTAGCAAGGCGAATAAAGAAGAAAAGAGAGAAGAATCAAATAGATGCAATAAAAAATGATAAAGGGGATATCACCACGGACCCCACAGAAATACAAACTACCATCAGAGAATACTATAAACACCTCTACGCAAATCAACTAGAAAATCTAGAAGAAATGGATAATTTCCTGGACACTTACACTCTCCCAAGACTAAACCAGGAAGAAGTTGAATCCCTGAATAGATCAATAGCAGGCCCTGAAATTGAGGCAATAATTAATAGCCTACCAACCAAAAAAAGTCCAGGACCAGATGGATTCACAGCTGAATTCTACCAGAGGTACAAAGGGGAGCTGGTACCATTCCTTCTGAAACTATTCCAATCAATAGAAAAAGAGGGAATCCTCCCTAACTCATTTTATCAGGCCAACATCATCCTGATACCAAAGCCTGGCAGAGACACAACAAAAAAAGAGAATTTTAGACCAATATCACTGATGAACATCAATGCAAAAATCCTCAATAAAATACTGGCAAACCAAATCCGGCAGCACATCAAAAAGCTTATCCACCATGATCAAGTGGGCTTCATCCCTGGGATGCAAGACTGGTTCAACATATGCAAATCAATAAACATAATGCAGCATATAAACAGAACCAATGACAAACAGAACCATGATTATCTCAATAGATGCAGAAAAGGCCTTTGACAAAATTCAACAGCCCTTCATGCTAAAAGCTCTCAATAAATTCGGTATTGATGGAACGTATCTCAAAATAATAAGAGGTATTTATGACAAACCCACAGCCAGTATCATACTGAATGGGCAAAAACTGGAAGCATTCCCTTTGAAAACTGGCACCAAGACAGGGATGCCCTCTCTCACCACTCCTATTCAACATAGTGTTGGAAGTTCTGGCTAGGGCAATCAGGCAAGAGAAAGAAATAAGGGTATTCAGTTAGGAAAAGAAGAAGTCAAATTGTCCCTGTTTGCAGATGACATGATTGTATATTTAGAAAACCCCATCATCTCAGCCCAAAATCTCCTTAAGCTGATAAGAAACTTCAGCAGGCTGGGTGCGGTGGCTCAAGCCTGTAATCCCAGCACTTTGGGAGGCCGAGGCGGGTGGATCACGAGGTCAGGAGATCGAGACCATCCTGGCTAACACTGTGAAACCCCGTCTCTACTAAAAAAAAAATACAAAAAACTAGCCGGACGAGGTGGCGGGCGCCTGTAGTCCCAGCTACTCGGGAGGCTGAGGCAGGAGAATGGCGGTAAACCTGGAAGGCAGAGCTTGCAGTGAGCTGAGATCCGGCCACTGCACTCCAGCCCGGGTGACAGAGCGAGACTCCGTCTCAAAAAAAAAAAAGAAAAAAAAAAAAAAAAGAAACTTCAGCAAAGTCTCAGGATACAAAATTAATGTGCAAAAATCACAAGCATTCTTATACACCAGTAACAGACAGAGAGCCAGATCATGAATGAACTTCCATTAGCAATTACTTCAAAGAGAATAAAATACCGAGGAATCTAACTTACAAGGGATGTAAAGGACCTCTTCAAGGAGAACTACAAACCACTGCTCAGTGAAATAAAAGAGGACACAAACAAATGGAAGAACATACTATGCTCATGGATAGGAAGAATTAATATCGTGAAAATGGCCATACTGCACAAGGTAATTTATAGATTCAATGCCATCCCCATCAAGCTACCAATGAGTTTCTTCACAGAATTGGAAAAAACTGCTTTAAAGTTCATATGGAACCAAAAAAGAGCCTGCATTGCCAAGACAATCCTAAGTCAAAAGAACAAAGCTGGAGGCATCACACTACCTGACTTCAAACTATACTACAAGGCTACAGTAACCAATACAGCATGGTACTGGTAACAAAACAGAGATATAGACCAATAGAACAGAATAGAGCCCTCAGAAATAACACCACACATCTACAGCCATCTGATCTTTGACAAACCTGAGAAAAACAAGAAATGGGGAAAGGATTCCCTATTTAATAAATGGTACTGGGAAAATTGGCTAGCTATAAGTGGAAAGCTGAAACTGGATCCTTTCCTTACTCCTTATATGAAAATTAATTCAAGATGGATTAGAGACTTAAATGTTAGACCTAACACCATAAAAACCCTAGAAGAAAACCTAGGTAGTACCATTCAGGACATAGGCATGGGCAACGACTTCATGTCTAAAACACCAAAAGCGACAGCAACAAAAGCCAAAATTGACAAATAGGATCTAATTAAACTAAAGAGCTTCTGCACAGCAAAAGAAACTACCATCAGAGTGAACAGGCAACCTACAGAATGGGAGAAGATTTTTGCAATCTACTCATCTGACAAAGGGCTAATATCCAGAACCCACAAAGAACTCAAACAAATTTACAAGAAAAAAACAAACAACCTCATCAAAAAGTGGGCAAAGGATATGAACAGACATTTCTCAAAAGAAGACATGCATGAAGGCAACAAATATATGAAAAAAAAGTTCATCAGCACTGGTCATTAGAGAAATGCAAATCAAAACCACAATGAGATACCATCTCACACCAGTTAGAATGGCAATCATCAGAAAGTCAGGAAACAATAGACGCTGGAGACGATGTGGAGAAGTAGGAATACTTTTACACTGTTAGTGGGAGTGTAAATTAGTTCATCCATTGTTGAAGACAGTGTGGTGATTCCTCATGATCTAGAATCAGAAATACCATTTGACCCAGCAATCCCATTACTGGGTATATACCCAAAGAATTATAAATTATTCTACTATAAAGACACATGCACATGTATGTTTATTGCCGCACTATTCACAGTAGCAAAGACTTGGAACCAACCCAAATGCCCATCAATGATAGACTGGATAAAGAAAATGTGGCACATATACACCATGGAATGCTATGCAGCCATGAAAAAGGATGAGTTCATGTCTTTGCATGGACATGGATTAAACTGGAAACCATCATTCTCAGCAAACTAACACAAGAACAGAAAACCAAATACTGCATGTTCTCACTCATAAGTGGTAGCTGAACAATGAGAACATGTGGACACTGGGAGGGGAACATTACACAATGGGGCCTGTCGGGGAGTTGGGGGCTAGGGGAGGGATAGCATTAGGAGAAATACCTAATGTAGATGATGGGTTGATGGGTGCAACGAACCACCATGGCACATGTATACCTATGTAACAAACTGGCACCTTCTGCACATGTACCCCAGAACTTAAAGTATAATAAAAACTAAAAATAGAAATACCATATGATCCAGCAATCCCACTGCTAGATACATATTCAAAAGAAAAGAAATCAGTATATCGAAGAAATATCTGCACTCCCATGTTTTTCATAGCACTATTCATAATAGCCAAGACTTGGAAGCAAACTAAGTATCCATCAACAGACGAATGGATAAAGATAATGCAGTACATATACACAATGGAGTACTATTCAGCCATTAAAAAGAATGAGATCCTGTCATTTGTAACAACATGGATGAAACTGGAGGTCATTAAGTTAAGTGAAATAAACCAGGCACAGAAAGTCAAACTTTGCACATTGTCACTTATTTGGGACCTAAAGAGTTTAAAAAGTTGAAATCCTGGAGACAGAGTAGAATGAGTGTTACCAGAGGCTGGGAATTACAGTGAGGGGAAGGGAAAGTGGGAATGGTTAATGGGTATGGGTACAAAAATATAGTTAGAATGAATAAGATCTAGTATTTGACAGCACAACAGGGTGATTATAGTCAATAAAATTCTTTTTTGAGATGGAATCTCCCTCTGTCGCCCAGGCTGAAGTGCAGTGGGTGATCTTAGCTCACTGCAACCTACACCTCACTGGTTCAAGCAATTCCCCTGCCTCAGCCTCCCAAGTAGCTGGGATTACAGGCGCATGCCACCATACCCAGCTAATTTTTTTGTATTTTTAGTAGAGATGGGGTTTCACCATGTTGGCTAGACTGGTCTTGAACTCCTGACCTCAGGCAATCCACCCATCTTGCCCTCTCAAAGTGCTGGGATTATAGGCCGTAAGCCACCATGCCCAGCCAGTCAATAATAATTTAATTGTATATTTTTAAATAACTAAGAGTGTAATTTGATTGTTTGTAACACAAAGAAACAGTAAATGCTTGAGGATATGGGTACCCCTTTTATCCTGAAGTAATTATTATACATTTTATGCCAGTATCAAAATATCTCTTGTACTCCATAAATATATACACCTACTATGTACCCACTAGTTTTTTTAAAATAGTCTCTTAAAGGTAACTAAGGAATGGGTCAAGGTGATATCTCCACCCCTGCATGTTCTGCTACTTTCACTCTAATCCACACCATACCTGTGTAGTGTTGAAAAGGCAGAAAATGTAGCTGAAGATGATCCTGATGCTATCATCATTAATTAGCATGAGGTATGCCAGAATCCAGGTAATTCCAAAAACAACTGCAACAGATAATGTACTAACAATCTTCTTCATGGATGAAACTTTTTTTGTGCTAGGTGAAAGAAAACAAGAAAAATAATGTAGTTCATTAGGGTTTTACTCATCAATGTCATTATTACTCTCCTATTTAGAATGCATATTCAGCTGCCCATACACATTGTTCACTTAACAATATTATGCCCCAGGTGGATAAATGATGCTAAGTCTTACATCACTCTGGAGAAAATCTGATTTAGCAAGCTTTATTTTGACTACATTGATACTTGTTTAAAACTTCAGGCAAACAGAGCTCCTTAATACCACAGCAGGCAAATTTCAAGAACCAACTTCTTCATTGAAATGGAATTTTAATGTTGTATTACTACAGATCAGCCAATGGAGGAATCCCCTTTTTTGGCACCTTGGACATTCCTGAGCCTTAAGTTGATGTGGCAGAGAAAGGTTAGTTAGATGCAGAGTGATCTTCTTCCTCTTATGGAAAGTCTATGCCCCTGGATCCTGGGCTTGGCCATGTGACTTACTTTGACCAGTGGAACATTAGCAAATTTATCAAGCAGAGACTTGAAAGCATCTGTTTATTAATTTGCCTTCCCTCACACTTCTTTAGAATCCTGAGATCACTATGTTAAGAAGGCTGGACTAGTTTAATGGCAGATGAGAGACTATATGGAGCAGAGATGAGCTTTCCCAACTGAGGAGTTGCTACTAAAACCAACCAAACACCAACCACCAGACATAAAAGTGAGTCATGAAGGATTCAAGATGGCCGAATAGAAACAGCACTGGTCTGCAGCTCCCAGCGAGACTGACGCAGAAGGTGGCTGATTTCTGCATTTTCAAAGGAGGTACCCGGTTCATCTCACTGGGACTGATTGGACAATGGATGCAGCCCACAGAAGGCCAGCTGGAGCAGGGTGGGGTGTCGCCTCTCCTGGGAAGCGCAAGGGGTTGGGGAATTTTCTCCACTACCCAAGGGAAGCCTTGAGGGTCTGAGCCTGAGGAACTCCTGCACTGATACTGCGCTTGTCCCACAGGTTTCCAAACCCACAAACCAGGAGATTCCCTCCAGTTCCTGCCCCACCAAGGCCCTGGGTGTCAAGCACAAAACTGGGCGGCCAATTGGGCAGACACCGAACTAGCTACAGGAGCTCTTTTTTTTTTTTTCCCCATACCCCAGTGGCACCTGAAACACTTTTACACTGTTGGTGGGAGTGTAAATTAATTTAACCATTGTAGAAGATAGTGTGGTGCTTCCTCAAGGATCTAGAACTAGAAATACCACTTGACCCAGCCATCCCATTACTGGGCATATGCCCAAAGGATTATAAATCATTCTACAATAAAGACACAAGAAGACACATGCACACGTATGTTTATTGCGGCACTATTCACAATAGCAAAGACTTGGAACCAGCCCAAATGTCCATCAATGATAGACTGGATTAAGAAAATGTGGCACGTATACACCATGGAATACTATGCAGCCATAAAAAAGGATGAGTTCACGTCCTTTGCATGGACATGGATGAAGCTGGAAACCATCATTCTCAGCAAGCTATCACAAGAACAGAAAACCAAACACTGCATGTTCTCACTTATAAGTGGGAGTTGAACAATGAGAACACATGGACACAGGGAGGGGAACATCACACACTGGAGCCTGTCAGGTGGTGAGGGGGTAGGGGAGGGATAACATTAGGAGAGATACCTACTGTAGGTGATGGGTTAATGGATGCAGCAAACCACCAGGGCACGTGTATACCTATGTAACAAAACCGCACATTCTGCACATGTAACCCAGAACTTAAAATATTATAATAAAAAAAAAATTAGCCAGGTGTGGTGGTAGACGCCTGTAATCCTAGCTACTCTGGAGGCTGTGGCAGAGAATTGCTTGACCCCAGGAGGCGGAGGTTACAGTAGCCAAGATCGCACCACTGTACTCCAGCCTGGGTGACAGAGTGAGACTCCATCTCAAAAAAAAAAAAAAGTGAGTCATCCTAGATCATTAATAAGCATCCAAGCCAGTCAAGACAGAACTACCCAGCCAACACTCAACTCATGGCAAATAATAAACATTTGTCATTCTTCACCATTAAGTTTTGGGGCAATTTGTTATGTAGCTACTGAACACATGAAAGTTATTTGTTAAATAATTAAATCACAGTCTGCTTGTCATTATAACTAGGCCAATTTATGAATCACAGACTATCAGTCAAAATTTAGCAATACAAATTTAATTGGTATCTGGCCAAACATGATAATTTTTGTATGAAGGAAATATATCCTAATGTGCAATTAGGTACAGAAGCCTTTACCAAGGTTTTTCTGCATTGCTATTAAACACACTATTTTATCTTTTCACTCTCACCACTTATGTTCAGTAAACATACTTTTAATGTTTATCAGTGATAATATTTTTTACCATATTTCTCCTTAACATGAGCTACCATTCATACAGGAAGAATGATACTTACCCTTGATCTGTAAAGTACATATTTCAGATATAGTACCACTAGAAAAAGGTGCCCAAGTGAAGGCAACAGGCTGCTGACAGCCTGAAAGGAAACAAGTGAGTCTTTGGTGGTTTGTAATGTTGCTGAAGATTTAGTGGAAAAGCTGAGAAAGTTTCATTTTCACAAAGAAACGAACAATGCTGCTATTATAATGAAGATTGACAAGGATAAACGCCGGGTGGTACTGGATGAGGAGCTTGAGGGTATTTCACCAGATGAACTTAAAGATGAACTGCCTGAACGACAACCTCACTTCACGGTGTATAGTTATAAATATCAACATAATGGATGGGAGAGTTCCATATCCTTTGTGCTTTATTTTCTCCAGTCCTGTTGGACGTAAGCCTGAACAACAGATGATGTATGCTGGGAGTAAGAATAAGCTAGTCCAGAGAGCTGAACTAACCAAGGTATTTGAAATAAGAAATGTGGAAGACCTAACTGAAGAATGGTTAAGTGATAAACTTGGATTTTTCCACTAATGTGAACTTCTGTGTTTCTAAAGTATTTATATATTAACCTGACCATACTGGAACCAGACATCAATACTTATTTGTGTCTAAAAATGCACTGTTACTTACAGTCTGTTTTCTGCAGTAAAGAAAAATTCTTCATTTGTGCAAAGTTTGAACCAAGAGGAAATCATCTTCATAGTAATGAACCTTTGTATGGTGTTTCCTTGTACTGGTAATTGTTAGGTGGATTACTTTTCTCCAGGGACTTTTTGCACTCTTGTGACTAATTTCTATAACTTATGATTCAGAATTTGTTACTATTTACAGACACCATTGGAATGTACATATATTAGATGGTGAGAGACAACAGTTGCCTCCTTTTGACAAATGATATTAGCAGTTTATTTATAAAAATAGTGTATTATCACTTGTCAAATCATTGAAATTAATTTGAGGTCAAAGACTTGAGTGACCCAGTATTGAGTTATGAATAATTGACTGTAGTGTAACCTGCATCACAAGTACATTGATCAGTTCTGTATCTTGTTTGGTTTCCTTTATCTTTTTAATCAAATCTAGAAATTATGTTCATCAATCACTAATTTTTAAGATTGGGGAGTTAGATTTTATGATAGAATTATGACTGTTAGCTTTTCTCCTTATGGAAAATACCATCGTAGTCTTAGAAATTGGTGGGTTGTAATAATCAAGGGCTTCATTCCTTTTATGTCATTTCTAAACAGTTTTGCATCTAGGTTAATAACACTTCATTTATAAAGCATCACTTAATGTCACTAATGAACACTAATTATTTTAAATGTGTTAATAACGTGCCTTTGATTTGTTAGCTTTAAAGTTAGTTTAAGACTTTTACACTGTCAGTATTCCAGATTTGGTGAAATTAATACTTTTTTTTTTTTTTTTTTGAGACGGAGTCTCGCTCTGTCGCCCAGGCAGGAGTGCAGTGGCCGGATCTCAGCTCACTGCAAGCTCCGCCTCCCGGGTTCACGCCATTCTCCTGCCTCAGAGAGTCCAAATAAAATAATTTTCTAATGTGTATTTCTGAAATTTATAATAAAATCAACTTTATATTTTAAAAATTCCAACTATCTGCTTGCATTGGTGAGTATATGGCAGTCGAGAGTTCTAATTTTGGATATATTGTGATTAGTTTTGTGCCATAGGAAAAAAAATCTTTAAACTTTGTCCATAGTTAATAACGTTAAAACAATAATATCATGTCTTATATTCTAAATGTCAGAAGATATTCTGAACTGGATGCCTGAAGAGTTAACTAAACCAGTCTTGTTAGATGATGGTATTCTTGGCATAAAGCAAGGATTCTGTTATTTGGTATACTTGTAGAAACAAATATATAAGTAACCATTGAATATGAATTTGATAATAGGTCTAGAGAATCTAAAGACTAACCAAATTTTGTGAGTTAATTCTTATATTAAGAACATCTTAGTCATCTCAAAACTAGCAAAATTTAAATTTTGGCATGTTTTCCATTCATGTGCTCTTTGCATTTTATTTTTGAGGTTTCTGTGAGAAGTAAAGACAGTTGGAATTTTCATGATGTTGAATAGAACCATCTTCTGTTCCCAGCTTTGGCTTCACTAATTTAGAAGTCAGGAAGCAACAGAAAGTTAGTTGGAGATGAGGAAGTTCTACAGTAGGTGTTTGCTTTGGTTCTTGGTGGGAAAAGATTCTTTATTCCAATTTCCAGAGAGAGAGAAAACTCACCCAGGAAGTTTAACAATTCTTTAAACAGGTATTTTGATATTGGAGAATAACATGCATATAATTCTGTAGAAATGCAAATGTAATTCAAGTGAGTGGAGAGTGTTTTTAATATTTCTGAATGAAGGAAATGAGATTTTGTTTCACCTGGTTTGCAGCAATAAGAGAAACTAGTGCCGCAAGAATGTATTTTTAAATGAAGTTCCTTATTTTGTCTTGCATGTTTTAGTTTTGTTTATTTTTAAATTTGGAGGTCCTCCATAATGTCAGATAATATTGACCTACCGTACATTAGAACTTTTAGTTCCCATACTCTCTTTAACAGGAGCAAAGAGCTGTGATAAACCATGCTTTTTTGAGCTTGCCTGACTCCTAGTCAATAACATCTTTTTTGCAACACAACAGATTGAGGTAAGAGGATCAGTAGGACATTTTTATTTCATCTGTTCTATGGGAGGATCAGTAGGACATTTTTATTTCATCTGTTCTATGGGGAGATTTACAAATCCCATGCTCTAAAGTTTTCTCAAACATTTGTATAGATTTCCCTTTCATTTTACTAAAGTTTGCATTGTTCTTTTCAAGTATATTTCCTATTTAGTGTCTTTTTTCTGCCATTCCCCAAATAATAACTCCAGGTTTCATAATTCCAGTTTTTACATTCCGTATCTTTCTGGTGCAACCATTCCCATTCAGTTTAATCTTTCTTTCCTTTTTGGCAGCAATTTTTTTCCTGGGACCCTCCTTCATGGTCTTCTAAGTCAGCGTTAGTTTTGAAATTGTTGGCCCTGCATAAGTTCTGCATAGCATCTAATGTCAAAATAAAATCAATTGGTAATCACAATATTATTTAGTGTGGCTTTCATGACAACAAAAAATACATATGAAGAAAACTTCTCAGGTTAGTATGCTGAAATTCCAAAATGTCTGAGTTTTGAATAGTGATCACTTTGTTCTGGTATTGATGCAATTATATTCGGAAAAAAGTTGGTTGACTGCTTTAGTTTAATTGACTTCTAAAATAAATGTTCAATTTGTCTAGTTCTAAAAGTTTACTAAATGCCTAGTGCAGTTAAACATACTGTTGTTTAAGAGCGTGTAGCTAAATTTTTTTACTGTCATTACTAAATAATCTGTGTGCCAAAATGTGTGTCAGTACTTTTCCCTCCCTTTTTATCTCCTATTTTTGGGGTCATATGTAGCCATAAACTATATCCTTGTCTGACACGTTAGCTAAAAACTTCCAGTTAGGGGAGTTTATTGCCAAATTAAATTTGGCTGTTTCCCCCCAACCCATACAGATATTAAGAAAGGTGTACTTAAAAAAATGTTTGAACTACTTTTAAAACCTGAGCAATATCATTAATCCATATGTGGACTAGTGATGAATAGATATTTTCATAAGAGTTTAAATGCTGATATTTGGTGGAAGTAGAGGGTAACTTGTATTCTATAAATTCAAGTATTCTTACTATGGTTGCTTTCCCTATTTGTTCAATAAAGTGATAATACTGGAATCTGTAGAGTTTGAGCAGTTACAACTTTTGTGAGGATGTGTTTCAAACATTTCTGGACAAATCTTATTTTGTGTTTCCGAAAGAATGTAATAATCTTCCAGACCACTTAAAATCAATGGTCTCAAGCTGAAAATTCTTGAGAAATTTGTTTTTATTATGCCATTTGACATTTCAAATCAGTGCTCATATAGAGTAAACTTGTGATAGAAATTGTATTTTCTTGCTTTTTGGAGTATAATTCATATAAATATAATTACTTGAATATTGTTTAAGATCATTAACATGCCAGGGCAGTTCCTGCTGATTTCGATGGTCCAATATAATCTCATTCAGGAGGCTGGAAACATTAGTGGTTTAGTCTTGTGAATTTTAGCAGTTCTCTGTCATCATTTAAAAAAACCAACAACTGGCACAACTTCTTAAGCTGTGGTTTCAATCTCTGCTAATTCATATTGCATGTTTATTTTGGACAGTCTTTTGTTAAGCATCGTGCTTGTACTGGTTTAAATAAAATGTTAGCATTAAAAGAAACAAAAGACATAGTCCCACTAAAGATGGTGGCTTTTACTCATCTGGTCACACTAAGTGGATCTATTTGTAAGCTGGCTATAAGCTCACAGATGTGCCTGCATTTATTAAGTCTACTTAAATATGAACAAAATCTTACAGAATTAAATCTGAACTCATAGTCTCATTAGCACTGTATTCCCATCAATTTATGCTATGGAGATGGGGTCAGGAGGGGTAGAGTATAAGCGTTTAATAGTTTCTGCTTTTTGTCTCTCCAACTGAATGCTCTTGTTGTATAGCAGGGATGACAATGAAAATGCTTTTAGGAGCCAGAAAGGTTATAGAAAGGAGAGAAGCAGCATGGATGTGAACTGGAAAATCAGAAAGCACATGACCCCTGCAGGGAATGTCAGCTTAGAGTGGCCAGATATTCCAATTTTTTCAAGAGAAAATTCAATTCTTTTTTTTTTTTTTGAGATGAAGTTCGCTCTTGTTGCCCAGGCTGGAGTGCAATGGTGCAATCTCGGCTCACCACAACCTTCGCCTCCCAGGTTAAAGCGATTCTCCTGCCTCAGCCTCCCGAGTAGTTGGGATTACAGGCATGTGCCACCACACCTGTCTAAGTTTGTATTTTTAGTAGAGACAGGGTTTCTCCATGTTGATCAGGCTGGTCTCAAACTACCAAGCTCAGGTGATCCACCCGCCTCGGCTTCCCAAAGTTCTGGGATTACAGGCATGAGCCATTGCGCCCTGCTGAAAATTTAATTTTCAAGTGAGCTTTCCAAATTTTTGTATGTTTGCCACTAATTTAAAACATTTAAGGCTGGGCTTATGCCTGTAATCTCAGCACTTTGGGAAACCAACTGAGGAGGATCACTTGAGCCCAGGAGTTCCAGACCAGCCTCTTTTTGACAGAGACTACATCGCTATAAAAAATAGAAAAAGATTAGCTGAGCATGGTAGTGTGTGCCTGTAGTCCCAGCTACTCTGGAGGCTGAGGGGAGAGGATCGCTTGAGTTCAGGAAGTCAAGGCTGCAGTGAGCTGTGCTTGTGCCACTGCACTCCAGCCTGGATGGCAGAGCAAGACCCTGTCTCAAAAAATAATAATAAAATAAAATAAATAAGAAATTTTAGTGCTATTGTGTAATTCAAGCAATACATGTAAAATACAGCCAACAGGTACTGGATTATTATATTATTTTATTATTTATATTAATAAAATTATTTATATTAATAAAATGAAAATCCAGGGACCAGCATTTCCTCACAACCCTCTCATTTCTTTAATTATTCAAATATGATTTCTTGAATATTTAGGACAAGGGAAGAAAATTTTTTTTCTTGAAGTCTAGGTTTAGTTTTTAGTTGATCCTCGTTTTGTTGAATCCACAGATGTGGTAACCCAGGATATTGAGAGCAGACTATACTGATGTGAGAAGACGAGAAGATCCACTTTCTGAGTCAAAGTGTAAGAGAAAATCTCTCCTGCAAACCACATAGCCCTGACATTGTCTGAGTTCGTTTGAAAGCTCCTGGAACTGTGGATGTGTTATGGTGCTGTGTTAAGTGCTGGATGAGCCTTGCCTGGCAGCGTCCCATTCATTGGGAATCTTACCTTGTCAGGTTCTGGTTATTCTTCCACAGCACTTTGATCGAGATTGTAATAAATATAGCAACATTGCTGATGAGGATAATGGTTATAGGTACGATGAATGACCACAACAGTGGACTTTTTGTAACACCATTGGGTTCTGGAATTGCCAGCCAGCAGCTGTGGAGAAAAAAAAATATTATTTCAGCAGACTAAGAAAGGTACACATACTGGTTCCTTGTGCTATTAACATTATTGACATTCACTCAACTGAAAGATCTGCTAAAAGTTAACATCCCTCTGCATTTTATACATTTGAGATGACTTTCAAGAATTCCACCCACTAGAAAAGTGAAATAATATACTGTAACTTTAAACTGTCTCCTATTGATGGGCATTTTTTAAATATTAAATGCTTAAAAAGAGTTTGAAAAAGTTATTTAACCTCATCGTACCTGTTTTGTTTTTGTTTTGTGGGTGTTTTTTGTTTTGTTTTGTTTTGTTTTTGGTGGTGGTGGTTGTAGTGGTGTTTTTTTTCTCATCTGAGGTGAGAATAATAGTAACCACCTACTGGCATTGTTGAAAGAATTAATTCATTCATTCATTTAATAAGTATTTACAGAGTACATACTATGTGCTAGAGATACTGTTTTAGACACCAAGGTATTAGCAGTGAACAAAACAAAAATCCCTTCTTTAATGAGGTTACATTCTAGTGCAGAGAAATAGATAAAACAAAGTAAATAAAATACACAATATGTCCAATGGTGACAAATGCCATGGAGAAAAAGTGAATCAGGTAATGAGAGTAGAAATTACTGTGTATATGTGTGTGGAGGGTAGGGGTGTTTCATTTTAAATAATCAGGGAAAACCTCATGGAAAAAAAGCTGTATTTGAGCAAAGACCTGAAGCAGATGATGGGGAAGTGTGTTCCAGGCAGAAATCACATCAAGTGCAAAGGCCCTGAGGTGACAGCTTAAGAAGAAAAAAAGGCTAGTGTGGCTGAACCACAGAAAGTGGATAACATTAGTGCAAAGATACAAATTATGTAGGAGCTTTGTGGGTGATTGCCTGTACCCTAGACAACATGGAGAGACATGACATGATCTGCCTTGAGTTTTAAAAGCATTACTCCAGGTGCAGTGATGAGAGAACAGCATGAGCAAAAGTAGGAAATATTAGGTTGGTACTAATATTAGGTTGGAAACTGCCATTACTTTCGCACCAACCTAATAGCTAGGAGTCTATTGCAATAATATGGTAGTTTGGACCAGGAGAGGAGATGTTAAGAAATAGTCTGATTCCTGATATATTTAAAAGTAAAGCAAAATAATTTATTGATGGGTTGGATGTGGTACGTAGGGGAATTAAGAATGACTCCAAAATCTGAGCACCTAGAAGGATAGAATTACTATTAACTGGGGAAGACGATGAGATGAGCAGGTTTGGGAGGGAAGATGAGGAGATGTCTACTAAACAGTCAAGTGGAGGTGTCAGGTAGGCCGTTAGGTGTTACGATGATGTGAGAAGCTATGGCACATATTTGGCATTCAATTAATTTTATCTTCTTTCCCCTGGAGTTTTGTAAAACACCATTATTATACATTCCAAATAATTTCTAAATTTTTTTGCATTGAAATAGTTTTAATTTAAATTATTGGAAATCATATTTCTAATCTGAGTGACCTAGGAGGAAACTGAGATGATGTTCCATTCTCTATAATGAATCTAAAAATGCAAAGGCATGCTTCCCTCTAACAGATACAGTAGTAAGTCCATCCATAAATAAAATAGTGCCAAGTTTATCTTCAGGATGGTGGAGGTTGATCCGACAAATAGCTATGAATTTGAGGTCTGGAGAGCATTATAATTGGATGCAGATTAAGTGTTTAACTCCTTGACAAGTTTGCCATGGAACATAGGGAAAGACAGCTACAGCATAAAAGCAATTCTTGAAAAATTTCCCCCAATTATAATTTCCCATGTTAACCTCAACCCTTCGGGAATGTCTGAAATGGCCTATGTGGCAGTGGTACAGAAAACTGGGGGTAGAGCATGAAAGAGGAATGTGGCCTGCCCTACATTCACCCTGCAACTGGGTCTATGCAGAGACAGCACTACTTCAGGTAACTGGGTCAGGGATTTCAGGATGATTGGCAGAACTGGGAGCAACAGGGGAGCACAGAGGCTCTTGAGGAGCAACTGCTAGGAGAATAACTCAGGAAAACCAAAAATAATCCCTCCTGGGTCTCAGTACATCCTAAAGAAATACATGCCCTTGATGGCATGTGTGTAGGGTGGAAGGTGGGGGAGAAAGTCCAGGAGGAGGTGGATGCTGATGTCACACATCCTTTCCTCTCTCCCCAGCTTCTCTTATTATCAGTTACCTCGTATCTTCCCCAACAACTAACACCATAATCAGGAAAGAAGCTGCCCTTAGTTATTTATAGCTCAGTGTGAACAAATTTAAGTCAGTTGGCTTCTTTCTTCTGAAGACTTTTAAAGGAGTGAGTCTAGCCCTGTGCATGGGTTAACACCAATTAATAATGCAATTTGAAGTGAATTACCTCCCCTATGAGATATTTGCAACTTGGGTATCTCTAGATGTTTCTACTTGTGGCGTTAAAATTTTTAAATCTTAAACGATATTTAACCATAATCAAACATAGTGTCTGGGAGCATGAAATAAGGCGAGGCAGTCAGCTCCCCAGCCTACAGTTGGGTGTGATCAGCCCTGGGAAAGAGGTGAGTTCCCAGACACCACAGCCTTCCCTTGGTGTACTTGCCCATTTCCAAAAGTCGTGCTTTCATTTGTGTTGGTTTGGAACTTCAGGTGGAATTTGGAGAAAAGAATAGTTAGATTTATACAATGAGAAGGGAAGATCAATCGAGGAGCAGTTGCCATTGGGTAGCAGAAATGCACATAAAGAGTTGAGTCTCAGTTCAGCTCCACTTTCTTTTCTCCCCCACACAAACAAAGCAAATGCCATACAGTCAGATGCTTCTGGTAAAACAGTTAATTATGCACACTGGAATCACAGGAAGAATTTGTTATGTATGATAAATCATCATGAAATATTCATTAAAATCATATCAACATAGAATTGGTTTACATGAGTGAGACATATAGAGAGTGTTCAAGTTATTAAATGTTTTCACACTTGATCCCTTGCAGTGACCCCAGAACAGGAATTACTATTATTGTTATTCCCATTTTCTGGATGAGAAAACTAAGATATAGGATTACTAAGGATAATACCTATTGTATCATGATTTTCAGATTTAATGAAAGAAGACAAATTTAACATAATAAAGTTCACATTTATAAATTTAGAAGTTGATTAGTTGCTTTACAAAAGGACTTATGGGAAATTTCCATGTCATCACATTTAAAATATAATGTTGTTTGGGAATTTGAAATGTCTACCACTAAACATGACAATTAAAAAGTGAAATGCAAATTACAGCAACACTTGGAGCCAATATCACTAAACAGTTACACTCTTAGGTCAAACAATTGGACATTTAAAAAAATATAAACTCACATTTTCTCTTGCCGGTAGTCTAACTCCCATTGTGGATTCTTTCCATTCTGAGAATAAATAACTCCTACTGTAATAGCCACTACTATAGCTGGGACTCCTATGTGATAAAGAGAGGCACAGAATTAATGATTTATCCAGACTTGGATTAATTATAAAAGACAATACATGAATTATACAACTGACCCTCTTCAGGGTGTGTGTTGTTTTCACTATGGACAATATACAAAGTGATCCTACAGATGCAGGTCGACAGTGGACATAATTTTTCTCCAAGTGTTTTCCCTTCCTTTTTAGGGATGGCTCTACATATCAATCCTATTTCCGGTTTCTTTGTAACTCTTACCAGAATTGTCATGTTTCAGCGGCATAGTTCCTCTGTCACTTGAATAAATTTAAATTTAGATATCCCTGAAACAAGTCTTCTTTTGCTGGAACCCAATACATTTTTCAAATATTTTTGCTTAAAGAGTCACTCTGTCTTTCTTGAAACATTTCTTTTAAAGTAGCTGGAAGTTAATTATTTGTGGCCTAAATCTCAAATCAAATTAACAAAAAGAGATGTTAAAGGAAATTAACATTTTTAAGTTAGTTAAGTTAGTTTGTGATGTATCTCGTATTCTTGCCTTGATCATATCTGCCTCCTTCACTGGAGTATAAGCTTCTAGAGAGAAAGTATTCTTAGCAATCACTGTATTTTCTATGTCCTCTTAATTACATCAAGACCTTGGACTGTTTGGCCTTCAATAAGTGTTTGTTTAAATGATTTCCACAAAATTAAATTCCTGAGAAAAGGGAGATGCAAACACTTACCCCATCCAATTAATGAGATGAAAAGAATGAAATGCTGAGGGAGAGGCTTCATGGTCCTTATTAGAAGGTAATAGAGCTGTGCAGCACTGAGTGCATTCCAGGTAAATGTCACTAACAGAAAATAGTGCAGTAAGGCGGCAACCGCAGTGCACGTGGGATTCGGGGTGTTAATGGTGTCTGTCTGGGGTACGTCATTATTGTCAAAGTCAATATCATTGATGTCACCATCACTTGTCTTCAAGTTCTTATTGGAGTTTTCAATCCCAAACACAAAGAGGAGGTTGAAAATCAACATTGATATGCACAGATTGACCAAAACCCAGGTTACTGAGGTTTTTCTGACTTTCCTGAAAATAAGTAAATTCATATAAAAAATTAAATGAAACAAAACAACTGCACAAAACAAACTGCAGTGAAATTTCTAAGAACAAAGAATATTATTGCCCAATGTAAATTCAGTTCATAGCCCAGTGGGGACAGTTGGTAAATCTACCTTCTCAATTACATTAGAAAACTATACTCTCCTCTTATCGTTTCCACAAAGTCATGAGTTAAAGGAAACTGGTTGACGTCTCTTTTCTTGAAACTGTGTTCTGATGAAAAGTGACAGCTAATCTCCAAAGAGGGCCCCCAGTGAACCCTACTTCCTGGTAGGTAGCCCTGTATAGTCCCTTCACAGTAGTCTGGCCTGTACCTTGATTTAACTGATGGGATGCAACAGAAATCCTGGCAGCCAAGGCCGACTTATCCATTAGACACAATAGTGCTTAGTGTTTGTATCCCATAGTAATGTTTTAACTTCTTTTAGACTTAGAAGAAAAAAGAGAACTCTTAGCTCAAAGAATAGTAATATATTCATCTTTGTACCAATGCAATCATAAAATATAATTTTTAATCTTTCGTTAATGAATGAAAGGCTTCACAAAGGCACAAGTGCCTGGGGAATATAAAAGTCATAACACGGCCCTCCAGGTGAGGCAACCTAGTACAAAGCTGTACCAGGAGAACCTCCAACTGACCAGCGTGCTCGCAGAACGGGGTGGAGCTGTGGGAAGTTCCCGCCCTTTGCAGAGGGGAGGAGCCTGGCCCCTCCTCTTCCGAGGAGGAGAGGTATCGGGATTCAATCTACGCAGGCGGGAAGCCTTCCAGCAGGCCTTTCAGTTTGCTGAGAGTCCCTGTTGCCCTTTTTTCCCCTTTTCACCCAATTAACCCTGGTTTTTTTACCCTTCAAAGTGTCTGTGAGCCTAATCTTTCATGGTCGTGTGACAATAACCCAGCTTTCAGCTGAACAAAGGAGAAAGTCCTACAACACTGACAGCTTTCCCTTTTGTGCTCCTGGGAGTTCTGAGCCACTGTGTAAAAAGCCCAGCCACCTTTCTGAAAAAAAAAAAAAAAAAAAAACTGCGTGGAAGTCCTCTGAGACTGTATGGAGAGGGAGAAAGATCCAGCTGTCCTAGCATCCTAGGTGAGCCTCCAGATGACTCTGGCCTAGCCGCCATCTGACTGCAAGACTCCAGCAAGACTAGTAGAAAAATTACCCAGCCGAACCAGACAAGCCACAGAATCATTAGAAAATGATATCTGTTCCTATCCACTGAGTTTTGGGGCAGTTTTTTTTAATGTAACACTAGATAATAAGTTCTACTCTAAATTTGCAAGCATCTGTAAAAGAGGCCCTATATGGAGTTTTAAAATTTTTTATAACAGAAAATTGCACATTAGTAGATGAATTCATGTTTAAATGTAGAGAAAAAAAAGTCTTGAGTTTTAAAATGTAATTTATCTTTAAAACTCACTTTTAAAATAAGGCCAAAGACAATTTTTAAATAATTTCCCATAACAGTGTAATAGCTTTAAAACAAAATTAGGTAATATTCAGCTTTATGTTTAAAGAGTGAGGCTTCCATGAAGACTTCAATTAAGTAAAAATATTTTTAATTTGTTTCATGGCCTATTGTTACTGATGCTATTCTTTATAATTTAAGTAGACTAATGATTACTGTCTTTTTAAATGGCTTATACACAACAAAATTTCACATATCTTTTCTGCAAGAATTTTCAGAACCTTATTTTCATCAAGAATCTCCCCAGGACTAATGTTTCAGGGACCACATTTTGGGAAATGCTTGCTGATTGTCAGATGGTCAAGATGTCCTGAACCGCACTTTGAATGTAAATCATTCCCAAGAACTGTTCCTTTATTGGAAGATATAATTTCTGGGTGTACAACCAAGTGCTCTTTAAAATTGCCTTTTTTTCCTTCTCATGCTTACCTAATGTCTTTGCTCTAAGAGAGCAGCTGTTTCTCTGATTTTGTCTGCAGGCCAGCCTTGTTTACCAGTAATCTTCAGAAGGCAGTATGAGTAAGTGTGTATGAGTGTGTGTGTGTGTGTGTGTGTGTGTGTGTGTGTATGGTGTGGTGTGCGTATATGTATGGTGTGCTGTGTGTAGTTCATGTATATGTTCTGTGCTAGCCCAAATGTGTATTTTCAGATTGGCAGAGAATGCAAGATTTCTCTTAGTAAAGTTGATCTAAAAAGTAAGACATGATACTCTTTTTTGTACATGTGTTATTTTCCCTATTGCTTAAAAGCAATCCCCCTTATATCCCCTTAAAGGCATGTTGCAGTTTCATGTCTACTATGACAGATAGTGCTACACCAATAAAAGTTATAAAATCTCTACTCACTATTTAAAGCCTTCTGGATTTTTCAGACTGCAAGACCTCTTGGCATACCATTTCCCAGGTTTATTATTATGCCTAAAGTTCTAACCTTCAAGCACCTCTCTATTCTTAATAACTCATAATTTGATGAAGTCTATTTGCCCATTATATATTATTTATGTTTTTATGATGTTTCATCATGACCTCTCTTGATCTTTGGATTCCCACACTGAATAAAAAAGCTTTCATTCAAACAGCACTCAGTCCGTCTGCTTGACATTTTAGTTGAGATTTCAGGACAATTCAAAATTTCATTAAATCTATTGAGAGGTTTAATGACCAGAACTGCAAAAAGTACTCGAAAGAATCTTTTTATATAAAAGCAAGATTAGATTCTAGTTTTTATCTAATTTTATCAGTTATAATCCACAGGAAGAAGAGGTGATTTTCAAATAGCCTGGCCCTTCTTATACATTATTACTATATAGATGCTCCTCAACTTACAATGAGATGGCATCCCAATAAACCCATTGAAAACTAAAAACATCATTTCAACTTACTGTATTTTCAATTTACAATGGGTTTATTGGGACATAACCCTATCATAAATCAAGAAACATCCTGAATGCTATCACTTTTCCACCATCTTAAAGCTGAAAAATCATAAGTTGAACCATGGTCAGTAGGGGACTATCTGTATTCTGTGCGTTATTATTATATGGGAACCTGTCCAAGAACAAAGAAAATTTTATAATTCAGGATTTTAAAGTCAATAAAATTTTGTCTTTATTTTTCTTTTGTCTTTTCTGTCTTTTTTGAAAAAATTTGTTTGAAATGTGATCTTGCTGTATTGCCCAGGCTGGTCTCAAACTCCTGGGCTCAAGCAATTGCTCCTGCCTTGGCCTCCCAAAGTGCTAGAATTACAGGTGTGAACCTCCATGCCTGGCGTTTATTTTTATTTTTGTTTCCTGATGAATTTTAGTGCCATCTATGGTTGCACGATTGTGCTAGAAAACGTATTGATGAAGGAGTAAAGAAATCTGATGACAAATGAAAAGAGTGAGGTTTGGGCAAAGAAACTGGTTATGCAGCAACTATGACTCATCCTTATGGGGCCAAATAATCGTCAGTACAACTGTGGTGATGGTAGAAATACAAATAAGGAGACAAATTTAAGAGGCATTTAATTTTACATGACAAACATGTAATTACGTGGTATGTAATTTTCCTTCAAGGCACTTACCACAATTTGTAACTGTATATTCAGTTGTGTATATATTTTTATAATGTCTTCCTTCTGCCCCCCAAAAGTGTACATTTCATGAGAGATAGGAGATTATCTCTCTGTTCATAGGTTTGTATTCAGGTCCTTGCAACATAAGCACTCACTGTAAAACTTTTAAATGAATGGCAAGAGACTCATTTAATGTGAAAAGGGGAAGAAAAGGAATCGAAAACAATTCTGGCTCTTTGGAGAAATGGCTGGTTCAGGTATGAGGCACAGAAAGTGAAAGATGATCATTTTGCTGTGATTGAAATAAGGAAGTGACTAAAGACTGAGACATGACAAAACAACATGAAGTGGCTCCCTCTGGCTACGCTGGGAAGTATGCTTTTTGCAAAAGAGTATAGCAAACAAATATAGAAAGAATGATAGACTAGAAGATCACCATTTTTCAACGACTAATGTAATAATTTGTTCCAGTAAGGATGAGTAACAAGATCATTAAGTAAAAGATTTTTGGGAAACAGGATACCATGCAGCCTCAAAGTGGCACCCCAAGAGTCACCTATTATTTACACGGGGAAAAAATGTGGAAATCTGGCAGACATCACTTTAAACGAGTAATCAAACTTACAGCCTACGATAATGAGACACACTGATATGCATTTCTTGTTGTGTCACACTAAAAAAAATCCATGATTGCAGTATTCCCACCAAAAATAATTAACCTGCATCTCTTCATGAAGAAAATTTCAGACAAATCTTCATTGTGGAACATTTTTCAAAGTAACTGGCCTGGATGCTTGAAAAATTTCAGTGTCATGAAAGACCAAACAAACATGAAATGTGAAGTTGACAGAGGAAACACACAGTAAACAGAGTAAATTAATAAATGAACGAGCTTCTAAAAGACCGCAGGCAGTTAAAAAATGTAGCATGTGACAAAACATAATGAATGGGATACAAAATTGGACCTCAAATGAAGGGGTCAAGGTGGAGAGAAGTATTTGTTTATAGGTCATTATTTAAAATTAGACTTTAAGGTATGGGATTCAAAAACTTTCATCATTTGAAAACCATATATTTTTGGAAAATGTTTCACCATTTGAAAGCTTGATATATTTTTTAAATTACTTTTTTTAAAAAATGCTGTTTGCAATGTCTCTTTCCTTTACAAATACAAATTGATAGGCATGGTTCTATTCAACACTAAGGAATTATAGCATTCATGAGCTGCGGGACCACATTAATTTTACATGACAAACTTGTAAATAAGTGGCATATAATTTTCTTTCCAGGCACTTGCCACAATTTGTAATTATATATTTATTAGTGTGTATTTCTTAGCCTTTCCAGGCCTGAATGTCCTTCTCTATAAAGTAAGTACATCTCTGAGTTCTTGTCTAGTTCAAAGACACTACATTCTTATGAGAATTCTCAGAGTAAATTATATCAAGATAGCAATTTCTTTTCTGAAAAGAGTCTGCTTCTGCTCTTACCTGGTGACAATCTGAAATATAATTGTGAGAGCCAGACCAGTAATAGACAGTGCACATCCAACGTTGGATAATATGTCGAGTGATTTGGGATACTGATAATCCTTTTTGAAAGTCTGAAAAACAAGTTAAGACTCATATTTTTAAATAATCATCCCTGAAATGTTAATGAAAGTCAACATCACAGAGTTACATGGGTCAAAATAACCAGACAGTTGCCAGAATATCTTCCTTTTGAAAAGCTCTTGATATATTTAAAAGTGAAATACATCAACCCCTTATTGCTGAGCAGTTTACCTGAAGTACAGGCTTGAGAATAATTATCTAACTCATTCAGTTAGGGAAAAATATACAGTCATGCCTTGGTATTTGCGGGGGGGAGTGTTTCAAAACAACTTGCAGATGCCAAAAGCTGTGCATATTCAAGTCCTGCAGTTGGTCCTGTGGAACCTGCTGATGTGAAAATCTGGCCTCCATATACCAGTTTTACAATCTGAAAATACTGTGTTATTTTCCATCTATGTTTCCTTGTGGATGCAGAATGTGGAGGGCCAATGTGGAGGGCAGACTTTTTTATTGAAAAAAATCCACATATTAAGTGGACCCATACAGTCTCATGTTGTTCACAAGTCAACTATTTATACTCTTCCTTGATGTCTAAAATCAAAATTGTTTGAATTAGATCTAAATTGTCAAAAGTTGCCTCACTTATTCATGACATTATTTTTATGTGTAACTGGACTCTAAGTATATCTAAGTTGATGCACTAAAAATAAAGTTACAGAAATATTTTCATAAATATGGAAAGATGCTCATACCCTGTTAATTTTTTAAAGGAAGTCTTATTTTTGTGTAATATATTTATATATCTCTCAACATGTTTGTGTGGGTGTGTGTGTATATATATATGAAAATATATACCATATGAGTATGTAATCTTAGAAATCTGGTGAGGTAGTGGTAATGGTCACAGGGTGGGTTGGATATGTATAGTTCATTTTGCTTATCTGTACTTTCTGATTTTTTAAGTTGTTAAAATTAGAAAAGCACTGTATGCTTACTTGTAAAATATGAAAGGAATATAGAGGCCTAATAAAAAAGCATATGTTCCTTTATACTGCCAGCTACCCCACACCATACCTACCTCTTGAGAGCCTATCTTTTTTTCTTACATGCTTAAAAATACTATCTATGTCTATTACACAAACACACAGGGGTTTGTTAACCTAATAGCATTATGCTCGAATTGCCATTTTACTTTTTCATAAACATTTTTCCATATCAGTATATTTTTGTTTAGTATATACTTTCATAGTTTATGCAATGCCTGTGTATTGCTTTTATAGAAATAAAAACAAAATACACATTTAAAAATAATAAAACAAAAATTTTATGTTATTTCTTGTGTGTAGTATACTAAGTAGATGCAAAAAGAATCATAAGATTCATAGGTCTTCAGATTTTAAAAATAATCTTTTCACTCAGAGCCTATTTGCTCTTACTTCACATGCGATTTTAATCAGCCATTTTAAAAAAAATATTGCAAACCAAAACTAATTACAAATGTAGGTACATAGGCATTGAGGCAGTCAGATACTAGTGAGAAGACATAGCTGAAAGCCTAACCTCAAGAAAGGGAATAGAAAACTGTAGTAAAGTAAACTGTATCATTTAACATGTATAGCAACCTGAGCTTTACATAGCTAATCAATGATCCTATGACTTTAAGATATCAAAAAGTTAAATTTTTCTCCTGTATCTCCTGATTGAGAAAGCAGACCTCTCTGTAATACAAGTTAGAATAGAAATAATCCAAATGAATTAAAATAAGAGAGTTTTTATAATTAAAATGAGAAAACTACCATTATCTCAAAAAGTTTTAAAAAGCAAGGTTCTATGCTTTGATAATGTAAGCTATACAAGTACGTTCCACCAGTCTCCACTGGCTTCCCAAATATGGCTATATTATAGCTACTGGGAAATGAAAACATCTGCTTCTCCTTGGGAGATTCATAACATTAATAGTCCCTTACTAAGGAGAAGAACACTCTCCATAAATCCCCATTCCCTCATGTATAAAAAACATTCCATCAAGTATATAAACTAACATTTTCTTTGTTTCACTAGAATAACAGATTTCTGGAAATAGAACATACAGAAGCCCCTCTTCTTACAAGGGTCAGCACAAGAACCTTGAGAGGTGCAAGCACAGCTGCACACCAGAGCTAAGTATTATCAGTTGCTTGCACAGTATAGCTTTAGAGTAAAAGAATTAAAGAATACACGGAGAAACCAGGGGACAAATTGAAGGAATTAAAGAGTTTTTTTCTTTTGTATCTTCTAGCAAAAACTTAGTAACTTGAGCAATTTCAATGGGAAAAGCTTTGGGTAATGATTTAAACTGTCCACATATAGCTAAGGAAATATTGAACCTGTCTCCGACACACAGCTATACAGCTTTACCTCTGGCTATAACAAGTTTACGCTTCAGAACATGTGAGTTAGTTGAATGGAGTCCACCAGCTTTTCTTCCGCACATGGGCTCCCTTCCCATGATCAAATACATAGTGCTGACCTCTCTATCCTAAGACCACATAGCAAAAAGTTCTATTCTACTTGCCTTTACCTTAGTCCTATTTTTTTGTTTGTTTTGTTTTGTTTTCGAGACGGAGTCTCACTCTGTCGCCCAGGCTGGAGTGCAATGGTGCGATCTCGGCTCACTGCAACCTCTGTCTCCCAGGTTCAAGCAATTCTCCTGCCTCAGCCTCCCCAGTAGCTGGGATCACAGGCGTGCACCACCACACCCGGCTGATTTTTGTATTTTTACTAGAGATGGAGTTTCACCACGTTCGTCAGGCTGGTCTTGAACTCCTGACCTCATGATCTGCCCGCCTCGGCCTCACAAAGTGCTGGGGTTACAGGGGTGAGCCACCGCACCCAGCCTTTAGTCCTATTATTTTATTTCCTGTTTTTCTATTTAATATGAGTTGAGAATCTATGTAAATTAAATCCCAAAGTTATCTCCAAGGAGCACATACTAGAATTGTGTGTAAGGAAAATTCTCATCTGGAAAGAGATTTCTATGTACATCCTTACCATTAATACAGCAAAATTAGTAGTATGGTTGCAGCGGCAGCGCAGGAATCCATCAGTGCCCTTGTCTTTTTGACAGCCATACGTGTCCCAGTCCCTTGTTGACAAATTCCAATAGACGCAGGCATAGGAATAGAGTTGAAATTCTTCTTGGTCGTACTGTGAATTGACAAGACAATTACAATTACTATTTCTAAATGCTTAATTGGGCTAAAAAAATCAAGTAGTATAAGACAGTCATCTGAGAAATGAATTAAATATATACTCAGCATTAACACATTCATTATGATTAAGGAGAGGGAAAAAGGGAGATAAAATTTAAATTAGCTAACTTTGCATTTAGTTAGTTTGACAAAAGATATGATTGGGAGGAATATTTAAATGGATACATCAAAGAATCTTTTGAAGAGTTTGGCTGTAGATTTCTCTTATTCAAACTATCCCTGCTTTTGGTATTCAAGATTGGTCTGAATTTTTATTATTTCTGTTCATGGAAACCCCTGCCCTTTCCTCCTACTCCCCTCTTCCCCTGTATTACTCTACTCAGTCTCAGCTGCCACCATCAGAAAGGCAGAAAGCATGAGGACACTTTTTTCTTGTATCTGCAATGAAAAACTCACCCTTGGACTAAAGACCATGTCAACAGAAGCACTCTGATCTTGCTCATTTTCATCAGTTTTGCTTGAGATAATTTTTTGACTAAAATTTGATTTAGCTGTAAAAGTTTTTGATTGGAAAAGCTTGTCATTTTGATAAACTACAAAGCCACATGCCTTGCTGTTACCTATAGGGAGAAAAAGACATTAAGATCAATAAGTGAACTGTAGGGTAAACAAAAAACAATATCTCACATTGTTGTAGAAGTGCATAGCTGCTTACTATTTTAATAAAGTACAGTAAAAATGGTTTACTGGTTGAACCTTTACTTAATTGCAATATGTAAGTAATACATATAACCCATGGTAGGCCATTCCACCATATTAATTTTTCTTTCTGAGCTTCAGTTTCCTTACCTTCTACCTAGGAATGAGAATTGCTGCCTAATCCACCTCAAAAAGGTATTGCAAGGATCTCATGTATAAAGTAAACGTCTTGCTTTATACATGAGAGATGGAGAGAGTGAACACGACATGTGGGCAGCCCCAGCCCGTGTTGCCTCCTGCAATGACAAAATATGAGACAGGAAATAGCAAAGCTGGGACACTAGGATGGCTGAGCCCAGATGAGGTCGGTCTCCTGTTCAAAGGGGACGAGTGGTGTTAAGTCACGGAGCAAGGAGCTCAAGTCACTTTTTCTGTGGAGTTTTTGAGGCAGGCACTCTTCACCATCTCTTCAACTATTGTCCCGTGCTGTGTCATGACAATCATGGGCTTCTCCCAAGGCTACTGTGAAACATCTTCTGGACATTGGAAAAAGGAATCAGCCATTCATCAAAGATCCTGAAAGCCCATCGCTGCTGTGGAGGGTTTTGCACCCAGCCCGTTGGCAGCAGCAGTCAAAGAACCAGGACTGCCTCCTAACTCTTTATACAACTGTTGGCATATTTAAAACAGCAGAAGCCTCAA
Source organism: Trachypithecus francoisi (assembly GCF_009764315.1). Lineage (NCBI taxonomy): Eukaryota > Metazoa > Chordata > Mammalia > Primates > Cercopithecidae > Trachypithecus > Trachypithecus francoisi. The sequence continues at coordinate 88,607,550 of NW_022681453.1, forward strand.
CAGTATACATTTTAACGAAATTAATTTCCTACACTCTGTTGTCTTTCACAAGTGATAAAAGGAAAATGTTGTGGTGTGAGACCAGAGTGTTCAGTCATCTGATTTGAGAGGGAGACAGGCAAGGCCCTGACAGCCCCCAAATTGTCCTCCTCTGTGGCAGTTGTTGGAGCCTCCACCTGGAGAGAAAGGGATGGGTCGCTGGCTTTTGTTCACAGTACATTGACATCACCAAATTGTTTCTCCTGGACACTAAATGAAAAGTTAACCCTAAAAGTAGAGCAAGGTTTTTTTGTTTTCTTTAAAAATAAAAGAATGAGACTAGGCACAGTGGCTTATGGCTATAATCCCAACACTTTAAGAGGTCGAGCAGGAGGATCACTTGAGCCAAGAGTTTGAGACCAGCCTGAGCAACATAGCGAGATTCTGTCTCTACAAAAAAATTTAAATTTTTTTTTTTTTTTTTAAATTAGCAGGGCATACCTATATAGTCCCACCTACTCGGGAGACTGAGGCTGGAGGATTGCTGCCTCCTGGGAAGTTGAGGCTGCAGTGATTTGTGACGTAGAAGGCTTCAGGTGCATCTGTAATATTGTCTCTCTCTTTTTTAAAGAGATCTGAAGCAAATATAGGAAAAATTGACATTTGTTTACCTGGCTGGTAGTTACATAGGTACTCCTCACATTACTTTCTGTACTTTTCTGTATGCGTGAAGTATTTTTAAATTAAAAGAATAAATGCACAAGAACATAGAAGACTTAGATTTAGTCTTTACCATCGCAAAGCATGTGGCCAAAGCAAATGAGAGCAAATTCCAGAGTGCCAGATTCACGAATAATACTCTCTTCTTTTTTACTGCTATTATACATTTATTCTATCTAACACATATACTTTCTGGCATCGGGTTTTTTTGTTTGGGGAGAAATGAAAAGTAAATGTGTGTGTTTGTTTTACTTATCTTTTTTTTAGGCTTTGAAAAATACAACCACTTCAAGTTACTTGTAAGAATTTCTGAAAGGTTATATGCAGGATAATAGTGAGCACGTGGTAGACACCATAGAGAGGAGATAACCTAAAATTGATACTACTAAATGATGACTGTGCCAATTACATGGACTTCTCCAGGGTTAGGTCTGCGGGGTGCATCTGAGCCTGAGAGTGTCATGCCGCTAGTAAACATGGTCAGAGCTTGTGATTGAACATGTTTTAAATGTGTAAGTGTAAAACAGAACCACCTTAGCAAGATTTTTGTAGGAAAACATATTTGTGTACATGGCCTGAACATTTCAATTCTGCTACCTTACAAAAGGCTTTTGAAAGAAGAAAAAACAAAGAAATTATCTTTTCGACTTAGAATAGTAGAGTTGAGATTACCATGTCAGAGCTCAAACATACTGAAATGCAAATTACTTAGTATGAACCTAAGCAGACATTATTTCTCCTTCAGTAAGTTAGAAGTTATTAGTTCCATGAATTCGAGTCCAATTTTTAAAATGTCACAAAGTTTGAGACCTACTTTTTGTCATATTAAGCAAGACCTGAAGTTCAGTCTGTCCATCTGGGTTAAGGCCATCCACGTTTGTGTGTAGAGACGTTGAACCAGAAATTAGAGAACTGCTAGCTCCTATATGAGAAGGGAAACAGTAGAATTGTAAAAGTCTACATTATCGTGAGTAGAGCATTATTATTCATCATTGGTAGCAGAATGCTCTTTACTGTTACAAGCAAATAAGATTAACAGCTCACCTTTCTGCACAGAGAAGCGAACATTTAAAGGTCCCACAGCATCTTCTGAAGAGAAATTTGCTGACTGTATTGCTATGTTAGGTTCCACCACTGATTGATTACCCAAAGACAAGGAATAAGTCTCCATTTGCTCAATAAGCCTGCATATAATAAAACACAACTTAATACTCAAGATATTGTCATAAAACGAAAGGTATGTGTTCTGTCTTATACTACAGCAGAAAAACATGAGCATAGAATCGTGTGGTCATGACAGCATTAACAACTGCCTAAGAATAATTGGTTTTCTTTTCTAGAGTTGTGTTGCATTACATGTACTTAAATAAGACAGTTCAGGTGGACCATCCTCACTGAAGGCTACCCTTTGAGCATAGATGGCAAAAAGGTAGAACTCAAGAATTATAGAATTCCCTAAAGAAATAGTCTTTATCATGATGCTCCTCACACAGAAGGATGGTGTTGCCACCCACCATTGGCAAGGAATGCAATTCTAATTTTTTCTCCAGTGGTGAGAATCCATTTCCATTTATTCATCTTCTTCCTCTCACCCAAATCCCTTAGGATCCAAAGCACGTTTTATAAGTTGTTCATTCCTGAGGTAACAGTTTAGATGGAACCAACAAAGAGCAGAGCTCTGAGCTCATTGCCTCAGCTCTGAACTAGACCCTGAAGGTTTTTACAATGTTCTTTTCTACTTTGGCTAAGTTCAAAGATAGATTAGATGGAGGTGGGAGGGAGTAGCAGCAACCTGTTGAGTTGGCGTTCTCCAAAGAAAACTCATAAGACCTTTCCTTTTTCTTGTTTCCTATATATTTGAACTGTTTCTGTACTTGATCAAACAAAACCTCTGTATGTAAAATAATCAGTCTAGTTTTTCCAGAAATGAAAGGATTTCATCAAAATGTAGTTGTTCTATATGCCAAATCTTTATTTCTGACACTAAAATATCTTTTCTCTACCTCCAAATGAGATAAAGAGAAAGTTTACAATAATTGAGGATTGCTTGATAAAGAGAATGTAATCATCATTCGTATGGAAACATTCAGGTTAGATCCTCTGATTGAAATGTTTTCCTTTTATAAAACCATTTTCAGCAATTCACACATACCCCAGAGCTGCTTTCAATGGGAGGAATACCTAACAAAACTCTAACCTGCTAAGAATATCATTCTCCCAAACAGTATCTGTTGAGTATCTACTTAGAGGTCAGCACTCTGTGAAACAGTGGGAGTACCAGCAGCTGCTCCCTCAGGCATTTGCAAGCTAAAAGGAAGACGTGGTAGATATACAGGAGGTGTTTTTCACGTTCCCACTTTTACAGGGTTGCTCTAACCACAGCTACTTCTAAGGTCATTTTTTTGTTTCCTGTAATTCTTTCCTCCTCTTATCATAACTGATAAGATTACAGATGGACACCTGCCCCGGAGAAGCCAATCCAGAAAGTGGTCATCCACCTGGCACAATTGACAAAAATAAGGCATCAAATTCTTGGACACAGGATTTTTTTGATTAGTGCTGTAGTTATATCAGGAAAGTCATAATTTAGAGGGAGCCAAAGAGGTCATTATATCATAAGAAAAAAACACAAATTAAAAATAAGAGGCTAATTCTTCCTGTTGAAAATAAGAAAAAGACCTGTAAACTTCTCTACTAAGGCTTCCAAAGCTGCCTTGGATCCTCAGTCATCTTCCTGCTCCAGGGTCCATATGGCAATAAAAGAAAATAAAATTTCAACACCCTCTAAATTTATTACGTCAAAAAGGAAGTTAAGCCCTGGAGACTGAATCACGTGTAGTATGTTTGCAACTTCTGCTTATTAGGTTATAGATTAACTCTCTTCCTCACTGTTCTTGTTCTGTAAGTGACTCAGAGAGGCCAGACCTTTCCCCTTTCTAATGACTGATCCATGTTACAGATTAATTGCCTCCTTTTTTGTCCTGTACCTAACTCAGACCAGTTGGCTCATGATTGTTAGGTCTTCAGTGTAATTGTTACATCTTCAGTGTGGAATGTTAAATACACCTTTCCCAAAAGAAAAAGACCACCTCAGCTAATCAGATCGCTATAACCATGCATCAAGCCTTATACAGAAAGACATTAAAACTCTGTTAAGCTTCCCTAAACTTAGTTTATCTAAATGATCCCAAACTTATATACTTCAAAACATTGACTTTCATTTTCTGGAATTTGTGCTTCCCAGGCAGCTGTCCTTAAACTTTGCAATTGAATGAACTCTCTTTAAACTAGATTCTGACCTTTTTGATTGTTTTGGGTTGACAAGGCCCACTATATTATGATCCAGTTCTTGGACCTCCATGAGACCCCATATGCCCATTTATAATAAATCTCTATTTGGTCAGGATAATCTGAGTGGGTGCCAGGCTAGCTGGAAGAGAAATACAAAAAGAAAAGTGAAATGTAAATATACAGGTTGTCAGTGCTAGGGAGGCATTTTGCATTCCCAAAGTCAGATAAACCAGGGTAATTATGACCTTCAATATAAGATCAAAGGTCTAAGGTTACAGATCAGACTTTGCAACCAGTGTCTACAATGGTGAGGTCAGCCAGTCGCGGTGGCTTATGCCTGTAACCCCAACAGTCTGGGAGGCCAAGGCGTGTGGATCACTTGAGGCCAGGAGTTCCAGATTAGTGTGATCAACATGGTGAAACCCTGTCTCTACTAAACTACTAAAACTACAAAATTAGCTGGACTTGGTGGCGCATGCCTGTAATCCCAGCTACTAGGGAGGCTGAGATAGGAGAATCGCTTGAACCTGGGAGGCGGAGGTTGCGGTGAGCTGAGATTGTGCCACTGTACCCCAGCCTGGGTGACAGAGCAAGACTCCATCTCAAAAAAAGGGAAAAAAATTGTGAGGTGAAGTCCTAAACTTGATTGTACTATGATGCCCTCACCAGCAGAAACCCTACACCCCCAGAGCTCTGCCCACATTGACATTCTGCCTCTACTCAATTTAGAAAAAGAGAATGGGCACTAGAGGCCTTCTCTTTGACAACTTGAGATGGCTGAAGCTGGGGTAGAGTCTTTCTGCCCTGTCACTCTCCTCCCTTTTAGTCTCACCCTCTCCACTTCTCCCTATGCTATAGAAAGGAAGCTACTGAGAGACACCAAGAGAAAACTGGAATGAAAGAAGGAAGAAGTCAAAGTGAAATGGATGACTAAGGCGTGATGTCTGTCAGGGAACCCAGCATCTGGCCTAGGTTCAGAAGATAGAGTTTGGAAATCAAGTGTCGTCCTGAACAACACTTAATTTCCTTCTGGGGAGACATGACCTCTGTTGGCAGCTCATCAAGAGTATTCTCCTAAAGAGAGCTAAAGGGTTGGTGACCTGACCTTGGGGCTAGAGGCAGAGGAAGAAGCCTTATCTAAGTGAATGAAGGAAGGATCTGAGTCCACAAGAGCTTATGCAAAAGATCACGCTGGTAGAGGATAAACTGATAGAACATTATTAGAAAATAGTTGGACTAGAAATTCAGAGTGATGAAAGGAGGAATTGAGCATGCTTACACTATTTTATAGTTCAATGTATCCTATACTTTAAATTTTATTTATCCTCTAACCACCTCCTTTAAAACTATTTGGAGATTGCATATAAATCACACAAAATTGTATTTTCCTTTATATATTAAGCCAGTAAAATTGTTTATTTTTAGGAAAATGTTCCTATCTGCTTTGTGACCTGTGATGTTCAAATCCCACAACTTCTCTTTTCTCAGCTTTCTCACCAAAAACATTCATTTCTCCCCTCTAGCAAGACTCTGCAAACACAAAACTTTCAGCTGTGAAGGGAGCCCACTCTGGCTCTGGGCCTCTCTGTTCACTGAACATAGACTCTGGACCCCATGGCCACTTCCTTCTCATATGTCAAGAAAAATGAGAGACATCCACATTCTCCATGAGAAGGGCCCAGACTCCTATTGAAATCTGAAGTCACAAAGTATGCTAGTAAAACTGTTCACTCAACCTCTACCACCACCTCTCAGAATTATAATCTTTGAATGCTCTATTTTGTGCCTTTGCGCTTTTTCTACTTTGAAAATTCAACACTAAGTAGGTACTGGTCATAATCATCAGAAAACTAAGAACTACTTCTAGGAATTTCTCCTGAGGAAATAATGGGTCGTGTAAATAAAGATTATGTACCAGAATGCTAATTACTTAGAACATTAAGAGACTCCCAGCAATGTAAATGTCCAGCTGCTGAGCAGATAACTGGTTCGATGAAAGTTTGCTCATATAATGCAGTAATCTAAAATTATGACGTAGATATATAGATATTTATATAAAAGATGTTTATAGAAAAAAGTTTGTAAGGTATTAAGTGACAAAAGCAAGTTATGAATCAATATACTATGTAATATACATACACATACATACACACACACAAACACACACGCAGAGAGAAACAGAGGGAAAAAACCTGTAATATAGGCCAACAGGGTAATAAAGGTAAGATAATATTTTCAATTTTGCTAAGCTACATATTTTCTTATTTTTCTACAAAAGCATGCATGCTGATGTAAGTTTTAAAAGGGTTTTGACAACTGTACATAAGGTAAAAATAGGGTGATTACCAATAAGGGGTCTCTATGAATAAAGTATATGAGTTTTAATACAAATGTTCAATCAACAGTAATCCAGAAAAGAGGAGGAGAAAGGAGAGAAAGCAAGTGGAGTTCTTTTTTTTTTTTTTCAATGTAGTGTTGGTCAGAAAAGGAGGACACAGAGAAACTCTAAGCAGAAAGGGGTGGATCCCGGGGAAACCTTCAAGCCAAAAGTAGTCTGAAACCCAAAGTGAGACTTCAATCCCTGTTTACCCACTCTCTCCCACTGGTTGGTTCTTTCTGAATAATGTATTTTTACCAATCAAATATTGCCTTTTCCAAAACTACAGCCTGCCCTACTCCCCTATCCTGTGCCTATAAAGACCCCAGACTCAGCTGGTAGAGAATAGAAGTGGCTGGACATCAGGAAGAGGTGACTTGACTTCAGAGACAGTGAGAGGCAACCTGACTTCAGAAGAGAGAGGCTGAGAGGTGACTTGACTTCAGGGGAGAGCATCCTGTCTTTCTCACATGCTTTCCAGCTCCCCTCTCCACTGAGAGCTGCCCTCATCACTTAATAAAATTCTCTGCAGATATAGACCAATGGAACAGAACAGAGTCCTCAGAAATAATACCACACATCTACAGCCATCTGATCTTTGACAAACCTGAGAGAAACAAGAAATGGGGAAAGGATTCCCTATTCAATAAATGGTGCTGGGAAAATTGGCTAGCCATAAGTAGAAAGCTGAAACGGGATCCTTTCCTTACTCCTTATACAAAGATTAATTCAAGATGGATTAGAGACTTAAATGTTAGACCTAATACCATAAAAATCCTAGAAGAAAACCTAGGTAATACCATTCAGGACATAGGCATGGGCAAGGACTTCATGTCTAAAACACCAAAGCAACGGCAGCAAAAGCAAAAATTGACAAATGGGATCTAATTAAACTAAGGAGCTTCTGCACAGCAAAAGAAACTACCATCAGAGTGAACAGGCAACCTACAGAATAGGAGAAAATGTTTGCAATCTACTCATCTGACAAAGGGCTAATATCCAGAATCTACAAAGAACTCAAACAAATCTACAAGAAAAAAACAACCCCATCCAAAAGTGGGCAAAGGATATGAACAGACATTTCTCAAAAGAAGACATTCATACAGCCAACAGACACATGAAAAAATGCTCATCATCACTCGCCATCAGAGAAATGCAAATCAAAACCACAATAAGATACCATCTCACACCAGTTAGAATGGCAATCATTAAAAAGTCAGGAAACAACAGGTGTTGGAGAGGATGTGGAGAAATAGGAACACTTTTACACTGTTGGTGGGATTGTAAACTAGTTCAACCATTATGGAAAACAGTATGGCAATTCCTCAAGGATCTAGAACTAGATGTACCATATGACCCAGCCATCCCACTACTGGGTATATACCCAAAGGATTATAAATCATGCTGCTATAAAGACACATGCACACGTATGTTTATTGCGGCACTATTCACAATAGCAAAGACTTGGAATCAACCCAAATGTCCCTCTGTGACAGACCGGATTAAGAAAATGTGGCACATATACACCATGGAATACTATGCAGCCATAAAAAAGGATGAGTTTGCATCCTTTGTAGGGACACGGATGCAGCTGGAAACCATCATTCTTAGCAAACGATCACAAGAACAGAAAATCAAACACCACATGTTCTCACTCATAGGTGGGAACTGAACAATGAGATCACCTGGACTCGGGAAGGGGAACATCACACACCGGGGCCTATCATGGGGAGGGGGGAGGGGGGAGAGATTGCATTGGGAGTTATACCTGATATAAATGATGAATTGATGGGTGCTGACGAGTTGATGGGTGCAGCACACCAACATGGCACAAGTATACATATGTAACAAACCTGCACGTTATGCACGTGTACCCTAGAACTTAAAGTATAATAAAAAAAAAAATTTTAAAAAAAAAATTCTCTGCATTCACCATCCTTCAATTTGTCCATGTGACCTAATTCTTCTTGGGCACTGGACAAGAATTTGGGACCCGCCAAGTGCAGGTACCCAAAAAGTCTGTTACACTGGCCCTTCGCCCTCACTGGCAGAGGGCAGCCACCCCATGAGACAAGGCAAAGGGCCCACTGGGCTGGTAATGCAATGCTGTCCATGGATGGTGGAGCTAACAGAGCATTGTAACATGCCCTCTGGGGCTTTGGGGTTGCAGGCACCCCACCTGGATGCTGCCATGGGGCCTGCAGAGAGTTTGCTCCTGCCAGCGGAGAAGTGACTGGCTGATTCCCACACTTGCTCATCTAAACGTTCCCTCCCACAAGGGGTTGAGTGGAGTGGGCTGAGTCAACGGGGCACCCCTCTCACAAGTCCCACAAAGGTGTCAAGAAAACATCATCAGGAAAGCTAAGGAAAATAATCAAAACACACCAGGGCCTTGGAAAGAGAGAAGTGAGGTGCAGCTTGGGGGATGGCAGTATGTCCTGCAAAGTGAGCTGTTCTCTGTAGCTCTAAGTGTTGCAAAAGAAGATGGAAGAGGTCTTGCCGTGCATGGAAGTTGCCCCTTGTTCATGCCAAACTAAGGTGAGGAAAACAAGTTCTAATCTAAATCAGCCCAGTTACTCCCTATCTCCCAGGCCATGGCCAGCACCCCTGGCAGGAGGTAACATATACCACTCCATCTAGTAACTGAAGGTCAAGTGGAAAGTCACAGCTCTTATCTACATTCCAGAGGAATCAGTTACTGCATCCATGAGAGAAATACTTTAGCCTAGGAAAGTAAACAGCACTTAGTCAAGTTTTCTCTCCAAATTGAATTTGTGCTTACGTTGTAAGAGCATCATTATTAGCAGTAGCAGCAGCTTGTTGAAAAGCATCTCCACTGGCATCTAGGAGTTGACTCACTGTTACTATGGCAATTTTCTTTGCCTGCCAAGGAGAAGATACTGATCATCAGAGAAGCATATATCATACGTTATCATCACCATCATTATCATTGTGAATCATTACAGTAGCAAGTGGCATCACTGATATGATAATGTAATGGCAAGCATTTTACAAAATTAAAGGTTTATTATTTGATCCACATAAGATGACTGAGAGAATCAAGATAGGGCAAAGTGAAAATATAAATTAAGGTAGTGAATTAGGAGGTTTAAGTCTCTGAATTCGACCTCATAGCAAGATCTTTCATGGAATCCCCACCAAACTCCAAGGACACAAAATTAAGTACTTGGATACAAAAGCAGAAACAAAATAAGAAGACTGCAGTATTCTGGTTGTTAAAAATTACAGCTCATAATACTTAGCATAACTAAGTTATACTTAGTATGCCTATTAAACTTAGTGTAACTATTAGTCTTAGTAACTATTAGACTTAGTAAAATAATTTGTAGTCTTCTTTCAATCAATAACTCAGGAGTGTGTCAGAGAGATGATCTTTTGGTGTTTGATTACTATTTAACTTCCCTCTTTGGGAGTGTTGAAGCCCTCCTGCCTACTGGTTAATCCTTCCATTAATTCTACATTTGGAGGTCAATATTTTCTCTTTCAATTCCATTTTTATTAACTCGAATCCCACTTACTTTTCAGTAGGAAAAATATTTCAAAAATATTTTTTTCTGAAATAAAACATTTCAAGGGAATGGAAGAAAGGAGTAACTATTTTCAGGGCATGTTGATATTCAAGTTGTACACAGGGTGAGTCTATACTGGTGGTTTGTAGCCCTGTTTGACCACTACCCAGCTAGTAAATGTTAATACCAATTAGTAAATGTTGAGTATGCTTGTTTTCAAGTACCAGGGTTTAGCAGGTTAAAATATCAGGAATGTAAACTAGGCTTAAAGTTTTCAGAAAGCCAAGACTAAAATGTAAATATTCTTAATAGAAACACATTGCAGTTTAAAATCACGTTCCAAAGTAAGTTCTTGAACCATTATTCACTTGGAATGCACTAGGGATGGTAAGGTCAAATGTAGTTGGTAAACATATTCATAAGGTGAAGCAGACTTATGCATTCCAGGACTTCCTAAAAGACTTAACATGATAGCCAGGTGTGGTGGTGTGTGCCTGTAGTCCCAGATGCTTGGGAGGCTGAGAATCACTTGAACCCTTGAACCTGGGAAGCAGAGGTTGCAGTGACCTGAGATCGTGCCACTGCACTCCAGCCTGGGTGACAGAATGAGACTCTGTCTCAAAAAAAAAGACAACACGATAATGATCATTATGAATATCCTAAAAGAAAATATTTGGACAAGAGGCCCTTTTTTTAATATCTTTGAGCACCTCTCAGGAGTGCTATGGAAAATACCTTTAAGCAACCTAAACTATGCTCAAATCCATATTGTGGAATAAGGAGTGGAGTTCAGGACATCTCTCTTTCTTTCCCAACACCCCCTCTAAAAAAAAAAAAAAAAAAAAAAAAAAAAGCTTTGTGAGTTTTACCTCAGGTGAAGCATTTCTGGAAGTGTTGAAGATCTGTCCAACCACTCGCGTAGCACTACTGATGTTCTCAGCAGTTAATTTATTGGCATCAGATGTTAAAATCTGGACTTCAGAAGAAATGTTATTAAGTGGTGCTGTGACATCCTTTACCTGTTTAAAAAACCAGGAAAAAAAACCCTAGCTTTACACAATTATGTCCAAATACTTTGTAAGCAACTGCAGGTAAATAAGTTGGAATTTAGCTGAGCCTCAATCTCCTGAACATCATGTTCACTCAGTTTTCCACGTTTGCATCTTTCCTTGTGTAATGGACAAAGTACATACAGGCCAGTGGTTTTCCCAGCCTTTCCTGTTTGACAGCATTGATTAAATATAAGGGGCTGCCTTAGCTAGATTGGAGCTGCTAGAGTGTATCCATGGGCCAGCATTGGTTCACTGTGTGTTACGAAGGTCATAGAGAGATAAGCACAGAAACTGAAAGTAATTGGTCAGAAATGTATATAGCAATTTTTTGCTGTTGAATCTAATAGTTCTAAAATTTTGGTTTGTGTTTTATGCATATTTTTCATTTCGTTTTTCCAGTAATTTATTTTAATTGTATTTCACAAAATTATTGTTGTGCAATGGGTTCAAAATTTTTTAAACTGGCTTTTCAGCACTGGTAGTTAGGGAGGCACTGGCCAAGATGACCTCTCTAGGTGCCAGTTAGCCCCAGGACTCTGTGTTGTGGGGCTAAAACATGCCAATCCATATTGTCATAGGTGAAGCTGGGTGTCCGTGCGCACACACGCGTGTGTGTGTGTGTGTGTGTGTGTGTGTGTGTGTGTGTCTTCGTTTTCACTAGATGGCAGCATCATTTCACAAATTATACCAATGTTACAGGTTATTCACACTTGGGTAAGTGTCAGAAATAATATCCAATCAGTAGACAGAAACAAATAACTCCAATTCAATTGCTAGATCCTGCTATGTGCTAGGCACTCTGTTAGATATTTACAGGTGTTATCACATTTAATAAGCAAAACAACTTTGTGAGTTGTGCACCTTCAAAAGAAGTTAGGGAGCTCAACCAAGTTTCTCACAGCTTAGACGTGGCAGAGCTAAGAACCAAACTCTGGTTTGTCAGATTCCAAATTTAGCATCTTTCCTCAGTCTGTGGGTTGGCACCACTTGTGAGATTGGCAGCTACCTCCACTCTCCATCTCCTGTCCCCACCCAAACCCTACCCTGCCCATCTGTGATTAGGGAGCCAGGGTAGTACAGTGTGAACTTTTAAATAAAGAACAGCTCTATCACTTTCTGTCTGTGGTCACTAGACAAAATGCTTCACCTCTCAGAACCACATTTTCCTCATCTATAAAATGCGTACATTAATACCTATCTATGGTGTTATAAAAATTAAATAAGATTAATAAATACATTAAATATTTGGCACAATGTTTGGCATGCAGTAGGTGCTCAACAATTAGTAAGTGTTATTGGCTATAATTATTTATAATATGGGAATAACATTCAACTCACAGAAGTTTTATAAGGATTAAATGTGATAACATATGCAACATGCCAGGCACATGAAAGACTGTACGTAAAGGTTGGTTTCCTCTTCCTCCCCTTGCTTGTCCCCTAGTGTTAGCTCTTCCATGCATGTGCATTTGGGTACAACTTCAGTCAAAATAATTTAATCTGCATGAAAAAAACATCTAGTTAGATGTACTTTCTGTTTCACCTGCTCATAGATACTGCCCTGAGACCTGCATCAGGTTTGGAGTTTCCTGTTTCAAAGGGTCTTTGATTATAGTTTCTTTCTCTTCATTCTGGTCCAATTACACCATCAAGAGGCTTTCCTTTGGTGTTAAATGTCAGGAATCTATATCCAGTCAAAACTTCACTGATCTACAAAGATGAAGCCATTTTCAATGTGCTATTGATTATCGTTTGCTGAAATTTGATGAACCAACTGTCCTTTTTCACAAACAGATGTCAACTTTTAAAAATAAGAGCGGCGGCCGGGTGCGGTGGCTTACTATGCCCGTAACCCTAGCACTTTGGGAGGCCGAGGCAAGCGGATCACCTGTGGTCAGGAGTACGAGACCAGCCTAGCCAACACAGTGAAACCCCGTCTCGACTAAAAATACAAAAATTAGTTGGGCATGGTGGCATGTGTAATCCCAGCTTGCTCGGGAGGCTGATGCAGAAGGATTGCTTCAACCTGGGAGGCGGAGGTTGCAGTGAGCTGAGATGGTGCCATTGAACTCCAGCCTGGGTGACACAAGCAAAACTAGGTCTCAAAATAAATAATTAAATAAATAAATAAGAGTGGCTTCAGTCACTAGTTTTCGTTATTTCTAATTTGAGAGTTTTAAAAGCATTGATTTGACCCTCAGGTATCTGAAGAACAGAAACTGCATGGAATCAGAACTTCTTCCAGTTGCCCATCAGTGAGTCATATGGCATACCTGCTCCTCCAGGGTTTCCAGATTTTCATTGCAATTTCCTATTGTCACATTTTGTAATTCTATCTCTCCATATGGAGAGAGATTGCACAGCCGGACTGCCATTGGATTGCCTGCTTTAATAAAAATAAATTTTTTATTAAAAATAATTATTTATTAAAATTATTGCATAGTATTTTTAGGCAATAACTAATTTTTATTAAAAGTTATTTATTAAAAATTATTGCATATTATTTTTAGGCAGATACCACTTATTGTCTTGATTTTTGAATCTGGACTTCAAAAGACCAGTTGACTATTTCCTTCCTTTGATGTCTTCAAGTAAGATTTACCTTTCAACAATAAGGCACATAATGCCTTTCAAGTGGATATGATGACAGAATACTAGGCTGAGAGACTAGAAACAATAGGAAAAATTCCTAATAGATATTGAATTATATGTTGATCTTGACTGCTTTATGCAAATCTGAATAACAGCTGAAAGGCAAAGAGTTCTGTTATATTCTATTGTATTTATTAGATGTTTGGTTGCCTCTCAATAAATGTTTGCTGGGTCATTTGGTTTATTTCCTAGGATTATCACGTAAGCTTCCCTACCTCACTGCCTTCCTGTAGTTAATACTTAAGTAGCTGATACAGAAAAAAAATCATAATTAGAGAGACAGCTGACCAAAAGGTAGATTTTTCCTCAGGACTAGTTTTGGGCAACTCCTTCTTGGGACAACAACTAGAAACACTGAAATTAGAGATTGCTTCAATAACATGTAAAGCACAGAGTTGGAGTCACTCTTAATTTATATGATGGCTTCACCTCTACACCATGACATCATGAAAATTTCTAACGTATTTATGGGCTATAAATAACTTTTAAGTGGACACATGTCAGATGCATCTTTTCTTCAATGTTACCTAAAAGTGTAAATATCCCCACTCAAAAACCATTGAAAAGTATTTTGATCATTTGGTATATAATATTGAGTCATTAGAAGTAATTATTAATATAAAACCAAAAGCAAAATTGCCAACAGTTAGAATCTAAATATGTAAAATTATAGGCTCAATCTGAAATTTGATGGTAAATATTATAAACATGTTTTCCTAATAGGTGCTCAGAAAAGAAAAAGTATAACCAAATAAAAAATGTTGAGTCTCTTGTCCCAAAGAATTAATGTATATTAAACAAGTGTGATGACTCTTCAAGGGTATGTGACTGACACCTTTGCTCTTCCTAATTCAGTAGCACAGTTATGTTTTGTAAGTTGTATTTGTTTTATAAGCCATTATGAAATATTTAGAACACACAAAACATGTAAAATCAAGACAATAGGTATCAATAGCATACCAGATAGTAAAGTATGGTATATATAGTATGTATAGTAAGTGTCAACATGGTAGAAGCCCCTTTTACGCTCCGAGTAAAAAATGCAGGAGGACTTATGGAGAGAGTAGGATCATGAATACTTGAGTAAGCATGACTGATATGGCATTTCAGGTATTTCTTTATAGCAATGCAAGAATGGACTAACACAATGATGTATATGGCAGAAGCAATTTGAATTCCACAAATCAAATACAGATCTGCATAATTTCTCATAATAATAAGATACAAAGCAATTTAAAAAGAGCAATTCATTTAATTTATTTAGTGTTTCAGAGTTCCCCTGACACACACAAAAATAAATATCTAAGTAAAATGTCACATTCCCTTCAGGGCCATTGCCAGCAGTAGTTTTATCAAACATTTTTGTCGTTGATTTATAATTGGCTGTATTCCTGAGATATCTAGTCCCATAGGAAGTACTGAATTAACTGCAGGACGATGTGAGAAGTAGGATTGCGGCCGGGCGCGGTGGCTCAAGCCTGTAATCCCAGCACTTTGGGAGGCCGAGACGGGCGGATCACGAGGTCAGGAGATCGAGACCATCCTGGCTAACACGGTGAAACCCCGTCTCTACTAAAAATACAAAAAAAAAAATTAGCTGGGCGAGGTGGCGGGCGCCTGTAGTCCCAGCTGCTCGGGAGGCTGAGGCAGGAGAATGGCGTGAACCCGGGAAGCGGAGCTTGCAGTGAGCTGAGATCCGGCCACTGCACTCCAGTCCGGGCGACAGAGCGAGACACCGCCTCAAAAAAAAAAAAAAAAAAAAAAAGAGAAGTAGGATTGCTCAGATGCAAGTCAAGGCAAACAAGGGACAAGTAAAACATTAGGGAAAATTAAACAGCATAATAGGCTCTTGTTATCAGGATAGAATCTAGGAATTTCTAAAGCCTACACTCAGAAGATATTACCCAATGTAGCACTGAAGTGAATCATCAAAATCTTGGATATTATCAGGGACCATATTAGAAACAGAAAATTCTATTTACTCTTTCACTCTCTGAATGCCTGTATACAAGTAATGTAGTCACGTCAAGAAAAGTAGAATGAAGTTAGAGAATGTTCCAAGATGGATAACTAAAATGACCAAGAAGGTGAAGGACTTCCAACTCTAAACAGACTTAACCATGCATCTCTACCTGGAAAAATGAAATCTGAAAATAGATATGATATTAGTCCATAATTTTGACTGATTAGAAATTTTTGTTTAAATTATATAACTAAAGGAGCAAATGTCAATTTAATTAAACTCCAGGAGAAAGCAAAAGCTGGAAAAATAAACCAATTGAAGAAAGATTCAGAGGAATTCACAAACAACCGATTCATATTAAACTTTTGGGAAATTTAAGATTTTGTGAGATACTACCTTAAGTTTTGAACATTAGCATCATGAAAGGGAGTCAAGTCCTTCCACAAAACCTTTCCTGATGCCCTTCAGGGACCTAACACTAGTTGGAGGTATGAGAGGTATGACTCAGCTTAGTAATTCTTATGCGTAAATAGAGTAAATGTTTGGGAAAACACATACCATTTGGAGTCTCCTTGCCACATGTTTGCAAGGATGGTCCATATCTGCCCACTGGGATTCTGGCAAAAGTAAAACCCATATAGGTACTATTTTCACAAAAATTAGCTGTAAAAAAGAGAAAAAATTCTTTATTATAAATCATACTTTAAAAAAATTGAAACTAGATAAAAGTCAAAGTTCAGAACGTATGCAGTGAAATTTGAAAGGCAGTAGAAGGGTTATAGAACCCATTGACCTGTGAGGAACTTTTATACTTTCCTATCTGGTTAAGTTATTGCCATTAGAATAAATAGTATGTTAGATAACAGGTTCCAGTTAAAATGTGCACAATATAAACCTGGGTAGAGAGGGAATGTGAGCTAGGCTACTGTAACATTAGTTGGAATCTTGAGAACTAAAAATATAGAGCCCATAATGGTCAACGGTATCATGAGGATGTGGGCAAAGCAAAAAGGCAAATTCATGGGGTCTGTGGCATATGTTGACCGGTAGGAGTATAGGAAATGACAGCAGTGGATATCTAGGGCTCTGAACCCTAAGCAGACAGCATGAATTGTACGGTGTTGAGAAGCACACCTCAAATTTAAACATAGCCTTGAACTTTGATTCTGAGACACAATTGATTGAAATCACACCACTAACTTAATAATAACTTTTCAAGGTAAAGGAAGAAAAGATAAAAATTTAATATAAGTGTATTCTTAGGAAGATGCATCTTGATTTCACAAAAGTTAAATATATTAGAGTGGTGATATTTGAAATGGGATATTATGGCATATTACCAATTGAAAGAACCTGAGAGAATCATGTCATTCATTGCCCTGGATTAGTCACTGCAGCCAGCAGGTAACACAACTGTGAGTCTGCAGAAAAACTTAGTAGTCAGGAAACAGATAAGGTGCATTGAATATACTGATAAATTGCCCAAGAAGAAAACTCAACTTTTACTATTGAGCTGATAAACACATCCTAAAGCCATCATCATTATGCCCATTGTTTCTGTAACCATTAACTGAAGCTTCTAGAAGCTTTATTGCTATTCTTATTAATACAAGAGTGACGTAAACCTTACACCTTAACATTATCCCAAGTAATTTACCAATTGTACATCTCAATCCTTTCCACTCTTCTGTACAAATACATCTGCCATTTCCCCAGGTTCCACCATTCCTGCAGAACTGTGTAGGGGTGCTCGATGAGGAAGTAGATTTTCCTAAAAAAAAACAATAAATAACAGAGCAGTCATGACCTGGCTGAATCATTTCTCTTTTCATGCCTGTAGCCACTTAATTTCTATATGTAAAACCCCTGCTTTGAGTATCATTGCTATAAAATATTCTTTGTAATATCATCATTCATGAAATAAAAACTAAGAATCTGCACGATGTACAATGTTCACTAGATGCTATGGGTACCAAAGAGACATAGTTGAAACACATGCTTTGACCAAAGAGATTAGAATCCTCTGAGAAATCAGAAAGTATATAGATGGTCAGTAGATAGATAGATAGATAGATAGAGTCAACTTGGAGACTTATAAGTACAGTAAAAACACATAGGAGAGAGGTTGAAGACAGAGGTAACCTAGCCAAGAAGATCCGGGAAGAGATAGCATGTGGACTGGATTTTAAAATTACATCTTGAAAAGCCAGATGAAAATGGGTGACCCAAGCAGGCAGGATACAAAGTGCAAAAATCACAAAAACATGGAAAGTTCTGATGTGTCTAAGGAACAGAGAAGAGTTTAACATCTAGCATTGGTTCTATGTGGAACAACATTAGGACATAGATTCAATTGGAAGGGACTTTATAAACCAAACCAAGAAGATTTAATCTTGAAGGAACCTTACAGGGGTCATAAAACAAAGGAGTAACATAATAAGGAATTATTTTGAGGAGGATAAGTGAAGGAGTGTGGGAAATGACTGAGGCTAAGGGGCAAGCAAAACCAGTTAAATGAGAACTAGAACTCAAGCAGTGACTCTAAGCAAGTTAGGGTGTCACTAGATTCAGGAAGCATACCTGATAAAGAATTGTTAGGTTCTAATGACTAGTTATTTTGAGTTGGGGATAGCAGGATTTCTAAATTATAAAACAGAGTGAAAGGTGAACAAATTAACTTTAAGAATACAGGGTTGTGTGCAGTGGCTCACACCTCTAATCCCAACACTTTGGGAGGCCGAGGTGGGCAGATCACTTGACGTCAGGAGTTCGAGACCAGCCTAAGCAATATGGTGAAACCCCATCTCTACTAAAAATACAAAAATTAGCCTGGTGTGGTGCTGCCTGCCTGTAATCCCAGTTACTATGGAGGCTGAGGCACAAGAATAACTTGAACGTGGGAGGCAGAGATTGCAGTGAGCTGAGTTCACACCACTGCATACCAGCCTGGGTAACACAGTGAGACTCTATCTCAAAAAAAATAAAAAATAAAAATAAATACAGGAGGTAGAGTTCTGGTTTCAATAATGATGGAATAGATTGTACCATATTAACCCCCTCATAGATAACAACTTTAATGTATGCACAAACGTTTAAAAACAACTACTCGAAGGCACTGGACAGCAATGAAAAACAGGCAGAAACTGAAAGGTATTCCAAGTTTCTTTGGTATTTCCACTAAGGGCACTACCCAGTCTCTATGGCAGAAGTGGCTGAAATTCGATCAGAAAGCCACGGTCTTAATGAGTTAAGGTATAACAGGAAACTCTTTGGGGCTACAAGAACAACTGGAAATTGAAGGTAGCTATCCCAGAATAGAAGGAGCCATATAGAAAAGAAGCTCAAAGTCTGGGTAGAAATTAATCTCAAATCGGGGGAGAAAACAGATTTTAAAAAATAAACTGAGCTTCAAGAATCTGTGGGACAATATCAACATATTGTCTAACATATATGCAATTGGAGTCCTAGAAGGGGAAAAGAGAAGGAATAGGGAAGACAAAATATCAGAAGAAATCATGGTCAAAATTTCCCAAATTTTATTAAGAACTTTAGCTTATAGATCCAAGAGGCTCAGAAAAATCACAAGAAAAACAAATACAAGAAAAACCACTCATAAACACATCATAGTCAGTCAAACTGCTGTAACTCAAAGATAAGGAGAAAATCCTGAAAGCATCCAACTGTCAGCCCAGATAGTTTTACTTGTAAATTAGAGAAGAAGTAATTCCAATCCATACAAACTCTTTTAGAAAATAAAGAAAGGAAGGAACTTCCCAGATCATTTCATAATGCCAGGATAACCCTTATACCAAAATCTGACAAAGACATTACAAGAAAATAAAATTACAGGCCAACGAATTTTTACACAGATGCCAAAAAAATCCTTTAAAAATAGCAGGAAGTCAAATCTCTCAACATATAAAACTAATAATACATCATGACCAAGTGAGATTTATCCCAGGGATGCAAGGTTAGGTTGGCAATCAATAGAAAATCAATTAAATTAATTAATCATGTGATAGAATAAACGAGAAAAACTTCATGATCATCTCAATAAATGTAGGAGACAAAAAGAATCTGACTTTTTTTAAACTCTCAGCAAATAAGAAATAAAAGAGAACTTCTTCAAACTGATAAAATCACCTGTGAAGAACTTACCACAAATATCATACTTAACAGTGTAATATTGAATGCTTTCTCTCCTAAGACTGACAAAAACAGAGTTCAATATAATTGCTATAATCACTTCTATTCAACATTGTGCTGAAGATGCTAGCCAGTGCAATATGCAGGAAAAAGAAACAGAAGAGTAAAATTAAGAAGGAATTGCAGATGATATCATCAAATATATTAAAAATGCTAAGATATCTCCAAAAAGTTACTGTAATTAATAAGTTAATTTAGCAAGACTGCATGATATAAAATAAAGGCATTTTAATATATTAGCAACAAACAATTGAAATCTAAAAGTATAAAATCATTTTCATTTAAAATAGCATCAAAAATTATAAAATTCTTGGGAATAAATCTTACAAAATTTACTTAACAAGATTTCATTTTTCAGATAATTTTTTTTTTGACAGAGTCTTGCTCCGTTGTCTAGGCTGGAGTGCAGTGGCACAATCTTGGCTCACTGCAACCTCCACCTCCCAGGTTCAAACGTTTCTTCTACCTCAGCCTCCCGAGTAACTGGGACTACAGGCACATGCCATCATGCCCAGCTAATTTTTGTATTTGTAGTAGAGATGGGGTTTCACCTTATTAGCTAGGCTGGTCTCGAACTCCTGACTGCGTGATCTACCCACCTTGGCCTCCCAAAGTGCTGGGATTACAGGTGTGAGCCACCACACCTGACCCTGTTCAAATACATTTTAAAAGATCTAAATAAATGGAGATATATGCCTAGTATGGATGGAAGATTCAAAGTTGCTAAGGTATCTATTCTCCCCAAATTGATACAGTCAAAAATCCATAAATGAAACTTTTTTTATAGAAATTAACAAGCAGATCTAAAATATTTGTGGAAATGCAAAAGACAGAAAAGCCAAAAAGAAGAACACCTCTATGCAAATAAACTAGAAAAACTAGAAGAAATGGATAAATTCCTGGACACATAAATCCTCACAAGACTAAAACAAGAAGTCAAATCCCTTCTACCTGAGATACCAAGAGGAGCTGGTAGCATTCCTTCTGAAACTATTCCAAAAAAAGAGGGACTCCTCCCTGACTCATTTTATGAAGCCAGCATCATCCTGATAACAAAACCTGGCAGAGACACACAGGCACAAAAGAAAACTTCAGGCGGATATCCCTGATGAACATCGATGCAAAAACCGAATCCAGCAGCACATCAAAAAGCTAATCCACCACTGTCAAGTTGGCTTCATCCCTAGGATGCAAGGCTGGTTCAACATATGCAAATCAATAAATGTAATCCGTCACATAAACAGAACCAATGACAAAAACCACATGATCACCTCAATAGATGCAGAAAAGGCCTCTGATAAAATTCAACATCACTTCATGTTAAAAACTGTCAGTAAACTAGGTATTGACGGAATGTATCTCAAAATAATAAGAGCTGTTTATGATAAACCCACAGCCAATATCATACTGAATGGGCAAAAGCTGGCAGCATTTCCTTTGAAAACTGGCATGAGACAAAGATGCCCCCTCTCACCAACGCTATTCAACATAGTATTGGAAGTTCTGGCCAGAGCAATCAGGCAAGAGAAAGAAATACAAGGTATTCAAATAGGAAATCAAATTGTCTCTGTTTGCAAACAACATGATTCTATATTTAGAAAATCCCATCATCTCAGCCCCAAAACTCCTTTTTTTTTTGAGACGGAGTCTAGCTCTGTCGCCCAGGCTGGAGTGCAGTGGCGCGATCTTGGCTCACCGCAAGCTCCGCCTCCCGGGTTTACGCCATTCTCCTGCCTCAGCCTCCGGAGTAGCTGGGACTATAGGCGCCCGCCTCGTCGCCCGGCTAGTTTTTTGTATTTTTTAGTAGAGACGGGGTTTCACCGTGTGGACCAGGATGGTCTCGATCTCCTGACCTCGTGATCCACCCGTCTCGGCTTCCCAAAGTGCTGGGATTACAGGCTTGAGCCACCGCGCCCGGCCCCAAAACTCCTTAAACTGATAAGCAACTTCAGCAAAGTCTCAGGATACAAAATCAACGTGCAAAATCACAAGCATTCCTATACACCCACAATGGACAAGCAGGGACCCAAATCATGAGTGAACTCCCATCGCAATTTCTACAAAGAGAATAAAATACCTAGGAATACAGCTAACAAGGGATGTGAAGAACCTCCTCCAGGAGAACTACAAACCACTGCTCAAGGAAATAAGAGAGGACACAAACAAATGGATAAACATTCCATCTTCAAAGATAGGAAGAATCAATATCTTGAAAATGGCCACACTGCTGAGAGCAATTCATAGATTCAATGCTATTCCCATCAAACTACCATTGCCATTCTTCACAGAATTAGAAAAAACTACTTTAAATTTTATATGGAACCAAAAAAGAGCTTGTATAGCCAAGACAATCTAAGCAAAAGAACAAAGCTGGAGACATCATGCTACCTGACTTCGAACTATACTACAAGGCTACAATAACCAAAAGAGCATGGTACTGGTGCCAAAACAGATATATAGGCCAATGGAACAGAACAGAGGCCTCAGAAATAACACCACACATCTACAACCATTTGATCTTCAACAACTCAGACAAAAACAAGCAATAGGGAAAGGATTCCCTATTTAATAAATAGCGCTGGGAAAGCTGGCTAGCCATATGCAGAAAACTGAAACCGGATCCCTTCCTGACACCTTATACAAAAATTAACTCAAGATTGATTAAAGACTTTAGTGTAAAACTCAAAACCATAAAAACCCTAGAAGAAAACCTAGGCAATACCCTTCAGGACATAGGCATGGGCAAAGACTTCATGATGAAAACACCAAAAGCAATTGCAACAAAAGCCAAAATTGGCAAATGGGATCAAATTAAACTAAAGAGCTTCTGCACAGCAAAGTAAACTATTATCAGAATGAACAGGAAACCTACAGAATGGGAGAAATTGTTTGCATTCACTTCATTGCAAAGGTCTAATATACAGAATCTACAAGGAACTGAAACAAATTTACAAGAAAAAAGACAAATGATCCTATCAAAAAGTGGGCAGAGGATATGAACAGACACTTCTCAAAAGAAGACATTTATGTAGCCATCAAACATATGAAAACAAGCTCAACATCACACTAATCATTAGAGAAATGCAAATCAAAACCACAAAGAGATATCATCTCACACCAGTCAGAATGGTGATTATTAAAAAGTTAAGAAACAATATATGCTGGCAAGGCTGTGGAGAAATAGGAACGCTTTTACACTGTTGGTGGGAGGGTAAATTAGTTCAACCATTCTGGAAGACAGTGTGGCAATTCCTAAAGGATCTAGTACCAGAAATACCATTTGACCCACTAATACCATTACTGGGTATATACTCATCATTCTACTATAAAGACACATGCACCCATATGTCTATTGCAGCACTATTTACAATAGCAAAGACATGGAACCAACCCAAATGTCCATCAATGATAGACTGGATAAAGAAAATTTGGTACATATACACCATGGAATACTATGCAGCCATAAAAAGGAATGAGATAATGTCCATTGCAGGGACATGGATGAAACTGGAAGCCATCATCCTCAGCAAACTAACACAGGAACAGAAAACCAAACGCTGCATGCTCTCATGCATAAGTGGTAGCTGAACCATGAGAACACATGAACACAGGAAGAGAAACAATACATACTGGGGCCTGTTGGGGAGTAGGGGGCAAGGGGAGGGAGAGCATTAAGACAAATGGCTAGGCCAGGCGCGGTGGCTCAAGCCTGTAATCCCAGCACTTTGGGAGGCCGAGACGGGTGGATCACGAGGTCAGGAGATCGAGACCATCCTGGCTAACACGGTGAAACCCCGTCTCTACTAAAAATACAAAAAACTAGCCGGGCGAGGTGGCGGACGCCTGTAGTCCCAGCTACTCCGGAGGCTGAGGCAGGAGAATGGCGTAAACCCGGGAGGGGGAGCTTGCAGTGAGCTGAGATCCGGCCACTGCACTCCAGCCCGGCGACAGAGCAAGACTCCGTCTCAAAAAAAAAAAAAAAAAAAAGACAAATGGCTAATGCATGCGGGGCTTAAAACCTAGATGATAAGTTGACAGGTGCAGTAAACCACCATGGCACACGTATACCTATGTAACAAACCTACACGTTCTGCACTTGTATCCTGCAACTTAAAGTAAAACAAAATTTTTTTTAAAGATTGGAAAAAAAACTGATTTAGATGGCTCACATTACTAAAGGTATGACTTTCAGTAAAGCCATAGCAATCAAGACAAGATGAAATCAGCATAAAGGTAGTCAAATACATCAATGAAGTAGAACAAATGGTTAGAAATAGGTAAAACATATATGGTCCATTGTCTTTTTAAAGACATACCAAGGTAATTTAATTGAGAAGGGAAAGTTTTTTCAACAAATGGTGCTAGACTAACTGAATAAACAAATCACCTTGAAAACTCAATCTGAGGTGGACTGTAGTCCTAAAATCAGAAAGCTAAAACTAAAATGTTTCTCAAAGAAAACATAGGAGAATACATTTGCAACTTTGGGATAAAGATTTTTTTAAAGGACCCAAAAGCACTAAGCATAAAAGAAAAAAATTGATAATTAGCTTTAGTCGAATTAAAAACTCCTGTCATCAAAGGCACTGTTAAGAAGATTAAATCCGGCCACTGCACTCCAGCCTGGGCGAGAGAGCCAGACTCCGTCTCAAAAAAAAAAAAAAAAAAAAAAAAAAAAAGATTAAAAATAGGTCAGACATGGTGGCTCCTGCTTGTAATCCCAGCATTTTGGGAGACCGAGATGGTGGATTATCTGAGGTCAGGAGTTTGAGACCAGCCTGGCCAACCTGGTAAAACCCTGTCTCTATTAAAAAAAAAAATATATATATATATATATATACACACACACATACACACACAAAAAAATACAAAACTTTGCCGGGCATCGTGACGCATGCCTATAGTCCCAGCTGAGGCAGGAGAACTGCTTGAACCTGAGAGGCAGAGAGGTTGCAGTGAGCCAAGATCATGCCACTGCACTTCAGCCTGGGCAAAAGGGCGAGACTCCATCTCAAAAAAAAGAAAAGAAAAAGAAAAAGATAAAAATGGAAGCCACCAACTGGGAGAAAATACTTGCAGTACATATATCTGATGAAGGAATTATATCCAGAAGTGTAAATTAGATTTGTAAATCTAACCGTAGATTAGAATTGCAATTTGTAAATTGTGAAGAATACACATTAATAATAAGAACCCAAGCAGCAAAAGACTTGAACAGACACTTAATAAAAGAAGATATGTGGATGGGCAATAAACACGTGAAAAGACTCAGCATCTTAGTCATCAGAGAAATACAAATTAAAGCCACAGTTAAATACCATTTCACACCCCACTAGAATAGACAAATAGATTAATAAAATAGAATAGAGACTCCATAAATAGACCCACACAAATATAGTCAACTGCTCCTCAACAAAGAAGCAAGGGAAATTCAATGGAGAGAGGATAGTCTTTTCAACAAATGTTGCTTAAACAACTGGACAACCATAAGCAAAAAAAAAAAAAAAAAATGAACATAGAGATAGACTTACATCTTTCACAAAAGCTATCTCAAATGAATCATAGATCTAACGTAAAATGCAAAACTATAAAACTCTAGAACAGGGGTCCCCAGCCCTGGGTACCAGTCCATGGCCTGTTAGGAACCAGGTCACACAGCAGGAGGTTAGCCATGGGCGAGTGAGTGTTATCTCCTGAGCTTAGCCTCCTGTGAGATCAGCAGCATTAGATTATCATAGGAGCATGAACCATAACATGAACTATGCATGCAAGAGATGTAGGTTGCACACTCCTTATGAGAATCTAATACCCAATGATCTGAAGTGAAACAGTTTCATCTCGAAACCACTGGTGAATGAACATTGGCTTCAACTTTAGGTCACCAGCAGTATTAGCTGCTAACAACAGAACCTGTCCTTTGAAGTTTGGAGCCAGATGTTGACTTCTCTCTAGCTGTGAAAGTCCTAGATGGCATCTTCTTTCAATAGAAGACTGTTTTATACACTGAAAATCTGTTGTTTAGTATAGTCATCTTCATCAATTATCTTATCTATATCTTCTGAATAACTTGCTGCAGCTTCTACATCAGCACTTGCTGCTTTCCTTTGCATTTTTATGTTATGGAGATGGCTTCTTTCATTAAACTTCGTAAACCAATCTCTGCTAGATTCCAACTTTTCCTTTGTAGCTGTCTCAACTCTGTCAGCCTCCATAGAATTGAAACAAATCAGAGCCTTGTTCTGGATTAGGCTTTAGCTTAAGGGAATGTTGTAGCTGGCTTGATCTTCCATCCAGGCCACTCAAATTTTCTCCATGTCAGCAAGAAGACTCTTCTATTTTCTTACCATTTGTGTGTTCACTGGAGTAGTATTTTTAATTTCCTTGAATAACTTTTCCTTTGCAATCACAATTTGGCTAACTGTTTGACACATCATACTAGCTTTCTGCTTTTCTCAGCTTTCACATGCCTTTCTCACTAAGCTTAATCATTTCTAGCTTTTGATCCTGAGTGAGAGACATGCAACTCTTCCTTTCACTTGAACACTTAGAGGCCATTGTAGGATTATTAATTGGCCTAATTTCAATGATGTTGTGTCTCTAGGAATAGAGAAGTCTGAGAAGAGTATGAGAGTCAGGGGATTTGCCAGTCTGTAGAGCAGCCAGAACACATACAACATTTATTGATTATGTTTGCCATCTTACATGGACATGGTTCATGGCACCCAAAGATAATTGCAATAGTAACATCAAAGATCGTGATCACAGATCACCATAACAGAAATAATAATGAAAAAGTTTGACATATTGCGAGAATTACCAAAATGTGACTGACACAGAGACATGAAGTGAGCGCATGCTATTGGAAAAATAGGACCAACAGACCTGCTTGACACAGAATTGTCACAAAATTTCCAGTTGTAAAAATAAACACAATATCTATGATGTGCAATAAAGTGAAGTGCAATAAAACAAGGTGTGTTCATATTACACTTTCTTCCTTTTGGGTTCAACGTCTTGATTTTTGATGTATATGATTTAATAATTCTTTCAGCCAGAGTCTGTGAGTGACAGATTCTTCAGGGTTTATCTGAAAATGCTTTTATTTTTCTCTCACTGTTGATTGTCAGTTTGATAAGGTAGGAATTCTGGGTTGACAACACTTTGAAAATATTATTTCCCAATTTTTATTTATTTTGGGGGAGTCTTTTTTTCTATAAACATCTTTTAAATTTTCTTTATCTGATGTTCTGCAATTTTACCATGATGTGGTTTGTTTTTCTTTTCCTACTTGAAAAGTCATTCTTCAATCGCGAAAACTTTTTAGTTATTACTTCTCTAAGAGTTGCTTCTCCCGTATTTTCTATTCTCTTCTGAAATGTCTGCTAGACCCTGTTGGGCTTTAGCCTTCTAGACATCAAATTTTTTAATCTCATTATTATTAGCATCTCTTTATATTACTATGCTGAATTACAGTTTCCTAGCTTTCTTTTCCATTCCCTAGTCTTCTCTAATTATTAGGGTGTGGAGGAGGGACTTTATTTGTTTGTTTTGTAGAGACAGGGTCTCCCTCTGTCACCCAGGTTGGAGTGCAAAGGTGTAATCATAGCTCACTGTAGCCTCCATCTCCTGGGCTCAAGGGATCCTTCTGCCACATTCTCCCGAGTAACTCAGACTATAGGCAGGTGCCACCATGCCTGGCTATTTTTTAAATAATATTTTGTGTGTTGAAGAGATGAGGTCTTGCTACATTGCCAAGGTTGCTCTCAAACTCTTGGCTTCAAGTGACACCCAACCTGAGCCCCCAAATGCTGGGAATACAAGCCTGAATTACCATGCTCAGCACCTTAATGGTTTCTAACTTCCTTTTAAATCACTCATTAACTTTTTTTTATCTTACTCTTTTCCATTTTAAAAGTATTATTTGGTTCTTTTTCAAATCCTCCTATTCTTTTTAAAAATATTATATTTTTCTTTTTCTTTTTTTTTTTTTTGTTGAGACGGAGTCTCGCTCTGTCGCCCAGGCTGGAGTGCAGTGGCCGGATCTCAGCTCACTGCAAGCTCCGCCTCCCGGGTTCACACCATTCTCCTGCCTCAGCCTCCCAAGTAGCTGGGACTACAGGCGCCCGCCACCTCGCCTGGCTAGTTTTTTGTATTTTTTTTTTAGTAGAGACGGGGTTTCACTGTGTTAGTCAGGATGGTCTCGATCTCCTAACCTTGTGATTCACCCATCTCGGCCTCCCAAAGTGCTGGGATTACAGGCTTGAGCCACCACGCCCGGCTTTTGTTTATTTTTCTCCTATATTTTAAAGGTTTAATCTTGTTAAACATATTTTACATTCTCTTTCAGATTGTTTTGTTATATCCAATTCTGGGAGGGTTAATCCTTTTGATGACATCTGATGTCTCTCCAGCATCATAGTTCGCATGTAATTTTGTATTGTAAACCCATCTTTATCTTATTTATTATTCTTCCATGAGACTTTTATGGGTCTTGTTTGTGGAAATATTTCTACAGGAAAATTTCATGATTACTTCTTTTATGATCCTGGGGCACCATCAGTAGTAGTCTTGAACTAGTATTAGGATTATTTTTTGAGATTTCAATACTGTGCAGGTAGGACAGATTTAGATTGTAAAGCCTGGAGTTTCAATGACTAGTAGTGACTTTTTTTGTCCTTACTTATGGCCTTGAACAGATGATAGTATTATTTAATGCTATTTAATGCTTCTTTGGGCTAGTCAGTAGAATTTTTCTAATCTTCTTTTCTTGGTTGATCCTACTCCTTAAGGCTTAGGAATTAAGCTGGTGGCTCAGGTCCAGCTCCCTTGCTTCACACAGCATAGAAATCATGCCTCCTGTCCCCTGAATGCATGGAAATTGCAACAGTGCTTGCTCCCCTCATAGTAGTAACTTTACTCTTTATTTCTGCCACTTGTGATTTTTCTTCAAGAAAGAAAGCCTGCTTGCATATTTGAATTATTGTCATATTTTATTTATAACTTCTATGTTTGTAAACAAGAAGGAGATCCATCCATGTCTACTCCTTCTGTCTTTTTGCTGTAAGTCAAGAGTCATTTCTTAAAGTTAAGAAATAATTTGTCAATTTTTAGAACAAGGGTCTTGGTCCATATCTTCAAATCTTAACACAATGCTGTCGAATAGAAGGTACCCAGCAAACGTTTGCTGACTGGCTTCTTTGCCATTTGCATCTTGGTTGAGGGTATCTAGTCTAAGCTGAACTAACAATTCCTCTGTCACAATCACCTGTTTAACACCTTGTGCTACGCAATTCAAGACTCTAGCCTCCGAAATACCTAAATTACCCACAAAATACAGCAAAAGTAGTACTGGTATCTTTAAGACTGTATTTTTACATAAAGAAAGTCAGACTCAAAGATTAAGTGGCTTGTTCATATCATATAACTAGTTTTAGAATTATGATCTTGAAAAAAAAGTGACATTAGTTATTCATCAACCCAACCCCCTCATTCTACATAAAGGCTGAGTGATTAGTTCCAGATCAGTAATTAAGTGGTAGCAGAGCAGGTACTAGACTCAGATCTCCTTGTAACTGATCAAGTGCTTCTGCTGCCTCCTCACAGTGCCTGCCTTTATCGTTGATTGCAACAGGCAGCATCAACTTCCTTTTATTTGAGCTCCATATTTTGGAACATATTTAATAGCAACATTTTTCTTTTATAACACCAGTGTGATAATAATAATTTTCCTATATTCTTTTAAATCGTACAAAGCAGTATATCTAGAATTGTTAGCCCTATTTTCAATGCTTTTACTACACATTTTCAATGCTTTTGCTACATATCTTGGAAGTTTAAAAACAGAACATATACAACACACACATGCTGGTTGAGAAAGCAGCATAAAATGATATTAAAGATTCCAAACAAAAAATATTAATTTCTTCTCCTAGACAAAATTAGAGTCTATTTTGAAAAGTTTGATTTTAATAAGCAGGGAAATAAAAATATATTTCCTTAGTCTAAGAAATTTCATCTGCAGATCCTTTCTGGTACCTGGCTTAATCTTTTGGGGTTTAAAATCCAGGCATCTCTCATTTGTCCTAATTTGAAATAGTTTGGTGACAATAAAGTTAACTCTTAAATGAGAGGACAATGTTTAGGAAAATTTATTCTGGTTGTAAAGAAAAAAAAAACCTGAAAGATTTATACAAATAAAATACATAAAGTATAGTCTTTATTTAAGGTAAAATTTGTCTGGTATTAACTACCTGGTTCAGTATTTCAACAAACTGGTTAAATGTTTTTTCCTTTTTTAATTCTTATTATACTTTGGTATGCACGGCTAAATATTTTAATAAACATGTTTCCTGATGGTGCAGTGCAGCATAAGTATTGAAAGGCAAGTGCAGGAAGATGTGCCAGTTCTTAGAACTGTTTCTGTTTCTGTTTTGAGCTAGTCAATTGAGCTTAATGATTAAACCTATTGTAAACTTTTGGATTGGTAATTGGAGTCTCAATCCAAAGGTCCAGTCTAGGTCAATGGTATCTATCCAAGGCATAAACCAGGGAGTGGAGAAAACTATGCTCTACACTGAATTACCTAAAAATTCCTAGAGGATAGCAGCCAATTTATTCAGTACTTATGATGTACTAGACATCATCTTAAACTTTTTAATGTATTAATTCATTCAAGCCTCATGACAGCCCTATAAGATACGGTTTACTAGCATGCACATAATAGGTGGGAAAACTGAGACTCAAAAATGTTGAATAATTTGCTCAAAGTTAATAACTTGCTCAAAGTTAGTGAGGCGCATCATTGGGATCTAAACTCAGGCAGTTTGGCCACAGAGTTTTCTTTCCCCTACTCTTGTACATTTTCCCCCTATACTCTCAAGTATCTATTTTAACCACTATATTCCATGTTAGATCGTCAACATTTGTGTCATTAAAGAACAACAAGTGGTGGACATATCCAGAATTTCAAGTAAAAGGATCTAATACCTGGAAATCCAGGAATAATCCACTAAGCCAAGATTTTAGCCCCTTCATTTAAGAAAGTAACTTTTCAAATGGAATCAACACTTTAAGCATCACTGATTCTATGTTAAAATAATCCATGCCCCTCAGCCAATTACATAGCCAAACTGGAATAAATTTACTTTAAAAATCCCTTCCCTTTCACAGACTTCTTTTTTTAATTTAGGGGGTGGTTATGTGAGGAAGCAAGAAGGGAGACTGCTTAAGGAGCAGAAGAAAGATTTACAACACCAGGATTAAGACAAAAGAACACTACGGCTGCCTAAAACCAACTTTCTGCCTCCAGAAAACACTTCTCTGGACTCTTTTGTTTTTTAACCCACAAATGAAAATATCCTCCAGGAACAGTCACATGAGTTAGACTTACTGAGTTTGCCTCTGAAAGAAGTACTGTAATTGAGTGAAATTAAAGCCAAGTGTCTGTGGTCAGATTATTTTCTGACAAACAATAAACTCTCACTGACCTTTCACAACAACCTGTATTTTCCACAGTGTAAGAATTATCAAGCCAGGTGCAGTGGCTCACGCCTGTAATCCCAGCACTTTGGGAGGCCAAGGCGGGCAGATCACTTGAGGTCAGGAGTTCGAGACCAGTGTGGTCAGATGGTGAAACCCCGTCTCTACTAAAAATACAAAAATTAGCCAAGCGTGGGGCACGCGCCTGTAGTCCCAGCTACTTGTAAGACTGAGGCAGGAGAATTGCTTGAACCCGGGAGGTGGAGGTTGGAGTGAGCCGAGATCGTGCCACCACACTCCAGAACGAGACTCCATCTCAAAACAAAAACAAAACAACAACAAAAATGATCAATGCTATGAAGTCAGACCTTGGGGATTGGGACTATTTCAACGTCCTGAAATCTCTTGCAGGACTGAGGAACTGGTGTATCCTGTGGTAGAGAATGAAGTTTAGGATATCTGGAGATAAGTGAGGATAAAGAAAAAAACAGTCCTGGTGGCAAAGAGCAGGAAATTCTATGAACCAGGAGAGGTGTAGAACATGGTCAAGTAAGGTACTACTCATGTGTTTTGAGGTTAAGATACTCTCCCTTTGAGAGGAGTTAAAATATTTTCTACCATTATGACTGTGGACATCTGTCTATGATTATATCAGGCTTAGCACAAGTTGGAAAATGTCAATGGGAAGAAATATAATAAAGCTTAATTATGTTTTCATTTTACTTTCATCATCAAGAGTGAAGGTGCCCAAAGGCTGTACTGCTTCTTGTGTTTTTCTTAGAAGAATGCCCAATGTGAAAAGGCTGGAGTTCTGGCAAAACTGAGATTTGTTCTAAGTTTTTAGCATAGGACCTAGAACATAGTAAGAATTTTTAAAACTATAGGTATTATAATAATTAAATGCACAAATAGCATAAATATTGTTGTACATCAATGTTTACTGTCAAATCAGAGTAACTTCTCATTGAAATTTACTCAGAGCAGAATTTGAAGTTCTTTTTTTATTTTTCACAATGAGGTCATTACTTTTTCAAGAAAAATAAAAGTGAGAGAGACTTAATTTATACGTTATCTTAATTTATATATATGTTACTCCAGCCTGGAGTAATTATTCAAAATAAATTTTGAATGCAATAAAATTAATTTATGCAAAATTTTGTGTTTTTATGTATATTTTCCCTACTAAGACATTTGTAGCTTTCATCAGTTTCTCAGAGATATGTGTGACCTCTCTCCCTCTTAAAAAAAATGTAAAAACAATTTATGTCTATACCTGAACAAAGGAACCCAAGCAAGAATATTCAACAATTACATAGGATGGGATGGGATAGGATAAAAAGAAATGGAGTAGAGTGGAGTGGAGTGAAGTGAAAAGAAACAGAATTTACCACCTCAAATGCACTCTCAATAAAATGTACAAGGCAAAATAGTAACAGCAAACAGTGCCAGTCTTTCACTCTTGTTCTTTAAATCATAGTGAGAACCCTCTCCTTTTCCACTGGGTTTACCCCAAAGCTAAGAGATATCCCTTATATAAACAGCCAATTGAAAAATGCTGCTCAGAACCAGAGAAAAGCTTGTCTTTTTGAGGAGCTGGTATGCCTATGCTGTTAGACATAGGATCTTTATCACTTATTATGCCTCCTTTTGGATCTTAGCACTCAGAGACTTCAGGAATATATTTTGTATTTATTTTAAGCAACTCCTGCTAAGCCTTGAACTTCCATGTTTTCTGTCCCCCACGCTGCACTCTTTCTTATGTTGTTTTTGTACTTTGGTCCTTGTTTTTAATGTTTTTGCTATAACTGTGTCCCTTGTAAGTCACCATATATTTCCCTTTAAGTGTAGATATCACTTACATAAAGGAAAAAAGGAAGGGAGGGAGGGAGGAAGGGAGGGAAGAAGGGAGGGAGGGAGGAAGGGAGGGAAGAAGGGAGGGAGGGAGGGAAGGAGGGAAGGGAAGGGAAGGGAAGGAAGGGGAGGGGAGGGGAAGGGAGGGGAGGGGAGGGGAAGGGAAGGGAAGGGAAGGGAAGGGAAGGGAAGGGAACAGGAAGGAAGGAAAAAAAAAAAAACTTTGTGAGGTATGCCCTTTAATTGAGGTCTTATAAATTTGGCAGTCTTAATGGGGTAAAATCCATAGTACATAATATTTTAACCTGAATGAAACTATTTTACAACCTTAAACAAACAAGCAAAAACACATTTGCTCCAAGTTTAAATTTTACTATTTTTGTTCTGGTAAATTTTCTCATTCTAGTTCTCTAAATACTGTGTATACAGTATTCTCTAAATACTGGTTAGGGCAGTGGGATAGGGGGAGGACAGATCCATCCCCAGCTACCACTCCATCAGCAGCCAGTATGTCAGACCCCTCCATTGGTCTTCAACAGTGGATCTTTGCAGCCATGCTCCATGCTCCTGCTAGCTCCCCAACCTTCTGTCCTCCCCAGTTACCTGCTGGGAGGGCATACTCCCTCTCCTGCTGCCTTTCCCAATTGGCATTACTTACTGTCAGGCCTCTGAGCCTAAGCCAAGCCATCGCATCCCCAGTGATTTGCACGTATACGCCCAGGTGGCCTGAAGTAACTGAAGAATCACAAAAGAAGTGCAAATGCCCTGCCTCGCCTTCACCGATGACATTCCACCACAAAAGAAGTGAAAATGGCTGGTCCTTGCCTTAAGCGATGATATTATCTTGTGAAATTCCTTTTCCTGGCTCATCCTGGCTCAAAAAGCTCCCCCACTGAGCACCTTGTGACCCCCCACTCCTGCCTGCCAGAGAACAACCCCCCTTTGACTGTAATTTTCCTTTACCTACCCAAATCCTATAAAACGGCCCCACCTTTATCTCCCTTGGCTGACTCTCTTTTCGGACTCAGCCCGCCTGCACCCAGGTGAAATAAACAGCCATGTTGCTCACACAAAGCCTGTTTGGTGGTCTCTTCACACGGATGCGCATGACATTTTGGTGACGTGACTCGGATCAGGGGACCTCCCTCTGGAGATCAATCCCCTGTCCTCCTGCTTTTTGCTCCATGAGAAAGATCCACCTATGACCTCTAGTCCTCAGACCAACCAGCCCAAGGAACATCTCACCAATTTTAAATCAGGTAAGCGGCCTCTTTTTACTCTCTTCTCCAACCTCTCTCACTATCCCTCGATCTCTTTCTCCTTTCAGTCTTGGCACCACCCTTCAATCTCTCCCTTCTCTTAAGTTCAATTCCTTTCATTTACTGGTAGAGACAAAAGAGACACGTTTCATCCGTGGACCCAAAACGCGGCGCCGGTTACAGACTGGGGAAGGCGGCCTTCCCTTGGTGTTTAATCATTGCAGGGACGCCTCTCTGATTACTCACCCACGTTTCAGGGGTGTCTGACCATGCTGCAGGGATATCTGCCTTGGTCCTTCACCCTAAGCGGCAAGTCCCGCTTTTCTGGGGGAGGGGCGAGCACCCCAACCCCTACCCTCCCTGTCTCTACCCCTTCTCTGCTTTTCTGGGGGAGGGGCAAGAACCCCGACCTCTTTTTTTGCGCCCTGACGTCTTATTTTTGTGCCCCCTCTTATTTTTGCCCCCCGATCTCTTATTTTGCACCCCATACCTTATTTCTGCTCCCCGACCCCTTTCCTGCTTTTCTGGAGAGCAAGAACCCCCAAATTCCTTCTCTCTGTGTCTCCACTCTCTCTTTTATCTGGGCTTGCCTCCTTCACCGTGGGCAACCTTCTACCCTCCATTCTTCCTTCTTCTCCATAACCTGTGTTCTCAAGAATTTAAACCTCTTCAACTCACACCTGATCTAAAACCTAAATGCCTATTTTCTTCTACAATGCTGCTTAACCCCAATACAAACTCGACAGTAGTTCTAAATAGCCAGAAAACAGCACTTTCGATTTTTCCATCCTACAAGATCTAAATAATTGTTGTAAAATGGGCAAACGGTCTGAGGTGCTTGACGTCCAGGCATTCTTTTACACATCAGTCCTTCCCTAGTCTCTGTTCCCAATGCAACTCGTCCCAAATCTTCCTTCTTTTCCTCCCACCTGTCCCCTCAGCCCCAACCCCAAGCATCGCTGAGTCTTTCTAAAAATCATCCCTTTCTACAGACCCATCTGACCTCTCCCCTCCTCGCCAGGCCAAGCTAGGTCCCAACTTTTCCTCAGTCTCTGCTCCCCCACCCTCTAGTCCTTTTCTCACCTCCCCTCCTCACACCGGTCTGGCTTACAGTTTTCCTTCCGCAACTAGCCCTCCCCCACCTGCCCAGCAATTTCCTCTTAAAAAAGTGGATAGAGCTAAAGGCATAGTCAAGGTTAATGTTTCTTTTTCTTTATCCGACCTCTCCCAAATCAGTTAGCATTTAGGCTCTTTTTCATCAAATATGAAAAGCTTAGAGGCCCAGTTCATGGCCCGTTTAGCAGCAACCCTGAGACACTTTTCAGCCTTAGACCCTGAAAGGTCAGAAGGCCGTCTTATTCTCAATATGCATTTTATTTTATTACCCAATCTGCTTCTGACATTAAATAAAACCCCAAAAATTAAATTCCAGCCCTCAAACCCCACAACAGGACTTAATGAACCTCGCCTTCAAGGTGTACAATAATAGAGTAGAGGCAGCCAAGTAGCAACTTATTTCTGAGTTGCAATTCCTTGCCTCCACTGTGAGACAAACCCCAGCCACATCTCCAGCACACAACTCCAAACGCCTGAACCGCAGCTGCCAGGGGTTCCTCCAGAACCTCCTCCCCCCAAGGAGCTTGCTACAAGTGCCGGAAATCTGACCACTAGGCCAAGGAATGCCTGCAGCCCGGGATTCCTCCTAAGCTGAGTCCCATCTGTGCGGGACCCCACTGGAAACTGGACTATCCAACTCGCCTGGCAGCCACTCTCAGAGCCCCTGGAACTCTGGCTCAAGGCTCTCTGACTGACTCCTTCTCAGATCTTCTCGGCTTAGCGGCTGAAGACTGATGCTGCCTGATCGCCTCGGAAGCCTCCTGGACCATCACAGACGCTTTGGGTAACTCTTAGAGTGGAGGGTAAGTCCGTCCCCTTCTTAATCAATGTGGAGGCTACCCACTCCACATTACCTTCTTTTCAAGGGCCTGTTTCCCTTGCCTCCATAACTGTTGTGGGTATTGATGGCCAGGCTGATAAACCTCTTAAAATTCCCCAACTCCAGTGCCAACTTGGACAACATTCTTTTACGCACTCCTTTTTACTTATCCCCACCTGTCCAGTTCCCTTATTAGGTCAAGACATTTTAAATTATCTGCTTCCCTGACTATTCCTGGGCTACAGCCACACTTCATTGCTGCCTTTTCCCCCAGTTCAAAGCCTCCTTCACATCCTCCCCTCGTATCCCCCCACCTTAACCCACAAGCATAGGATACCTCTCCTTGGTGACTGATCATGCACCCCTTACCATCTCATTAAAACCTAATCACCCTTACCCCACTAATGCCAATATCCCA
The DNA here is from genome assembly GCF_009764315.1 of Trachypithecus francoisi. Classification (NCBI taxonomy): domain Eukaryota; kingdom Metazoa; phylum Chordata; class Mammalia; order Primates; family Cercopithecidae; genus Trachypithecus; species Trachypithecus francoisi. The sequence goes on from NW_022681453.1 coordinate 88,644,262, forward strand.
TCCCGCAGCACGCTTTAAAAGGATTAAAGCCTGTTATCACTCGCCTGCTACAGCATGGCCTTTTAAAACCTATAAACTCCCCTTACAATTCCCCCGTTTCACCTGTCCTAAAACCAGACAAGCCTTACAGGTTAATTCAAGATCTCTGCGCCCATATCCTCTCCTATCCTCAATACCTCCCTCCACAACCCATTATTCTATTCTGAATCTCAAACATACTTTCTTTACTATTTCCCTACACCCCTCCTCCCAGCCTCTCTTTGCTTTCACTTGGACTGACCCTGACACCCATCGGGCTCAGCAAATTACCTAGGCTGTACTGCTGCAAGGCCTCACAGACAGCCCCCATTACTTCAGTCAAGCCCAAATTTCTTCCTCATCTGTTACCTATCTCCGCAAAATTCTCGTATAAAAACACACGTGCTCTCCCTGCTGATCGTGTCCGGCTAATCTCCAAAACCCCAATCCCTTCTATAACACAACTCCTTTCCTTCCTAGGCATAGTTAGTGCCGACAGAATTCTTACACAAGAGCCAGGACCGCGTCCTGCAGCCTTTCTGTCCAAACAACTTGAACTCACTGTTTTAGCCTAGCCCTCATGTCTGCGCGCAGTGGCTGCCACTGCTTTAATACTGTTAGAGGCCCTAAAAATCACAAACTATGCTCAACTCTCTACAGTTCTCATAACTTCCAAAATCTATTTTCTTTCCCCAACCATCGCTCAGGACAAAGCTTATGCTGATAAGTTAGCTAAAAAAGCAGCTAGCTTCCAACTTCTATTCCTCACGGCAGTTTTCCTCCTTCACATCGGCCACTCCCACCTACTCCCCCGCTGAAACTTCCACCTATCAATCTCTTCCCACACAAGGCAAATAGTTCTTAGACCAAGGAAATTATCTCCTTCCAGCCTCACAGGCCCATTCTATTCTGTCATCATTTCATAACCTCTTCCATTAGGTTACAAGCTGCTAGCCTGTGGCTTAGAACCTCTCATTTCCTTTCCATCATGGAAACCTGTCCTAAAGGAGATCACTTCTCAGTGTTCCATCTGCTATTCTACTGCCCCTCAGGGATTGTTCAGGCCCCCTCCCTTTCCTACACATCAAGCTCGAGGATTTGCCCCTGCCCAGGACTGGCAAATTGACTTTACTCACATGCCCCGAGTCAGAAAACTAAAATATCTCTTAGTCTAGGTAGACACTTTCACTGGATAGGTAGAGGCCTTTCCCACGGGGTCTGAGAAGGCCACCGCGGTCATTTCAGACGTAATTCCTCGGTTTGGCCTTCCTACCTCCTATACAGTCTGATAATGGACCAGCCTTTAATAGTCAAATCACCCAAGCAGTTTCTCAGGCTCTTAGTATTCAGTGAAACCTTTATATCCTTTACCATCCTCAATCTTCAGGAAAGGTAGAATGGACTAATGGTCTTTTTAAAAAACACCTCACCAAGCTCAGTCACCCACTTAAAAAGGACTAGACAATACTTTTACCACTTTCCTTTCTCAGAGTTCAGGCCGGTCCTCGGAATGCTACAGGTTACAGCCCATTTGAGCTCCTGTGTGAACACTCCTTTTTATTAAGTCCCAGTCTCATTCCAGACACCAGAACAACTTAAACTGCACCCCAAAAACTTAGAGCCTAAAAACTCACCAACCAAGCAAGTAATTATGCCAAACCCCCTTAGGCTCTCTCTAATTAGATGTCCTAGGTCCCCCCAATTCTTAGTCCTTTAATACCTGTTTTTTCTCTTTCTCTTATACAGACCTTTTTTTTTTTTCTTTTTTTTTTGAGACGGAGTCTCCCTCTGTCACCCAGGCTGGAGTGCAGTGGCCAGATCTCAGCTCACTGCAAGCTCCGCCTCCCAGGTTTATGCCATTCTCCTGCCTCAGCCTCCCGAGTAGCTGGGACTACAGGCGCCCGCCACCATGCCCGGCTAGTTTCTTTTTGTATTTTTTAGTACAGACGGGGTTTCACCATGTTAGCCAGGATGGTCTCGATCTCCCGACCTCGTGATCCGCCCGTCTCGGCCTCCCAAAGTGCGAGGATTACAGGCTTGAGCCACCGCGCCTGGCCTCTTTTACAGACCTTATGTCTTCCGTTTAGTTTTTCAATTCATACAAAACCTCATCCAGGCCATCACCAATCATTCTATATGACAAATGTGTCTTCTAATGACCCCACAATATCACCCCTTACCACAAAATTTTCCTTCAGCTTGGTCTCTCCCACTCTAGGTTCCCACGCCGCCCCTAATCCCGCTTGAAGCAGCCCTGAGAAACATCACCCATTCTCTCTCCATACCACCCCCCAAAAATTTTCGCCACCCCAACACTTCACACTATTTTATTTTTCTTATTAATATAAGAAGGCAGGAATGTCAGGCCTCTGAGCCCAAGCCAAGCCATCGCATCCCCTGTGACTTGCACGTATACGCCCAGATGGCCTGAAGTAACTGAAGAATCACAAAAGAAGTGCAAATGCCCTGCCTCGCCTTCACCGATGACATTCCACCACAAAAGAAGTGAAAATGGCCGGTCCTTGTCTTAAGCGATGATATTATCTTGTGAAATTCCTTTTTCTGGCTCATCCTGGCTCAAAAAGCTCCCCCACTGAGCACCTTGTGACCCCCACTCCTGCCCACCAGAGGACAACACCCCTTTGACTAATTTTCCTTTACCTACCCAAATCCTATAAAACAGCCCCACCCTTATCTCCCTTCGCTGACTCTTCAGGCGCAGCCGGCCTGCACCCAGGTGAAATAAACAGCCATGTTGCTCACACAAAGCCTGTTTGGTGGTCTCTTCACACGGACACGCATGACACTTACCCTTATTTATTGTTTCATTAGAAGCTTTCTCTGATGTTTACAAAAGGGAGTATGCAGCCCATCCAATATTGAATTCCTTTATAGAGAAGCTCTACAGCCCAAGGGATCCAGCATTAGGATCATTGAAATTTTCTGTTCTGAATTACAGCGGGCTTTTCTTTAACATCATTGTTTTACTCAATACTTCCCCTCCCACATCCTCCTTTTCCAGGCCAGCTCTGGCACACAGTGGGGAACTAACAAATATTCGTTGAATAAGCAGGAAAGTCATTTTAAAATGGTTTTAAAATTGTTGATTCATTTCCTACATCTGGAAAGTGGGAAATTTGTGTGCAAACCGTGAGATCATTTCACTTAAACCTTAGTGATGAGTTTCTTTAACTTCTCTCTTAAAATGAAATTCTATTCTGTGCATGTTTGGTTGTGTGTGTGTTATGTACGTGTGTGTACATGTTTGCTGCATTTGTGTCTCGTTGTTCATAATGATTTACCCTTTCCTTAATTTAACCCAACAGACCTAAACATGTGTTACTAATTGTTTTAATTATTACTCTTCTACCAATTCAGTCTGGAGTTAAAAGAGCATAAAGAGACCAATTCAATTATGTCACTCTTCCCCCTGCCCATTCACACCCACACCTATTCATTTCTGTTCAACCATCTGCTAGGCTTTACTGATTTGGTCTTTTATATCCCATAAATGGCATCTTGCTGGGATGCCTCAGACCGGACAAGGCACCTCCCGGTACTTGTGCCTCAGGTGGCAGGGACAGAGGTCCCATGCCTTCTCTTACTCTGAGTTAAGCATAGCAGGACAGCATTACCTCTTTGGATCCTGATCACAATTCTCCAGATGCCCAGTCCCAAAATGATGCCAGTCAGTAGCCCACACACGACAGCCACCAGCACCCTAAGGTTCCAGGCACGGTAGGAAGCCATGGTGAAGCCAAACCACAAATCCACTCCTGGGTGAGAAACAACTAGCTTCTTTTCTTCTTGAGCTAATAAGTTTAATCAGAAACTATTCTAAAACAGAAAAATAAGTCCTCCCCTCAGTGATCTGTCAGATGGATGTCTTTATATTTTAGGACTTTTGAGGCTAATGCAGTAGGATGCCGTTTGAATCTCCTAATAAAATGTGCATACTCTGCTTTCAATTTCCTCATCCTTCACTGAAAGAGAATGTGAAAGAAGTGATTAGAGTTATGGGCATCGGGAGATAACTCCAGGCAATAAAGAAGAAGGGGAGGGGCTAGCCACAAGGGTCAAAGGGTGAATGTCCAGACAAGTCACAGAGTGAAGCAAGGGGACAAAACAGAAGAAACCAAAGAGGAAATCATGAAGGCAGTGGATGCCAGTGGTCGCCTATGGCTCGGCTTCCTGTGTTTTTGTCTTGGGAGGGTACAGCACAGATAGACTGGCAGGTGCTTCGGACCACACAAAACACTCTCTCAGGGAAATGAACTACTTTGTCAACAAGAGGATAAATGGCAATCACCACATGTGATTTTAGTGCTTTCATTTCTTTAAGGAGCCTACATTTTGACAGATGCGGTTGGTGAGTGGGCATACTGGCACAGGGTGGGTCTTGAAAAGCACTAAAGCCCAGCATGATAACTCATCTGCTACAGGCTGAATTGTGTCCCCTCCAAAATTCATATGTTGGAGTCCTAACCTTCAGTGCCTCAGAATGGGGCCTTATACGGAGATATGGTTATTACAGAGCCTATCAAGTTAAAATGAGTTTGTTAGGGTGGTCACTAATCAATATGGCTGGTGTTCTTGTAAGAAAAGGAAATCTGAACACAGACATGAATAGAGAAAGATGATCAGAAGAGACAGAGAGAGAAGATGGCCATCTACAAGCCAAAGAGTGAGTCCTCAGCAAGAAATGGCTCTGCTGACACCTTAGACTTCTAGCCACCAAAACTGTAAGAAAATAAATTTCTGTTGTTTAAGCCATCCAGTTTGTGGTACTTGATTAGAGCAGCCCTGGGAAGCTAATACATCATCAGAGTAACTACAAACTCGTGTCTTTCTATAGATGCAGCTCTCACCCTCTCCTGCCCAGGCTCCCACGTTCTCCTTCCCTATCCTCCACCCTTACCTGAAAGAACAGATAAATGAACATTCACCTCCTCAATCACAGTTTTGTTCTGGTAGAGAGAACAGATGCTCTGGTCTTCTCTGGGCACTCCCTCGCTTCATCAAATCCGTATTAAATCCCTTTAATGTGTTCGAATTGGTACAAGACATGAACAGGGTCCTCAAAAAACTCGTGTTTTCTCAGGGGTGAGATACCTAGATATAGCCACCTATAAGGCAAGTCATAACTGTTAAAATAAAAGATATCAAATTTAATTATTATGGAGCGTGGGTGCTCCTTGACTTAGAATAAGATTACATCCCAATAAATCCACCTTAAGTTAAAAATATCATGAGTCAAAATGCGTTAAATATACACCTAACCTGCTGAACGTCCTAGCTTAGACTAGCCTACCTTAAATGTGCCCAAAACACTTACAATAGCATAAAATTGGGCAAAATCATCTATCACAAAGTCTATTTTATAATAAAGTGTCAAATATCGCCTGTGATATATTGACTACTGTAGTGAAAGTGAAAAACAGAATGGTTGCACAGGTACCCCAAATACGGTTTCTACTGAATGCATATTGTTTTTGCACCATGGTGAAGTTGAAAAATCAGAAGTCAAACAAACCATCATAAATTGGAAACCTACATACTAGCCCCTTAATACCTACATACCAGCCCATCAATTCCTTCAGGAAGTATTAAGCAAGTCTTTACCAAAAAAGGCTTCACACTTAAACTAGACCTTTAGTGAACCCCCAGACACTATGGGGGTTTCCAGTTCTCTGTGACATTCACTTCATACATGTTTCGCTATAAACATAAGGCCCTAACTTTACCCCTCCCAAGAATTTTAGAAAAACAAATTGAGGTAGCACAAAATGGAAGAACCTAGAAGTACTGCTGCAGAAGTACAAAGCAAATGAATGCAAACCCATTACCTCATTTACTGGGAATAGATTTTTGAAAATCTGTTTCTGATATGTCTGCATATACATGCACAGCAAATGTCTGGAAAGGTACATGAAAACATTCCTCTTGGCAATCTGAGGAATCTGAGGTAGGAGATAGTTTTTTAATTTTATCCCTTTTATGGTTTAAAGTTTTAGCCTTGTGTATTCTTTCTATTATTATAAATAAATATATGTACCTTTTTCAATAATAAAACAATGGTTTTCAGCAAATAATAAATCTGAGAAAAGGAATTAACACCTATCATTTGTGTAGCGTATACCAAGGATGGTGCTGTATACTTTACATATGTTTATCTCATTCATTCTGTGCAAAAGCCCCACGTAACATAATGTGTTTGCCCTTTGCATGAATGAGGAAATGAGACTGAAACTGGTATTATTCTACACCGGAGCTTTATGGTTAAGTAAATTTGGATGATGCCAGGTTACACAAAGTTAAACAGTTTTCTCCACTCCAGCATTTCTTAGAGCCTTCACAATGCTCATGTCCATTGTGAACTACTAGAGAAGACACGTATGCGAGTATGTTCTCAATGTTATTGGAACTCAGAATCCTCCTCTCAAGAAGGATCTCTCAGAGGCAGGGTTCCTCAGCATGTGTTTAGAAACACTGCGCTGTGAGATCATCTGCAGAATGGTCTTAGTTGAACAGTGTGACTGAAGGAATGCATCCTGGGTCTCAAGTTTGCCATCTGGTGATGGTATTTTTCTCTTGTAGGGTTCCGAATCTTTTGAAGGGATTATAGTCTAGTTACCAGAAAACTAACTTTGATAGTGATCACACATCCTCTCTTCCACAGTTGGTGGAAGTCCTGGAGTCCTGGAATGCTGTAATGACTGCTGCTTTTAGGGCTTCCATGTCCTTAACCACATGACAAAGTTTATAAGGTTTGCCATCTATCCAGCTAGAAACTCCAGAAATTCATGGAATTGATGAAACTCCTAGGCACAGAAATTAAGATGTTGGCATTTATGTAAGGGCATTAATTACTACTGATAATAGACAAATGTGTAAAGAGTCACCAGTATTTACACATACATACAACACACACATATCCAGATGACAAAGAAGAAAAAGAAAAGAGTTAAACAGGAAATAATACATTTATTCTTTCATTCTACTCAACGCAGACATTGTGCTAGGCACTGGGGATAAAGTAGTGAACAAAAGACAAGATCCCTGTCTTTACCCAACTTACACTCAGGGAGAACTGGATTTGTACCGATGCTGCCACTAATTTGCTATGTGACTCTGGGCAAACCATGGGGCTTCCATTTCTTTATATTTTAAACAATCCAGTTGAGGCCTTCCCTTCCTGAACATTTCAGTTCTAAAGTCATTAGCTGAGGAAGAGCAAGGCAGGTATCTGTGGTACGGGGTAGAGAGGGGCAATGGCCCAGAGTAGGTGTTGGAGCCCCAGTGCGGTAAAGAAAGCATTCATAGGCCAGGTGCGGGCGCTCACACCTGTAATCCCAGCACTTTGGGAGGCCAAGGTGGGTGGATCACCTGAGGTCAGGAGTTCAAGACCACCCTGACCAACATGGTGAAACCCCATCTCTACTAAAAATACAAAAATTAGCTGGGCGTGGTGGTGCATGCCTGTAATCCCAGCTACTCAGGAGGCTGAGGCAGGAGAATCACTTAAACCTGGGAGGTGGAGGTTGCAGTGAGCCGAGATCATACCATTACTCTCCAGCCTGGCAACAGAGCAGGACTCCGTCAAGAAAGAAGAGAAAAGAAAAGGAAAGAAGGGGAGGGGAGGGGAGGGGAGGGAAGGGAAGGGAAGGGAAGGGAAGGGAAGGGAAGGGAAGAATTGATAAGAGGGAGACCTAGCATAAGATGCCAGAGCCCAGGCAGGATAAAGAAGGCATCAATAGGATGGGGGTGGGGGGAGGGGCGGGTGACCTGTCATGGAAAGACAGAGCCCAACCAGGCAGGGCAGGAGAGCGACCCAATGAGAGATATCCAGGGTGGAAAATCAAAGCCAGAGCAGGGAGAGGAGGGTGGCCTTCAGGGACCACGAGCGGTCAGGAGGGCATCTAGACAGGCCAGCAATGCAATGTAGGAAGCCCAAGCCCAAGCTCAGTGAGGAGGGTGTCCACATGGAGTGACCGCCTGGAACAGGGAGTCAGAGCCCAAACACAGAGCGAAGGGGGCCCCCGCATGGATGGGCAGTGGTGGTGGAGCTCGGAGATTGGCTACAAAGAGGATGACGGATCAAACAGGCAAGCACAGGAGGATGCCGGGAGCCAAGTTTCTCCTTCAGAGCTCTGGCTCTGACTTCTCATGCTGCGTTGCCCACCTGTATAGATGAGAAGGGGAAGGACGTTACAAACATGGAAGGGGAGAAAATGTAAGTTCCATGAGAATTTCAAAACAGGTCATCAGAAATAAAGAAAAGCTACATGCTGTTAATTCTGAAGGAAGCAATACCTCCAGGAAAGATGGCTGTCAGACAAAGGCATAAATGAAGTCAGGAACTTCTCATGCAAAGGAGGAAAACTGTTACGACAAATACAACAAAGTCAAGTATTTCAAAGGAAGGGATGTTATATTATTTCTTATTTCCAATACTTGAAGTAAATAAATTTTATTGTGCCTTTAGCATAAAAACCTATAGTGTTGCGTTGGAACTGAATGTATCACATGAATCATAGTGTATATATATATATATACACACACACACACAAAGAGAAAGAGAATATTGTTTATATTTTAAATATCTCTAATAATATATACTTATATATAAACAATATATAAATAAATATAGACATAAAAGTGTGTTTATATACACACACACGTTTATTTGTACTTTTTTTTATATATCACATATTTACATACACATGTTCTCTAGCTCTGGCCACTCATAGGGCTGGAAGCAGTGACACCCCATTAACAATGAGCACCCCCAAAGCCCAGAACTTGATTTATACATACAATTTTCCACTAAGAGGAACATGGCTCCTTGGAAAATGGCTAATTCCAGGACTGCAGCAGAGAAAGTCTTAGGTGAGCCAGGAATATCTTGTACAGAAAGCAAGATACAGTGAGTGTATAGCAAATGGACACAGAATCCAACTTGAAAAGATTCCCCATTATCAAATGGTGGACAATTTCAGCATCAAAATAAATAATGCTTATAAATAAACATTATTATAAATAATAGGTGTTTATAATAAATAACATTTTTATTACATTATACATAAGTCCTAAAAATAATAAATAATACATATAATAGATTATAATCCATTAAACAAAATAAAAAAACTAACGAATCTGAAATCCCAGGGTGGCACCCAGCAATCTGCATTTTAACAAGTCCTCCAAGTGAGTTGATGTCTGCTGAAGTTTGGTAATCACTACTCTGGGGTAATTCTCCCAAAAGAAGTAAATCAAATTTACAGCAAAGTAGCAAATGGCAAGAGATTAAATGGCATTTTCTTGGCATTTTCTAATTTGCTTGTTAGTTTATGGGAATACGGACGGCCTTAAAGATAGCCAGATTTTCAGAAAGCCCTGCTAAAATTCATCAAGAGCCTGTATTTCTGTTGTCTGTACAACCACTCTTTTTTGTTTCATTTTATTCATTTATTCTTTTTAGCAGGTTTTTAATGAGCTTGTACCTGGAAGTGTCAAGAGGCTCGGAAATCCCCTTTATGTCCCTGCAACCTGAACTGTGACCCCACTGGAAAGTTAAGAACATAGAAACCTGCTTATCATATCTCCTGCAGCACTGATGAAGGCTAATCTCAACTTCCCCATCTCAGAACAGAGCCTCTGAGTGTCTCCACTTGGGAAACCACCAGTGCCTTTTGCTGCCCCTTCACTGGTGAAAGCTTTGAGCTACTGAAAACAGAGAAACCTTAAACTCATCCTTTAGTACATCTATACAACACAGCACCCTCCGTTTCCACCTAGTAGTTAAGGGAGGGCAGGCAGAAAGGGATCCAAAAAGCTTTTCCAGGCCAAAAGGAAGTCACCTGGTCAGGTACCTCTCTTTGCATCTTCTCACTTTTTTCTGTAGGCCTTTGTTCTTAGGAACTTCCTACGCTCTCCAGAGCCAGGTGTTCCAGATAGGATCTTCAGGGCTGATTGCTTCGTGGAGGCATCATTTTGTGCAAAGTCATTCATTTAACACCAGTGGAAGTTTATTGTCCATGAAACTAAAATATGTGCCCATGGGAGATGCTGAACTCTGATTCATGTAACCCTGAATGAAGCTCTCTGCGCTCCAGAAGGTGGAAGAAAAGGAACTCCCGAAAGTCTTTTTTAGTTTTAAATTTACTTCTTCATTTTGCTCTAGAGAACCTCAGTCCCTCTGTTTATCTCTGCGGATTTCTTTCCTTTATCTTTCTTTTTCCCTTTCTCATCTTTTGTTTCTTCCATTTTCCATCTCCAAAGTCTGAGCTGATTGGCAGAGGTGTATAGTAAAGATTAAAAGAGCAGAGAAACAGCCATGGTTAGGTTGAGAGGCACAGTGTAGGAAATAGTTTGATTTTCTTCTTTTCTTTCCAGAAAGCCCAATTCAAGTGAAAGGCAAACCCCAAATGTGTAGTAACTAAGCAAGAGAATCAGTTGAGAAATAGTCCCGTATAAACATGAGTCCTTCTAAAAATAGTAGTAGGAAGTCATAAGCTGATCTGAGGCAATATGGGTTGAAATTTGCAGGCCGGGCGCGGTGGCTCAAGCCTGCAATCCCAGCACTTTGGGAGGCCGAGGCGGGTGGATCACGAGGTCAGGAGATCGAGACCCTCCTGGCTAACACGGTGAAACCCCGTCTCTACTAAAAATACAAAAAACTAGCCGGGCGAGGTGGCGGCGCCTGTAGTCCCAGCTACTCGGAGGCTGAGGCGGGAGAATGGCGGGAACCCGGGAGGTGGAGCTTGCAGTGAGCCGAGATCGCGCCACTGCACTCCAGCCTGGGCGACAGAGCGAGACTCCGTCTCAAAAAAAAAAAAAAAGAAATTTGCAATGTCCTGTGTGAAATAACACTATCCTTTCTATGTTGACAAGATAATATTCTGGATCCTAATTCTTTCCATTTAGTAAAGTATAATTATTTAATGAAATCATCAGTGTAAGTTATTTATTACTACATAACAGGTCACCTCAAAACTTAAGGATTTAAGATACAACCACCATTCATTTGCTCATGACCATGCAATTTGGACAGGACTCTGCAGAGATGGCTTTGTTCCTCGTTTTTATTTAGCTGAGTATTCTGGAAGCTCAGCTGGGGCAGGAGAATCCAAGCTGGCCATTCTCACATGTCTGGGTCTTAGCTAGTTGATTAGAAAGTCTAAGTTGGCTGGACCTGTCTTTACCTCCTAGTCTTTTCTCCTCTAGGGCCTCTTTCTTCCTGAAGCCTCCTCAACAGAATAACCTTGCTTCTTCACACAACAGTTGAGTTCTAAGACAGCAACAGTGGAAAATAAGACCTCAGTCTACAACCAGAACTTGTTCAGTGTCACTTCTACCATATTCTATTGATCAGAGAAATCACCCATGATTATTGCAGCACTATTCACGATAGCCAAGATACGGAATCAACCTAAGTGTCCATCAACAGATGAATGGATGAAGAAAATGTGGTGGATATACACAATGGAATACTATTGGGCCATAAAAAAGAATGAAATCAATTAACAGCTGTAGCTGGGGCAGCTGAGGAAGTCAGGCTCCCCATGCACTTCCCCAAGAAAGGAACATAATCCAGTAGCTAAGAAGCAACTGCAGACCTCGCCTCCACTGCATCTTACAGGCCACAGTGTGGAAGTAAAAGGGTGGGAGTGTCTGATCATCATGGCGAACAGGAGACAGGACTAGCTTACAGCTCTGACTTGCACAGACAGAGCAGTGTGCAGAGGCTTGCATTGTGAATTTTAGCTCAAGAATGACTGCAAGAACAAACCAGGAATCCCAAGAGGACCCACACACCCTTTGAAGGAAGCAGACTGCTCCTGCAGGACCCAGGAGACACCCCAAATACTGTGAGTGCCCCAGCTGCGGAAGTGGGAAAAGAAGATTCTCCACTCCCGAACACACCTCCACTGGGGAAACTAAAGGTCCAGTTTGCAGGAGAAGTTTCTGACCCTACCTGAAGCTGAGTCCATTTAGAGAGCCGAGCAAAATACAGGGGTAGAGGAAGCAGCGGGAAAGGCCCTGGGAGCTTCCTGGGTCCCCGAGTCGGCCATTCCTGCCTGGCACCACAGGGATCCTTCAAGAGGGCGGCCAGAGGTGGGGGGGAAATGCCACAAACACAACAAAATCTCTAGCTAAACTTTGTATTTGAACCAGGCAAGAAGCCTCCTGTCCAGAACTCGGGGGAGGACACGAATCTTGCATGCAGACTCCACAGGCATGGGAGGAACCAAAGTCCTTTTCTTTCCAAGCTGGGAGGCAGGTAGCCTGGGGCAAGTTCTCAAGCCCTGCTTGCCCACTGCCTGGACACAGACTTGAGGCCGTTTGCAGGGGGGCATGGTGGAAGACAGACTGGCCCTTCAGATTGCGTGGGAGCTGGGTGAGGCCTGTGACTGCCAGCTTTCCCCACTTGCCTGACAACCTGCATGACTCAACAGAGGTAGTGATAATCCTCGTAGGTACGCAACCCCAGTGACCTGGGAACCTCACCCTCATTCCCCACAGCAGCTGAAGCAAGATCTGCCCAAGGAGAGTCTGAGCTCAGACATGCCTGGCCCTACCCCAACCTGATGGGCCTTCCCTACACACCCTGGTAGCTGAAGACAAAGGGCATATACTCTGGAGAGTCCTAAGGCCCCACCCACCACCGGTTCCTCTCCATACTACCATAGCTGATGCTCTCTGGAAAGCACCATGTCACGGCAGGAGGCCAACCACCACAAAATAGAGCATTAAACCACCAAAGCCAAGAACCTTCACAGAGTCCATATCATTCCCCTGCCACTTCCATCAGAACAGGGGCTGGTATCCATGGCTGAGAGACTCATAGATGGTTCACATCACAGGACTCTGTGCAGACAACCCCCAGTACCAGCCTGCAGCTGGGTAGACTTGCTGGGTGGCCAGACTCAGATGAGAGATAACAATCACTACAGCTCTGCTCACAGGAAGCCACATCTGTAGGAAAAGGGGGAGAGCACTACATCAAGGGAATACCCCACGGGACAAAAGAATCTGAACAGCAGCCTTCAGCCTTAGACCTTCCCTCTGACAGAGCCTACCCAAATGAGAAGGAACCAGAAAAACAACTCTGGTAATATGACAAAACAAGGCTCTTTAACGCCCCCCAAAAATCACACTAGCTCACCAGCAGTGGGTCCAAACCAAGAAGAAATCCCTGATTTACCTGAAAAAGAATTCAGGAGGTTAGTTATTAAGCTAATTAGGGAGGCACCAGAGAAAGGCAAAGCCCAATGCGAGGAAATCCAAAAACAAGGTACAAGAAGTGAAGGGAGAAATATTCAAGGAAATAGATAGCATAAAGACAAACCTCAGGAAACATTGGTCACACTTATAGAAATGCAAAATGCTCTGGAAAGTCTCAGCAATGCAACTGAACAAGTAGAAGAAAGAAAGTCGGTTCTTCAAATTACCCAGTCCAACAAAGACAAAGAAAAAAGAATAAGAAAATATGAAAAAAGCCTCCAAGAAGTCTGGGATTATGTTAAATAACCAAACCTAAGAAAAATCAGTGTTCCTGAGGAAGAAGAGAAATCTAAAAGTTTGGATAATATATTTGGGGGAATAATCAAGGAAAGCTTCCCTGGCCTTGCTGGAGACCTAGACATCCAAATACAAGAAGTACAAAGAACACAGGGGAAATTCATTGCAAAAAGATCATCTTCTAGGCACATTGTCATCAGGTTTTCTAAAGTTAAGACGAAGGAAAGAATCTTAAGAGCTGTGGGACAGAAACACCAGGTAACCTATAAAGGAAAACCTATCAGATTAACAGCAGATTTCTCAGCAGAAACCCTACAGTCTAGAAGGGATTGGGGCCCTATCTTCACCCTCCTCAAACAAAACAATTATCAGCCAAGAATTTTGTATCCAGCAAAACTAAGCATCGTATATGAAAAAAAAGCAGCCTTTTTCAGAAAAACAAATGCTGAGAGAATTTGCCACTACCAAACCACTACTACAAGAACTACTAAAAGGAGCTCTAAATCTTGAAACAAATCCTGGAAGCACATCAAAACAGAACCTCTTTAAAGCATAAATCACACAGGACCTATAAAACAAAAACACAATTTAAAAAGCAAAAACAAAAAGCCAAGTTACACAGGCAACAATGGCATGATTAATGCAATGGTACTTCACATCTCAATATTAACACTGAAGGCAAATGACCTAAATGCTCCACTTAAAAGATACAGAACTGCAGAATGGATAAGAACTCACCAACCAACTATCTGCTGCCTTCAGAAAACTCACCTAACACATAAGGAATCACATAAACTTAAAGTAAAGGGGTGGAAAAGGGCATTTCATGCAAATGGACACCAAAAGTGAGCAGGGGTAGCTATTCTTATAGCAGACAAAATAAACTTTAAAGCACAGCAGTTAAAAGAGACAAAGAGGGACATTATATAATGGTGAAAGGCCTTGTCCAAAAGGAAAATATCACAATCCTAAACATATTTTCACCTAACACTAGAGCTCCCAAATTCATAAAACAACTACTAATAGACCTAAGAAATGAGATAGACAACAACACAATAATAGTGGGGGACTTCAATACTCCACCGACAGCACCAGACAGTTCATCAAGACAAAAAGTCAACAAAGAAACAATGGATTTAAACTATACCTTGGAACAAATGGACTTCACAGATATACACAGAACATTTAATCCAACAGCTGCAGAATACACATTCTATTCAACAGTGCATGGAACTTTCTCCATATGATAGACCATATGATAGGCCACAAAATGAGTCTCAATAAATTTAAGATAATTGAAATTATATCAAGTACTCTGTCAGATCCTAGTGCAGTAAAACTGGAAATCAACTCCAAAAGGAATCTTCAAAACCCTGAAAATACATGGAAATTAAGTAACCTGCTCCTGATGATCACTGGGACAAAAACAAAATCAAGATGAAAATTAAAAATTTTTCCAACTGAACGATAATAATGACACAACCTATTAAAACCTCTGGGATATAGCAAAGACGGTTCTAAGAGGAAAGTTCATAGCCCTAAACACCTACATCAAAATGACTGAAAGAGCACAAACTGACATTCTAAGGTTACACCACTAGGAAGCAGAGAAACAAGAACAAACAAAACCCAAACCTAGCAGAAGAAAGGAAATAACCAAGACCAGAGCAGAACTAAATGAAATTGAAATTAAAACACACACACACACACACACACACACACACACACAAAAGATAAATGAAAGAAAAAACTGGTTCTTTGAAAAGATAAATAAAATTGATAGACCATTAGCAACATTAACCAAGAAAGGAAGAGAGAAAATCCAAATAACCTCATTAAGAAATGAAATGGAAGATATTACAACTGACACCACTGAAATACAAAAGATCATTCAAGACTATAATGAATACCTTTACACACATAAACTAGAAAACCTAAAAGAGATGGATAAATTCCTGGAAAAATACAACCCTCCTAGCTTGAATTTGGAAGAATTAGATACCCTGAAAGACCAATAACAAGTGGTGAGATTGAAATGGTAATTTTAAAATCACCAGCAAAAAAAGTCCTGGACCAGATGGATTCACAGCAGAATTCTACCAGACATTCAAAGAAGAACTGGTACCAATACTTTTGACACTATTCTACAAAATAGAGAAAGAGGGACTCTTCCCTAATTCATTCTATTAAGCCAGTATCACCCTAGTACCAAAACCAGGAAAGGACATAATGAAAAAATAAAACTACAGACGAATATCCCTGATTAACATAGATGCTAAAATCCTTAACAAAATACTAGCTAACCAAATCCAACAGCATATTAAAAAGAAAATCCACCATGATCAGCTGGATTTTATACCAGGGATGCAGGGGTTGTTTAATATACACAAGTCAATAAATGTGATACACTACATAAATAGGATCAAAAACAAAAATCACATGATCATCTCGATAGATGCAGAAAAAGTATTTGACAAAACTGCCATTCCTTTATGATTAAAACTCTCAGCAAAATCAGCATATAAAAAACATACCTCAATATAATAAAAGCCATCTATGACAAACCCACAGCCAACATAATACTGAATGGGAAAAAGTTGAAAGCATTCCCTCTGAAAACTGGAATGACACAAGGATGCCCACTCCCACCACTCCTCTTCAACATAGTACTGGAGGTCCTAGCCAGAGCAATCAGACAAGAGAAAGAAAGAAAGGGCATCCAAATCAGTAAAGAGGAAGTCAAACTGTCCCTGTTTGCTAACGATATTATCGTTTACCTTGAAAACCCTAAAGACTCCTCTAGAAAGCTCCTAGACTTGATAGAATGATTCAGCAATGTTTCCAAATACAATATTAACGTACACAAATCAGTAGCTCTTCTATACATGTGCAGCAACCGAGCAGAGAATCAAATAAAAAACTCAACCCCTTTTATGATAGCTGCAAAAAAATAAAATGAAATACTTAGGAATATACCTAACCAAGGAGGCAAAAGACATCTGCAAAGAAAACTACAAAACACTGCTGAAAGAAATCATAGATGATACAAACAAATGGAAACACATCCCATGCTTATGGATGGGTAGAATCAATATTGTAAAAATGGCCATACTGCCAAAAGCAATCTACAAATTCAACACAATCCCCATCAAAATACCACCATCATGTTTCACAGAATTAGAAAAAGCAATTCTAAAATTCACATGGAACCAAAAAAGAGCCCGTAGAGCCACAGCAAGACTAAACCAATAGAACAAATCTGGAGGCATCACACTACCTGATTTCAAACTATACTATAAGGCCATAGTCACCAAAACAGTATGGTACTGGTATAAAAATAGGCACATGGACCAATGAAACAGAATAGAGAACCCAGAAATAAACCCAAATACTTACAGCCAATTGATCTTTGACAAAGCAAACAAAAACATAAACTGGGAAAAGGACACCCTTTTAAACAAATGGTGCTGTGATAATTGGCTAGCCACATGTAGGAGAATGAAACTGGAACACTTCTACACTGCTGGTGGGAATGTAAACTATTATAATCGCTATGGAAAACAGTATGGAGATTCCTTAAAGAACTAAAAGTAGAACTACCATTTGATCCAGCAAGCCCACTACTGGGTATCTACCCAGAAGAAAAGAAGTCATTGTATGAAAAAGTTACTTGCACACACATTTATGGCAGCACAATTTGCAGCACATGCATGTTTATAGCAGCACAATTCACAATTGCAACATCATGGAACCAAACCAAATGCCCATCAATCAACAAGTGGATAAAGAAACTGTGATGTAGATATATACGATGGACTACTACTCAGCCATAAAAAAGAATAAATTAATGGCATTTGTAGCAATCTGGAAGAGATTGGAGATTATTATTCTAAAGGAAATAACTCAGGAATGAAAACCCAAACATCGTTTGTTCTCACTGATATGTGGGAGCTAAGCTATGAGGACACAGAGGCATAAGAATGATACAATGGACTTTGGGGACTTGGAAGGGTGGAAGCGGGGATGAGGGATAAAAGACTACAAATAGGGTGCAGTGTCCACTGCTCAGGTGATGGGTGCACCAAAATCTCCCAAATCACCACTAAAGAACCAATCATGTAACCAAATACCACCTGTACCCCCAATAACCTATGGAAAAATTATTTAAAAAAGAAGTGAAAGAATCATTCTACCAAAATTAATATTTCTAGAAACATCAAAAGCCACAATAAAGCAATTCCCCTTTATGTTGTAGAACATCAGTTGAATAGCATTGCTTTATAAAGCCATATGACCATAATAAAAAAACTAATAGAAAATGAATGATATATATCACAATTGAAATCAATAAATCAATAAAAGAAAATAACAGTGACTCTTAATAAGCCATTCAGCATCCTTAAGATAAAAATAAAGAAATAAAATCCTGTCATTTGCAACAACATGGATGAGACAGGCAGACATTATGTTAAGTAAAATAAGTCAGGCACAGAAAGAAATGTCACACTCATGTGCAAGCTAAAAAAAATGATCTCACGGACATACAGAGTAGAATGGTGGTTATCAGAGGGTGGGAAGGGTAGTAGGGAGGGGGAGATAAAGAGGAGTTAGTTAATGAGTACAAAAATATGGTTAGATAGAATGAATAAAATCTAATGCTCAGTAGCACCATAGGGCAACTATAGTTAGCAATAAATTATCGTGTATTTTAAAATAACTGGAAGAATCGTTTTAGAATGTTTCCAACACAAACAAATGATAAATGTTTGAGATAATGGATATTTCAACTATCTAGATTTGATCATTGCACATTATATGCTTGTGTCAAAATATCATATGTACTCCATCATACAACCATTATGTATCCATAAAAAATTTTAAAAACCAATTATCACAAGACCAGTCCACATTCATGCTCCAAAAAGCATGAATTTAAGGTGGCAGGATTCACTGGAGGCTGTGATGATTCATTTTGTCTGTCAACTTGGCTAGGCCATAGTATTCAGCTATTTGGTCAAAAATTATTCAGATTTTTTGTGAAGGTATTTTTTATTTCATTTTGTTAACATTGTCTCTTACATTGTATCTAATTTACAAATAGCCTGGCAACGGAAGTTCTGATAAACTGAATTAAAATCCCAATGCTGAGCTGAAGCTGCACGTTATTTATAAAACTCCTTATTTTCCCTGATTATTAGTTTATATCATCCCAATTGTTCAAAATTTTCAATTTTTGGATGTTATTAATTTGCCTGAGTGTTTTGGAAGAGACTACCAAATAACCTAGTATCTATTCTTTCCTTCTTTAAAAAAAAAAGAACTTCTTTAATTCCTGCAAGCAAGTCACGATATTTCCCAACCTCCCTTGAAGCAAAGTGTGGTTATATGACTAAGTTTAGGCTATTGGAAAATAGGCAGAAACAATGATTGCACCTTCCAGATTTCCAGATCACGTTAGAAATTACGCATCACATTAGAAATTCCAACCACTCTATTTTCCTCTTCTGTAGTCTTGAATGCCACCATGGACATCTCAAAAAATGGTAGAACCATCAAACAAAAGGAGCCTCGTTCTTGAATGTCCTCATAGATCAGAGATGAAGATGAAGGTATTTTATAGATGAAAATAAACACTTAACATTTAAGTCAGTAGACTTTTTGGATTTTGATTTTTTTTTTTTTTTTTTGACAGAGTCACACTGTGTTGCCCAGGCTGGAGTGCAGTAGCATGATCTCAGCTCACTGCAAGCTCCGCTCCGCAGCTCAAGCAATTCCAATGCCTCAGTCATCTGAGTAGCTGGGACTACAGGCATGCACCACCATGCCCAGCAACTTTTGTATTTTTTAGTAAAGAAAGGGTTTCGCCATGTTGGCTAGGCTGGCTTCGAACTCCTGGCCTCATGTGATCCACCCACCTCAGCCTCTCAAAGTGCTGGAATTACAGGTGTGAGCTACCCGTGCCCAGCCTTAAGCCAGTAGACTTTGAGTAAAGTGAATTCCCCTCCGTAATGTGGGTGGGCCTCATCTGTATTGGGCCATTTTTGAGTTGCTATATATCTGAGGCTGGGTAACTGATAAAGAAAAGAGGTTTAATTGGCTCGTGGTTCTGTAGGCTATACAAGAAGCATGGTGCCAACATCAGCTCAGCTTCTGGTGAGGGCTCAGGAAGCTCACGATCATGACAGAAGACAACAGGGAGCCAGCATGGCACATGGTGATAGCAGGAGCTAGAGAGACAGCAGGAGAGGTGATACCCTCTGAAACAAGATCTCACGCATTCAGAGAGCTCACTATCACCAAGGGGATGGTGCTAAGCCATTCATGAGGGATCTGCTGCATGATCCGATACCTCCCTGTAGGCCCACTTCCAACTCTGGGTATCACATTTCAACATGAGATGTGAAGGGGTCACACATCTAAACCATATCATTATACAATCAGTTAAACGCCTTTTTTTTTCTTTTTTTTCCCAGACAGGTTATCCCTCAGTCACCCAGGCTGGAGTGCAGTGACACAATCATATCTCGTTACAGCTTCAATCGCCCAGGCTCAAGCAACCGTCCTGCCTTGTAGCTGAGACTACAGGCACTGGCTAATTTTATTTGGTTATTTATTTATTTGTATTTATTTATTTAGATACAGGCTGTCTATATTGCCGGTCTGGTCTCGAATTCCTGAGCTCAAGCAATCCTTCCTTTTTACCTCCCAAAGTGCTGGGATTACAGGCATGAGCCACCATGCCCAGCCCAGTTGAAGGCCTACATAAAAAAGACTAACCTTTCATCAAGAAGAAGGAATTCCTTTGGAATTGAAATGTAACGTTAACTCTTCCCAGCCTGCTGTCTCAAATACATGCCTTATTTTGAATTCTAAAACACAAAGCTTAAAACTAATGTTAAAGTAATAAGCTTGTATTAGTTTGCTAAGGCTGCTGTAAGAAAGTAGCACAGGTCTGGGACTTGTCAGCCTCCACAACCACTTACGCCAATTCCTTAAAATCCTCCCCCCAACCCTACATTTGTATGTTGGTTCTGTTTCTCTGGAGAACTAATACAGGGGCCATTTTGCAATAAGCACCATGCATTTTACGGGATATGAAGGCCCATAATCCCCAGAAAGCTTAATAATAATGTATGATATTCAAGGATACTCAAGGAGTTTGTGATCTAGTTAGCAAGCGTATAAAACATTAGAAGACACCAAAGACAACAATGCAGAAGTCACTAGTTGATAAATGATTTACAAGTGTAAACACTGCCTCCCAGAGGAATGTTGGAATGACAAAAATACTGGTTAAGGGAACTTGCCAGCCTGGTGAGCCCATAAAATAGTATAAATGTATAACTAAGCCAAGTTGTCAGTAAGCTTCTCAAGAAAGATAATGCATTTTATGGCTGGTAATAAAACTTGGGGTAGATAAATATCTTCATCCCTGGCATTCGCTGTGTTGACCTCAGTGTACCATTTTCCATGCTTTATTCTGAAGTCTAAAAACATTAAGCTTAAAACTAATGTAAAGTAATGGGGTTGTATGAGTTTGCTAAGGCTGCTATAAGGAAATATCACAAATGGAGTAGCTTAAACAACAGAAATTTGTCTCACAGTTCTGGAGGCTAGAAATTCCAGATCAAGGTATTGTCAGGGCCATGCTCCCTTTGAAGGTGTTAGAGAGGAATCTGTTCCATGCCTCCCTCTTAGTTAGCTTCTGGTAGTTTGCTGCCAAACTTTGGCATTCGTTGACTTGTAGACACGTCACTCCAATCTCCACCTTTATGTTCATATGGTGTTTTCCGTGTGTGTGTGTGTGTGTGTGTGTATGTGTGTGTGTGTCCAAATTTCTAGTTTTTATAAAGACATAAGACATATTAAATTGGAACCTACTCTACTTCAGTATGGCCTCATCTTAACTAATTTCATCTGGAATGATGAATGATCATATGAATATTCTGGAAATATGAATGATCATATTTCCATAGAAGATCACCTTCTAAGGTACTGGGGATTAGGACTTCAACATATGAATTTTGTGGGGGACAGACACAATTTCACCCATAACAATGGATTAAAGTACTAATAAATTAAAACCTAAGATTTTAAAAAATAACTCAAATTCTACCTCTAACTATTTTTGGAGTCTAACTTGTTTGGGTTAAGGACGCTTCTTTGAGGATGTGAACTTGGTGTTTGCTTATGAGTTGTGTTTCTACACTCTGCCACTAGAGGACAGCATCATCGCTCTTGTCTTTTCCACTGTTCAGCCTGTTCTGCAATATCTTCAGTCCTCAATCATCCTGCTTACTACATACACAATAGATACGGAATGTATTTCAGACACATATCTCGAGGAGTGGAAAGTGGGGAAGGCATCTTATCCTGGGGAGACTCGTGTGCCCTGGCCATCACTGTCCTGGTGGTGATCCTCCCTTTCCTGAATCTGTGACCAGAATCAAACACCAGAGATATTTGAACAGAAACTGGCATGTCTTCTCTGAATGGGACACAGGAAGAGGGGTGGGGGTATGAAGACAGATGGTCCTTAGAATAAGGCAGGTCCATCTGAGAAGGAACTGAGCCATTCTCTATGCAATAGTCTAACCGCTAAAGTGGAAAGAGCCCTCACTTCTGGTGCCTGGAGACTTACCTCTGATGATGGGCTTGGCCGCTAACTGCATACTCTTGGACAAGTCACTAGCTCTCCAGTCTCAGGGTCTTCATTTACAGACAACATCTTAGGACATATTGATAATATCTTCCTTAGACTTTCTCTCTTCTTTCTGTATCTAGAGCTCCCTATTCAATACTACATGTTAAGAAAGATTCCTTAGGTGCTATAATAGAGACCAAAGAAATATGGTTCTCTTTAGGGAATTATAATTGCAGTGAGAAGAATTTATGGATAGGGATAATTAGAGGACTAAACAGCATATGATCCAATAATTCCCCAGGCTCTCTGCTACAGGAATTTATAGACAGAAGAGAGCGGTATGAAGTAGTAGGAGGGAAAGGTTTGGAATTTGGCCATAAAGAATCTTCAGAATTAAGCTGATAGGTTGAAGGAAGAGAGGGTGTTTAATTCAACATAGATATGGGAATTGAAATAAAATTTTTGGGAGAACAGAAAACAAGTCAGCCTGATTGGTAAAAGCCGTACGTTGAGAACATAAGATGAGCACATAACTATACATTGAATCACATGCAATTGACATTATTTGATTTGTTTTGATACCCAAATAGTCTAAGCTTTGAGAATAATGTTAATTAATTTAGACTTGGTATCAGAGGCAAAAGGAAACTGCGTCAGTTTCTGAGCAAATGAAAAAGGGTTATTCCATCCTAAATTGCTAAGCCCCTTGATTACGTGGGTGAGCTTATTCCTGTATGTTTTAGAGGCGGTATGTGTTTGGGCTTCAGGCACAGATCAACAAATCAGGTGTTATTTGGGCTACACTTTCAGCTTTTTACTTGAAATCTGTAATCCTCCCTTTAGAAGATGTGAAAATAGGCAGAACAGCCCAAGATCATGAGAGGACTCAGATAAGGAGCACTTTTTCACCTCCATTTGAACATTTCCTTAACCATCATAATTCTTCTGACAACTCATACAAGCAGTCAAGAAACATATGTCATCCCAGCTTTAAGGAATTAAAGGTTAAAGGCACTAAGAAATACTGATGTCCAATCTCATAGCTGTTGGTTAAATTACTTTTGAAAGAGAACTAATGGAGACGCAGAGCAGAATGATGGTTACCAGAGGCTGGGAAGGGTAGTAAGGTTGCAGGGTAGGATAAAGTGAGGATGGTTAATGAGTACAAAATACAAGTAGATAGAAGGAGTAAGATCTAGTGTTTGGTAGCACAATAGGGCAACTATAGTTAACAATAATTTATAGTATATTTTAAGATATCTAAAAGAGTAGAATTGGAATATTCCCAAAACAAAGAAATGATAAAAGTTTGAGGTAATGGATACCCCAGTTACCCAGATTTGATCATTATATACTATATGACAGTATCAAAACATCACATGCACCCCATGAGTATGTGCAGCTATTCTGCACTCATAATAATTAAAAATTGTAAAAGTTTTAAAATTCTTAGCATAGGATTAAATTAGTATTATGATAATAATACTTAAACATGTAAACATAATAGTTATGAAATTCTTATAGATTTCTAGAGCCATAAAAATAAAATAATGTATTATTTTACACATTTTATAAATCAAACAGAAATAAAAGTAAAAAATATAAAACTTCTAGAATAAATAATTAAAATAAAAGAGGGCAACCTAGAATTCGTTAGGTTATTGTCCTTAATAGCTATAAAAATTAAGTAGTCCTATGAGATAGCATATTTGGAAAAAGTGCTGGATTGCATCACATTCAGAAGGCTTTAGACGTAGAATAAAATCTGTTTAAATTTCTTAAAAGCTAAAGAATTGCAAAATATCTCATCAAGTGACATGACATCCTGGGTGGGAGTTGCAGATTTTCCGGAGTAGGCAGCAAAGACAGGTAATTATAACTCCAACTCAGGAAGGTGCACACCCTGTATATAGAAGGCTAGAACACAACCTATGCAAAGGGTTTGACATGTGACTGTAATGAGATTCAAATGTGCCATGATGGTCACTGTCAAGAATCCTATCCCATTCAGTACCCCTGGGTCTAATATCTCACCAGCTGCCTAGGTATTCCCCAACATTACCTGCCATAAACCAATCACTTTCTTAAACCAAGGCTGTTTTAACAGAGAAAGACTCAGAATTAAACACAGATATACTTAAGAGAATCAAGACCACAATGTTGATATTTTCTATTAAGGAATTGTGTATGTCTAGCATTGTAGGTATTTGTAATTTTCAAAATGATTTTTTTCTATTCAGATTAGTTTTATAAACCCAATTTATCAATGTGCAATTCAGTAACAAACTTAGGCATGTGATTTTATAAAATCTCATTAAATTTTTACACAGTATTTGAATATTTAAGAAAATTTAAATTTCATCACACTTGTTTATAAGTTTAATAAATTAACTTTTAAGTTTAATAAATTACATTTCTAAGAATAACATAAGAACTTGGGAGGATTCATGAGTTAATTGAAGTACTTAAGAAGAATGTTAGAATACTTAATTCACAAATACAATTTAAAATGCTAAAAGGGGAGACTGATTTGATAAATAAAACTGCAGTCTTCTGCACAGAGGGCTCTATGTGAATTACTCTTTCTCTATTGCAATTACCCTGTCTTGATAAATCAGCTCTGTCTAGGCAGCAGGCAAGGTGAACCTATTGGGCAGTTACAAATTTGGGGGCTAGTCTGGCATTGCCCTTGTGGCAACTTGCCCATGGTTCAGTAGTCTGCCTCCTGCAATGGATCCAGAGTCCTCCTAGTTCTCTTGGACTGGGGACTGACTCTGGTACTGTCTCTACTGGAGGGGTGCTGCTGACCCAAATGTGCGTGGATTTAATTGCAATAGAGAAAGAGTCCTGGGGAAATATCCTGTAACTGTAGCTCTATCACAGGGTGTCTGCCTGTAGCTCCACGGTGGGGTGTCTGTAACTGTAGCTCTATTATATGGTGTCCGTCTGTAGCTTGGTCATGGAGTATCTATAGCTATAGCCCCATTACAGGGTGTCTGAATTGGTAGATATCCTAGGTGCTGCCAACACCTCTTTCCTTCTCCCAGTTGGTTTGGCTCCTTCAGGGGTTTCAGTTTTTCTGTAACCCCATAGTGGGGTGTCTGTCTCTAGGTCCCTTGTGGGGTGTCTGTCTCAGTTCAGCTCCTTCAGGGTTCCTGGTTTGTCTGTAGCCCCATTGCGGGGTGTCTGTCTTTGTTCAGCTTCTGAGGAGTCTTAGTTAGCTCTCCCTAATTATTAGGAAGAGTCTTGGTTCAGGAGACTTCTTCTCAATCAGGAAGACTTTGGGGAGAGTTCTCAGATGGTGAATAGGAGGATAGTTTGGAAGGGATACTCCTGGAATTCTTGGTTAGGGATCTTGGTTTGGAAGACCTCTCTGTATTTTCTTTGTTGTGTGTTTGTTTGTATATATAGATGGGATCTCTGAAGGAATTGCTGATGAAAGTTCAGCAGGCCTAACTTGGAAAGTCTGGTCACATTTAGTGAGCCCTGAAGAAAGTTCAACAGGCCTGACTTGGGGAGACTGTCCACTCTGTCTTGCCCAGAGACCACCCATTGAATTATGGTCAGAGGCCCTCTCCATCTGAAATGGATCAAAGACAACAGGGACCAATGGGAGAAAGTTTCAGCCTCGTCAGGTGGATATTGAGTGCTGAACGAGGTGATTAGTGTCTGTTTTACTGTGTGTATTTTGCTTCAGCTGGGATGGGAAATGTTAATTCAGTTTCTCATGCAGCCCATTGGGCAGCATTTTACAAAAGTAAGAAGATTTTGCCTGTGGTTCCATAAGAGATTTTTCTTTTAATTTTTTTTAAAGAACTTTGTATAGTTTGGCTGTGTCCCCACCTAAATCTCATCCTGAATTCCCACAAGTTGTGGGAAGAATCTGGTGGGAGATAATTGAATCATGGGGGCAGTTTCCCCCATACTGTTCTTGTGGTAGTGAATAAATCTCACAAGATCTGATGGTTTTATAAGAGGTTTCCATTTTCACTTCTCTCTCATTCTTTCTCTGCCTGCTACCATCCATGTAAGACGTGACTTGCTCCTCCTTGCCTTCCACCATGATTGTGAGGCCTCCCCAACCATGCAGAACTGTAAGTCCATTAAACCTGTTTCTTTTGTAAATTGCCCAATCTCTGGTATGCCTTTATCAGCAGTGTGAAAATGGACTAATACAGAGCTCTGTGGGTAAAATCAGCTCATTAAAAGTGGATATCCAAGCTAAAAATATATTTAAAAGACGTTTATGATTTTTTTCTCTTCTTGGATCTTATTTTTCTTCACAGCTGACTGAATTGTTTTTCTCCATTTTGTCTTCTTACCACTCTTGATGCCCACATGAGAGAACCTAAGATAAATTCTAACAGCCTAGAACTGTTGAGGAAAAACAGAGGAGATGCCACAGACTCCATTCTGGGAAAAACTTGTTTTCCTCATGGAATCCCAGGAATTGAAAGAGAATAAATCCCTCTCAAAATCTAAGGCTCTGTTCTGTTTTACACTACACTACCTAACATTTTCTATTTTGGGGGTGGGGTATCAAAAAGTACACTGCATTATGAGAGAGCTTTTAGCCTTGGCGTAATAACCAGATAGGAAATGTACTTAAAGGGATGGCTAATAGCAGTTAGAAGGGATGCTTGGTTCTTTGTTGTTTGGATTAGAGAAGCATGCTCTTGGCCACCTGGAAGGTATGAAAATATCTCCACCCTCCACTAAGAGATGAGATTCCCATGGGGGATGGGCTGATTACAAAGTGGGCTTTGGGTTGCTTTGCAATGAAGTGCACAGTAGAAGCATTGCACTATCTTCTCCTGTAGTATTTCCCTCTTTTGGGGGGATCCAGGATGTAGCATAAAAATGACACCCTTAATTTGGGGGATATATTTTTGCCTTCCATCTGTGCCTACTTATTAGGCCCTAAAAGCTGTGTGCTTTCCTGGCCTGTTCCTCCAAGGAAGCTAGTAATCCAACTAAGAAACTGGCAAATGAAAAATCTTACAACTACTGGATCTTCTGTCTGTCTGTCCGTGAATTTGTATGTGTAGAGTGTGTGATGTTTAGATAAAAGAGCTCTGACTAATTGGTTTAGAAAAATAAGCACTTAAATCAAATATTTTGTCAGAAAAATAGAAACTTTTTAATGCCTTCTTAACATGACTTTGGTAATCTTTCAGAAATAAAGACAGTTTTAAACATTTTTGGTAAAATTAAAATGTCTTCAAAATTTAAACATTTGGTCTAAATTAGGTCAGATATCAGGTTTGCTAAATACTTTAAGTTCATAAACTGCTTCTTTGACTTTTGAAAATTGTTCAACATATCTACTTTGGAGTCATTGGAGGTTCTAGATAAGGCCTGGGGACACGCGGAATTAGCCATGCCCCCAGCTATGCTGGGAAGAGTCGAGCCTTATCTGCACTTCTGTCTGATGTCCTAGGCTCCACATTTAGTACATAATTAAAACTGCTTACTTATCAGGTTTCTCATAAAAAATAAAAGTTGCTAAGAGTTAACATAGTTGAGATTACTGGAGAAACAGTTTTATGTAAAGGTAGGTAAGGAAAGTAGAAAGTATTTTTGGTAAAAGATAAAAGAAGACATGGGAATATGGTTTTTGTTAAAGGGAATGTAATTTTGTCTAGTTCAGAGGGTTTTAAAGATTGTCTTAACCTATAAGAGTAACAGGACAAAACTGAAGGCTTAAGCAAGTTGAAAAGGGTTTATGATGGCTTGATCTTTTGCAGACAGTTCTGTAGGCATGAGCAAGTTGCCTAGGATTTGAAGGGGATTATTTAATTTTTTTCTGTAGGTTGAACATTAAAATAAAATACAGGGCCAGAGTTTGGGCCATGTGTCTGAATAGCAGGGTTTGTTTAGAAAATTAATCTGCTGTTTAACAGAAAGCTATAAAGGGTTCTAAAAAGTTTATGAAAAGCTTACTTTATGGTCAAACTAACTAAAACTGGATAGGTTTATAAAATTTTATTTAAAGCCTAGCTTAAGCATTAAAGATGCACTAATGCAAACATGAAATGTGGTTTTCTCTTTTGAAAAATTTTTATGTAGTATTGAGAGAAAATCAAAGATTTTTGTTTGCCTTTGGAGTAAACTACAAAAAAAAAAAGGGGAGGGGAGAGAGAAGAGACAGATTCAGTTGGCTTCATTCTGTCTTCATTGGGTCTTGTTGTTTGGAAAGCTAAATCTCCTATCACAGTAAAGGTTTTTATTTTTTAAAATTTTGGAGTTACCATTTCAGCTAATGAATGACTTATGGTGACCTGAGATTCTATTTTGTGATATCCAGTGTTTCAAACCTTTGATATTTGACAAACTTTCCAAAACCAAATTATAAAGTATATCTTCTTCTGACATAATTAATCTTTTAGATATTATGTCTTTTAGATATTATGTGATATATTTGGCTTATTTGGTATAAAAATAATACAGTAAGCATTGCCAAATAAGAAATGGTGTTTGGCTTTCTTTGGGTTATGTTTATGTAAATATGTTGTTGGTATATGTTCCAAAATTATGTGAAACTCTTATAATTCTGATATGACTTAGTATATATTATCAGTAATAATTATAAGTGTTATATATATTATGTTAAATTATTGTGTGCCACAGAGGTAACACATTTCCTTGTCAATTGTGTCTTTAACTGTGGCTGCCCTAAGACTTTTTGTCATCTATAGACAACTGTTATTTTGTTTTGTTCCCCTTTAAATGGTGATTTTATAAGTAGCAATAAAACTCTAACACGTGCTCTTAAATGCAGGTTTCTGATAACTTTGGAGACTGTGACATTAGGATAGAGGCAAAATTTTCAGAACTCTCATGGAGAGCTGAAATGTTCATGAAGATGAAGCACAACAGAAGTTAACTGCATGGACTGAACTAATAGAAGCCTGAAGTAATCTTTTTTGACTTTTTGCTAAAAATATTGCTGATCCTTTTTGTTTCTCAGAGCCAAGAAAACTTTTCTTTTAAGCTATTCACAGCTTTTAACAATTGAGTAAAGTATACTCCTGTAAACAAAATTTGGAGCATATGTGTTTCTCTCTACCTGCTTTCTCTAGAATTTGGAAACTATTTGTGAGTATTCTTAACTTATGGCAATATAGTTATTTGCATAAGTGCAATAAGAATGTTTTCTTTTGCAACAGAACACCATGAGAAAAACTGGTTAGTTTACCAAAGCTTTGGCTGGAATGGTATGCTTTGCTTTAAGGAATCAAATCTGACTTGTAGAGCCAATACAAGCCCCTTGGGAAAGCTGTCCTCATACCCTGTCTATGCAACCCCTGTACAGGGTTCCTGACCTGCAGTAGGTAAAGAACATCACTTTCTAATAGACTCAAAACCCCCAAGTTATCTTGGGATCTCAAGAGGAGAGGAATTTATCCAACTTGTAAGTATCTGAGGATACAAATCCATGGCTAGGTTCAGCTTTAAAAAGGTCTTATCTGATAGTCCTTATGGAACACAGTTCCATCAAAACCAATTTTAAAAGCCTATGTGGAAAATAAGTATTCTTGCTGCACTTCATGCAAATAATCAGGTCAAGTATAATAAGACTAAAGTTTATTCTGTAAACACATCAGTCCTATCATGATTTTGTGTTTCTTGGTTTTTGGTTTTTGGCTTTATTTGAGACAGAGTCTCGCTCTGTTGCCCAGGCTGGAGTGCAGTGATGCAATCTCGGCTCACTGCAACCTCCGCCTCCTGGGTTCAAGCGATTCCCCTGCCTCAGCCTCCCAAGTAGCTGGGATTACAGGTGTGTGCCACCATTCCTGGCTAATTTTTGTGTTTTTAGTAGAGATGAGGTTTCGCCATGTTGGCCAGCGTGGTCTCGAATTCCTGACCTCAGGTGATCTGCCCACCTCGGTCTCCCAAAGTGCTAGGATTATAGGCATGAGTCACCTTGCCTAGCCCATGATTTGTTTTTAATAAAAACAGGGACTGGAGAGAGAAAACTTATGTTTCAAAAAACTATAGTACACCTGATGTTAGCTGTGCTTGACTTTTTCCAGCAGTTTGGCCTAAATTCTAAACTGTCGGCAGGCTACAAGTTCCCAAACTAACGCTTTCAAATCTTTACTTTTGAAACTGGGAATTGCATTCCTTATTCTGGTACTCATTATTTACCTTATAGTATGCTGTTCCCTTAAATGTGGTACTAAAACTATAGTTGACAATACTAACACCTTTATCATGCAAGCCTTGGACTCTCAGCCAGGCCTGCATGAGTATGCTCTGACAGTTGCAAAGTGGTTCCACTCCTTTCAACTTGGGGTCAACACCTACCCCCACATGACCCTGGTCAACAGGAAGAAGTTAGAATGGTCTTTGCCCTTTTTCTGTCTTCATTAGCCAACACCTGAAGATGAGGCACTATAAAATTCAAAGGGTTTTTTGGGATTTAAATTGCCATTGCAAGATTATAACTGAGACAGTGAAAGAGATCTGACATAACCAACTTCAACTTGCTTCTAACCTCCAAGCTGTCCTTGTTCATTCCTGGGTGCAGGCCCAACTATCTTTGGGAGGAACTTATAGTTTATAGGTTGAAACAAAGATGATAACAGCCCTTTCCCAAAACAAATCCCCTTCTTGCCTGGGGACTAGACTGATTTTATAGGACTGAGAAATTAACCACAAAATTATAAATTATCTTTTAGGAGTCATGTAGCTAGAGGCTACAAAATTCTGACCCTACCCAAATTGCTCCTGGGGGGTAAAATCACTATTGTAAAGCCTAAGACCAGTGCTTGAGATATTTTGCAGACCCTGCACTTGATGGATCAGCTAGCACCACCCACATTGATAAACTGGCTCATCTGATCTTGTGGCCCCCAATCTGGGAACTGACTCAGCACAAGAAGACAGTTTCAACTCCCTATGATTTCACCTCTGACCTGACCAATCAGTACTCCTTGGTGGCTTCTCCTTGCCCACAAAGTTGTCTTTAAAAACTCTGATATCTGAATACTCAGGGAGACTGATGTGAGTAATAATAAAACTCCAGTCTCCCCCCGCCCCCCCCAAAAAAAAAAGTAAAATGCTTAAAGGGAAATCTAATTATTTAAGATTATATTCAAACATTAAAGACTCCCTAAAAATGAGTGTTAAAATTTGCTAGACTTAGAATAACAATATTCACAAACTGAACTTAAAAGTGTAAGACAGGATGAAGCTTTTACATTTTTATTACCAGAAATCCACTCTATCCACTGAAAATCTCTCAAAACACTCTTCCAAGCCTAAAGCAAACATCTCTTACTTGCCATTAAGGGATATTCTCTTATATTATTTCATGCCTATCCTCTATTCTCTCAATTTTCTCTACCTGGAATGCATATGAAACAGAATATAGAATTTCTAGATACATTCTTCATGTATATTAACTTTTCTTTCATACTTTTAATCTCTCATTTTCTTGTATTTTGGGAGAATTTCCCACTTCTCAGCATTTATTTTTATTGTTCCCATAGCATCCATTGACTTTTGCTTCACCTTATCAATCCACATCCAAGATACAATTACTACAACCTTGATTAATGAGCTTCTCTAGAAATGAAACAATGAGGAGTGTACCATGACCAAGCCTCCCATTTCAACAATAAGCTGGAAGTTAGTGCAATCAGAGGTTGCAGCTTCCCAAGCAAAGGAGATTGGAGATTTACAGAAATCACTAAGGAGTTGGTATCACATCAATAGCCAAACTTGATATTGCTTAATAATCAGTCCCCACCCTTCACTTTCCTGTGTATACAGCCACAGAGGCTTTCCATCCACAGGGTTTTGTATGCTTTATAAAATGTCCTTCAGTCTTTCCTACATTAACACCTGCATTAGAAATCAAACACTGATTTATGTAAAGGTTTTCTCCACTTTGGTTATGACAAATGAAGCACAGGATACTCCAAGAAAGTTTGGCAAAAGCTCAGGAATTGAGATCCTAGGTTTTTGGAAGAATGGAGACAAAATACAAATATAAAGTAAGGGAGTAAACCTCCATCCCCATCTCTTCTTTGATAAGGTTTTCCTTTCAGAGCTAAAGGCTTTGGAAATATATAAACACTATAATGCCTGATAATGATAAAGAGGGATGGGCAGACAGTCAGGGGCTATTTTCCCCAGGGCAGTCAGAGGAGCACCTCTGGGAAAGGACCACCCTCAGGAGAGTGGTGCTTTCCCCCATCTGTCTTAGCCTGTTGCGTTGCTATAAAAGAATACATGAAGCTGGGTAATTTATAAGAAAAGAGGTTTATTTGGCTCACTGTTCAGCAGGCTGTATAGGAAGCATGGCACCAGCATCAGCTTCTGGTGAGGGGCTCCAGCTGCTTCTACTCACAGTGGAAGGGGAAGGGGGGCTGGCATGTGCAGAGATCACATGGTGAGACAGGAAGCAAGAGAGGAAAGGGAGGTGCCCAGTCCTTTTCAACACCAGCTCTCAGAAAAACTCTCCGGAGAACTGATAGAGTGCAAACTAATGAGGATGGCACCATGCCATTCATGAAGGCTCCACCCCCATGACCTAAATGCCTCCCACTAGGCCCCACCTCCAACACTGATGACCAAATTTCAACATGAAACTTGAAGGAGACAAACAAATCATATGTAAGCCACAGAAGCACCCCGCCATTCTTTATACTCCTTCCCAGCTTTATTTTTCTTCATATAACTTGTTATTGCCTCAAATTATAAAACTTATTTGTTGACTTTGTTATTGATTGTCAATTACATCTCATGGGAATGTAAGCTTGATGAAGACTGGGACTTTGGCTTAAGTACTGCTATAGAGTACCACTGTATTCCCAGTTTATTGAACACTGCTTGGCACAGGGTAACTGCTTAATAAACATTCACTGGATGATTGATTCCATTGGTACCCAGGGGTTAAGTGTAGCCTGAAACTAATTTTTCTCATCCCATGATCTAGAGTTGAAAACTTTTCATATTTTTGTTATAAAATATTTTTCACAGTTTCAGAACATTTACTGAAACATACTTTTTTATAAATCAAAACCCTTATAAATTGTACTTATTGATCTAAGGTTTCCTAGCACGAGTAAAGAAAATATGACTGTCTCATTTTGGCTCAAGTTCACAGTTTGCTAATTTTTCATGTCATTCCATAAAAATGTGAGTCATAAACTACAAATCCAATAATGTAGCCATAAAGTTGTCATGATAGTGTTCCAATATATTGCTCATTTCAGGAACTAGAGGCAGATAGCCCTAGAGTATGGACGTAGCCCTGAACCAAATATTCCTCCTTTGAGAACTCGTTGAGTTGATTTTACTTGTAATCTCTGTGTGCAGACTACAGGAGTGGAAATTTCTGCTCTCTCACAAAGACTGTAGACTATTTGCACTTATAAGTTTTCAAATTTCCAGGCTTAATCTGGTTCATGCTAATTATTCCTGGTGTTTTCTGCTCAGGCCTAGATACCAGTAATGCCAGCTTCACATAACTGCTACTGGTCACTCGCTCACTCACGCCTTTGAAACCCAAACTTGTCAAAAATCACAGAATCTTGTGGGTCTAGCAAACAGCCCTGAGAGATAAGACATATGTGGGACAGAATGCCATGACCCCCAAGGACTGTGGCATGTGGGCGTTTTCATATGCCAGAAACATCCTAAGGTTCATGGCATTATTCAAGATAAACCTTTAGACACTCACATCTGCTCTTTTCAAACTTATGTGACAAAATGAATGTGTCCAGTTCTGGGGCCTGAAGAATCTGCTCACCTGACTCTTCAATGTCACTGTGACATGTATGAGACTAGGCAGCCTTCTGGACTTGCCAGTGCTTCTGGGAAGCTAGGGAGCCTTCAGAACTTAGTTGACCACATTTCAGCTCCAGCTGTGCACAAGGCTGCCTCCTTTCCTCCAGGTTTGGGTCATCCCTCAAGGATTCGTGCAATCCTCCTTCCTTTTCTCTCATAGCAAATACAGGTCTTTGTAACTAACATTGTACTAAATTATTAGGTTGACATTGAAGAGAAGACATTGCTTTTCAATGGCAATAACCACAATTACTTTTGCACCAACCTAATAGCTTTCCACATGCTTCCATTTCTAGATTCATAAAGTGTGACGACCAGAAGAGCTCCATGGTTCATTCAATTCAATTCCTTACTTTAGAGAAAAATACATGGTGATTGCCAGAGATCTAAAGCCTGGTTAATGGTAGAGCCAGAATCAGAAACAAGATTTCTTGACTATCCACTGGGGGGCTACTTAGATCACAGACTAGGTAAGGGGTTCTGACTTTTTACCCAAGCATTCCATAAAAGGCTTTTCCTTGTTTTAACCTTTCACCGATTGTAGCAGAGGGGATGGCGTGGTGGCCATGCTTTGGTGCATGATGACTTTTTCCTCTTAGGGACAACACCCCAGTCCTCCTTTCCCAGTCTCTCATGGCTTTGCAACCACGTGTCCTAGAGATCATCCCTTTTATCTTCTCTGAAAGATCACACACCCTAGGAAGACTTCTGGCCTACTATTCCCATGGAGAACTTAGGTGCTATAGTGATGTCTCACAAAAAAGAATTGCTGTGTCCTGCAGCTTCTTCTGCATGATATAAAGGAGGAGTATAGTAAATAACAAAAACAAAGATTTCAGGTGTCTGCACCAAAATACATACATTCATTTATTTGTCATTGCAGCAACAAGATAAACAAGTGTAATTCCATGGTCAAGGAGTTACAAATAGTAGTAAGCCCAGTAACCTTGAGCATATCTATAAGGCAAATAAAACAAATTTTTTTTTCATAATGTGGGCATCCAACTTTAGATAATCTGGAAAAAAGTCACTCTAGCCCCTGAATACCATGATATGCATGATGTGCAAAATGAAAGTATCACCCAAAATATTTTCAAAGCTAAAAATAAAATATTTAAATTCAAATACTTTAACCAAATTGGAAATGCAAACAGCACACTGAGAGTCATCCTTAGCCAGCTGTTCTCCAACAAAAAGATCAAGAAACAAAACCAAGAACAAAGACAATGTAAAAAAAGAAAAGGTTTATCTAGAAAAACTGGAAGCTCATCAAAGTCACATTTCTTCTTCTGATTCTTGTTCTCGTTCAGCATTTTTCAGAAGTCCAACTTCTGAGGAGCAGAGCCTCTTAAGTCTAGATTTAACCAACCTGAGGAGAAAGAAAAGCATCTCAAGTTAGACGGTGTTTAAAATGGAAACCCGGAGCAATATGCACCTGTATATCACAAAGTCTAGATTATTTGGGCAACTGGGGAAGGCAATCCAAAAAGGAAAATTACTTTTATTTGGCTTTGGAGTTGCCTGAACATTTTTGTGGATTAAAGCAGGGTATATAAGTAAACAGATACAATGTGGCTTTCCAATGTATTGCATCATTGTTTAATTAGGCATCAGAAGACAACTTTGATTATTCGTTTACATTTTTTCTTTTCTTTTTTTTTTTAAATGAGACAGAGTCTTGCTCTGTCACCCAGGCTGGAGGGCAGTGGCACAATCTTGGCTCACTGCAACCTCCGCCTCCCAGGTTCAAGCAATCCTCCTGCCTCAGCCTCCTGAGTAGCTGGAATTAGAGGCATGTACCATCACACACAGATAATTTTTTTTTTTTTTTTTTTGAGACAGATTTTTGTTGTGTCGCCCAGGCTGGAGGCTGGAGTGCAGTGGCGTGATCTCAGCTCACTGCAACCTCTCCCTCCCAGGTTCAAGCAATTATCTGCCACAGACTCCTGATTACCTGGGATTACAGGCACCCACCACCACGGCCAGCTAATGTTTTTTTGTATTTTTAATAGATATGGGGTTTCACCATCTTGACTAGGCTGATCTTGAACTCCTGACCTCGTGATCCACCTGCCTTGGGCTCCCAAAGTGCTGGGATTACAGGCGTGAGCCACCGCGCCCGGCCAATTTTTTTATATTTTTAGTAGACAAGAGGTTTCACCATGTTGGTCAGGCTGGTCTCAAACTCCTGAACTCAAGTGATCTCCCTGCCTCAGCCTCCCAAAATGCTCGGATTATAGGCATGAGCCACCGTGCCCAGCCAACTTTGATCATTTCTAAAACAATTAAGAGAATCGCTGGGCTGTGGCAACCCAGATGAAACCAAGCTCAGTTGAGTTTCTCCATTAAAGCCACATCTTACTGTGTATTGCAAACAGGTGCTATATCATATAAAGGAAGTGCATGAAGCCCTCCTCTAGGGTTGGCAGCCCAAGTCAAGGCCCATGTCAAGTCTGGGCTAAATTTAGCCCCTGCTTCCTGCTACTGGCCCCCTCCAGGGGGATATTTTGTGCAGCGGACAAGCTGTTCGACTGCACATGATGCCTCTGCCGTGATGAATTAAGAAGCTCAAAGAAGTACCCTCCATCATGGTGACTGTTTTCATACTTTAAGAGAATCTGGGCCGGGTGTGGTGGCTCACGCCTATAATCCCAGCACTTTGGGAGGCAAGGTGGACAGATCGCCTGAGGCCAAGAGTTCGAGAACAGCCTGGCCAACATGGCAAAACTCCATCTCTACTAAAAATACAAAATTAGCTGGCCATGGTGGCACATGCTTGTAATCCCAGCTACTCAGGAGGTTGAGGCAGGAGAATCTCCTGAGTCTGGGAGGTGGAGGTGGCAGTGAGCTGAGATCATGCCACTGCACTCCAGTCTAGGCGACAGAGAGAGACTCCATCTCAAAAAAAATTTTTTAAAAAAACAAAACAAAGAGAATCCATAGGCCTGGGGGAAGCAGGGATTATAATTTTTGACACTGGAAGATGTGACACTGATTAGCAGCTGAACCTCACCAGGCTCTCCACTTCTCTGATGTGAGAAAGAGTATGTCGTAAGAACTAGGCAAAGCTTTTCCTGTGCATCATTGTTATAAAGGCATTGTGCTGTGACCATATCAATAAAGCATAGTTAACTCCCAGAAATACATAGGAATATGCAAACAAATTTGATAAGCCAAATCATCAATATCATTTGTCACAAATGAAAAACTTCACCAGTCTACCTGCATCTTTACCCTTATTTTCTGCCATAGTTTTTCTGATGAAGGTCTGGCCTGCCTGTATCAATATGTAATGGCTTTCCTTGTGCTCTGAGAGGGATTTTTGAGATACTTCTGTGGAACTATATATCAGAAAATTTAACCCTTGGTCTTATCTTTTCAAGAGCAATATGAGAGTAAAACTGAAAAGCATATAAAACATGATTTCAAAACAAATGAAGCCTATATTTAAATAGCTCTACAACATAGATCTATTACCTATTAAACAGCAAACAAGGGTTTACTGAGAATCTACTATACGTTTGGCAGTGTGCCAGGAGGTGTGGGCACTACGGAAAGGGTCTCATACTCTAGGAGACACAATCCAGCCAGTAGATAAGACTAACCCACATGAGCTAATGGTGAACATCACAAGAGAGATCCTAATTGTTAAAATGAATGGTGGAGACGACGGGCTGTAAAAACTCTTCAGGGGAGATGAGCAAGAGCTAGAGTCATCACAGAAGGTTTCACAGAAGAGATGCGCATTTAATGTGAACATGCCAGGTGGAGGGAACTGCGTGGTCAGAAAGATTAGGATAATACGTGTTGGGGGTAGAGGGGAAGGTTGGAAAGTAAAAAATGGAGTGTCCAGTTTCCAGAGTACTATAAGTGGATAAGAGGCCCATTAGGGGTCTGAAGGTTTTTGAAACAGGAAGAGACAGTAGTCTTCTTTTGGCTCTGGAGGGGAGTTAACATGAGGAAGAGCATTTCCTTGGATGCTGGCACTGATCTTGAAGGCTTTCCAGCCCCTAAGGAGATGAGGCCCAGCAGTCAGCCTAGAACAACAGGGGAGAAGCCAAGTTTCACTCAATGGCAGAGCCAGCCTTGACAAGGAGCACACGCACATGCTTTGGAGGAACTGAATGGGACTAATAGAATGAGAAGGTGGAATTTCCTAGTACCAGATCAAAGTGGGCTGACCTGCAGCTGAACAGAGACAGCTGAGAGCTAGACAAAGGAATCATTTCTTCACTCAGTGCCTCAGCATGACAGCTGCTTCAGCAACGACACACAAAGAAGCACAGAGCAGGAGGGGTGACTTGGGGCCCATGTCTAAAGAGAAGAGTGGAAAGTTGGTTCTAACTGGGACCTCACTGGGCCTAGCAGTAGCTACTGCATTTTAGGAATCAGAGAACCTGCTAGATGTGTAGTGTCCAATACGGTACCCACTATCCACACATATATGGATATTTAAATTAATAAAATTAATGTGGCATGAGCCACATTTTAGGTGCTCAATAGCTAGTGACTACTATATTAGACATTGTAGATACAGAACATTTCAATCAGCACTGAAGTCTGAAGGATTAGGTGCTGGAGCCTTCATGCCTGGTCATTGAGATCAGCCAAACCAATTGTGGTTCAGTGTTAACCACCTTAGAGAAAGGAACTGTGATCACCCCTTTCTATTCCTGCTCATTCTTCAAGCTGCAGCCTCATTCTCAATTGTAAAGAGGCCTCCCCTGATTGCAAGAGTGCTTTGTTCTTCTACTATTTCTGTTTATTGCACTGTGTTTTCATTGTGCATCTCCCTAATTTAGTCCTAATTATAAGACTACAAATTCCTCAAGGGTAGGGTCCATATCACATTCATTTTTTTTTTATACCAAAGAGGAATAAGGAAGAGGAGAAGGAGGAGAAGAATAACAAGAGAAAAAACAACAACACAATAATATTTATTGAGCTCTTATTATATCCTAAGCTTAAATACTCGATCTCATTTAGGTCTTATTATTTCCCCATTTTACAAACAACAAAACTAGTACTTAATGTGGTTAAGTAATTGGCCCAAAGTCATACAGTTGATAAATAGTGGAGCTAAAAATATGTGTTCTTATAACTCTCTTCTACTGCTCCTTACTCACTTATGAAACATTATACTGGAGTTCTAAGAAAAAATGTATTCAACTGGATCTGACTTTTAGAAATATTAATCAATGTCAAATTAGGCAGACACCTACATTTAATGGAACACACACAAGTTGGTCAAAAAAGGACTCGAAACTTAAGAAGTGCTATAATTGAAGTATCTACACATGGGTAAATGGAGGACTCACTATATAGGCAGTGGAGGGTGAGGGAGACCATTCAGAAGAGAGAAGAGGAAATAGCATACATGGAGACGTGGAGGCACAGAGGAGTGTGATGAAGGGTAATACGAGCATCAGACGCACAGCCGAGGCACTCTTGAGTGACTCCAACTTTAAACCAGCATTTATTCCTTTTACTGAGATTTTTTGTGTTTGCAGATAATATTCTGCTATGCTACCCTGTCTTATGGGATGATAAGGAATGAAATCCCCTTTTGAATTTTCAATTCAATACCACTGAGTCTTGATAATCACATACCAAGGAACAGAACTTCCATGAACAGAAATCGCTAACTTACCAGGTGATGAAAGCATAATTCATTCCAACGATGAGAATGGTTACTGCATAATGCCAACAAAAGCATATGGTAAGAAACAAAATATTTTCATGATCCACCAGATCCCATGCAGGACCTCCACTGGGGGGATACAGGACAAATCCAATCTGTAATTTAGAACAAAAAGCACATATTAAAATAAACAACCACATTCCCAAAAATAGTGCATTTCAAAATGCTTGCCTCCAAGGTAAATAACTAAGTTAACTCCAATTATCTAAGATGTAATAGATAAAACATCAGGTTTTGCTACCTGTTTTAGTAATATATAGAGTCTCTAATATGTCATATTTTCATAAAAATTTTAAAAGGACATTTAATGATCAGTTTTCAAAATATAAAATCATCTCGCTAGGAATGTCTGAACTTTAAGTGAATGTTTTCGGTTTCTACATGGTGCAGTTTCACTCTGTTATTTCAAAATTGGAGTACAAAAAAGGTTTTAAAATAAATAAATGCCCATAGTTAACATTATATTTAATGGTAAAAGACTGAAATCTTTCCCCCTAGTATCAGGAACGAGACATGGATGTCTGCTTTCACACTTCTATTCAACGTTGTACTGAAAATCTAGCTAGAGCAATTAAGCTAAGATTCAGCTAGAGCAATTAAGCTAAGATTTAGCTAGAGCAATTAAGCCATGAAGAAAAATAAAAGGCATCCATACTAGAAAGAAAGAGGCAAAAATATCTACATTCACAGATGACATGATCTTATGTATAGAAATTCCTAAAGAATCCACAAAAAAACTATTAGGGCTAATAAATGTAGAAGCAGGATACAAAATCAGTACACAAAACAGTTGTATTTCTACACAAAAGCAATGAACTCAAAAATAAAATTAAGAAAACAGTTCTGGCCAGGTGTGGTGGCTCACGCCTGTAACCCCAGCACTTTGGGAGGCCGAGGCGGGTGGATCACGAGGTCAGGAGATTGAGGCCATCCTGGCTAACACGGTGAAACCCCGTCTCCACTAAAAATACAAAAAAAATTAGCCAGGCTTGGTGGCGGGTGCCTGTAGTCCCAGTTACTCAGGAAGCTGAAGCAGAGGAATGGCGTGAACCCAGGAGGCGGAGCTTGTAGTGAGCTGAGATAGAGCCACTGCACTCCAACCTGGGTGACAGAGTGAGACTCCGTCTAAAAAAGAAAGAAAGAAAACAGTTCCACCTACAATAGCATTAAAAAGAATAAAATAAGAATAAATTTGATCAAGGAGGTTTAAGACTTGTACACCAAAATCTGCATAACATTATTGAAAGAAATCAAAGAAGACTCAAATAAATAGAAAGCTATCTCATATTCATAGACTGGAAGCTTAATATTTTTGAGATGGCAATACCACCCAAAGCAATCTACAGATTCAATGCAATTGCCATCAAAATTCCAATGTCCTTCTTTTTTTTTTGCAGAAATGGAAAAAGCTGATCCTGTAATTCATATGGAATTGCAAGGGACCCAGAATAACCAAAACAACCTTAAAAAAGAAAGCTGGAGGACTTCAATACTACAGAACTACAGTAATCAAAACAACAGTGTGGTACTGGCATAGTGATAAACATTTAGATCAATGAAATAAAATTGAGAGTCTAGAAATAAACTCATATGTCTATGGTCAATTGGTTTTTGACAAGGGTGCCAAAGCCATTCAATGGGGAAAGAACAGTCTCTTCAACAAATGGTGCTGAGATAACTGGGTATTATATGCAAAAGAATGAATTTGGACCCTTACCTCATATATAAAATTAACTCATATATAAAATTAACTCAAAATGGATTAAAGACCTAAATATGAGAGCTAAAACCACAAAATTCCTAGAAGAAAAGAGGGAGGAAGCTTCATCACTTGCAATTTGTTGATTTTTTAAAGCTATGACACCAAAAGCACCATCAACCAAAGAAAAAACAGAAAAATTGGACTTCATCAAAATTAACTTTTGTGTTTCAAAGGACACTATTAAGAAAATGAAAAGACGACTCACAGAATGAGAGAAAATATTTGCAAATCATATATCTGATAAGAGATTATATCAAGAATATAAAAAGAATTCCTAAAACTCAACCAAAAAAATTTTAATGGGCAAAGGACTTCAAGAAACATTTCCCCAAAGAAAATATACAAATGATCAATAAGCACATGAATAGATGATTGATATCATTGTTCGTCAGGGGAATGCAAATCAAAACCACAATGAGATACCATTTTTTATTCATTAGGCTGGCAATAATAATAATAAAAATAACAAACATTGGTGAGGATATGGAGAAATTGAAATCCTTATATATTGCTGATGGAATATAAAATGGATAATCCTGATTATCTGGATAATGAGGATAATAAGTCATTAAAACGAGGATAATAATATATCCTCAAAAAGGGCCATTGCAAGGAAATGCCTAAGCACTGTAACTGACACATAGCCAGTATATGGTAGACATTTGTAGGATTATCCATGATATTATCTTGGTTTTGAATTTCATTTAGTTTTAGAAACCTGAAATACATTCATGCATTTATCTATCTATCTAATTTTTTATTGGGATAAAATTCTGCAGCTACTGTGGTAACAGTTTTGCAATTCCTCAGGAAGTTAAATACAGAATTCCATATGACCTGTCAATTCCACTTCTACCCAAAAGAACTGAAAATAGGTATCCAAACAAAACTTGTATACGAATGTTCATAGCAGAACTATTAATAATAGTCAAAAGATGAAAACAACCCAAATATTCAAAAACTGATGATGGATAAGCAAAATGCGGTATACTCATACAATGGACTATCAATCAACCATAAAAGGAATGAAGTATAGGCAATAACATGGATGAAACTTGAAAACAATTATACTAAGTAAAAAGAAGGCAGACACAAAAGTTCACATATATTATGATTACATAAAATATCTAGACTATCTACTGTCTGATAGATGATGCTACTACCATGTGCTTGTCATTTCATCCTCACTCATGTACATAAATGTCACAATAATTCTTAGTCGGGAGCAAGATGGCCAAATAGGAACAGCTCCAGTCTCCAACTCCCAGCGCGAGCGACACAGAAGACCGGTGATTTCTGCATTTTCAACTGAGGTACTGGGGTCATCTCTCTAGGGAGTGCCGGACAAGTGGTGCTGGTCAGCTGCTGCAGCCTGACCAGCGTGAGCTGAAGCAGGGCGAGGCATCGCCTCACCTGGAAGCGCAAGGGGGAAGGGAATCCCTTTTCCTAGCCAGGGGAACTGAGACACACAACACCTGGAAAATCGGGTAACTCCCACCCCAATACTGCGCTTTAAGGAAAAAGG
Source organism: Trachypithecus francoisi (assembly GCF_009764315.1). Classification (NCBI taxonomy): domain Eukaryota; kingdom Metazoa; phylum Chordata; class Mammalia; order Primates; family Cercopithecidae; genus Trachypithecus; species Trachypithecus francoisi. The sequence goes on from NW_022681453.1 coordinate 88,687,238, forward strand.
CACACCAGGAGAATATATCCCACACCTGGCCGGGAGGGTCCCACGCCCACGGAGCCTCCCTCACTGCTAACACAGCCGTCTGCAGCAATCTATCCGCAAGGCAGCAGCGAGGCTGGGGGAGGGGCGCCCGCCATTGCTGAGGCTTAAGTAGGTAAACAAAGCCGCTGGGAAGCTCGAACTGGGTGGAGCTCACAGCAGCTCAAGGAAGCCTGCCTGTCTCTGTAGACTCTACCTCTGCGGACAGCGCACAGCTGCAGTCCAACAGGGGAAAGAGCCGGGGCCGGTGCAGACGCGAACAACTCTGTCTGACAGCTTTGGGGAGAGCCGTGGATCTCCTAACGCGGAGGTTGAGATCTGAGAACGGACAGACTGCCTGCTCAGGTGGGTCCCTGACCCCTGAGTAGCCTAGATGGGAGACATCCCCCACTAGGGGTAGTCTGACACCCCACACCTCACAGGGTGGAGTCACCCCTGAGAGGAAACTTCCAAAGAAAGAATCAGACAGGTACACTCGCTGTTCAGCAATATTCTATCTTCGGCAACCTCTGCTGCTGATACTCAGGCAAACAGGGTCTGGAGTGGACCTCAAGCAATCTCCAACAGACCAACAGACAGTCCTTCTGACTGTCAGACGGAAAACTATCAAACAGGAAGGACACCTATACCAAAACCCCATCAGTACGTCACCATCATCAAAGACCAGAGACAGATAAAACCACAAAGATGGGGAAGAAGCAGGGCAGAAAAGCTGGAAATTCAAAAAATAAGAGCGCATCTCCCCCTGCAAAGGAGCGCAGCCCATCGCCAGCAACGGATCAAAGCTGGTCAGAGAATGACTTTGACGAGATGAGAGAAGAAGGCTTCAGTCCATCAAACCTCTCAGAGCTAAAGGAGGAATTACATACCCAGCGCAAAGAAACTAAAAATCTTGAAAAAAAAGTGGAAGAATTGACAGCTAGACTAATTAATGCAGAGAAGATCATAAACGAAATGACAGAGATGAAAACCATGACACGAGAAATACGTGACAAATGCACGAGCTTCAGTAACCGACTCGATCAACTGGAAGAAAGAGTATCAGCGATTGAGGATCAAATGAATGAAATGAAGCAAGAAGAGAAACCAAAAGAAAAAAGAAGAAAAAGAAATGAACAAAGCCTGCAAGAAGTATGGGATTATGTAAAAAGACCAAATCTACATCTGATTGGGGTGCCTGAAAGTGAGGGGGAAAATGGAACCAAGTTGGAAAACACTCTTCAGGATATCATCCAGGAGAACTTCCCCAACCTAGTAGGGCAGGCCAACATTCAGATTCAGGAAATACAGAGAACGCCACAAAGATACTCCTCCAGAAGAGCAACTCCAAGACACATAATTGCCAGATTCACCAAAGTTGAAATGAAGGAAAAAATCTTAAGGGCAGCCAGAGAGAAAGGTCGGGTTACCCACAAAGGGAAGCCCATCAGAATAACAGCAGACCTCTCGGCAGAAACTCTACAAGCCAGAAGAGAGTGGGGGCCAATATTCAACGTTCTTAAAGAAAAGAATTTTAAACCCAGAATTTCATATCCAGCCAAACTAAGCTTCATCAGTGAAGGAGAAATAAAATCCTTTACAGATAAGCAAATGCTTAGAGATTTTGTCACCACCAGGCCTGCCTTACAAGAGACCCTGAAGGAAGCCCTAAACATGGAAAGGAGCAACCGGTACCAGCCATTGCAAAAATATGCCAAAATGTAAAGACCATCGAGGCTAGGAAGAAACTGCATCAACTAACGAGCAAAATAACCAGTGAATATCATAATGACAGGATCAAGTTCACACATAACAATATTAACCTTAAATGTAAATGGACTAAATGCTCCAATTAAAAGACACAGACTGGCAAACTGGATAAAGAGTCAAGACCCATCAGTCTGCTGTATTCAGGAGACCCATCTCACATGCAGAGACATACATAGGCTCAAAATAAATGGATGGAGGAAGATCTACCAAGCAAATGGAGAACAAAAAAAAGCAGGGGTTGCAATCCTAGTCTCTGATAAAACAGACTTTAAACCATCAAAGATCAAAAGAGACAAAGAAGGCCATTACATAATGGTAAAGGGATCAATTCAACAGGAAGAGCTAACTCTCCTAAATATCTATGCACCCAATACAGGAGCACCCAGATTCATAAAGCAAGTCCTTAGAGACCTACAAAGAGACTTAGACTCCCATACAATAATAATGGGAGACTTCAACACTCCACTGTCAACATTAGACAGATCAACGAGACAGAAAGTTAACAAGGATATCCAGGAATTGAACTCATCTCTGCACCAAGCGGACCTAATAGACATCTATAGAACTCTCCACCCCAAATCAACAGAATATACATTCTTCTCAGCACCACATCGCACTTATTCCAAAATTGACCACATAATTGGAAGTAAAGCACTCCTCAGCAAATGTACAAGAACAGAAATTATAACAAACTGTCTCTCAGACCACAGTGCAATCAAACTAGAACTCAGGACTAAGAAACTCAATCAAAACCACTCAACTACATGGAAACTGAACAACCTGCTCCTGAATGACTACTGGGTACATAACGAAATGAAAGCAGAAATAAAGATGTTCTTTGAAACCAATGAGAACAAAGATACAACATACCAGAATCTCTGGGACACATTTAAAGCAGTGTGTAGAGGGAAATTTATAGCACTAAATGCCCACAAGAGAAAGCAGGAGAGATCTAAACTTGACACTCTAACATCACAATTAAAAGAACTAGAGAGGCAAGAGCAAACACATTCAAAAGCTAGCAGAAGGCAAGAAATAACTAAGATCAGAGCAGAACTGAAGGAGATAGAGACACAAAAAACCCTCCAAAAAATCAATGAATCCAGGAGTTCGTTTTTTGAAAAGATCAACAAAATTGACAGACCGCTAGCTAGACTAATAAAGAAGAAAAGAGAGAGGAATCAAATAGACGCAATAAAAAATGATAAAGGGGATATCACCACCGACCCCACAGAAATACAAACAACCATCAGAGAATACTATAAATGCCTCTACGCAAATCAACTAGAAAATCTAGAAGAAATGGATAATTTCCTGGACACTTACACTCTCCCAAGACTAAACCAGGAAGAAGTTGAATCCCTGAATAGACCAATAGCAGGCTCTGAAATTGAGGCAACAATTAATAGCCTACCCACCAAAAAAAGTCCAGGACCAGATGGATTCACGGCTGAATTCTACCAGAGGTACAAGGAGGAGCTGGTACCATTCCTTCTGAAACTATTCCAATCAATAGAAAAAGAGGGAATCCTCCCTAACTCATTTTATGAGGCCAACATCATCCTGATACCAAAGCCTGGCAGAGACACAACAAAAAAAGAGAATTTTAGACCAATATCCCTGATGAACATCGATGCAAAAATCCTCAATAAAATACTGGCAAACCGGATTCAGCAGCACATCAAAAAGCTTATCCACCATGATCAAGTGGGCTTCATCCCTGGGATGCAAGGCTGGTTCAACATTCGCAAATCAATAAACGTAATCCAGCATATAAACAGAACCAAGGACAAGAACCACATGATTATCTCAATAGATGCAGAAAAGGCTTTTGACAAAATTCAACAGCCCTTTATGCTAAAAACGCTCAATAAATTCGGTATTGATGGAATGTACCTCAAAATAATAAGAGCTATTTATGACAAACCCACAGCTAATATCATACTGAATGGGCAAAAACTGGAAAAATTCCCTTTGAAAACTGGCACAAGACAGGGATGCCCTCTCTCACCACTCCTATTCAACATAGTGTTGGAAGTTCTGGCTAGGGCAATCAGGCAAGAGAAAGAAATCAAGGGTATCCAGTTAGGAAAAGAAGAAGTCAAATTGTCCCTGTTTGCAGATGACATGATTGTATATTTAGAAAACCCCATTGTCTCAGCCCAAAATCTCCTTAAGCTGATAAGCAACTTCAGCAAAGTCTCAGGATACAAAATTAATGTGCAAAAATCACAAGCATTCTTATACACCAGTAACAGACAAGCAGAGAGCCAAATCAGGAATGAACTTCCATTCACAACTGCTTCAAAGAGAATAAAATATCTAGGAATCCAGCTTACAAGGGATGTAAAGGACCTCTTCAAGGAGAACTACAAACCACTGCTCAGTGAAATAAAAGAGGACACAAACAAATGGAAGAACATACCATGCTCATGGATAGGAAGAATCAATATCGTGAAAATGGCCATACTGCCCAAGGTGATTTATAGATTCAATGCCATCCCCATCAAGCTACCAATGACTTTCTTCACAGAATTGGAAAAAACTGCTTTAAAGTTCATATGGAACCAAAAAAGAGCCCGCATTGCCAAGACAATCCTAAGTCAAAAGGACAAAGCTGGAGGCGTCACGCTACCTGACTTCAAACTATACTACAAGGCTACAGTAACCAAAACAGCATGGTACTGGTACCAAAACAGAGATATAGACCAATGGAACAGAACAGAGTCCTCAGAAATAATACCACACATCTACAGCCATCTGATCTTTGACAAACCTGAGAGAAACAAGAAATGGGGAAAGGATTCCCTATTTAATAAATGGTGCTGGGAAAATTGGCTAGCCATAAGTAGAAAGCTGAAACTGGATCCTTTCCTTACCCCTTATACGAAAATTAATTCAAGATGGATTAGAGACTTAAATGTTAGACCTAATACCATAAAAACCCTAGAAGAAAATCTAGGTAGTACCATTCAGGACATAGGCATGGGCAAGGACTTCATGTCTAAAACACCAAAAGCAACGGCAGCAAAAGCAAAAATTGACACATGAGATCTAATTAAACTAAAGAGCTTTTGCACAGCTAAAGAAACTACCATCAGAGTGAACAGGCAACCTACAGAATGGGAGAAAATTTTTGCAACCTACTCATCTGACAAAGGGCTGATATCCAGAATCTACAAAGAACTCAAACAAATGTACAAGAAAAAAACAAACAACCCCATCCAAAAGTGGGAAAAGGATATGAACAGACATTTCTCAAAAGAAGACATCCATACCGCCAACAGACACATGAAAAAATGCTCATCATCACTCGCCATCAGAGAAATGCAAATCAAAACCACAATGAGATACCATCTCACACCAGTTAGAATGGCAATCATTAAGAAGTCAGGAAACAACAGGTGTTGGAGAGGATGTGGAGAAATAGGAACACTTTTACACTGTTGGTGGGATTGTAAACTAGTTCAACCATTATGGAAAACAGTATGGCCATTCCTCAAGGATCTAGAACTAGATGTACCATATGACCCAGCCATCCCACTACTGGGTATATACCCAAAGGATTATAAATTACTCTACTACAAAGACACATGCACACGTATGTTTATTGCGGCACTCTTCACAATAGCAAAGACTTGGAATCAACCCAAATGTCCATCTGTGACAGACTGGATTAAGAAAATGTGGCACATATACACCATGGAATACTATGCAGCCATAAAAAAGGATGAGTTTGCGTCCTTTGTAGGGACATGGATGCAGCTGGAAACCATCATTCTTAGCAAACTATCACAAGAAGAGAAAACCAAACACCGCATGTTCTCACTCATAGGTGGGAACTGAACAATGAGATCACTTGGACTCGGGAAGGGGAACATCACACACTGGGGCCTATCATGGGGAGGGGGAGGAGGGAGGGGGGAGGAGGGAGGGATTGCATTGGGGAGTTATACATGATATAAACGTCATGCACATGTACCCTAGAACTTAAAGTATAATAAAAAATAATAATAATAATAATTCTTAGTCCTTGAAACAACCTCAAGAAGAAGACATCATCATCCTTGTATGTCACAGGAAAAGACTGGAACTCAAGGACTTCAATAACTTCCCCCGGTATTACCAAATGGCTGAATGACTACGGTAGGGATCCAAACCAGTAGTTTCTGGCTCCAAAAACTCCATGTTCTTTCTCCCACTCCATAGTCTTTTCACCATATAGCCTTTCCATATGGGGCAATATGAAGGACAGTGGCCTGGATAACAAGATCAGTTTGAGTCATCTCAGCAGTTCTGGTATGGTTTGAACAATCAGTACTGAGATGGAAGGTGGTTCCACGAGGACATGGCACTATATTACCATTAAAACATAAATGACAGACCGTGGGCCCTTGAGCTACATCTCTAATTCCCAGACATGCTTTGTCTGGCCTGCATATTTAAAACAATAATTTGTGGCCGAGTGTGGTGGCTCATGCCTGTAATCCCAGCACTTTGGGAGGCCAAGGCAGGTGGATCACCTAAAGTCAAGAGTTTCAGACCAGCCTGGGCAACACAGTGAAACCCCATTTCTACTAAGAATACAAAAAATTAGCTAGGCCTGGTGGCACATGCCTATAATCCCAGCTCTTGGGAGACTGAGGCAGGAGAATCGCTTGAACCTGGGAGGCAGAGGCAGCAGTGAGCTGACATCACGCCACTGCACTCCTGGCCCACAGCCTGGGCCACAGAGTGAGAATTTGTCTCAAAAAAAAAAAAATAATAATAATAATAATTTGCTTAAGTTCCTAACACTTAAAAAATTAGGAAACATTACACAAAAGTTTGCATTCTCAGCTTTTTTTTGTAAAAATAGATCTGGCAACATTAGGCCTGTATTCCTAAATGGCAAACATGAGTGGAAGCATGTAGCCTCCATTGATTCATCATTCAGTTTACCTTCCTGACCAAGTGGAGCGATCCAACCAAAGTTTTCTATTTTTGTCCTGGCCCAGTGCATTTTATTTGTCAACCAATGTCAGAGTCATACATTTTCCCAAAATATCTTATTAGTTGAAATTAGCAAGGTACTTTACAATAACTTCCTCTTTCCCTTCTTTATATCCCAGGAGACAGAATGCATTTATTGTCTATTTTATAGATAGGAAAATTAAGTCATGCACGCCCCTGCCCCTCCATCCCCAAACAGCTGCAAAAACGTTTGCATCACTGCCGCTGTGCCTCACCCACCAAGGGCTGGGGCCTCTGCATTAGAACATGGATGTATTCTAAAGGCAAGAGGTGTCAACATCTGTGGCAGAAGATACATCAGTCATTAAGTTAGAGGTATGAGCTCACAGTACTCAGAAACTGCAGGTGGAAAATGTCACCCTGCTGGTTAGACTGTTGCTTTGGACATATCAGTGTTTTGCAATACCCCTTTTATATACTGCTAGGAAAGCTCACTGTGGGAGCCAAAGTGACCAGAGCCCAGGTCCCTGAAGCCCCTGGAAGAAAGCAAGAATTGCTAGGTCCTCTATGCTCACTGTTTGGAATGACAAGAGAGAAAATCAAGTCACATGGTCAACTCCCAGTTCAAAGGCCCAGTTATCTAAGCTGGGGTCTCATGCCTTCCTCTTACAATGAATTCACGGAAATTGAGAGAAAAATTCTGTGCAGAAAGGGGAATTTTAGGGAAGATGAGTGTTAAGAGCTGTGGACTAGCCCTCCAGATCCCACCCACAGTCCTGCCAACATTTCTCAAACGCCATCCACATGAGCTGCCCACCCCAGATCGGGAAGTGACCTGCTCCAGCTCCCAGAGGTAAGGGTCAGCATTTGTAGTGGGTTAAATTGTGTCCTCCAATATGTTGAAGTCCTAACTCCCAGTATCTCTGAACGTGATTGTATTTGGAAACAGAGTCTTTGCAGATGTGATCAAGTTAACGTGAAGTCATACTGGATTAGAGTTGGCTCTAAACCCAAAGACTGGCATCCTTATAAGAAGGCCATGTGAAGACATAGGAAAACAAAGAAATACAGGAAGAATATCTTGTGATAATAAAGGCAGAGAATGAAGTCTTGCTGCCACAAGCCGAGGAATGCCAAGGATGGTTGGCAGTTGGCTAGGAGATCAGCATGGGACTGATTCTCCCTCTGGACCCCAGGAGAAAACCAACCCTGCCAACACCTTGATTTCAGATTTCTGTTCTCCAGAAGAGTAAAAGAATAAATTTCTCTTATATGTCACCCAATTTCTAGGGATCTGTTATCATAGCTCTAGGAAACTAATACAGCGGTTGAGTTCAAATAAGCAAAAGGGTATCACTTGCCCTAAACCTTAAGCCTAGACACATTGGTGACTCTCTTCTATCTTTCACCTTCTTCTGGAAGCTTCCTCTGCTCCCCTTCCTCTGGAATTAGCAGTCCTCTCCTCAGGGCAGCATGCATTGTCAAGTTATAACATATATTTTTCCCAATAACCCCATGAGATATTATTAATATTTCCATTAATATAGAAACGGCACAGAACATATTATCTATGGTGATTCATGTAATTAGTGTGGTAAAGCTAGCATTCAGATTCAGGTTGGTCTAAACTGCGGGCCCAGGGACTTGTCACTACATGCGATATTCATAATTGCTTTTTGGAGCTTCCAAAATAAAATCTCAAGTCACCTCCATTAGGCATCATTAATTCTACCAAACTTTTTGCTGTTTACAGCAGGAGAAGAGAAACTTGGAGCCCCTCTCATAGCCAATCTCTTTAGCACCCTCAGAGCCTAATGCTGAAAGCTAAAGATTTGACTGAAGCCACTGAACAGAGTTAACTGATGTGACTACAGTGAAAGCCATAGAAACATCCCATAGTCATTCGAGGCCAAACACAAATAAATTAGGAAAGCTGAAACCCCAAATTAAAGCTAGAAACTGCCACAACTCATTAAATCCTCCTTTAAATACAGAAACTTCACTTTTATTTGTCGTCTTGTTTCCTTATATAAAATTCCAAAAAAACCTCAACCTGCAAAAAAAAAGTTTTTCTTGCTACAACCTGTATGCCATTCCTGAACATCTGGTTTCGACTAGTTTAGACTAGTTTAAGCTTCATTGGTATCACATTTCAAGTGTAAATAATTATCTTCTCTAATAGGCAATAAGCCTGGGGCCGATTTCCTATAGCGAAGTCTGAATTTCCTGTTGTTATCTGATTATCCAATCATTTCTTTCAACACTAAAAGCCTAAGCAAATGTTTGATCTGCTGCCGCATCAGACCTCAAACGATTACTGCTTAGTTGGGCCTTTGTGTCATTTGAAAATGAACTTTTGTCCTTCATAAAGGCAAAACAAAGACTGAGCTTTCATTTGGGCTCAGGATCTATGCAGTTGTGGGAGGAATCCCTGTGGGAATCAATGGAGCTGGGAGATGCAGTGGAAGCAACTGTCCAAAATAAGAAGAAGCAACAACAGCAGGAGCACCTTCCTCATTCCCTGATTGTCCCCACACCTGGGCAGTGAAGATGACTGGAGGGAGCTTGGGAATGAGAAGGTGCAAAGCGAGCTTTTGAAATATTCTCCCACATCGAGACACAGGGAAAACATGATTCATGGAATAAAGGGGCTTGCAGGATTTTTTTTTTTCTTTTTTAAAGTGTATGATGTGGCTAGGTTATTGAGAAAACATTTTTGACTGTGATGTGGTTCAGGAAAGAAAGCGTTGCTAATAAGTTGGAAGGGAAATTCCCTCTCCATTTACGTATTACCCAATCATTTATATGTGTGTGATAAAAAAGTGGCCAGTCTGAGTATTTGTTTCCTTCAGTTCACATCTCCATACTTATGGTTCCAAGAGTCTAGGTGAGTGTTTTATCTAATCCCTCTATACACAGTTTATGCACGAGTATTAACATATTAACCATACATGAAGAAGTAGTGAGAAAAAAATGTGGTAATATGGTGAAAAGCAAGTCATGACATAATATTGTTAGCTTAAGACAGCATTTTGCCGTAAACATTCATATACCACACTTATCAACTGGAAGCATAATAAATTCACCTAAGTTTCTAGACATTTTTGTTTCAGAGGAGTACAGTAGTAGGAGTGTCACTATGGCTAAACCTTCATTTCCTGCCAGTGTGTGTGTTTGCATTGGTATTAAATGTTCATTTTTCTTTAAGGCTGCAGACATTATTTAGGCTGACCACCAGGAAAAAAGGAAACAGTCTAGTCTAGACATATTGGTAGATGAAAAATTTTCTAAATAATCATGGATTTATGCCCAAAGGCATTAATCTCTTCCTTAGAAAAGCTTTTGGGGGAAATATGAAAACATTTATCTGCCAAAAGGGGCAACACTAAGCCAACCTATTCCCAGTTGAGGTATAACCCACAGCTTCCTCCTTCAGATCCTAGACAGTAGTCACTATTAACTGAACACTAATTAATTTCATTCATTCTGCTCTTATGTTTATAATTCTGTTCTCTTTGGGTCTCCCCTCTTGTCCTGCCTTTCTTTATTTGAATGTTTAGCCTTTTAACAAACTTGGTCTAGTAAATATATGAGGACTCCTAAACCAAACAAAGAGGATATACTTTCCTTTTGACTACCTGGATCATTTACAACCACTGACATTGGGCCATGTTCCAAAGGAAGTCTCAACACATTACAAAGAGAACACATTCCCTGACCATAAAACAATTACATTAGAAAGAAATCATAAGAAAAAAAGAATATTTTTGGAAACTTAAAAGTGTACTCCTAAATAACTCATACATTAAAGAGAGAAGCACCTGGAAATAACATTCAAAATTACCCAACAGTGAAAACTACATCAACACATTGAAAAACTACAAACTAACACATCAAATTTTACGGAAGGCAGCTCTAGCACTGTGCAGACAAATGTATTTGTTTGAATGCATTTATTTTAAACCAAGAAAGACTGAAAATAAATGAGATCAGAATCTAACTAAAAAAAAGACTAAAAAAAAAAAAAAAGACAGAGAAGCAGAAAACAGCCTTACAACAAAGCAAAAAATCAACATAAGAAGAAATGGACAAATCCAGACCTGTAATATAAAACTTCAACAGACTTCTATTAGAAAGTGAGAGATCAATCAGATGAAAAACCATTAGGAATATAGAATATATAAAAAACACAATCAAAGAGTCCCAAAAGCCTGGTTTCATCCTCCACCTTGAAAGGAGTCCTTTTACTTTCTTTTAGTCTCACTGGAGCCAAAAAAACCAGCCGTCACCGTCTGCTCTGGGCTTGTGGGCTCAGCTTGACCTTGCTCTGCATTTCTGTTCTACATCCAGCGCACAAGTTTCTTTGGCCTCTTTTTGTTTGTTTTGCTTCATTGCAGTTAGTGTTTTCTATTGTTTAAATTTATTTTTAACATTTTCTTTCCAATTTTCTATTTTTTCTATTTTTCTATTATTTTATTTATTTTATTTTATTTTATTTTATCTGTCATTGTTATGTGTCAGGAGCAGACAAGATACCAAGCCACAGCAACATATATAGAGTGTTTTACATAACATTTTACATAATTAAATTCACCAATTATCAGCTTCTTCACATTATAGAGTATTTGTTAGTATTTTCTCTATGAAGTTTTCCATTAAAATAACTGTTGGATCTAGTCCCTCTTTACTGGCCTTTGCCGCAACAGCCTTTCCATTTTCTTGCATGCTTAAATAGTACATCTTTTCTATCCCATTTGACGATGATATTTCTCTCCTGCTCGCCTACCAATGCTTTTTATCACTCCTCATGTGCAATACAAATCTCTAAAATAACCTCATTATCCCAAATCTCTGCTCTCTGGTGACTAAAAATCTCTTCTAAGGAGTCTCCCCTGATTAAACCAAAATTCACCTTCCATCCTAGACTTTGTTTACAGATATGTATGCATGTCGGATTATGATTCATCGGTCTCTATAAAATGTATGTTCACTGATTGGAATTCATGCTTTCAACAACACATCAAGGTTAAAGAGTTAACAGCTTAAAATGGAAAAAGCCTGGGGCCTTGGGTGGGACGAATCCAAATTTAGATCCTAGCTCCATTATTGTATGAGACTTGGTCTCTCTGAGTCTTCCTATCTGTAAATTGGTGATGATAATGCCTGAATTCCAGGCTGTTGCAAGGAAAAAATAAAACAATGTATATATAAAAGTTTGGTACAGTAGCCAACATATAGTTATTTCTCAATAAATAATAGTTTGCTCTCTTTTCTGCCTTCTACATGTTTCTTAAGCTTATTACGCTATAAGCTGCCTTAGTGTCAGGAACTGCTTCTAACTAAAAGCATCAGCTCAGAGTTCCTACGTAATGGATGTCCAGGTATGTGATGAAGATGTGCACGCACCACTTCCCAGCTGCTTGACAATTCTCCCATCAAGGCTATTGGGACAGTCAAACATCACTTCTCAGAGGCCCATGATCTTACTACAGGCCATACGTTGGAGGGAAGTCTCTGGGGTCTACAGCAAACTGCCTCATCAAATAAACAGAGAAGTTACAAGCAAAGGGTCCAGGTACATTAAGTAGAGATCCCAACTCACCTGAAAGAACCAGCTCCCCTGAAGCAGAATGAGGCTTGACCGCAGTAGCTCCAGAAGTACATTGTTCCGAACAAGGAACTCTAGAAAGGCAACGAGGCCTGTCAGAAAGATGACCAAAACCAGCAGCTGGTGCACAAAGATGTCCAGTATTTCCCGGCCATGAGTGTGGTTGTAGAAGATAAAAGCTGATGGGGAAAAAACAGATTATCTTCTTCAGTGGAACCAAGGGTCACCCACTGTTTCTCTCTCGCCCTCTCTCTGTAAACAGAATTTTACACATACACACATTTGTCCAAAAGAGCAGGTGCCCACTGATTCCCACAGTACTGCATTTTTGGAGACATTACCACCTCATTAGAATAGAATCTTTGAAATCTAACCCTCTTTTTCTTTTCCCTGACCTTTATTCTCTAACATATTGTGACATTTTCAAAGAATGGATTCTCATTATCTCAGGGTGTTAACTGTATTTTTGAATGAATATCTTTTCCTCTTTATCCAAATGAAAAGTATTAAGATGAAGTTGGAGTCTCCATAAGATGAAAATATTTCAAAGCATCTTCTAAGCAGGACAAAGAACAGTAAGCATGGCAAGTGCAATAATTCAGATGAGCACCCAGATGAATAAATCAAAGCATCGCCTTAAGCAATTCAGTCCACTGGAGGAGGCAAACACATATAAATCATAAGGGTGGATTTTGACAAGTATAACAACAGACTCTGGAAGCTCCCAAGAAGTAGTAAATAACTGCATTTTTTCATCCCATGGACAGGTTCCAGCTTCATCTTTTTCATGAAGACAAAGAGAAAAGATGTTCATTCAAAATATGGTAACACCCTGAGATAATGAGAACTGGGCTATTAGTTGTTGACATCCACCTTTTGTCCAGCCCTTGTTCCCAAGAGGTATGGGCAAAAGTTCTTATCATCAGATGCCAGAGGTAAGGTAAGTAGGAAGTGACTGCCTCCTGATCAATTTGTGGTTATCTATTTCCATAATCAATCTATTTCTTACCTGTGTAATACATGAAAACAAATCATTAAATGCTTGTTTTCTTTTTTCTCCCTACAGTAACTGGGAGACCAGCTGAACAAAAAATATTGTTTTAATTAACTTTCCAAAATTAGGACCCCATATTTTTTATGTGACTGCGTTTTTTGGACCCTACTTGTCATGACATGGCAGAATATTACTGTATCAATATGAAAAAGCCTATTAGTAGATAGTGGAAGCTGTTCCGCTGTATGTGGCTGCCTCATTTCAGTGTATTCATGCTTTATTACTCTGGGATCAGTTTTCATTTGTTAAAAGTAAAAAAAAAAAAAAAAAATGATAATCTTCAGAACAACCCAGAGATGAGTAACCTTCGTAAGTGGTCCTTTGAGACAGATGTGAAATGTGAACATAGCAATTGAACAATTGTGTTTGCCCAGTTCTACTAAATGAGTCAGTACAGCACGTAGATCTTTGGCACTCTGCCTAGGACACCCAAATATTTCATTATGGCCCAAATATATGGCCCTATCAATCAAGGCTGCAACAAGATTCCAGAAGTATATTAATATGAAGGGCTACACAAATGCCCACTAATAGAGAAAGGTACATGAAAATACTCATTCATACTTACCCTCCACAAATAAGGCATTTGACAATATTAACTTGGTTAAGGAAACAGGAAGTGAACTGATGGTGAAACATAGTATGTTTGCCACACCAAACAGCCCAAAGAAGAAATACATGGTGAAATGATGCCAGCCTAGGAGTTGGTTCCAGTGGCCCTGTTTATAGTCATATAACATCAGATAGGGCCCTCCAGGAACAAACTGCTCCCCAGCCATGCCTGCAAAGAAACATAGCACAGTTTTAGCAACTCTGCTTTACCTAGAATTCAAGAAGACGCAGGAGGATTAGCCCATTGCTTATTCCAATCTAATGGTGTCTTGTGACATTGATTCTTCTCTCTGAGGTGTTCCCTAACAGCTGAGCATTGGCACTTAAGGCTTGTTTTGGAGGTTCAGATGCTGGTTCAACTAAATAGTTTTAGTCAAAGATAGCCAATTGAATTAAACAGCTATTTCAGATCTTCAATGCCAATGATCTTAGTTCCACTGCCCATTCCAATCTAATGACTAAGATACATCCTGAATTATTTGGAGATTTGAATTTGGGAGACAACTCCTATGGAAATGGATTACTTCCTTCTTAAATACTACATCTTTCAGTAGCTGCCATAAAGTAGGGGCTTGTGCTTGGTACCAGATAAAAATGCTAAAGAGTTCAGCTTTTCTCCAATTATGATAACTGAGAAAGCCCAGACAAGACTGAGCACAGTGGCTCACACCTGTAATCCCAACACTTCGGGAGGCCGAGGCGGGCAGATCACTGGAGGTCAGGAATTCGCACCGATCCTGGCCAACATGGTGAAACCCCATCTCTACTAAACACACAAAAATTAGCCAGGTATGGTGGCAGGCGCTTGTAATCCTACCTATTGAGAGCCTGAGGCACAATTGCTTGAACCCAAGAGGCAGAGGTTGCAGTGAGCCAAGATAATGCCACTGCACTCCAGCCTGGCTGATAGACCAAGACTCCATCTCAAAAAAAAAAAGAAAAAAGGAAAAAAGAAGCCCAGACAGATACAGCAGATGATCTAGTCTGATATGCAAACAGTTAAACTTTCTTACAGATACTGCCTTATTTGTTAATCTATGGGATTTGGCAAGGAAATTTCCCTCTTTGGAAATGTTACTGTGTAATTTGATGCCATAACAAAGACCTGTTGCCATGAATAAAGCATGAAGAAATCTAATGGGAAAATCAGAAAATCTATCTTTTATAACGGAGAGGCTAGAGTGGAACTCTCAAGAACGCAGAACATTTTCACTGAATCTTCAGATGGAAGATTCAGTGGAAAGGCCTTAGAAGTTATCTGGCCTAATCTCTTTCTCCAGCTTAGGAACCAAGAAAAAAAGATGTGTGCAGAAGGCTAAAGTCTTCTACAGCCTATCAGAAATGATGTATTACTGAAGTTTTTCCATAATTACTTGATTAATTTCACATGATTTGCAAAATGGTTTTTGATAGGGTTTGTTCTTTCAGAGATCGGAACAATTGATATAAAATTATTTCAGAAGCTCCAACCAATTCTTTAAAAGAAACTCACTTTGGGTACGCAAGTTAACTATTATGACTAATTCATTAAGAAATAGTTCTTTGTATAAGTGTAAATTATTACCTTCCCAATGAATTGTATCTGATAGAAATTACAATTAGAATATGTGTTGAGATATTTTTTAATAAAAATTCCTTTTAGCAATTTCATGATTTTATATTGTTTCAGATTTTACATATGAAAACACCCAAAAGGTAAAAACAGAAAACAGATGGTCCACTCACCAGTTAAAGCCATGCCAACTATTATAATTCCCTCCAAAATTTCCAGTCTACAGAATAATGTTTTAGAACCAAGGTAGCAGGTGCGCTTTTGCTTTTTGAAGATATACTTCAGAGTACTCATTGTACACCACCAAAGACCCATGATAAAAAAGAAGGTTCCAGGGAGGGCATGACCTCTGAAATTCCCCATGATCTACAAATATAAGAACACACAGAAAATAAAAAAACATTTTATTGCCAGAATCTGGACAAAACCTCACTTGTTTCCATAAAGTACACTGTCTTCTGATTATGGATACAGCCCTGAGGATGATTCTGAGGATCCTACATTACTGTGCATAGTAGTAAATGCCACTACAATATCAATAATATCAATAAAAACAAATAAAAACTCACATTTGTTGAATACTTACCATGTACTCTGCACTGTGTCAAGTGTTTTATGTTCAGTCTTCAACCTAATTTATGCAACATACCCCTGAATGAAGCACTGTTATCCCTTTTTCTTTAGGGATACTCATTTAGAGAAGTGAGACTACTTGCCCAAATCTCACAAACATTAAGCAAAAGTTCCATTATTTTTAACACAGAAATCAAAAGAATTTCTTTGCATCGACAGTGGGTACTTCTCCACACAGTGGCCCTTCAAGCCTCTCTGAAGGAAAGTGATATGAAACTTTTATCTTTATGTTTAAAACTTGAAATGATGTGAAATTGCCTACACATTTTTTTAGGTTGATAATTTCAAAATATCAAGCATCAAGTGTATGGAAGAAACAATTAGTGTTCATTAAATATCTGTGTGCTGCTCCCATTCTTTCCCAGCCTCTCCCTCCAGTTAAAAACATGGACCCATGTTTTTAGTTCTGGCTAATACACTGTAAGCTGAACTAGCACATGTCACTTTCCAAGCTGGGTCAGTTAGCAGTCTACATGACTCCTTTACCTCTCTCTTCTCCTGCCTGGGCAACCTTGGTGTGGCATATCTGCAACTCAGAAGGTGATCAACCAGCCTGCTTCAGATTTTGTAAGAAACAATCCCTTATTGTGCTAAGGCAATGAAACTTTGAGATTTACTGTTAAAACACCTTAGCCCCACCTAGCCAGATATCAAGCCAAATCAAATTGCAAATTTTGTTTACATTATTTGCCACATGGTGGAGTCACTTCTGGTTAATAAACAGAAATACCCAGCCAGGCGCGGTGGCTCACGCCTGTAATCCCAGCACTTTGGGAGGCTAAGACGGGCGGATCATGAGGTCAGGAGATCGAGACCATCCTGGCTAACACGGTGAAACCCCGCCTCTACAAAAAATACAAAAAATTAGCCAGGCATAGGGGCGGGCGCCTGTGGTCCCAGCTACATAGGAGGCTGAGGCAGGAGAATGGCGTGAACCCAGGAGGCGGAGTTTGCAGTGAGCCGAGGTCGCACCACTGCACTCCAGCCTGGGCGATAGAGCAAGATTCCATCTCAAAAATAAATAGATAAATAAAATAAAAAATAAATAAATAAACAGAAACACCCTCCATTTTTGGTCACTGCTATTTAAAAAAAAAAAAAACAGGCTGGGCGCGGTGGCTCAAGCCTGTAATCCCAGCACTTTGGGAGGCCGAGACGGGCGGATCACGAGGTCAGGAGATCGAGACCATCTCTGGCTAACACGGTGAAACCCCGTCTCTACTAAAAAAAAAAATACAAAAAGCTAGCCGGGCGAGGTGGCGGCGCCTGTAGTCCCAGCTAGTCGGGAGGCTGAGGCAGGAGAATGGCGTGAACCCGGGAGGCGGAGCTTGCAGTGAGCTGAGATCCGGCCACTGCACTCCAGCCTGGGTGACAGAGCGAGACTCCGTCTCAAAAAAAAAAAAAAAAAAAAAAAAAAATCTTGAATTATGTGAGTTTTAAATTACGTGAGTAGCCCTTTATTGACACATATCATACCATCAGCACCATAATGAAAAGAGAGTCCAGAATCACCCTCGTAGATCTGACACTAGGCCAGGTCAAAGTAAATTCATGAAAGGAGATTTCAGGATTTCCCCTGGCCCAGCAGACTTCTTTATCTCTAGGTGATAATGGGCTTCTCAGTTCAGGACAGACCCCTTTGGGTTACTTCCACCCCTCTGATACGACTGTGAAACTCAGGGGGAAACTTGGAAGCTGACCCAAACACTAAAAGTCTCTTGTATCTCAGGGGCGACCCCGGGCAGTCATTTCAGGACACCCTGGAATCGTCCAAACCATCCAAAAGTCTCAGGCTCAATATAGCACATAGTGCTGTGTGCAGGTCCTTGTCCTAACTATGCCTGTAATGGCGTGTTTGGGTCATGTTTCTTAACCTTTCTAAGCCTTGGTTCTTAACGAATAAAAGAGGGAGGCAGGCCTAGATGAAACCTGGAGTTCTTTCCTGCCCTAACAGTCTCTGATTTATTATCCTAACCACCACCTTTATCACAGTGTTGCTGAGTTCTGTTTCGGTTTAGACAATCATATGGGATTGAGAAAACTTCTATATGGGATTGAAAAGTATATACAGACTGCAAATTTTTTGAACTTTTCTGAAAATGAGTTGTATTTGGTTTAAGAAGTCTTAAACATTTTATATTTCTTAGTACAGGAAGCCCACTTGCAGGGATTTATCTGGAAAATATAAATGGAAATACAGGCACTAGGAGAATGTTAAATAAATTACGCAGCCACTGAAAATAAGGTTTTCAAATAACTTAAATGATAGGGTATATAGTTAGTTAAAAAATAGGATTAAAAATTAGGGGAAGGGGCTTTGATTTTGGATTATCTAAGTCCAAATACCAACTTTATAATTTGTTAGTTACATAACTTTGGGAGAGTTACTGAACCCCTCAGTGCCACAGTTTTCTCTTCTGTAAAATGGGACAAATAACAGTACCTATATCATAAATTTAAAATTAATTACTCCAAAGCAAATAACCCATGGTGCTGTTAAATAAGATCATGCTATTTTCAACCTACCTCTAACTACCAGAGTGAAACAAAAGTAAAACCAAATGCACGATTTTACTTAAATACTAAGATGGATATAGAAAATCAAGAAACATTGATACAATTCATTTGGCAATCACTGTTGTACCGCCCAAGACATTTCTCTTGCTGTGGTCTTAGAGGGTTACTGGGATAATCTGTGGTTATTGAACTCCTTGACTGCAATTAGAGAATAAACTCCTTGAAAGCAGAGGCCATATATCCATTCTTCTTTCAATTCCCCCCTGGACTATCCACTGCCTTACATACTATGAGGTTCTGAATTTACAAGGAGTTACTAAGCTCTTCTTATAACACAAGATCATACATTTGCAAAACATCTCTACTCTGATGTCTCAAAGGCCTCTCACACTCAACATACCCCAACACTGAACTAATCATCTTATCAACCCATCTACTGCCAGAAAATAGTTTTAGTTACCCTAAAAGAATCCCTGGTTACCTAGTTTGGTTAACAACACTGCCAATTCACCCCTTTGCCCAAACCCAAATTATGAGCATCATCCTAGAGTTTGGCTCTTTCCTTAAAAACCAATTGGTTGTTGAGATTTATCACCTCTGCTGCCTAACATTGATCCCCTCTAGGGGAAGGGGAAGAGGCCCCTTCAATTTCACCTGCTTGGAGAAATCCTTCCTGATGGCCCAAATAGGGGAGGGTCCCTATTACACCCTTTCAAGGCACCCAGTCCTCACATTAGTGACTTCTTTGGATGATTAGTTATTGAAGGTCTGTCCTCCTCAATAGCCGCTATGACCATTACCATAGTATGAAAGCCTGTGCAACTGACTGTGGGGGCCCCTCAGAGTGTAGGTGCCTGGGCCTTCTCCTTTTTTTTTAGGCTCCTAGTATATTAAAAAAAAGAAAGAAAATGCCAAAACAGTCACAGGAAATTTGGTTGCTTTTAAATATTTAGAATTACCTAGTAAATACTTTTAATATACAAGCAAACATATTGCTTATGTCATAGATAAGATGAAATTTTAAAATGCAGGCTTTCCCTGAATGTACAGCTCTAGGCCAAATAGCCCTCTTGACCCACCCCTATGACAAGCTAAGAGGCTCCTGCTGCCCACAAAGCTGAGAGGATCGATATATCTCAGCACACCAGTTAGGATGTAATAAGGAGGCAATGGGGAATAGTGGAGGGTTTGTGAAGAAGAATATGAGCTGATCAAAGAGGTGAAAGAAAGGAGTCCTCCTTCCTACTTCAGTTATACAACTCCTGTGTCTTCAGCCTTTCAATCTGAAACAATCTGATTGTTCCAATCTTTCTGTTTAAAGATCCAGACAAAATAAAGTCAAAGTATAAGGGTTGTTATATTTGCCTGGCTAAGGAACTCAACAGATGCAGTTACTTCTGGCAATAAAAACATAATTCACCTTACTTCACTTTCATTGTGAAAGAAAACATTGTCCATATCCTCAAACATCACTTCACGCTCATCTCCTAGAAATCATTATCTGTAAATATCTTTTGTTCCCTGCTTTACTGACGCCTTCAGGTACAACTTATTCCTTGTAAAAGCCAAGTAAAGTAGCATAGAGTTTGATCAGATTTAAACACAAAAGCAGACCTTCTCCTTTGAAGGAGAGCAAGGGGCTTTCCTTGACCACAAAAGAGAACATGCAAACAGCCAGCAGAAACACCAAGGAAAATCCCAGGGCAGGAAACATGAAGGCCCTTCCTCCGGACTTTCCTACCTGATCCCACCACTTACAACCTCCTAAGAAATGCCGTTCAGCTGGGCGCGGTGGCTCACGCCTGTAATCCCAGCACTTTGGGAGGCCGAGGCGGACGGATCACGAGGTCAGGAGATCAAGACCATCCTGGCTAACACAGTGAAAGCCTGTCTCTACTAAAAATACAAAAAAGTCTCCAGGCGTGGTGGCACGCACCTGTAGTCCCAGCTACTCGGGAGGCTGAGGCAGGAAAATGGCATGAACCCGGGAGGTGGAGCTTGCAGTGAGCCGAGATCAGGCCACTGCATTCCAGCCTGGGGGACAAAGTGAGGCTCCATCTCAAAAAAAAAAAAAGAAAGAAAGAAAGAAGGAATTAAGGAAGGAAGGAAGGAAGAGAAAGAAAAGAAAGAAAGAAAGAAAGAAAGAAAGAAAAGAGAAGAGAAGAGAAGAGAAGAGGAAAGGAAAGGAAAAGAAAAGAAAGAAAGAAAGAAAGAAAGAAAGAAAGAAAAAGAAAAGCAGTTCATCTAGGTCTAAAAAAATGGACTGCAAGATTTCATCATTGGGTTCCGGTGTGATTCATCCTAAAAATTCTTCCTCCTCCCCTATCCAAAGAAGCCCTCCACTTCTAAAGATACAAGCATTACCCTCTGGCCTGAAAACAAGAAACCCCTCCTGATATCCCCATTACCCTACTTTTTGATGACCACCCCCTGGCATATACACAGACTCACTCACCACACAAAAGGGAAACATTTTAAAACTCTATCCCTTAAGAGATAATATTGGGTAGAGCCCAAGATCTAACTCAGGTGTGGGGAAAAAAAAAGTGAGATCAGACTGTTACTGTGTCAATGTAGAAAGTAGACATAAGAGACTCCATTTTGTTCTGTACTAAGAAAAATTCTTCTGCCTTGAGATGCCGTTAATCTGTAACCCTAGCCCCAACCCTGTGCTTGCAGAGACATGTGCTGTGTTTACTCAAGGTTTAATGGATTTAGGGCTATGCAGGAAGTGCTTCATAAAACAAGTGCTTGAAGGCAGTATGCTTGTTAAAAGCCATCATCATTCTCTAATCTCAAGTACCCGGGGACACAATACACTGTGGAAGGCCGCAGGGACCTCTGCCTAGGAAAGCCAGGTATTGTCCAAGGTTTCTTCCCATGTGATAGTCTGAGATATGGCCTCATGGGAAGGGAAAGATCTGACCATTTCCCAGTCTGACACCTGTAAAGGGTCTGTGCTGAGGAGGGTTAGGAAAAGAGGAAGGCCTCTTTGCAGTTGAGATAAGAGGAACGCATCTGTCTCCTGCTCCTCCCTGGGCAATGGAATGTCTCGGTGTAAAACCCGATTGCTTGTTCTATTTACTGAGATAGGAGAAAAGCGCCTTAGGGCTGGAGGTGAGTTGTGCTAGAGGCAATGCTGCTCTTTAATGCATGGAGATGTTTATGTATGTGCACATCAAAGCGCAGCACCTTTTTCTTAACCTTGCTTATGACACAGAGACATTTGTTCACATGTTTTCCTGCTGACCCTCTCCCCACTATTACCCTATTGTCCTGCCACATCCCCCTCTCCGAGATGGTAAAGATAATGATCAATAAATACTGAGGGAACTCAGAGATCGGCCGGTGCAGGTCCTCCGTATGCTGAGCGCTGGTCCCCTGGGCCCACTTTTCTTTCTCTATACTTTGTCTCTGTGTCTCTTTCTTTTCTCAAGTCTCTCATTCCACCTGACGAGAAACGCCCACAGGTGTGGGGGGGGCTGGCCCCCTTCACTCAGGTGCTAGGTGTTAATCCCCAGGTGTTAACAGCCACAAAAACCACAGCCCAGGTCTATACACAGAAAGGGAAAACAACTCAAAATAATCCAGAAAAAGAGATGCAATGGTTTCATTGGTGGAATTCTAATCAAATAGCCAAATTCAGTATAAAATGAATACCATTATGAGAAAAAACTTAAAATTTCATCTTGCGCCACTACCAAAATGACGTATTCCTAAGTCTTCATTAGTGACTCATATTTCAAGATACATTTGTAAATTCCAATGCACTAAACAAATCTGAACAGCTTTGCTCTATTTGCCTTAATTCTCAAATTGTATCCACATACTATGGATATCCCCATTACCCTACTTTTTGATGACCACCCCCTGGCATACACACAGACTCACTCACCACACAAAAGGGAAACATTTTAAAACTCTATCCCTTAAGAGATAATATTGGGCAGAGCCCAAGAACTAACTCAGGTGTGGGGAAAAGAAAGCAAGATGTGGTTTTAAAATTTCATTCTCCATAATTCTGTACCAGCACTTTCTCCTCCAAATTTCATTTATTTTGAATGAGTCTTCTTAAAGTATCCTTACCTTCACAGTTTCCTCAATGTCAAGTCCAAATTAGTTCTCTTCTCTCAAAGATTTACAATGGCTCCAGACTCAAGATGGAAAAGCAGATGCTGAGTGGCCCTAAATCTAAAACTGCCCACTCTTCCTCCTTTGAGATTAAACCAATGTACTCCTATCTTTCTAGCATGAGCAGATAAACCTTCAGACTAGGTTACAATGCATTTAAACCCAGAGAACACACCCTTTGGAACCTCCTGCCTCCCTATCCAAACATTGTGCCAGAGGACAGTTCTAGTTGCAACTCACCTTGCCATCCTACCTACCAGGCCACTAGCCTCAGTCATGTGCCACCTGCTCTGAGAACCAAGGCCAGTGAAAGATATTGCCACTCTTGCAGGCCATGGAGACGGCAGACAAAGGGAATGGTTAGAGCAGCAGTAACATAATAGATCGTGTTCTGTAAGGCCTAAGAAGATAACCCATTTTCGTTTTGGTTGTTTTTGTTTGTTTGTTGGACTTTTTGTTTGTTTATTTGTTTGTCTGTTTGTTTGAGACAGGATCTCACTCTGTCGCCCAGGCTGGAGTACAGTGGGGCAATCTCAGCTCACTGCAACCTCCACTTCCCGGGTTGAAGCGATTCTCCTGCCTCAGCCTCCTGAGTGGCTGGGATTACAGGCGCATGCCACCATACCTGGCTAATTTTTGTATTTTTAGTAGAGATGGGGTTTTACCATGTCGACCAGGCCGGTCTCGAACTCCTGACCTCAGGTGATCTGCCCACCTCGGCCTCCCAAAGTGCTGGGATTATAGGCATGAACCACCATGCCCGGCTGAAGATAACCTATTTTCTAACATGCAGTGCCTCAAGCAAGAGATCGCCACAGGGTTGAAGTCGTGGCCAAAACCAAAGTTATAGGAATAAGAAAAATGATGAAAGAAAACTGCTGTAGGTCAACAATGCAGTGCAAAGCATTTGGGATGCTCTTCTAATCATCACCTGCATCGTACAGGGACACTTCAGGAGCTTAGGCACCTACTGCAGAACAGACACAGGCCCTCCTCACAGCAGAAAGCTTATAATACACTGAAGAAACCACAAAAGACAGAAATGCTAAAATATGTCCCTAAGAAACAAACTAATTACAAGTTCTATGGAGTTGTTAAGATGACTGGCATGCCTAAGATGGGGAGAGGACTCTGTCTAAGAAGATGCCTGGTGGACGAGGTCATTCTAAAGCAGTGTTGTAGAGGAGGAGCCCGCAGTGACCAGGGGACAGTGAAAAGGAAGCTTCTCAACAGTGGAGAGCAGTTAGACGAAATCAAGAAAGAAGTGAGAGCTCTGGTCTGCAAGAAGGCTTCTCATTCACTCTCAGCCCAGCAAGCCCAGCCTTCCAAATAAGACGATGAGTGTCTCTTCTTTTTGCAAATGATAGTGCCAAGACACAGGAATGCTATTTGAATGAGCATGTGGAGACAAGTAGAGTAGCATCAAGATATTGAGATTTAAATCTGACTTCCCCATCTCTGTACCCCAGAGGCCATCTGTCTCTTGTCAGTGTCATAAGCCCGGACGTGCTCACTCATATTAGGCTTAGCATGTGACCAGAGATGAGTGGCTCAGCAGCTGCTCCCAAAGCCAGAATGACAATAAAGCTCTGTCAGAAGAAAATAACCACTCTAGAGTGCTATGACCTTATTTATTTTATCTTATTTTGATCTCCTCCGTACCTCTGCCTATAGTTCTCACTACCAACCCCTCTCAATGTTTAAATAACTAAAACCATCCACTACACATCAGCTATTCTTAACCAAACATCTAAAATGACAAGAACCCTAAACTTGAAAATATAAGAAAGGATGAGGCAATCCAAAAACGTATGTCTTTAAAAATAAAACCTAAAAACAAAAATTAAGAACAAACGTCATATGGCATCACCTGCTTGTAACCAACTCTTCAAAGTAAATAGAAGTCTGGAATTGTTTGTCAGTAGTGATGCACCTGTGATGGGAAGGAAGGCATTCATTGAACGCCTATTGTATACTAATAACTTTACATACATACATCTGTTTATTTTATCATTAAGACAACTCAAGGAAATACAGTTGACTCATGAACATATGGGCTTGAACTGGGTTGGTTCACTTACACATGGGTTTTCTTCTGCCTCTGCCACCCCCGAGACAGCAAGAAAGACCAATCCCTCCTTTTCCTCCTCCTCCTCAGCCTATTCAACATAAAGATGACAAGGATGAAGACCTTTATGATGATCCACTTCACTTAATGAATAGTAAATATGTTGTATCTTCCTTATGACATTCTTCATAACATTTTATTTTCTTTAGCTTACTTTATTGTAAGAATACAGTACATAGGCCAGGTGTGGTGGCTCACACCTGCAATCTCAGCACTTT
The DNA here is from genome assembly GCF_009764315.1 of Trachypithecus francoisi. NCBI lineage: Eukaryota > Metazoa > Chordata > Mammalia > Primates > Cercopithecidae > Trachypithecus > Trachypithecus francoisi. The sequence goes on from NW_022681453.1 coordinate 88,712,429, forward strand.
AGGAGGTCAAGGCAAGTGGATCATGAGGTCAGGAGTTTGAGACCAGCCTGACCAACGTGGTGAAACCCCATCTCTACTAAAAATACAAAAATTAGCCCAGCGTGGTGACATGCACCTGTAATCCCAGCTACTCAGGAGTCTGAGACAGGAAAATCGCTTGAACCTGGGAGGCAAAGGTTGCAGTGAGCCAAGATCGTGCCACTGCACTCCATCCTGAGAAATAGACCAAGACTCTGTCTCAAAAAAAAAAAAAAAGAAGAAGAAGAATATAGTATATAATGAAGCTACATTTCATAACATATGAAACATGTGTTAACTGACTGTTTATAAAAGGCTTTCGGTCAAGTTTGGGGGAAGTAAAAATCTATACTTGGATTTTTTACTGCAAGGGGTGGCCAGCACCTCAACCCCTGCTTGCTCAAGGGTCAACTGTATTATTATCTCTACCATAGGTATAAGAAAACCAAGGCTCCAAGGTATTAGTAACCTACTCTACGTCACAGAGTTAGCGAAGACCAGAGCCAGGATTTCTTTTTTTTTTTTTTTTTTTTGAGACGGAGTCTCGCTCTGCCGCCCAGGCTGGAGTGCAGTGGCCGGGTCTCAGCTCACTGCAAGCTCCGCCTCCTGGGTTTACGCCATTCTCCTGCCTCAGCCTCCCAAGCAGCTGGGACTACAGGCGCCCGCCATGTCGCCCGGCTAGTTTTTTGTATTTTTTAGTAGAGACGGGGTTTCACCATGTTAGCCAGGATGGTCTCGATCTCCTGACCTCGTGATCCGCCCGTCTCGGCCTCCCAAAGTGCTGGGATTACAGGCTTGAGCCACCGCGCCCGGCCCAGAGTCAGGATTTCAAAGTCCTTGTATGTCTGACTCCAAATCCCTTACCTAAGAACAAAGACTAGAAAAGACTTTTCAATGGCCCCATCAAAGGGTCTCAGTCAAGTACCTTTGAGTAGGTTAAATATCACAGGGAAAAGGCATCTCCTTCTGTTCCTTTCTACCACTGAGCTGCCAGCACAGGTTAAGGAGGTAAAGCTTTGCACAGAGCCAAGAGTATTTATTTACCACCACTGTAGTCAAAGTCAGAGGGCGCAGGACTGCTAACAATAAGGAAAGCTGGGCTTTGTCATTCATTCGTCATGGATTGACAAAGGTCTAGATGCTAGTGATAAACATCAGACTGATCATCAGTGATGTAGTAAGAACATAAAGTTGCCATTCTGTAGTTCCAAGCTACATGTTGCTTCACAATTCAACTCAGTGAACAATGATTTATCACTTTGTATCTAAGGATCTGCTTCAAGTTACAGGGGACTCTACGGTGAGCAAATACATCAGTTTTCTATTGCTGCTGTAACAAATTACTACAAAGTTAGTACATTGAAAGTACACACATTTATTATATTACTGTTCTATGGGTCAGAAATTCAATACTGATCTCACTGGGCTATCAAGGTGTCAGCAAAGCTGCCCCTACACGCCTATCACTAAAACCAAGGTGCCACCAAGGGGGCTGCTATGTCCCATTGAAGAGGCTGTAAGGGAGAATACATATCTTTCCCTTTCCCAGCTCCTAGAAGCCACCTCTATTCCTTGGTTCATAGCCCCCCTCCCTCCATTTTCAAAACCAGTAATGGTCCATCTCGGACCACTTCCTAACCATGGATTCCTCTGACTCTGAGATTATCTGGTAAAGGTTCTAATTTTAAGAACTCATGTGATTAGACTGAGTCTACCGAAATAATCCAGGATAATCTCTTCACTGTATGTCATTAATTTAATCACATATGCAAAGTCCCTTTTGCCAAGTAAGGTAATATATTCACAAGTTCCAGGAATTAGGACATAGGCAGGTAGGAACACTGTTCTGCCTACCACAAAAACACGAAAGGGCTTACAGCCTGGCAGGACAAAGAAGACAGACACAGAAGTGACTATGATTCCAAAAAGATGGGCTAAGATTTATAGTAAAGGAATAAAATGCTATACGTGTGCCGAGCCCCTTCATTTAATTCAAGGAAGGGAGAGAGGCATATGACTAGATTTGGGAAGAACTTTAAAGGTCATCTGAGCTAGACCGTGAACAATGAATGGATTTCAAAAGGTGGAACTAAAAGCAGTCACCCACCCTCGACATAAGGAAGAGCATGAATAAACTCACATTGGAAGGAACATAGAGGAGACATTGTAGTCACTGGGGTAGGAGACAATGAAAAATACAGCTAGAAACTATACACATATGAGAAGCTGGTGAGTGATAGAAATGACAATATAAATTACCAGTCCATGGAAAAATTATTAATGTTACTAGAACTGAGTTTCTATTCGTGGATAAAAATTAAACTAGACTCCCTACTCACATCAGATTCAAAAATAAATTCTAGGTGTATTAAAGACTTAGTTATGAAATTCCAACTTTAAAACTTTTTAGAAGAAAATATTTGAAGACATCTTTATGACTTTGGGATAAGAAAAAAAAATTTAAACAAGATACATAAAGCAAAACAATGAAGAAAACGACTGAGAAAGCTGACCACATCAAAACTTAAACCTTCTCTATACAAATGGCAAACATGAAAAGATGTTCAGGATCATTAGTCATTTGGGATAGGCTAACTAAAATAATAAATACCAATACACACTCACTAGCATGGCTAAATTTTAAAAGACTGACAATTCCAAGTGTTGGTATGGATGTGGACCAGTTAGAACTCTTATACACTGCAGGTGGAAACACAAATAGAACAGCCCCATGGGAAAGCAGCTTATCACTTTTTATAACATTAAACATACACTTACCATTCGACCCAGCAATTTCACACTAGGTATTTACCCAAGAGAAATGAAAACAATGTTCGCAAAAAGACTTGTACATGGATCCTCATAGTAGCTTTATTTGTAATAATCCAAACCTGGAAATAACCCATTGACATGTGCATGAATCAACAAACTATGATACATCTCCACAATAAAAAGGGACAAATTGCTGACACATGTAAAAATCTGAATTAATCTCAAAAGCATTATGCTACATGAAACAAAACAGACACCAAAGGGTACTTACTGCATAGTTCCATTTATATGAAATTCTAATATAGACAAAACTGTAGTGATAGAAAGCAGATCAGTGGTTGCCTCAGGGTAAAGGGAACAGAATTGACTGCAAAGGGCATTAGGAAACTTTTCAAGTTGATGGGAATATTCTATATACTGATCGTGACAATAATTACACAACCGTATACATTTGCCCAAACTCATCAAATTATACTCTTAAAAGATGTGAACTTTATCACATGTAAATTACACTTCAATAAAGCTGATTGAAAAGAGTGGAAGAAATATCACTTCTGCCCTTCCTTTATTTGAAGGCTGGAACAGGATTATGATGGTTAATGCTTTGGCAGTTATCTCAGATTATGCAGATAAGGCTCACATCTAGGGGATAGGAGCAGTGCACCTAAAAGAGGCTTATTCCTGAAGACTGTGGATCCACCATTCCATCCCTGCATATCTTATTTTATGTGAGATGGAATCAAACTTTTATCATGTACAAAAGCAAAAAAATTAAATCTACCTTGTATAATAGCAAAAAAACTTCTATATGTCCAAACATTAGCTAACAGTTATTGACTGCTTTCTGTGTACCACTTTTCATTTATGTAACTGCTCTTCATCTTAACTCCTTTAATCTTCAAAACAAACCTCTGAAACAGGTACTACTATCATCCCCATTTTACAGATGAAGAAACGGAGATGCAGTTAGAGATTAACTGACTATCCAAGGTCATGCTGGTGATAAGTAACAGAATCGGGATTCATACCCACCCTTGGGCCTATGCCTCTCCCACAATGGTACCATAAATAAAGTTTTAAAATACATGGCAGACAGAAAAAATATTTGAAATAAATGTCAAAGACAAAGGACAAGTACTAGGGAATGTAATTTTTTAATTAGGAATCAATTTGAAAAAGAAAAACTGCTCCCCCTATGGGTAAAAAATAAGAATAGACAATTCAACACAAGGCAAAACCCTCACTGTCCAATAATCTTAAGAAAAGATCCTTGATTCACTAGAAAGCAAAGAAAACCAAATTAAAAACAGGTATTTTTCATCTATTTTACTGCAAAATTAAAAAAATCTATTATATCAAGTGTTGGTGAGGGCATGAGGAAACAAGAACACTCATACACTACTAAAAGTGCAAACTGGCATTACTATTACACTTTGCCAAGAATTTGGCAGTAGCTAGGAGAGCTGAAAATGCACATATGACACAATCCAGCCATTCAATGTTTAGTGTGTAATCCCCCAAAATTCCTATAGACGCTCTCTTGTATAAGTCAAAAAAAGTTCATTACCAGAATTTGTTGTAGTAACATAAAATTGGAATAACACCAAAATCTGAACATCCATCAATAGAGAAATGAATAAATAATATGACATAACATGTATACAACACAATATAATACTACCAGTAAAAGATTTTTGAATAAAAGAAGTATATCTATATTCATAAACACACCAAAATCTGAACATCCATCAATAGAAAAATGAATAAATAATATGACATAATATATATATAACACAATATAATACTACCAGTAAAAGATTTTTGAATAAAAGAAGTATATCTATATTCATAAACAGGAATTAATTTTGAAAGGATTGAGTGAGAAACGCAAATCGCAAAACAGTGGTAAATGTTGATGCGAATTGTGTACTGTTTTTATTTTTCCATTTTTATTTTAGTGGATATATGATTCAGTGGATACATGTGGAAGTTTATTACCTGAGTATATTGCATCATGCTGAGGTTTGGGGTATGAATGATTCCATCACCCATGTACTAAGCATAGTACCCAACAGTAAGTTTTTCAACCCTTGTCCCCTGCCTCCCTTCCTCCTCTAGTAGTCCCCAGTGCCTAATTGTCATCTGCATGCCCATGTATGCTCAATGTTTAGATCCCACTTATAAGTGACAACATGTGGTATTTGATTTATTGTACCTGTGTTAATTCATCTAGGAAAATGGCTCCAGCTGCAACCGTGTTGCTGCAAAGAACATGATTTTCATTCCTTTTTATGGTCACACAGTATTCCACGATGTAAATGTACCACAAATTCTTTATCCAATCCAGTGAGCACCTCAGTTGGTTCCATGTCTTTGCTATTGTGAATGGTGCTGCAACGAACATGTGAGTGCATGTGTCTTTTCAGAGAACAATTTATTTTCTTTTGAATATAATACCCAGTAATGGGATTGCTGGGTCAAATGGTAGTTCGGAGTTCTTTGGGAAACCTCCAAATGCTTTCCATAAGAACTGAACTAATTTACATTCCCACCAACAGTGTACAAATGTTCCCTTTTCTTCAAAGCCTTGCCAGCATCAGTTTCTTTTTAGATTTATCAGTCATAGCCCCTCTGACTGGTGTGAGATGGTGTCTCATCGTGGCTTTGATTTGGATGTCTGATGATTAGTAATGTGGAGCATTTTTTCATGTCTGTTGGCTACTTGTATGTCTTCTTTTGAGAAGTGTCTGTTCACCTTTTAATGGGGTTATTTTTTTTTTTCTCATTCAATTAAGTTCCTTGCAGATTCTGGGTGTCAGACCTTGGTTGACTGAATAGTTTGTGAAAATCTGCTCCCATTCTGTAGGTTGCCTGTTTACTCTGTTGATAGTTTATTTTGCTCTGCAGGAGATCTTTAGTTTAATTAGGTCCCACTTACTGATTTTTGTTTTTGTTGAACTTCTTTTGGGGACTTAGTCATAAATCCTTTCCCAAGGCCAGTGTCCAGAATCGTGTTTTCTTCACGATTCTTCTAGTATTCATATGTCTATGAAATCACGGATGACACAAACAAATGGAAAAACATTCCATGTTCGTAGATTGGAAGAATCAATATCATTAAAATGGCCATACTGCCCAAAGCAATCTACAGATTCAATGCTATTCCTATCAAGCTACCAAGGTCATTTTTTACAGAATTAGAAAATACTGTTCTGAAATTCATATGGAATCAAAAAAGAGCCCCAATAGCCAAAGCAATCCTAAGCAAAAAGAACAAAGCCAGAGGCATCACATTATCTGACTAACTTCAAACTTTACTATAAGGCTACAGTAACCAAAACAGCATGTGCTGGTTTAAAAAAAAAAAGACACATAGACCAATGGAACAGAATAGAGAACACAAAAATAAAATCATGCATGTACAGGCATCTAATCTTTGACAAAGTCAAAGAAGATAAGCTAAGGGGAAAGGACTCCCAGTTTGACAAAGGTGCCAGGATAGCTGGCTAGCCATATGCAGAAGAATGAACCCCGACCCCTACCTTTCACCATATACAAAAATTAACTCCACTTTGGGAGGCCTAGTGGGCAGATTGCTTGAGCCCAGGAGTTCAAGACCAGCCCAGGCAACATGGCAAAACTCCATCTCTACTAAAAATATAAAAAGTTAGCTGGGCATGGTGGCACATGCCTATAGTCCCAGCTACCCAGGAAGCTGAAGTGGGAGGATCACCTGATCCCAGGAAGCTGAGGCTGCAGTGAGCCATGATCGTGCCATCACACTCCAGTCTGGGTGACAGGAGTGAGACCCTGTCTCAAAAAAAAAAAAAGAAAGAAAAGAAAAAGAAGATGAAAACAATTAACTCAAGATGGATTAAAGATTTAAATGTAAGACCTTAAAGAATCCTAGAAGAAAACCTAGGAAACACCATTCTGGACACTGGCCTTCATAAAGGATTTATGACTAAGTCCCCAAAAACAATTGCAACAAAAACAAAAATCAACAAGTGGGACCTAATTAAACTAAAGAGCTCCTACAGAGCAAAATAAGCTATCAACAGAGTAAACAGGCAACCTACAGAATGGGAGCAAATTTTCACAAACTATTCAGTCAACAAAGGTCTAACACCCAGAATCTACAAAGAACTTAAACAATTGAATGAGCAAAAAGCAAATATCCCCATTAAAAAGTGGGCAAAACACACGAACAGACACTTCTCAAAAGAAGACATACAAGAGGCCAACATACATACGAAAAAATGCTCCACATCACTAATCATCAGAGATATCCAAATCAAAACCATAATGAGGTACCATTTCATACCAGTCAGAGGGGTTATTATTAAAAAGTCAAATAAACAACAGAGGCCGGCAAGGCTTTGTAGAAAAGGGAACACTTGTACACTGTTGGTGGGAATGTAAATTAGTTCAATTCTTATGGAAAGCATTTGGAGATTTCCTGAAGAACTTAGAACTACCATTTGACCCAGCAATCCCATTACTGGGTATATATCCAAAAGAAAATAAATTGTTCATATCCAAAAGAAAATAAAAAGACATATGGAAGGACATCTTTGTGCATCGTTGACAATTGTGAATAAAGCTGCTACTCATATTTATGTGCAGGGTTTTATATGGACATTAGTTATCAAGTCATGAGTAAATACTAGGAGCACAATAGCACAATTCTGAATTGTATGGTGATATGTTTATCTTTGCAAGACACTGCCAAACTGTCTTCCAAATAAGCTGTACCATGTTGCATTCCCACTAGCAATGAATGAGAGTTCTTGTTTCTCCACAGTCTCATCAACATTCTGTGGTGTCAGTATTTTGGATTTTAGCATTCCTGATAGGTGTATAGTAGTATCTCATTGTTGTTTTAATTTGTAATTCCCTGATGACATACGATGATGGGCATCTTTTAATATGCTGATTTACCATCTGTATGCCTTCTTTGATAAGATGTCTGTTCAGATCACTTTTTAATTGAGTTGTTTTCATGTCGTTGGATTTCAAGAGCTATTTATACTGTTTAGACACATGTCTTTTATCAGATTTATGTTTTGCAAATATTTTCCCCAGTCTGTGGTTTGTCTTTTCATTCTCTTAATAGTGTCTTTCACCATTAATATTCAAAAAATGAATCTAGACATAGACCTTTCTTTTTTCATAAAAATTAGCTCAAAATGGTGAAAGACACCATTAAGACAATGAAAAAACAGAAGTTTTAAATTTTAATGAAATCTAACTTTTATATTTTTTCTTTCATGGATTGTCCTCTTGATATATTATTTTAAAACCCTTTTCCACACCCAAGAGCAACTAGATTTTCCTCTGTTATCTTTTAGATGTTTTACAGTTTTGCATTTTACATTTAGGTATTTAATCCATTTTGAATTAATGTTTATGAAAAAGGTATGGTCTATGTCTGATTCATTTTTTTGCATGTAGATTTGGTGGTTAATTTTATGTGTCAATTTGACTGGGCTAAGAAATGCAGAGACAGCAGGTAAAACATTATTTCTGAGTGTGTCTGCGAGGGCATTTCCAGAAGAGATTGGCATTTGAATTGGTAGACTAAGTAAAGACGATTGCCTAGGTGGGCATCATTCAACCCATGGGGGCCTGAATAGAACAAAAAGGTAGAATAAGGGTGAATTCACTGTCTCTTCTTGAGCTGAGGTATCCATCTTCTTCTGCCCTTGGACATACGAGTGAGCCCCCGGTACTCAGGGCTTTGGACTCTGAGGCTTATACCAGCGGACCTCCCAGTTCTCAGGCCTTCAGACTTAGGCCTCCATAATTGTGTGAGTCCATTCCCATAATGGATTCCCACATATACTTATACATACACATACACATACACATATACATATACATATCCTATTGGGTTCTGTTTCTCTGGAGAACCCTAACACAGTGGGTATACAGTTGTTCCAGGTCCATCTGTTAAAAAGACTATTTTTTCACTACTGAATTGCCTTGGCCCCTTTGTCAAAAATCAGCTGACTATATTATGTGGGTAAATTTCTGGGCTATCTATGCTGTTCTATTCACCTGTTTGTCTATTCTTTCACCAACACCATGCTTTCTTGATCACTGCAGCTTTAAAATAAGTTTTGAAGTCAGGTAGTATCAGGACTACGATTCTGTTCTTCTCTTTCAATATTGTGTTGGCCTATTCTGGGTCCTTTGCCTGTCCATATAAACTTTAGAATCGGTTTAATATCCACAAAATAACTTGCTGGGATTTTGATTGGGATTGCATTGAATCTATAGATCAAGTTGGAAAGAAATGACATCTTTACAATATTGGGCCTTCCTCTTCATAAACAGAATAGAATATTTCTCCATTTATTTAGATCTTTGATTTTTTGCATAAGAGGTTTATGGTTTTCCTCATATAGATCTTATATACATTTTGTCACATTTACATCTAAATCTTTTCTTTTTTGGTACTAATGCAAATGATGTTGTATTTTTAATTTTGAATTCCACTTGTTCATTGTTGGCATAAAGGAAAACATTTAACTTTTATATTTTTTAAATTTTATTTATTTTTGTTAACTTTTATATATTAATCTTGTCTCCTAAAACCTTGTTAAAATCACTTAGTTCCAGGAAGGGTTTTGCTGCTGTTGTTGATTCTTTGGGATTTTCTACATGAACAATTATGCCACTTGTGAACAAAGAGAGTTTTCTTTCTCCCTTCCCAGTCTGTATACTTTTTATTCCCTTTTATCATATTACTGCATTATGTAAGACATCCAGTAGGAAGTGGCATAGGAGTGACGACATGGGACATTTTGTGTTGTTCCCAATCTTAAGGGGAAAACACCTAGTCTCTCAGCACTAAAGTATGATGTTGGCTGTAGGTTTTGTGTAGATACTCTGTATCAAGTTGAGAAAGTTCTCTATTCCTAGTTTGCTGCTTTCTGTTTGTTTTGTTTTGTGTTTAACTTATCTTTTAAAAAAGAAAGACCTAGGAAAGGTTTAGAGCCAAATAACAGAAGACCCTGAATGCCAAGTTCAGAAATTTAAACTTTAACCTATGAACAATAAGAAGCAATTTTTGAGCAAAGATGGGATATGACAGGGATATACATCTCTCTGCCTCCGAGAGCCCTTAAACGATCCCATAATGCAAGAATCTAGTTTCTATTTAAAGACATCCAGAAAGGCAAATTCTTCCAAGTGCTTTAGTAACCCATTCTGATGACAAACAAATCTCACTCTCTGTTGACCTTGCCTTATAGCCAACCTGAATCCCTTATAGGTCCCAGGAAAGATGCAGAACATTCTTCAGTGTTGATAAACTGATTCAAAGACAGGACTTCCAAGCCCAGTATTACTCTACCAGCTCCCAACCCAGAAGAGAAAGCTATTTCTCTTTGGTTCAGGGCAGAGTCACAGGCACCCAGTGGGCCCGATGAGTTTACAAAACAATGTACAGTCAAAATGCAGTGACCACACCTGAATCAGCAGTGCTGACACATTCATTTGCATCACAGCTTCTAAAGGAGAGAGTTGCTATTGTCAAGAGCTCTGTGACAATAACACCTGTGTGAACGTTTGGCTATCTCCTGGGCCAATCTACAGAGAATGCCCTGTGGCTCTGTTCTAATGGCCTCACCTTCCTCGTCTCCTCTTTACTCCTCTTACTGTCATCCTGCTCTTCTCTCCCCTTTCTGTCTTCTGCCCAACACAACCAATTCTCAGGAGGACACTACAGCACATTTTGGGTTCTGAGCAAATTCTCTACAAGAGCACAGGGACCACCTTGGGAAGGAAAGCCACTCCTAGATAGGATTCCAAAGTCTGGCTTTGTTTGGATTTCCTTGTGTGCGGAAGGTAGAAGACAAGGGCGGACAATGGAGGCCCAGAGAGCCAAAACAAGGAAATGATTTGCCAACTGAGGTTAATAGATCTCTGAGTTCCCAAAGCTCACAGGTGAAGAAAGGACACCAACATCTGGTTCTCCCCACCCCTCAGCTCCCTGATGCCCACTAGAAGACGTCTTTTCCCCAGAGGCTACACCACGAAATTCATTCTAACCTGTTTTTCCTTCAAAAAGCTATTCTGGCTGGGCGTGATGGCTCACGCCTGTAATCCCAGCACTTTGGGAGGCCAAAGTGGACGCACCACAGGAGGTCAGGAGTTTGAGTCCAACCAAGCCAACATGGTGAAACCCTGTACTAAAAATACAAAAATTAACCAGGCATGGATGTGGGGTGCCCATAATCCCAGCTACTGAGGAGGCTGAGTCAGGAGAATCACTTGATTCTGGGAGGCGGAGGTTGCAGTGAGCCGAGATCGTACCATTGCACTCCGGCCTGGACCACAACAGCAAAACTCCATCTCAAAGAAAATCCCCAGTTCCTCCTTCCCCCGACTGCCAAAATACAAACAAATACGATTTCATCTAGGCCTTTCACCTTGGGACAGGCTGGGGTGTGGGGCCAGGGTTTGGGTCTCGGGTTTTTCCCACTATTATCAGCCCAACTATCTATCCATTGGACCTGCATCGGAAGGGACAGTGTGAGACATCAGAGAAAGGAGACCATTTTTAACCTGAGGAAGACTGCTATGCTCTGGGGAAAGCTTATGGCAAATTTCTGGCTTTGTTAAAAGGAAATTTAGGTTTTTTTAAAGAATTAGTGCCTCTAAGGTTCTTCAGAGATATGTGTGGGAATAAGCAGTGCTTTCACCTGCCTGCTTATTTATTCATTTCTTAATTCCTCCGTGGATCCATTCATGCTTTTGACAAGTATTTATTAAACAACTGTGATATGCCAGGTAACAGTTCTAGCCACTGGGACAGGACATAGACAAGGTCTTTGTTCTTATGGAATTTATCTTTTGGTGTAAGAAGACAGATAAGAAACAAGAATTCTAGGACATTTAAACTCAAAGTGTGGTGCTCACACCAGCAGTGGCTGCACCAAGTGGGACCTGGTTGGAAATACAGACCCTCATGTGCCACCTAGACCCACCAAATCACAATCTTTTTAAACCAGATCTGCAAGTGACTCATATGCATATTAAAGTTTGAGAAACACTGATCCAGGACAGAATTTCTCAACAATGGCACTATTGACATCTAAGATAGGATAATTCTTTCTTTCTTTGGTGCAGGGGCAGAGTGAGGGGTTCTGTGCATTGTAGGATATTTAGTAACATCCTTGGCTTCTACCTACGAGATGCTGGCAGTACCTTCCCCTAGGTGTGACAACCAAAAATATCTATGGATATTGATAAATGTCCCCTGGGGGGCAAATTCACACTCCTTTCACTAATTAAGAAACATTGGTCTAGGAGATCCTTGATCAAATCCCCTTAACATCAAGACTTTTTTTCACCTTTTCTCTTAGGAAAAAGAATGCAACAAACTTAGCTGTTAACTGTTTTATGAAAGTAAGTACAACCAAGATCATGTGCACTTCTTTCAAACGATAAGGTACAGCAACTAATAGAACAAACAGAACATCATTTGGAAAAAATGAAGTTTGCGCAACTCCATGAGAAAACTTTCACACAAAAGTCATTCAAGTTTGCGGTTTAATATTACTACTACAGATAAAGAGACTTAGTATTAAATGTGCATATATGAGGCCAAGGACTTATGATTGGATGTCATCACTACCAATTAATTATATTTGCACTACGTACAGTCATACAAAGGTCTAGAATATCTCCCCTTTTGGAAAGAGCTGGCCAATTAGACATAATGCCCCATGTCCACCCTCAAATACTGGAAGTAGGGCAGGGAGAAGTTTGTGAAAAGCAAATAAATCACATAAGCAGAGTCTGAAGCCAATGAGGTGATATCAAAACATTGTGCAATTTTGACTGGAGGAGGGGGGAAAGCCAACAGAATAACTCTGGTCTTTCAGTCTCCTTGGTGTTGGAAAATTTATAGTTCATTGTTTATTTTTAAATAATTTCTTTAAAAACTAGGCCCAGCCATTCAAGACCAGTCTGGCCAACATGGTGAAACCCTGTCTCCACTAAAAATACAAAAATTTACTTGTTGTGGTACCTGTAATCCCAGCTACTCAGGAGGCTGAGGCAGGAGAATCCTTTGAACCTGGGAAGCAGACGTTGCAGTGAACTGAGATTGTACCTCTGTGCTTCAGCGTGGGTGACAGAGTGAGACTCCATCTCAAAAAAAAAAAAAAAAAAGGCCCAGCCAAGGAAAAAGTGCCTGTGACAAGTTAACACACAAGATCATTTCAGCCAGTGATGAAATAACCCAGGGCAGTGTGATAGAGAGCTCAGGCTCAGTTTGAGGGAGCAGGAACGGTGGTTCCTATTGTGAAGCGCAGAGCCGAGCTGGGCAGAAGAATCAAGGCTATGGCAGGGAGTGCATCTGTGAGGCATATGAGGTCATCAGCCCAGTCCTGCCCTCAAGGACATCTGGTTTCTTGGCTCTACTTCCCAGAAGAAACAGCTTATCTTAAAGACATCTGGTGGCTTGCCAGAATTATTCACAGCCAGTGAATGGCAGAGCGCAGAAATGGAATCCAGTTCTCTGGGGTACTGGAGGACGGTGCACTTTCTACAGCACCAAATACCCCTGGTTTAATTTCCCACTGCTGGTCTAACAAATTACCACTAATTACAACTCCAGTTTATTATCCTACAGTTCTGGAGGTCAGAAGTCTGCAGTGGGTCTCACAGACGGTGAATCAAGGCGCTGGCAGGGGCACGTTCCCTCTCCGGGCTGCAGGGGAGAATCCCTTTCCTTGCCTTTTCTAGCTTCTAGATGCCTCCTGAATTCCTGGGTTCCAGGCCTCCTCCATCTTCAAGGCCAGCAGCATGGCATCTTCAAATCTCTCTCACTGACTCTGACCCCCTTCTCCTGTTGCCACAGTGCCTTCTTCTGAGTCTGATCCTCCTGCCTCCCTCCTTATGAGAACCACAGGGCCTACCTGAATAATCCAGGGTAAGCTCCCCAGTCCCCAATCCTGAACTTTAATCATGTCTGTGAAATCCTTTTGACTATGTCAGGTAACATATTCTCCGTTTCCAGAAAATAAAATATGGACATCTCTGAAGGCCATTATTCAGCTTTTCACAACCCTCTTAGGAATGCCAGTCAGACCGAGGATCTCTAACAAGCATGAAAACAAAACAATTTTTAAATCACCAACAGAAAAGGGGAAGAAGAGAACAGGAATAAAAGGAATCTCTATAGACTCAGGCTCCAAGTCAGCCTGGGAGACAGCAGAGCAAAATGTCATCCAGGTCTCACATCTGGCTTGAACGGCTCATAAAAAATACCAGTATATAGGGCCCAATCTCTAGAGATTCTCCTTCGATTAGTCTGAGTGGACCTAGATATCATCATTTTTTTAAGACCCCAGATTCTAGAATCAGACAACTCTAATACAAAGACCACTGTGCCCTTGACTTGGGGCATGTTATTTAACTTTGCCTCAATTTCTTCTATAAAATGAGAATGACAGTATCAATAAAACTACTTTATAAAACTGAGGATAGCCGGGCGCGGTGGCTCAAGCCTGTAATCCCAGCACTTTGGGAGGCCGAGGCGAGGGGATCACAAGGTCAGGAGATCGAGACCATCCTGGCTAACATGGTGAAACCCCGTCTCTACTAAAAATACAAAAAATTAGCCGGGCGCGGTGGCAGGCGCCTGTAGTCCCAGCTACTCGGGAGGCTGAGGCAGGAGAATGGCGTGAACCCGGGAGGCGGAGTTTGCAGTGAGCCGAGATCGCGCCACTGAACTCCAGCCTGGGTGACAGAGCGAGACTCTGTCTCAAAAAAAAAAAAAAAAAAACTGAGGATAAGCAGACATAATACAAGTAAAGTTCCTGCCACACAGTAGGCACTGCCTCATGTCATAGGTTAGTTTCTCCTTCAAATGCCTCAAAGCTCTCCAGAGGGGTGTCTTCTTCTTCCTCGGGCGGGAACCCAAAGGGATTTCTGTGTGTCTCCGTGTGAAGGGTGGGGCCGGGAGGCATGCTGAGCTCTGGCTCCCCTGCCCTGCCTGGCTGTGATGGGTTCCAGAAGTGCTCACCGCAATGTACCAAGGGAAGGGCAGAGTTGCAGCCTCCTCATGGGAGTGCACAAAAACAGGAGTGTGTAGGAAGAAACAATCAGAAAGGCGGGAGCTGGGAGTGGAAAAGTTGTGGTGTGGTGTGCTGTGCAGACGTGAGGAATGCTAAGAGCCATCTGATAGTGATCAAGGCTTAGTTTCTACTAGAGCTGTGATTCTCAGCCTGGATGCCTATGCAAAATATCTGGGAGAACCATAAAAAATAGGCAAGGCGTCTGATCCCCAACCCAGACCCTATTAAATCAGAGTCTCTTGGGGTGAGGCCTGGGAATCATTCTTTTTCTTTTGTAAGATCTCCAGATTATTCTAGTCAACTGAAATTGAAACCATGGGTCTCCGGGAGGCGGAGCTTGCAGTGAGCTGAGATCCGGCCACTGCACTCCAGCCTGGCGACAGAGCGAGACTCCGTCTCAAAAAAAAAAAAAAAAAAAAAAAAAGAAACCATGGGTCTCCTATCTCAAAGCTGTGCCTAAGCTTGGTTGACCTCACCAACTGCATCACTAAATGAAGGAAGGGAGGGAGAGAGAGGCCAGTAATGACTGGGCTCCTATTATGTACCAAGACATTTTACATGCACCCATTAATTTAATCATCATAATTATTATCCCCACTTTAAAGATAATGAGAAAGAGCTGCATTTCATAGGGATTATAATGCAACTCACAATGTCACAGAGCCAAGATTGAACCCCAAATCTATGTCCAAAAGGAACAAAGGGAGAAAAATGGCATTTATCAAATACCCGTCTCTCTAGGAGCTGCATAGCATCCTCTTGATTTCATGAGGTAATATTTTTCTCCCCATTTAACATTTGAAAAGAAAGAGGCTTAGAAAGGCTAAAAAACTTGCCCAGGTCAAACAGCTTATAAATAGCAAAGCTGGGATCTTAATTCAGGCCTGTCCATCTCTAAACTCCCATCTTCTTTTTCATCATTTCCACCCATCTCCATGCCTCAAAAACTCACCGTAACAACCATAACAAGAACAATGAAAAATTACCAAATGCTGGCTCTGTATCACACACTGTACTGACAGCTTTCTATGTATTATCCTAGGAAAATAAAATCGTGGCATAAAGACAAAGCAGTTGGTTGTTTAGACTCAGATTACTCAATGAATGGCATATGGGCCAGCAGCATCACCTGAGAGAGTCAAAGCTCAGAATCTGCATTTCAAAAGACCCCTTAAGTACACTGAGGTTGGAAAAGCTTGCTGTAGATGACTTTTGTTCTAGTTTTTATCTTTCCAAAAAGTTGTTTTTGTAATGTGTAGGTATGGCCCAAGACTCTCCAGTTATCAGGCCTTACAAGGAACCAGCAAAAGATACAGAAGGAGCCAAGTGCTTCTGTTCTCTGGTTTGAGATGATGTTGGGGAGGGCAGGAGGCACCAAAATACCCTTTCACAAATACAGCTCTTTTTCTCTGAGTGTTCCAGGGTGTTGATCTCTAGGCACACACCATTTGACTCCAAGTACTCTAAGCAGAGATCACTCCTTAACAGGACAAACTATGCTGAATGTGAGACTTGCTAATAGTCCTATGAAAGCAAGAATAGGATAAAGCAACACTTTTCAAACTTGAGTAATGTGAAGATCTTCTAAAAAGGAAAAAAATTATTCTTTCAGAGCCAGTATGTTGGCCCAAATCACTTGTATTATAAACTTTCTTAAATAGTAGAAATATAGGCCGGGTGCAGTGGCTCAAGTCTGTAATCCCAGCACTTTGGGAGGACAAGACGGGCGGATCACAAGGTCAAGAGATCGAGACCATCCTGGCTAACCCGGTGAAACCCCGTCTCTACTAAAAAATACAAAAAACTAGCTGGGCGTGGTGGCGGGCGCCTATAGTCCCAGCTACTTGGGAGTCTGAGGCAGGAGAATGGCATGAACCCAAAAGGCAGAGCTTGCAGTGAGCTGAGATCCAGCCACTGCATTCCAGCCTGGGCAACAGAGCCAGACTCCGTCTCAAAAAAAAAAAAAAAATAGTAGAAATATTTACATGGACAACTGTAAAAATGAAACAAATTTACAAATTCAGCAAAACTACAAACCCAGCAAAAATCAAATAAACTAATGCATCTCAAATATGAAAAAAATGATTCTTGCTAAAATAAATCACCAGCATCATTATGGTACTGACAGCTACAATGTATCATCTTTCCTGTACAGAATATGTAATTACTGTATGCCCCAAATTGGGGCATAAATCTCTATTCAACTCTTTATTCAAGCTAATAGCTACTGAAAAGTTATTTGGCATATTAAGCCCATCTTCTTTCTTCCTTAACCCTTGATAATTAAAGCAGTGCTGCTTACTACCATCATGATCCTAAATACAAATGCAAACTCCAGCCCTGAGTTCATTGATTTAACTTCAATAGATGATCATCTAGGTGATACAGATATACTTATAATGTTTCTCAATCATTATTGAGATAAAAATGCTGAGTTATATTATTATAATAGAAAGCTTGCAGACCATGCACACACACACACACACGCACACACATACTCACGCAGACACACACACACAAGAATATGTCAGCACATTTCCAGGAGTTTATCAATCCCAATTAGGGAAACGCTGAGATAAATAATTAGGAAAAACTGTACTGAAATAATTAATTAGGGCAAATTACTCTTTACAGAAATATTTCAACTAATAAATGCAAGAAGAAATGACAGAATTTAGAATTTTACATACCCTAATAAATTAATAGAGTCAAACAATGTTAATCAAAGACTGCTGACATCCGAAAGAGAGACAGCTCAACAAGATACACCCAATGGACTCTTGCAGAAAAAAAAAAACCCTGGGTGTGATGCACACTATTTATATAATTACTAATTTATGGGACATACAGGGCCAAAGGAACATTTAAATTATATCATGGGAATGCAATCAGTAAAATCTAGATGATGCAAAATTCTACAGGACAAAATAGTTTCTGCAACAGATGAACTTAAAGAAAAACAAAAAAGAGATAAAGAACAAACCCACAGATCAAAAGAGACTTCTGAGTCATATCTGTAATTGCAATGTATGGGCTTTATTTGTATCCTAATTCAAACAAAAATAATTCAGGATGTTTAATTTCATATGGGTCCTAATAGCATTGCACATACATGTTTAAAGAATCTTTATTTTGTAAAGATATATACTAAAATATTATGGATCCAATAATGTGATGAGTTGTATTCGCTTCAAATTGTGATGGTTAATTTTATGTGTCAATTTGGTTAAAACTCAGTTTTGGGTGAAAGACCAATCTAGATATTACTGTGAATATATTTTTAGATATTATTAACATTTAAATCAGTAGACTTTGAGTAAAGCAGATTACCCTCTATACTGGTGAATGGAGGTTGGAGGGGCAGGAATCATTCAATCAGTTGAAAGTCTTAAAAGACTGAGGTCTTCCCTAGGATGAATGAATTCTCCCACGAAACTGCCTTTGGTTTTGAGATTGCAACATCAACTCCCCCTGGGTTCCCACCTCCAGCCCAGCAAATTTCAGACTTGCCAGCCCCTGAAAATTGTATGAGCCAATTCCTAAATCTTTCTCTCCACATCCCACACACAACCTTTTGGTTATGTCTCTCTAGGGAACCCTAACTTACACAAATATTATCTGGGGGATGGGAGAAATGGATGGAAGAATAGATAAAGCAAAGTTGGCATGAGTTAGTAATTGTTGTTGAAAGTGGGTAATTGGCATGTTATACTATTCTATTTTTATATATACTTGAAATTTTCCATTTAAAAAGTTGGGAAGGATAAAAAGAGATGGAAGAGCCAAGGAGCAGAGACACAGTCTTTCTGTACAGGGTCTGTACAAGTAGACATGTTGTTCCGATAGAACAAAATATCAGAAATCAAGGTTGGCCTAGCGCAGTGGCTCATGCCTGTAACCCCCAGCACTTTGGGAGGCCAAGGCAGGTGGATCACTTGAGCCTAGGAGTTCGAGACCAGCCTGGGCAACATAATGAAACCCCATATTTACCAAAAAAAAAATACAAAAGTTAGCTAGGCATAATGGCATGTGCCTGTAGTCCCAGCTACTCAGGAGGCTGAGGTGGGAGAATCGCTTGAGCCTGGGAGGCAAAGGTTGCAGTGAGCTGAGATCACTCCACTGCACTCCATCCTGGGTGACAGAGTGAGACCCTATCACAAAAATAAAAGTAAAAATAAAGACTGGCCTGAGAAATCTGAGGTTCTGACTCCAAGACTCACAAGGGAGTCTTGGAAGTGATTCTTGATCTTGAACTTCCAGTCTGATTTAGGCTGTTCCCACTATGCCCCCACAGCACTTGCACGTCCCCTCGCTGCAGCATGGCCTCCCACACCACGCTGAGATGACCTCTTTGAGTTTCCATCTCTTCCCACTACCCAGGAGCTTCTTATTTATTCAAGCACCAAGCTTGCACTTTAAAATGTTGAATGACTGAATCAAAGCTATGCTGAGTGTGGGACTAGCTAATGCCCAGTGAAAGAAAGAATGAGGTAAAGCAGTGTTTCTCAAATTCATATACTGCCTTCTACCCTGTGGTTTTTTTCTGTTAATTGTTAAAGCCTACAACTAATTGCTCCATTTTTAATTTCTTCATGTTCTCTGATTTTAAATCCCCCTGCACAACCAAACACTTGAGGTCTTATGGGGGAAATGAGTGTTTGTGTGGAAACAATGGCATTCACCACCATACAACTTTATAAAATGAACTTTTAAAATTATTGTCCTTGGTAGGAGAGAAAAAGCCCATCCAACAAATAGGAGCTTCATTTGCAGTGCTTGCTTTCCAATCTCCTATGAAACAGAAACTATCTGACCCTTAAGGCCTCTTATGAAAGTCATTTTTTTTTTTTTTTTTGAGACAGAGTCTCGCTCTGTCGCCCGGGCTGGAGTGCAGTGGCCGGATCTCAGCTCACTGCAAGCTCCGCCT
This sequence comes from Trachypithecus francoisi, assembly GCF_009764315.1. NCBI lineage: Eukaryota > Metazoa > Chordata > Mammalia > Primates > Cercopithecidae > Trachypithecus > Trachypithecus francoisi. The sequence goes on from NW_022681453.1 coordinate 88,732,241, forward strand.
CCCAGGTTTACACCATTCTCCTGCCTCAGCCTCCCGTGTAGCTGGGACTACAGGCGCCCACCACCTCACCAGGCTAGTTTTTTGTATTTTTTTTTAGTAGAGACGGGGTTTCACCATGTTAGCCAGGATGGTGTCGATCTCCTGACCTCGTGATCCGCCCGCCTCGGCCTCCCAAAGTGCTGGGATTACAGGCGTGAGCCACCGCGCCCGGCCCCCCATGAAAGTCATTTTTACATTGCTCTGCCCTTATGGGAACAGAATTTTAATGTGAATGTTCATTAAAATAAGCTGTTTATTTGGCTTTGTCATAGTATTCTGCATGCTTTTGGAATATTCATTGATTCTACAATCAGAATATAAAATCCTAGGATACCTCATTTATAAATTAAATAAATTATTTAAAAAACTGTGCATTGCCAGCTTTTCTTTTAAACTTAGCTTATAGAGGGAGAAGGAAACTGCATTAAAAAAAAAGAGAGAGAGAAAGAGAGACAGAGCCGAGCATCTAAATTCCAATCTCCTTTAAATTCAAATTTAGACAAGAAAAGGTTGAGAGTTTCTAGTCTGCCATGCTTCGTGGAAAATGTTCTGACTCCTGTACAGAAAAAAACAAGGGGTCCAAGTGAGTTGAAGTCTCCTTCCATCCTGCCTCTTCCTCTGTCCCTTGATTTCACCCTTAAAGTCATTACTTCAGCCCCAAGAATCCCCATCTGCAATTCTGCCCTCACTTCACAGAGGGTCAGGTATACAAATTCATGACAAAACTTCAAAGTAAATGAAAAGGAACCAAGAGAATAAATCAATAACGTCCTCCTGGACTGCCACTGCCCAAGTTGGGTTGCACACCCCTGAGGGAGAGCAAGGATCCCTGAGAAAACCAAATACAGAGCCTTACAGCCTTAGAGATGCAAAAGGTTCCCAGAAAATGCATCAGTAATCTATGTTGACAGTCATGCTGGAATATAACCCATGTTTTTAGTTCCTGTCCTTCAACCCTTGGCACCACAGTGGATATCTGAAGGTAAAGTGACCAAGCTTAGCGACAACAAAAGCACAGAACACCCAGTGAAATTTAAATTTCACATAAACAACAAGTAGTTTTTGAGCACAAGTATGTTCCATATAGTGCATATGTTATTTATTCAAAATTCAAATTTCACTAAGTTTTCTGCATTTTATGTGGTGATCTGTGAAGGGATTTCCATTGGGTAATAAACATTGCAACAGTTCAGGGTGAAGATTTCTCAAGCAACACCAGTCTTATATGGTGTCCCGAGTTGTCTTGGTTGTGACTTCCGGATATTTTCAAATCTCTATTTGAACATCCTATGCTTTTCTGAATTATACCCGGGCTATTCCTAAACCAAAAGTGGTCCTGTGCCTCATTAATACAATTAGAAATTTGGTCTAAAATGTTGGTGGTTCCATCTAGTGAACTGAAGATTCCTCGGCCAAAGTTGCATTGCAAGAGGTCCTTATGAATTGGTATCTTTCTTCTCTATCAACAGATACTAAAACTACACCCACAATAAAATTGCAGGACAGGATGGAGAGATATCTGGAAATCTTCAGATGTTAAAAATAGGTCTATTTCATGTTTCATAAGGTTGGAACCCCTGGTCAAGGAAGATTTCCAATGTTTCTTCCCAACCTCTTCACAATTCCCAGAATTCTGTAACCACAGTCATTGAATCATTAGTTTTTTACTGGTTCTGAGCAAATAGAAAAAAAGGCCAAAGCCTTGGGCCCAAAGTAAGAAGGACTATCATGAGGGTAGCTGAGAATGATGGCACTATACTAACCTTGTTCCTCTGAACAGATTTTTAAAATATAGTATACAAGACATTTGAATTCTTGTTGGAGTTTTCTTTTCTTGTCATCAAATACTGGAGTAATCTACAGACATTTCAGTCACCATAAAGCAGTTTTTGAAATACTTTTTTAATTGACCCTCATTTATTCTCACTTTACAAATATCTATTGTGCACTAACTCTGGACCAGGTGTCATAGTCCTCTCTTGTTGACTAACTGCTACACACTAGATCTTCCAAAGAAATCAATAGAAAGAAAGGCAGTCTCTTGCTCAGTGATTCCTGATGTAGGTGGTGACCCAAAAAGCATATATATTATAATTTTAAATTACATTTATGCATTTTAAATACCTATTTTAAAACACTGACATAAATAGAGGATATAAGATTTTTATGTCTTGGTCAAAAAATTCAGAAACGTGATGATAGCCACATGGACTCACTTTTTGCCTGTTACCGCAAATACAAAAGAAACTAGGGCCGGGCGCGGTGGCTCAAGCCTGTAATCCCAGCACTTTGGGAGGCCGAGACGGGCAGATCACGAGGTCAGGAGATCGAGACCATCCTGGCTAACACGGTGAAACCCTGTCTCTACTAAAAAATACAAAAAACTAGCCGGGCGAGGTGGCGGGCACCTGTAGTCCCAGCTACTCGGGAGGCTGAGGCAGGAGAATGGCGTGAACCTGAAAGGCGGAGCTTGCAGAGAGCTGAGATCCGGCCACTGCACTCCAGCCTGGGCGACAGAGTGAGACTCCGTCTCAAAAAAAATAAAAAATAAAAATAAAAGCCAACCTTGAACTAGATTCTTCCTTCCACTTAAAGCTTCCTAATTTGCAAAAGACCTTGCTTAATTACTTAGGGGATTCTAAAACAGTCTGTTCTTTGTAGCTTGATTTGTTGGAGTTGTGACCAGTCTGTTGCAATCCAAAACTAATGGATTTCAAAAGAGAAAAGAAAATCTAGAATTTTTTTGGCAGATAATTTTTTTTTCATTTAAAATAACAAAGTTCTTTATGGCTAACCTGCCTTAAGTCTATCTGCAGTACTATCTAAAGAACCCAACCGCAAGGGGTGCAAATTACTTTTAGCCTCATGGTGTCAACTGATGAGAAAACTAAGGCTTAGAAAAGATAAATGACTTCTTGAACAGGTTCCCATAGCTAGCTTAATGGCAGAGCTGGGATTTGAAGCTAGTTTGATGGACGCCAGAACCTGAGCTCTTGTTAATGCAGTGGCCCTTAGCATTTAAAGAATGATGACTCAAGTATGCCTGGCCCGGAAGAAAATGCAAGGCAGGAGTAGAAATATGGGAAGATGGCTGAAGATGAGACTTTAAGAGCTCCTCAAGTTAAAGAGGCTGGCAGTAGAACATGCTTCTCTGCAAACAGTGTCATTGCCCATAGAAGGAAAAAGTAAAGGTGAAAAGTGAGAGATGTACAGAAGCAGCCTGCACACTGCTCCTCTGCCAGCAGCAGCAGGGTGCTATCAGGGAAGTTACATGGGCTAAATGGTATTTCAGGAAGATTAATTTGGCAGCCTCACACAGAGTATACGAAAGGGAGAAAGAGGCTGGAGGCAAGGAAACTAGCTGAGTGGCTGCTACAGACGCTCATTTCCCAGATGATGAGTCTGAGTCAGAGCTGGGAACAGGGAATAAAGGGACAAATGTGAGTGTTATTCACTACCCACCACGAAGGAAGAACAGACCAGCCCCGGGACCTCCAAGGTCAGGTCTGTGGTCAGTGATGCTTCTGAGGCAGAGAGAAGAAAGGAAGGAAAAGTGCTTCCAGAGCCAGTACTACTTGTCGCATCCCTGCAGCCTAGAGTACATGCCTGTCCTGCCTGTCTCCCCGTCCCACAAGCTCTGAAAAGCCAGGGGACCCTTCATGGGTCTGTTTCTCCCCATTGCTGACTGCAAGTGTCTGGGAGTCTCAATAAATACTCACCGGCAGGCTTTTTTCCTCTACCTGGAATGCTCTGTCTCCACTTTTGGCTGAAAACTCTGTGTAGGAAGAGCCTCGCTCAAGGCACAGCATGAATGTGCCTTCCTCAGAGAGGCCTTTCATGGGCCAGCTGAATGAAGTCAGGTCTTCTCATTTTCCTTTCCATAGAAACTTGTCTTCACAGTACGCATCACAAGGTGTAATTCTGTATTTGTTGTTTTTTAAATTTATTTTTAAAATATCTTTCTGTTGCTGTTGTCGCTTTTCCACCTTCCCCCCACAGTCATAAGCTCCACAAAGTGCTGCCCACCAGAAATACAGTGCAAGACACATATGTAATTTTAATTTTTCAGTAGCCACATTTTTAAAAGTAAAAAGAAACCGGTGAAATGAAACTTAATAATATATTTTATTAACCAAATATATCCAAAATGTTGTCATTTAAATATGTTCTCTATAGAAAAAACTTATTAATGAGATAGTTGGCTTTCCATTTTTTTTTTTCTTTTTCTTTTTTTTAGAGACAAGATTTTGCTTTGTTGCCCAGGTTGGAGAGCAGTGGCTCAGTCATAGCTCACTACAGTCTCAAACTACTGAACTCAAGTGATCCTCCTGCCTCAGTTTCCCAAACAGCCAGGACTGCAGGCACACACCACCACACCTAGGTAATTTTTTTATTTTTTAAAAGACAAGGTCTCACTATGTTGCCCAGACTGGTCTCCAACTCCTGGCCACAGCAATACTCCTGCCTCTGCCTCCCAAAGTGCTGGGATTACAGGTGTGAGCCACAATGCCTAGCCTTTTTTTGTTTTTGTGCTAAGTCAACATTTCCAGACTTGTGTGGAAATTAACACCACGTACTCGGAATTTAAAAGCAAGACTGTCATTTATAAAAATGTCATTGCAGGAAGGAAGGCAAGTTTACTGGTCAGCAATTGAAGACTACCTCAGAAACCCATCAAAGACTGGCTTCTTATAGGAAAAGCCTCCACAGACTCAAAAAGCCTCTAGTCTCCTGCCCATAGGAAAGCATGCCCTGGAAATGGTGTGGGGACAAGGCAGAGTGTTAACTACCCCAACTTCTGTGTGTATTTCACACTTACGACACATCTCAGTTGGGACTAGCTACATTTTGATTGTTCAATAGCCACATGTGGCTCGTGGCTACCGTATTGGACAATGCAAATCTTGCAGGATGCCTGAAAAATATTACTTACCTAATAAAGACCTGATGTATGAAGGCAGGGGAAAGGGAAAAGAGAAGGAAAAGAGGAAGAGAAAAAAGATGGGAAGGAAAGAGAAATTAACATCTGTTGAGTAGTTACTATGTTAGATTCTTTCATACAACAATAAATTATGTCATTTAATTCTCATATCAACCCTGATGAGATAGGTATTATTAGAACCACCTTTATAAATGAGGACACTGGTTTGGAGATGTCACGTCACTTGCCCAAGATTATGCTGTCTTTTGAATGAAAGAAGTAGGACAGAGAATGCAGTCTCCCCTGCCATCCTCCCGCACTCACAGAAGTCATACATAACAAGTCTCTTCAAGCCAGCTTGCCATCTAGATTTCTTTCTCCTCCAACGGAAACTTTCCAGGGTTTCTATGAGTGAATCCCACAGACATTCTCCTTCCAAAAGTATGATCTGACCATTGCAGGCTGATGTAGAGGTCTCCTCTCCCTCCTTAAGTGATCCTTATTTCATGAGCTGCTGTTGCCCATTAGAATTCTACTATGACCAAACAGAATTGTGGCACTTGAAGTTCCACTCTCTAGCTCTGCAGTTCCCTTCCTTCCTTCATTCAATTAGCACACATCCCAGATAACTCTGTTCAAAGAGGAATAAGAAGGAGAAAGAGAAGAAAGAAAAAGAAGGAGAAGGAGGAGGAGGAGGAGAAGGAGAAGGAGGAGAAAGGTAGAGGAGGAGGAGGGGGAGGAAGGAGGAGAAGGAGGAGAAAGGAGGAGGAGGAGGAGGAGAGGAGGAGAAGGAGGAAGAGAAGAAAAAATTCAAGCTAAAAGTTATCTCGTCTCAATCAGGGAACCTCCTCTGACCACTCTCCAAGTGCAAGAATCTTCCCCCTCTTCTGTGTTCCCATGGAACCCAGTGGAATTTCTCATGCATATCATCACTGTTTACTTCTTGGATCTCCCTCACTGCACTGTGAGCTCCTGAAAGGCAGAGACTATGACTTTAATCGTTATATTCCCAGTACCCGGCATTTATTGAATAGGGTTGTTAAATGAGTAAATAAATGAATGAATGGATGGATGAGCCCATAGCTCTGTTTAAATGTAAGAACCACCACCTGGTACCACACAGTCATAAGGGCTAAAAGAGGACTAGTATGTACTCTTGCAGTAGCTGAATTCCACCCAAACCAGTTATCCAGGTGTGGTTCACGGCAACACAAACAGACAACATCAGCAGAACATCTATGACGCCTCCAACCGTTGCATAAGAAGTGATGTTCTAAGCTATGCAGAAGACGTAGCAAAGCCGGGAAGTCAGGAACCTGTGGAATCATGTGAAATATCCCCAGAATGCAGTAGGATGGAAAGAAGCAGTGCTAAGCATTAGAGTTTGGCCACAGAGCCAAGGATCCCGGTCATGCTGACTTGGGGGGGACAGGGAACATGCAGTGTTGGCATCCTTCTACCCTTCCTTCTAGAAGGACAAGTGGTGGCAGACTGCACCAAGCAATGGGTGCAACCACAGGAACTCAGTTCTCCCAAACTTACAACATCCTGGGAAAGTATGTGCACCCTCTAGGATCATCTTCAAAGATGTTTATGGATGAAACACTTTGTTGCAACTTGAGATTGTGGTCTATGCTAGGTCTTGGGCCAGAACTTCTAAGCTTAGCTGTAGCATACCTGTGTGCCCCCAATGGGAACAGGTGTGCCAGAGGGAAACACAAATCACCTAAGCCCCAGGAACAGCCAGGTGAGGGTGAGGGGTCAAGGACTACAGTAGCCAGACCCCAATGGCCTACTGCCTAGGAATGAGCCCTCCCATCTACATAAATCATATCATGTCCATGTATACCGTGATGTGAAAAAAGGTTGGGAAGCATTGATTAGACTATAGGCCAGCACCAGAGAGTTAGGACTTTTAAGAAGAACTTCATTTTGACAGGCCAAGTAGATTGAAGTCTCTCAAATGTGAGTCCAAGCCAAGGCCAGTCTATTTGTGTGGATGTTTCTGTGAATTCAGAAGGAGGATGGAACGTTGGGGCCTTGCACCATTGAAAATAAATAACAAAATGCACAAGAGTAAGTTCCAGACTGTCAACAAAGGTGCAATCCGGAAAAACAAACAAATCAAGAGAATGATGCTGCATCTCCCGCACAGCTGTGACACACAGGTCAAGGGCCAGAGTCAGGCCCCAAACCACTGCCTGGCACCTCCACACATCGCTTCCCAACAGGGTATGGTCCAGGGAAGAATTATTCCTTAGAGTAGCTTCACAGACAACCAAGGAGGGGTGGCGAGGAGATTGTTGTTGTCAGTGCAGCTGGGCCCACTATCCCCACCCCCAACATTTACTCTCCTGTTACTGTTCAGGTTTGTCTTTTCAGGTATAGATTGGAACTCAATATTGGACAGAGCTGGGCAGGTATATAACTGGAGAACCATAATGCTGCCTAAGAAGGACTTGGGGTGATAGGAAAGCCTGTCTTCTACAGAACTCTTACCACCTGAAACAACAAGCAAAAGTATAAAAATAAATACTTCTCCTCATTACTACTAAGCTGGGCAGAAATACACTTCACAGTCATGGAGAGTGGCCCAGAGCTGTACTGGGGCCAGCCTAGAGGACGTGGGCAGGAGCTGAATGTGGCAAGGAGGCTCTGGCCACCTGAACAGACATCAGAACAGCCCCACCTGCCACAGCAGCTCTGGCTGACATCACTGTCTCTCTAGATCCTCAGTGACCAGAAAAAGGCCAACACAACTGGCACAGAATGATGTGGGGTGGAGAGCTCCAGGGTGTGTGCGTACGTGCTGCAGCTGGCATGGCAATGCTATATTCCTAGCCAAGGAGAAGCCACCTCAGAGAGCCATATCAGAAAAGGGAAATGAGGCCAGGCGTGGTGGCTCACTCCTGTAATCCCAGCACTTTGGAAGGCCGAGGTGGGCAGATCACCTGAGGTCAGGAGTTCAAGACCAGCCTGACCAACATGGAGAAACCCCATCTCTACTAAAAATACAAAATTAGCCAGGAATGGTGGTGCATGCCTGTAATCCCAGCTACTCGGGAGCTGAGGCAGGAGAATTGCTTGAACTTAGGAGGCAGAGGTTATGGTAAGCCAAGATTATGCCATTGCACTCCAGCCTAGGCAATAAGAGCAAAACTTGGTAGGAAGAAAAAGAAAGAAGGAAGGAAGGAAGGAAGGAAGGAAGGAAGGGGGGAGGGAGGGGGGGAGGGAGGGAAAGAAGGAAGGAAGGAAGAAAGAAAGAAAGAAAGAAAGAAAGAAAGAAAGGAAGAAGGGAGGGAGGGAGGGAGGGAAAGAAGGAAGGAAGGAAAGAAAGAAAAAGAAAGAAGAAAGAAAGAAAGAAAGAAAGAAAGAAAGAAAGAAAGAAAGAAAGAAAGAAAGAAAGAAAGAAAGAAAGAAAGAAATGAAAGTTAAACCCTACCATATCTCATCTCAGCTGGAGGTGCAGACGTTGCCCAGCCCGCATCCGTTCACATTGCCTTTGGGAAACTTAGGATGTATCAGTGGGAATTTAAGCTCTCCTAAATCCCAAATTAAAAGGCATCCATGGCCTTCACAGAGCTTCACACGCTAAACTTTGCTCCTAGCTTCTAAAGGGGTTCTTTAACATTTTGAAAACTACCAGAAAGCAGATATCCCCTTTTATGAAAGCTAATGAACATTCACTGACTTGTGATCCATCATGGGCCACAGAAAACTGGGTATCTTCTTGATGTGGATCCCATCCTCATACTGCAAAGGTTGCTTCCAGGTCCCAGTGACACCATGATGTGATTGGCTTATTTGCTCCTCTTTGTTCCCTTACCTCCTGGACCAAGACAGAGAAAGTGAGAGGCTTTTCTTGATGATGAGACACTCTCCTTTCAAGATGTTGGGACAGGAAATGGTGAAGGCAGAGGTTGCTATTGTACAAAAGCATGAAGTTAGGTTGGCAATCCATGCCTGCCTGCTCCTCCAAGAAACTAGAAGCAGAGGCCCAGCTCTACAAGGGGCCATACTTAGCTGCATAATCAGAGGTTTGTGTGGGACGTACAAGAGGGACTAGAGAGGTTATGCAAAAAAAAGTTCTGCAGGTAGGTACCCAATGTATAAGGAACCCAGGAAGGGCAGAAAAGAGGGCCCCTTTTTATGTTAATGTATCCTTTAACTAGCATCTACTAACACCTTAACATAGCCCTAAAGGAAAACCCAAAAGTCATATTCTGTGCTCTCAATTATGTTTTTCATAGACCAAAAATGGTGAGGCCTCAGTGAATAAACAGGAGAAAGACAAGGCAATGAGCACTGTCAGCTGGTAATAACAAGAAGGCACTGTGTGTTCAGAGCTCTGCAAGGGAGCTCTTTCTCAATGAGACCTGCTCTCATCACCTTATTTAAAATTGCCTCAATACCATATCCTCTTTTCCTGCTTTATTTTCCCTGTAACACATTCCCTTTTAATATACCCATAATTTACTGACGTATTTTGTTTATTGCATTCCTCCCTCACTAGAATGAAAGCTCCATGTATATAAAATTTTTTTTCTGTTTCTTCACTGCTTAATCCTTAGCTGTTAGAACTATGCCTGGCATATAGTAAGCAGTTCGGTACCTAAGTGTTGATAAATGGATAGATGAGAAGGATGGATAAAAAGAGTGCCTGGTAGACCTAATGCTTCAGCTGCCAGATTCCTGAAGTTCCCAGAGGAAGAAAATGCTACAGAAATCAAGAGAAGCATTTAAGGCACATATCTTCAACATCAGCTCTTCCTATCCAACCACAATGCTAGATCCCAACATACAATGAAACAAAATTTCCACAGAATCATCAGCATTAGGCTAGTATTAGCTTTGCCTTGATCAGCTACAACCCACAAAAAGTCACTTGCACAATGTCATAAATACACAGTACAGTCAGATTCAAACAAGGTCTTTATGAATCAAAAGCTCTTGCTCCTTTCACTTTATCACACCAAAGGTTAGTGCAGAAATGCCAAACTAACCTTTGGGTGTTTAAATCCCATTTTGCCTTCTGAGTCATTGATCATCCTTGGTCTCAGCAGATCAAGCACGTTAGAACTGTGGCAGAAGGGATAAGAGTGAAGCAGCCAAAATTGAGCCTTTGTTTCTCAGGTAATGCTGAAAAGTTTCTGGAATAAAAAAATCAATAGGCTGAAATGTGACATCTTACAGTCAGTTTTACACACACGCACACACACACACAAACCTGTAGGCATGTCAAAAGCAACTAGTAAGAAAACACAGTATTAAAACTTACCACACTTTTACCTCTGCCCAAGTTCCCCACAAATCATGAGTACTGAAGACGTGCCACTCAGTAAGTAACAATCCTGGAAGATGCTGCTTAATGCTCAAGTCGATTTCACCAGCATACACATTGCAACAGCTCCAGAAAGCTCTCTCTTTTCTTCCTCCCACTCACATGCTTCCCCCTGGGCGTTGTACTCACTGCCAGTGGCCACCTCCACCCAACTTACAGAAACCTGGCCCATAGCACCCTGCAATTAATGTCATCAGACATGCAAATCTGATTGTCAACCCATGGAACATGCTCACAACTCACCAGAAGATACTGTCCTTTACAATCAGGGAGGCACCACTGAGTCACCATTAGCAGATTTTTCTTTAGTGGCTATATACTAACTACACTCATTTATTCACATTTTTACCAAGTCTGCCTCTTGATTATTTGAGCAGCCAGCTTAGATGTTCAATGTGTAAGCATGGAAAAGTAAAGGCTCCCACAGGGAACAGGGCCACCCATGACTCTGCTTCTCTCACCTGGGCCAATCTGCCAAGCCAACCATCTCACGCTCATCTAAACCCACAAAAGGGGAATAGACGAACACTCCAGTCTGCACCCCTCGCCTGAGTCTGAACAAATACAGCTCAGGAATGAATATTCACAGTCGTTAGTGCTAGTTTCAGCACTTGCACCTGCCAACCAGTAAGGCTATTTCTCGTCTCCTGCTTAAGAAATAAGGCCTGCTGGAGTGAAAGTAGAGTGCACGTATGAAATAAATAAGAAGGTGTATTGTCTTGTTACCATAAAATGAAGTAAACCAATATTTTTAAAATGACTTATTTCCAAAGGACAGAAGTATCACATGCTGCGAAGACCTGAACCACCCTTTTAACTACAGACTCTAAATAAGTATGCAAGTTGTACTAGAAGAAGAAAAGAGACCTCTGTAAACCTTCTGTTAAAGGAGATTCAACATTAAATCAATTAAGACAAGGGTATGGACAGCAGTTTCATATGGTGCACATGTGGATACAGAAACTTGGAAGAAAGTGATGAAATGGGCCCTTGATTCTAATTTCTCACTCCTGTTACACTTGAGCGACCTGAAAGCATAGAGGCAGAACCAGCTATGCAATCTGTGGGGCACAGAGCAAAATGAATCTTTCAGCAGACTTCCAACAAAATGTTTGAGAAGACTGGCTTCCTTTTTTTCTTTCTGCTTTTTTTTTTTTTTTTTTTGAGAAGGAGTCTCACTCTGTCGCCCAGGCTGAAGTGCAGTGGCCGGATCTCAGCTCACTGCAAGCTCCGCCTCCTGGGTTCACGCCATTCTCCTGCCTCAGCCTCCCGAGTAGCTGGGACCACAGGGGCCCGCCACCTTGCCCGGCTAGTTTTTTGTATTTTTTAGTAGAGACGGGGTTTCACCGTGTTAGCCAGGATGGTCTCGATCTCCTGACCTCGTGATCCGCCCGTCTCGGCCTCCCAAAGTGCTGGGATTCTCTTTCTGCTTCTTTTTTTTTTTTTTTTTGAGGCGGAGTCTCGCTCTGTCGCCCGGACTGGAGTGCAGTGGCCGGATCTCAGCTCACTGCAAGCTCCGCCTCCCGGGTTTACGCCATTCTCCTGCCTCAGCCTCCCGAGTAGCTGGGACCACAGGCGCCCGCCACCTCGCCCGGCTAGTTTTTTTGTATTTTTAGTAGAGACGGGGTTTCACCGTGTTAGCCAAGATGGTCTTGATCTCCTGACCTCGTGATCCGCCCGTCTCGGCCTCCCAAAGTGCTGGGATTACAGGCTTGAGCCACCGCACCCGGCCTCTTTCTGCTTCTTAACTAGCCTTCCCCTTCATACTGTTCAGGGTCTCAGTGGAACTAACCAGCAGACCCTCCTAAACCCCATAACCACCCCCAAGCAAAACCCACTTATCTCCTGAATCAAACAGTTCCTCTAATAAATTAATTTTAGGAACGTGGCTAATGATGGTGGATGGCTTGGGGGTGGAGGTAAACGCAAAAGCGAGGCCCATAGACAAGCCCATTTAAACCACAGTCTTTCCTAAAAGGATGCCACTCAAGAACAGCTTTTTCCAATCACGACCATCACCGCCCTTTCAATAAGAGGAAGATGCTCAGCTAATTAAGCTAACTTGCTCATCATTTTTCCAGCTGCACAGAGAACACCAGAAACAATATTCACTCACATTTATCCTCACTTTTTTATTCACCACAGACTCAGAGTTGCCCTCCAAGAATTGTTTCCCAAATCACACCCACAGTAATAAACAATATCAGCTTAGATGCTCAAATATTTCTTTGACAATTAAGGAAAAATATGAAAGGCTGATCTTTGGCATGCCGACAGTGGGAAAGAGGATATTTCTAAACGTCATTTGTTAACTAACTCGCGGAAAAGGAAAGTAATGATGTGCCAAACCGTGAAGGAAAGATGATGCACTTCGAGCCTGTGGCTTTTCCTGAAAATCTACTTTTTCAGACCTTGTCAAGTTTCTCATTAAGAATATTTCATTCCTGGCCAGGTGTGGTGGCCCATGCCTGTAATCCCAGCACTTTGGGAGGCCAAGGTAGGCAGATCACCTGAGGTCAGGAGTTCAAGACCAGCCTGGCCAACATGGTGAAACCCCATCTCTACTAAAAATACAAAAAATTAGTCGGGTGTGTTGGCACATGCCTGTAATCCCAGCTACTTAGGAGGCTGAGGCAGAAGAATTGCTTCAACCCAGGAGGCAGAGGTTGCAATGATCCCAGATCGTGCCACTGCACTCCAGCCTGGGTGACAGGGCAAAACTCCGCCTTAAAAAAAAAAAAAAAAAAAATTATTCCCACATCTAGCAAAATGCCTCATGATTCAACACCATCAATGATTGAGAACACATGCAAAGGAAAATTCAAAGGTTTAACCCGGCTCAATGTGAGAGCAGATGCTGTTCTCCATAAAATGTGGGCCCGGAGCCCTCTGGGAGCAGGGATGGGTGCGTTTCCAAAGATAACCCCCAGCTTTTCACTTCACAACGACTCATCTCATGCCAGAGAGAGGATACCTCAAAGTAAAAATCTCCTCTCAGTTGATCTCTTTCCATTCCCAACTTTTCAAAAACTATTTCCTTCAACACATTATGAAAAAAAAAATGGGTTCTATTAATTTCAGAAAAATTGAGGAAGGATCCCCTAAGGTGGTATGTAAATTCTATTTCCAGTCCAAATATAAGATTCACAGAAACAAGGAGGAAAAATATCCCATCATAGTCTTTTCTGAATCTTCACAATTTCTGTGTTAATGAGAACCTGGAGAGAGTTGCTGACAGAAAGGAAATCACGAGTTTGGGGAGAAAAGGAAGGAGAATAAAGGGAAGAGAAAAAAGTGAGGACGTGGGAATAAGACTGCAATGGAGGCAAAGTAAACTTCTCTTGACTTTGCCTTCAGTGGTTTCACATTGGTAAGCTAATTCTCTTCCTGTAGAAAAATCAACTCCCATCTGAGAACCAATCAGAACACAGGCACTTATCAGGGCATAGAAGCAGTTTCATCAACTCACCCCACCTCTTTTACTCATTACCACCACAAAACATAAGTCATTATGTATGAAGCCAAAAGTAAAACCAGCAACACTTATCACAATTAACATCAATCAGATTATATCAAGTTTCCAGTGCATTTCTCTCCAGAAGGCATAATCTGGCCCTTGATTGAGACTTCCTAGTATCATGTCCAGGAGTATGGAAGGCAATCCGGAGCTCATTAGATAAAAGCACAGAGCTCTCACCTATGCTCTCTCTCTTTTTAGCTTTTTTTATTGATGCATAATCATTTTACATATTTACAGAGCTCATGTGCTATTTGGATACATGCATACAATGTGTAATGATCAAGTTAGAGTATCTGGGATATCTATCATCCTTGAAACATTTATCATGTCTTCGTATTGGGAGCATTTCAAACCTTCTCTTCTAGCTATTTTGAAATATATAATATATTGTTGTTAATGATAGTCACCTTACTGTGCTATCAAACACTATAACTTATTTTTCTATATGAATGTATATTTGTACCCATTAACCAACCTCTCTTCATCCTCCTCCCACACCATTCCCAGCCTCTGGTAACCACCATTCTACTCTCTACTTTCCTGACATCAACTTTTTTAGCTCTCACATATTAGTAAGAACATGCGATATTTGTCTTTCTATGCCTGGCGTGTTTCACTTAACATAATGACCTGAAGTTCCATCCCTGGTGCTGCAAATGACAGGATTTCATTCTTTTTGTGGCTCAGTATTTCATTGTATATCTATATACCACATTTTCTTTACCCATTCATTCATTGATAGACACTTACGTACATTCCATACCTTGGCTATTGTGAATAGTGCTGCAATAAACATGGGGGTGCAGGTATCTCCTTGATATACTGATTTCTTTCCCTTTGGATAAATATCCAGTAGTGAAATTTCTGGACTATATGGTAGTTCTACATTTATTTTTTTTTGAGAAACCCCCATATTGTTTTCCATAATGGCTTTACTAATTTACTTTCCCACCAACAATGTATAAGAGTTCTCTTTTCTCCACATCCTTGCCAGCGTTTATTACTTTTGGTCCTTTTCATAACAGCCTTTCTAACTGGGGTAAGATAATATCTCATTGTGGTTTTGATTTGCATTTCTTTAATGGTTAGTGATATTCAGCAGTTTTTCATATGCCTGTTGGTCACTTGTATGTCATCTTTTGAGAAATATCTGATGGGTTTTTTTTTCTGTTAAGTTGATGGAGTTCCTTGTATATTCTGGATATTAGTCCCTTGTCGAATGAATAGTTGAAAAATACTTTCTTCCATTCAAAGTTTGTCTCTTCATTCTGTTGATTCTCTTGCTATACAGAAGCTTTCTAGTTTAATATAACCCCACTTGTCTATTTTTGTTTTTGTTGTGTATGCTTTTGAGGTCTTAATCATAATATCATTGCCTAGACCAATGTCCTGAAGTGTTTCCCCTATGTTGTCTCTAACAGTTTTACAGTTTCAGGTCTTAAAACTTTTAATCCATTTTGAACTGATTTTTTTTTTAATGTAGTGAGAGACAGCAGTCTATTCATTCAGACAGTTTCATTCTTCTGCACATGAATATCCAGTTTTCCCAGCATTGCTTATTGAACAGGGTGTCCTTTCCCCAATATACGTTTTTGATGCCTTTGTTGAAAATCAGTTGACTATGAATATGTGGATTTATTTCTGAATTCTCTGTTCTGTTCCACTTCTCTATGTGTCTGTTTTTATACCACTGCCATGTTGTTTTGGTTACTATAGGTCTGTGGTATATTTTGAAGCCATGTAGTAGATACCTCCAGCTTTGTTCTTTTTGCCTACTATTGATTTGGCTATTTGGGTCCTTTTTTGGTTCCATACAATTTTTAGCATTGTTTTTTCTATTTCTGTGAAGAATATCATTGGTATTTTGCAACCATCTGAGTAGATGTAAGGGAATGTCAATGGGGCTCCAGGGATATGGAGATTCATGGGCTGTTCTCCAGGGCAAGATGCAGTCTTGTTGGGCCTGAGCTCTCAAAAGGGCACCATGCTGCAGTTACTTCAGTCTTGGGCTATATGTGTGACCCATGGTGCAATCCCTCTCTGAGACAATGCCATCATGTGGGCACCAGGAAGTTTCTGGTTTTTTTTTTTTTTTTTTTTGAGACGGAGTCCGGCTCTGTCGCCCAGGCTGGAGTGTAGTGGCCGGATCTCAGCTCACTGCAAGCTCCGCCTCCCGGGTTTACGCCATTCTCCTGCCTCAGCCTCCCAAGTAGCTGGGACTACAGGCGCCCGCCACCTCACCCGGCTAGTTTTTTTTTTTTTTTTTTTTGTATTTTTTTTTTTTTTTTTTTTGAGACGGAGTTTCGCTCTGTCGCCCAGGCTGGAGTGCAGTGGCCGGATCTCAGCTCCCTGCAAGCTCCGCCTCCCGGGTTTACGCCATTCTCCTGCCTCAGCCTCCCAAGTAGCTGGGACTACAGGCGCCCGCCAACTCGCCCGGCTAGTTTTTTTGTATTTTTTAGTAGAGACAGGGTTTCGCCGTGTTAACTAGGTTGGTCTCGATCTCCTGACCTCGCGATCCACCCGTCTCGGCCTCCCAAAGTGCTGTTAGCCAGGATGGTCTCGATCTGCTGACCTCGCCATCCGCCCGTCTCAGCCTCCCAAAGTGCTGGGATTACAGGCTTGAGCCACCGCGCCCGGCCTTCCAGGAAGTTTCTTATACTAGTCTCAGGTCTGAGAGAGCCAAAGGGCACTCTGTAGCTAGGATTGCAGTAGTCCATTGTGGAAATGTGGAATGCATGGCTCTCTCCCTTCCCTTTTCCTTCACTGAGGAGTCTCTCCTGGCTCCCATCTCAGCTGGGCCAGCTGCTTTGCTTTCCTCTCCTTCCATGCCTGAGAGGTTTCCTGTCATTTTCCCACTGAGTTCCTGTGTTCTCTCTGAAATACTCTCTTTGATGTCATGCTTATCTAGTTGCTGTTTTGGTCCTCCTTTGTGGAGGAGATGAATAATAGGTGTCTCTAGTCAAACATCTTGAAGCCCCCTCCTATGCTCTCTTAATCTCTTCTGTATCTATATCTCTCTCATTGGAAAACACAGAGAGGGCAGAAGCTCCTCTAATCCATACTGATCTGAAAGAAATTAAAGTATAAACTTACTCCATCTACTTTCTAGTGTTGTTGTTGTTGTCTTTGTCATTATTAAAAACTGTAAGTGAATTGTTCTGGCCATTCAGACCATCGTGGTGGTCATGACAATAATGACTAGCATCCATTCTTCATCTCTACACCCCAACTCTAGTTACGCAATCCATGGTACAATAGCCATTGGGAGTGAAAATAAAGAGCTCCAATAACATTTATTTAAAATGCTTTCTAGGTGAAAAAGTGATTTTAAGACCCCCCTCCTTTAAAAGACCAACTCAATTCCACTTTTCCCAAAGACTGATCCTTGAGTCCCATTCTCATCTCCCAGAGCAGGTAAAATTTCTATCAAATAACAGTAATATCTTGTCACCATCTTCAAGTAAGAGCTTTCCCACAAATTCATCTGGGCTATGATATTTTAAGAAACTTAACATTTTCCAGCAGCCAAAAGGTTTGTAAGTTGTACACAGAAAAGCCACATTTCTGTATAGGCAGAGTGGGAAAGAATGTCCAGGTACCAGCCAATCTGAAGAAAACATGTCTGTTCTGGCAGCCAAGTGTCTAACTAGGGACATCCTAATGACAGAGTGTCAGGTTGAATTTGGGGGATGGGAGGGAATCAGAGAATAGGCCTGGAAACCAAATTTAAAACCTTCCAAATCTCAGAGGAAGAATATACACCCCAGGCTCAAATAGTGGCTCTCAATTATGAACTTCTAGAGCAGTAACTCCATGCATGATCCCAGAACACTCCTCTCTGACCCAGTCTCCAACCTCTGCCAATGAACAAGCTCTGATTCTTTAGCCTTGACCAAATCCTAATGAGACTTTACTCACTTCACTCTCTGTATGTTCCTGTTGGGTTCCAAAGGGCTTCTGGTTCTGGAACTTGGCTGAGCTAGCCCCCTCAGACCTGTCCAAGATCTTGGCCTGCCTGGTTTGGTCCTTACTGCTCTCTAAGGCTTTGAATCTAAGTCATACATTGACCTCAGAAAACTTGTCCCATCTCACCCACCCACCACCATTACCTACGACTCCTAGCTCCAACCCCTTAGGATGCACAATGTAATTGGCCGATATCTCAGCTGAGTGTACCTGACCATAATCCAATGGCAAGGTTGAAGGTATCAAACACAGACAAAATATTTTTTAAAACAGTCATAGACATGAAAGTGGAAGTGCTATCTCGGGAAGCCAAGATACATATCAACACAGACATGGTTTGGCAGTCTCAGATTGTTATGTATAAAATGTTGCACTGAAGGCTTAAACTGCTGGGCTCTTTAAGGGTACAAAAATGTGCATGGAAGTTCACCTCCAGGACAATCAGGGAGAGTGGTGTGTTTCCATTTTAAACTATGTTACTATTTTGGGTTGTCAGACATTGTGAATTTTACCTTGTTTGGCACTGGATATTTTTTTATCCCCATAAATTATCTTTTTGTTTGTTTGTTTGTTTATTATACTTTATGTTCCAGGGTACATATGCACAACTTGCAGGTTTGTTACATATGTATACATGTGCCATGTTGGTGTGCTGCACCCATTAACTTGTCATTTACATTAGGTATATCTCCTAATGCTATCCCTCCCTCCTCCCCTGACCCCACAACAGGCCCCAGTGTGTGATGTTCCCCACCCTGTGTCCAAGTGCTCTCTTTGTTCAATTCCCACCTGTGAGTGAGAACATGTGGTGTTTGTTTTCTGTTCTTGCGATAGTTTGCTGAGAATGATGGTTTCCAGTTGCATCCATGTCCCTACAAAGGACATGAACTCATCCTTTTTTATGGCCGCATAGTATTCCATGATGTATATGTGCCACATTTTCTTAATCCAGTCTATCATTGATGGGCATTTGGGTTGGTTCCAAGTCTTTGCTATCGGGAATAGTGCCGCAGTAAACATACATGTGCATGTGTCTTTATAGCAGCATGATTTATAATCCTTTGGGTATATACCCAGTAAATATTGCCATAAATATTCTTGAACTCTGTTCTGGAATGAGCTTAAGTAACTTAGATGCAGTTTAATACTTTTGCGAATTGCTTTTTCATGATTTATTAGGCAAATATGGAGCAGTGCTCGAGACTGCTAATTATTCCCCACTACTGAGGCAAGACTCTCCTGACTGTTCTACCAGTACTCTGTGAATTATGGGTTTTCCAGTCTGACTGGAAGGAACAGGCAATATTCCCAGCCTTTGGTGAGAGCCAGGCTCTGTTCTCTTCCCCCAACAAGCTTGACCCCCAGTCCCCGGTCGTTTCCCCACATGCAGGTGCTGATCAGTACAATGCTGAATCCTTGAGGGCCCCTCTGCAGTTATCGGGGTCCTCTCTCTCCATGCATCTCTCTCGTTCTTGGTACTCTGTTCTACGAACTCTAACAGCCTTGGTTTCCCCAGCCTCTTCACACCTTCTCCTCAAATCAGGAGTCTGAATTGCACGTGCCTTCCTTTCCCTGTGTCTCAGCCTGGAAATTCTCTCCACGCAGTAAGCTGGAGCAGCCTGAGCACACACCTCTGTGTCTCCTGTTTCTTAGAGATCACTGCTCTTCCTCATCTGATGACTGGTGCTTCGAAAATCATTATTTCATGTATTTTATCTGACATTTTTGGTTGCGTCGGCAAAAGGGTAAATCTGGCCCTGTTACTCCACCTTGGGCAGAAACAGAACTTCTTTAAAACACTTTGCACTCGATACCAGTATCATTACACAGAACAGACACTTCTAAAACCAGTGTTTTTCAAAGTAAGGTCCTTGGACCAGCTATGTCAGAATCACCTGGGACGCTTGGCAAAGACGCACTTTGCTACATCACACTCTCAGATCTATTAAATATAAATTTCCTGCCACTAAAATGTGAAAATCGTTGCCATTGCCATGGCAATTAATTAGCAAAAGACAATGAAATCTTCTGAAAGTCCAAAAATCACTGGAATAGGCAATGGATTAAAAAGTCACTGGGGGTTGGGGGGATGTTAGGGAGAATATTGGGAATTCAGTTTCCTAGAAACCACGGCTCTCTGTTGCTAAATGAACGATTTTCCACGTAGCTGCTTCCTTCTCATTCATTGCCATGGGAGAGCACATGGTGAGATGGGTGCCTCTCCTGGCTGCCTCCACATTAGAGGCTCTCTGGGCAGCAAGCACTAAACCAACCAGGAAATTGTTTAACCAAGATGTGTGTTTCCCCCTCAGTCATTAAATAACCAATACAGCAATAGTAGCCATGCTCCCCAGCAATGAGTTCACAATAGTAACAACAATCACACGGTCAACCTTTTGTTCTCCAATCTCAGGAGCATTTGGAATGACCCCTCTGTCATCTTGACCTACCACAGACCCATTTTCTGGGGGAGGAAACAAAGAGTCTAAAAAGCAGGTAGGAGACTTCAACAGAATACAGGCATCTTCCGGCTGAGTCCACCAGAGAGGCAACAGGCTACACTACATAAGCACAATTGGGCACAAATCTTTTCTGAGACTTGGTTTTGATCATCTTGTTCATTCAGAAACTAGTGGCATGGCTCTCGCTGCTGGAGAGAAAGTGATAGAAGCACTCATCCACGCTTGATCCAGCAGAGGAAAGGACAAAACAGAGTGTATCTCACATCCCAGATTATTATGTGTTCCCTATATGAGCCAACTTTTACCCAAACCTACCTATGCTTCACCAGCGATGGAGATATCCAGTGGGCAAGGAAGGAGATGAAAGCAGGTGGATACAGGCAGGGTCAGATTATCCAGGGACTTTTGGGCCATTGGTAAATATCTGAATTTTATTTTAAATGCAATAGGAAGCTACTGGAGGGTGTAACCAGGGAAATGATGTGACTTCTAGTTGTATTTTTCAAGAACCACTCTGGCTGCTTTGTGGTGCATGGGTTACAGAGGGCAGGAGTCAAAGTCAGGAGACCCTTGCAGCAGCGTTATTTCAACCACACCCTGTGGACCAGAGATAGCCTGCAAGCTGTTACCATCTACGAGGACAGGAACTGAGATGAAGTGTTTAGAGGCTTTTAAATATCTTGAAGTAGTTTAACATTGTGGCGATATCTAAGCAAGATTTTTTTTTTTTTTTTTTTTTTTTTTACAAAAATATAAGGCTACAATGGACTCAGGAGCTGGGGTCGGAACTGGTCCTTTACCACAGATAATTTGAGAGCCCGTTGCAGAAATTCAGGGAAAGGGTGCTGGATGCTTGAACAAGAGTGGATCAGGCACAGAGAGACAGTGTTCCAGTCTCCCAGGATCACAGATGGACAGTAAGAGGAAGCTGGAAGTTCAGGATATGGAGGCTAGAGCACCCAGTGACACCTCTGCCTCTGCCCACCTGCATTAAACCTGAGCACTTGCCAATTCTCTGAAAAGCAGCAACCAATAACTTTGTTTCATTCCTGAAAATAATATTACACATGGCATAAATGTTAACAGTTCAGACACTAGAGTGAAGCTACCCTGTATTTAAATCCTGATTTCACCATGGTGTGACCTTGCATGAGTTACTTAACCTCTCTGGGCTTATCAATAAAATGGGAATAATAATAGCCTCTTCTCAACAAGTTGTCCATGAGGGTAAAATAAGAGGAAGCCTGAGAAGAGGGTGACACCTAATCAACAGTCACTCAGTCGTTAGTTGTTCATGCATCCTCCTGTGAAGAAAAAGCTTCATAGCAAGATCATGGTCACAGAATCACTCACTTCTGCAAAGTATCTTACATTGGACAAAGTCCCATCACATACATCACTTCATGAAACCTCTGCAATGGCATTGAGAAGTAAGGAGAAACAGGCCCAATTTTCTGTTGAGGAGAATGAGGCTTAATGCATATAGAGAGATTCCCAAACTTGCCCCAGGTGGATGAGGTATTGTTTCATCTGTCTGCTCCCCCACTGGAAACAAACTGTCCAAGAAGTCACAGAAGCAGCAAGGAGAGGCCAGGTGCAGTGGCTCAGGCCTGTAATCCCAGCACTTTGGGAGGCTGAGGTGGGCAGATCACTTGAGGTCGGGAGTTTGAATCCAGTCTGGCCAACATGGTGAACTTCATCTTTACTAAAAATACAAAAATTAGCCAGGTGTGGTGGTGTGTGCCTACATTCCCAGCAACTAGGGAGGCTGAGGCAGGAGAATTGCTTTAACCCAGTGGGCGGAGGCTGCAGTGAGCCAAGATTGTGCCACTGTACTCCAGCCTGGATGACACAGTGAAACTGTGTCTCAAAAAAAGAAGAACAAGAGGAAGAAGAAGAAGAAGAAGAAGAAGAAGAAAGGAGAAAACAAGGTCACCATTCTCTTTGGCAGTCCAGCTTCATGCCCAAGTACATACACAGAGAGGTCAATGCAGAAGGAGGAACAGCAACACCGGGGATGGAGAAGCTGGGGGTCAGTTCTCCTGGGTACCTGCTGAAAGGTAAGATGCCTGGAGGGAGTCTGACCCCAGTACTTCCCATTCTTCCCCTACACAACCTTGTTTACTCCCTTTTCACTCTGTCTTCCTCTGGTCTTTACCCCCAAGGTTTAGCCATGACATGATTTTGCTGTGAGCATTTTCCATAATTTTTTTTCTTCCTTGCTAACATTTTTAATATTATTTAATTTTCATTAATATAAAGTATTTAGGCCAGGCAAGTGGCTCACATCTGTTATTCCAGCACTTCGGGAGGCCAAAGCAGGAGGATCACTTGAGGCCAGGAGTTCAAGACTAGCCTGGACAACATAGGGATATCCCATCTCTACAAAGAAAACAAAATTAAGTTAGCTGGGCACAGTGGCAAACATCTGTAATCCCAGTTACATGAGAGGCTGAGGCAGGAAGATGGCTTGAGCCCAAGAGGTTGAAGCTATGGTCATGCCACTGCACTCCAGCATGGGCAACAGAGTGGGACCCTGTCTCAAAAAAAAAAAAAAAAAATTGATAGATCAATAGATACGCAGATAGAATACTCGAATCTGTCCTAAATGCACTTATTATGATATAGCTCTCAATTTTGGTTTCTTTTAATCTGCCTTTAACAGTTTGCCATGATCAATAGTCTGAATTATGCCTGGCTTGTAAGGAGAGAGAAAGAAAAAATTAGATAATTAGTGAAAAACTCCCTGAGGTGAAGAAAGACATGGGTCTTCAAATTGAAAGGACATGTCACAAGCATTCCTATACACCAATAACAGACAAACAGAGAGCCAAATCATGAGTGAACTCCCATTCACAATTGCTTCAAAGAGAATAAAATACCTAGGAATCCAACTTACAAGGGATGTGAAGGACCTCTTCAAGGAGAACTACAAACCACTGCTCAGTGAAATAAAAAAGGACACAAACAAATGGAAGAACATTCTATGCTCATGAATAGGAAGAATTAATATCGTGAAAACGGCCATACTGCCCAAGGTAATTTATAGATTCAATGCCATCCCCATCAAGCTACCAATGAGTTTCTCCACAGAATTGGAAAAAACTACTTTAAAGCTCATATGGAACCAAAAAAAAGCCTGCATTGCCAAGACAATCCTAAGCCAAAAGAACAAAACTGGAGGCATCATGCTGCCCAACTTCAAAACTATACTACAAGGCTACAGTAACCAAAACAACATGGTACTGGTACCAAAACAGAGATATAGACCAATGGAACAGAATAGAGCCTTGCAAATAATACCACACATCTACAACCATCTGATCTTTGACAAACCTGACAAAAACAAGAAATGGGGTAAGGATTCCCTATTTAATAAATGGTGCTGGGAAAACTGGCTAGCCATATGTAGAAAGCTGAAACTGGATCCCTTCCTTACACCTTATACAAAAATCAATTCGAGATGGATTAAAGACTTAAATGGCCGGGTGCGGTGGCTCAAGCCTGTAATCCCAGCACTTTGGGAGGCTGAGGCGGGTGGATCACAAGGTCAGGAGATCGAGACCATCCTGGCTAACACGGTGAAACCCCGTCTCTACTAAAAAGTACAAAAAAAAAAACTAGCCGGGTGAGGTGGCGGGCGCCTGTAGTCCCAGCTACTCGGGAGGCTGAGGCAGGAGAATGGCGTGAACCCGGGAGGCGGAGCTTGCAGTGAGCTGAGATCCGGCCACTGCACTCCAGCTTGGGCGACAGAGCGAGACTCCATCTCAAAAAAAAAAAAAAAAAAAAGACTTAAATGTTAGACCTAAAACCAGAAAAACCCTAGAAGAAAACCTAGGCAATGCCATTCAGGCTATAAGCATGGGCAAGAACTTCATGACTAAAACACCAAAAACAACGGCAACAAAAGTCAAAATTGACAAATGGGATCTAATTAAATTAAAGAGCTTCTGCACAGCAAAAGAAACTACCATCAGAGTGAACAGGCAACCTACAGAATGGGAGAAAATTTTTACAGAATTAATCTGCCAAAGGGCTAATATCCAGAATCTACAAATAACTCAAATTTACAAGAAAAAAATCAAACAACCATATCAAACAGTGGGCAAAGGCTATGAACAGACATTTCTCAAAAGAAGACATTTATGCAGCCAACAGACACATGAAAAAATGCTCATCATCACTGGCCATCAGAGAAATGCAAATCAAAACCACAATGAGATACCATCTCACACTAGTTAGAATGGTGATCATTAAAGTCAGGAAACAACAGGTTTCTGGAGAGGATGTGGAGAAATAGGAATGCTTTTACACTGTTGGTGGGACTATAAGTTAGTTCAAAACTTGTGGAAGACAGTGTGGCGATTCCTCAAGGATCTAGAACTAGAAATACCATTTGACCCAGCCATCCCATTACTGGCATATACCCAAAGGATTATAAATCATGCTGCTATAAAGACACATGCACACGTATGTTTATTGCGGCACTATTCACAATAGCAAAGACTTGGAACCAACCCAAATGCCCATCAATGATAGACTGGATTAAGAAAATGTGGCACATACACACCATGGAATACTATGTGGCCATAAAAAAGGATGAGTTAATTTCCTTTATAGGGACATGAATACGCTGGAAACCATCATTCTTAGCAAACTATTGCAAGAACAGAAAACCAAACACCGCATGTTCTCACTCACAGGTAGGAATTGAACAATGAGAACACATGGACACAGGGTTCGGAACATCACACACCGGGGCCTGCCAGGGGGTGGGAGGAGCTGGGAGGGATAACATTAGGAGATATACCTAATGTAAATGACAAGTTGATGGGTGCAGCACACCAACATGGCACATGTATACATATGTAACAAATCTACATGTTGTGCACATGTATGCTAGAACTTAAAGTAAAATAATAATAACAAAAAGAAAGAAAGATAATCTAGAGATATGTGAAATTTAATAATTGTTCATCAGGAAATTTTGCTTTTCATTTATGGTTTTCCTTTATGGTATGCTTTTCTTTACCTGTCGATTTTGGGATTTGAGGAAATAATCCATCAACAATTGCTGAAAATGTGAGAATATCTTTCACTTCAATTTGTAGATAAATTAATTTTCATAGCCAAAAAAAAAAAAAAGAAGGGACATATCAGGAGAAAAGGTGTTAAAAAAAAAAAAGTTCCATACCTAGACATATCAAAGTCACATCTGGAACTTTTTCCTTTTTTTAATTTAAAATGTGAGGGTAGTTATATAAAATGTAGGCCTATTTGGATATGAAGAATGTATTCTGAATTTTATGAGAGTAGTTAATAATCCCAACAGTTTGATATTTTTTGGAGGAATCTTTAAGGAACTAATATGTCTTGTTTTAACAGATAGTTGTCTGAAGTTCAAAAATTCCTTAAATTTCACTTTGGCTTCTTTTTCTTCTGTGAAATTTAAGATAAATTAAAAGTAATATTTTTTACTGAAATGTAATTAGTGGTCAACTCTGGGTCTGAGATAGACACAGTCTCTACTAAGAATTGGATCTATTTGGCAACCCTAGTTGTTGATTCAAGTAAGAAAATGGACTAATTATACTTTCAGGTCATTGAGAGGGAATTCAGATGTCTCCTAAACACCTATGTTACTACCACGAAATAACTGCAGCACTGAGGGAAGTTTGGCTCCCAAAAAAGTGAAGTTAATAGCAGCTCTACAAAAATTGGTGAGAAAGATTCCACCTCTCAGCTTAATTAGACAAGTGAGTTTTCATGGGAATGAGGCAACAGGATAAAAAAGTAACCTCTGTAAACATCCCAAGAAGAAGGAGTTTCCATCCAATTTATTTGTTTTTAATTAGGACCTTAGGTAGAGCTTTCCTCCAACTGTGACTGCTTGAGGCCAGTTCTAAGCATCATCAAGAATGAAGGCCACCAGCTCACCTGTGAGAGTTTGGAACTTTGGCTGGGAAACTCCTCCCACTAGATCTATGGTTCTCAACCCAGGCCAACCATCAGATCTCTGGGGAGCTTTTCACAGATGCCTTGGCCTCGCTCCACACCTTCTGAAAGAGAATCTCCAGGGGCAGGACAAGCATGGGTGTATTTTTAAATATTCCACAGGCAATTCAGCTGCACATTGGTTAAGTACCACAGGACTAGTCTGTAGAATTCTCAAGGGCAATGTGCTGTCTTTTGGAGGCAACAGGAATGTTCAGTGAAAAGAGAACTAAAATCAGGGAAATTTTCATATTCTTTGCTTGCTATACAAGTAGTACAGTTTACCTTTCTAAACATCAATTTCCTTAAGCATATCATATTTTTTAAAAATCAATTTTCTCATCCACTAAAAAGAATTTAATAAAATATTGTGTATGTGTTTTTAAGTCTGTGGTATTTCAGGAATCTAGAGAAAGGTGCAGGCATACCACCCGCTTCCTTGCCATGGAAAGCACCACCTTGCTAGTCACTTTTTAAAAATTTCTCTTGAAGGAGAAATAAACTAAGCCACAGCGTATAGCAATCTTTGCACAAAACAACAGGAAGGAAGGAGGCATTTGCCTCTGGACCTGTTGCCACTTCAGGATTGTTGATGGCACCAGAGGGGCCCGGGCAACTCAGAAGTGGTGATGGGTGGATGTGGGAAAGGATTTGTTGTCTTCCAAGCTTTCACTGAGACAGCCAAATGTGAGAGTCCTTGGCAAGGGCATTGAAAGTCAATCAAGACTGGAAACAGTCTATCTAATGGCTCACAGAGAGGAGCCAAGAGAGAGGGAACAGTGCAAACAGACCTGTTCAACAAATGAAACCCAATACCACTGTTACGTCTTATAGAAAAAGAACATTCTTTCACTTGAGTGCCATTGTCTGTTCTCCAGGATACAGTATGTTCATGAGATCTCTGGGTCTCAGTGGACAGATTGAGATGTGTGTATTTTTTACTGCTGAGACTTTTTTAAAAACAAGGTCCGAACAATGTATAAAATATGGTCCCATGTATATTTTAAAATAATATTTATGTTTAGATCTATATCTGTGAATGGACTCTTGGAGAAGGTCTAGAAAAATGTAGACCAGACTATTAATAAAGGTTAACTGTGGGGAGAGTAGTGGAAGGGAAGAAAATATGTAAATAGAAGGGGAACCATTACTTTTGACTCTGTACAATCTATTTCAATTTTTTTCAACATGGGGATATTGCTTTTTAAATTCTAAACACCACAAAAAGGTAAAAATAGTTAAAAAAAAAAAATAGCTATCAGCCACCAATGCCATTTGACCACAAGAATACTTTTTCTTCATTGGAAATACTAAAAGCTACAAAGTGTAGGGGTTTGATTGTTTGTTTGTTTGTCTCGTTCTGTTGCCCAGGCTGGAGTGGCAGTGGTGCAATCTTGGCTCACTGCAGCCTCTGCCTCCCAGGCTCAAACGATTCTCCTGCCTCAGATCCTAAGTAGCTGGGATTACAAACACATGCAACCACACCAAGTTAATTTTTGTGTTTTCACTAGAGATGGGGTTTCACTATGTTGCTTAGGCTGGTCTCGAACTCCTGGCCTCAAGTGATCCACCCACCTCGGCCTCCCAAAGTGCTGGGATTACAAGCGTGAGCCACTGCACATGATCCAAGTACAGAAATTTCGAGTAATTCTATAAGAAAAAATCAGTACTTTAGACATAATTAGAAAAATGATGTCATGAATGAATTAATATTTTTATACTATGTCTATGCTAATGATATCTACATAGAGACAAACATTATAATGGTGATAAAAATTATTAATGAATTGCTTAACTATCCACATGTGAAAGAATGAAGGTGAACAGTTACTACCTTAGGCCAGTTACAACATTAACTCAAAATGGAACAAAGACTTATACATATGAGCTAAAACTATAAAATTCTCAGAAGAAGACATATGGAAAAAGCTTCAGGACATTGAATTTAGCAATCATATCTTAGATATGACACCAAAAGTGCAGGCAAAAGAGAAAAACATAAAGAAATTAGACCATCAACATTTTAAACTGTTATGCTCAAAAGACACTACCAACTCAGTGGAAAGGTAACCCAAAAAATGCAAGAAAACATCCACAAATAATATATCTGATAGAGAATTAATATCCAGAATATATAAAGAACTCCTACAACACACACACACAAAAGCCTATAATTTTAAAATGGGCAAAAGATTTACAAATGGCCAATAAGCACATGAAATTATCTTCAACATCACTAATTATTAGAGAAACGCAAATCAAAACCACAAGATGCTTCACACACATTAGGATGTCTCTAATTTTTTAAATTAATTACAGAAAATAACAAGTGTTGGTAAGAATGTGGAGAAATTGGGACCCTTGTGTATTGCTGTGGGAATGTAAAATAAAATGGTGCAGCTCCTGTGAAAAAACAGTAGGATGGTTCTTCAAAATATTAAAAATATAATTATCATATGATCCAACGATTCCACTTCTGGTTGTATATCCAAAATAATTGAAAGCCTGAACTTAAATAGATATTTGTACACCAATGTTTATAGCAGCATTATTCCCAGTAGCCAAAAGATGATGTATTAATTAGGGGCCTGGGTTCTGCCAAAAGATG
This sequence comes from Trachypithecus francoisi, assembly GCF_009764315.1. NCBI lineage: Eukaryota > Metazoa > Chordata > Mammalia > Primates > Cercopithecidae > Trachypithecus > Trachypithecus francoisi. The sequence continues at coordinate 88,761,092 of NW_022681453.1, forward strand.
GTGTATTAATTAGGGGCCTGGGTTCTCCAGAGAAACAAAACCAACAGAACATACACACACAAACACACACACATACACAGAAAGATTTATTTTGAGAATTGGGTCACACAATTGTGGAGGCTAGCAAGTCCAAAACCTACAGGGTAGGCTAGCAGACTGAAGGTGCAAGGAAGATTTGCTGGGCCGGGCGCGGTGGCTCAAGCCTGTAATCCCAGCACTTTGGGAGGCCGAGACGGGCGGATCACGAGGTCAGGAGATCGAGACCATCCTGGCTAATACGGTGAAACCCCGTCTCTACTAAAAAATACAAAAAACGAGCCGGGCGACGAGGCGGGCGCCTGTAGTCCCAGCTACTCGGGAGGCTGAGACAGGAGAATGGCGTGAACCCGGGAGGCGGAGCTTGCAGTGAGCTGAGAGCTGGCCACTGCACTCCAGCCTGGGCGGCAGAGCCAGACTCCGTCTCAAAAAAAAACAAAAAAAAAACAAAAAAAAAACAAAAAAAGGAAGATTTGCTGTAGTCTCAAGTTCAAAGGCAGTCTGGAGGCAGAATTCTCTTTTCCTGAGTGGAATTCAGTCTTTTTCAATTGAGGCCTTCAATTGATCAGATGAAGCCTACCAACATTATGGAGGCCATATTCAAAGTCTACTAATTTAAATGTTAACCTTATCTGTATTAGTCCATTTTCACACTGCTATAAAGAAATACCTGAGACTGGGTAATTCATAAAAGAAAGAGGTTTAATTGACTTACAGTTCCACATGGCTGGGGAGGCCTCAGGAAACTTACAATTATGGCAGAAGGCAAAGGGGGAAGCAAGGACCTTCTTCGCATGGTGGCAGGAAACAGAGAAAGCAAGAGGGGAAGATCCCCTTATAAAACCATCAGATCTCATGAGAACTCATTCGGTATCACGAGAACAGCATCGGGGAAACCATCCCCATGATCCAATCACCTCCCACCAGGTCCCTCCCTCTCCAAGTGGGGATTATGGGGATTACAATTCAAGATGAGGTTTGGGTGGGGACACAAAGCCAAACCATATCATCATCTAAAAAATACCTTCAAAGAAACATTTAGAATGATGTTTGGCCAAATAGCTCAGTACTGTGGCCTAGACAAGTTGACACATAATTAACCATCACAGGTGAAAATAACCTAAGTCCCTCTACCAACGAATAAATGGATAAACAAAAGATGGTATATACATACAATGAAATATTATTCCGCCTTAAAAAGGAAGGATATTCTGGCACATACCACAACATGGATGATACTTGAAGACATTTTGCTAAATGAAATAAGCTAAACATAAAAGAATAAATATCATATAATTCCACTTATATGAGGTACCTAGAATAGTCAAATTCATAAAAATAGAAAGTAGAATATTGGTTCCAGAGGCTGATAAAGTAAGGGGTACAGAGATTTATTGTTTAATGAGTATGAAGTTTCAGTTTGGGAAGATGAAAAATGTCTGGAGATGGATGTTAGTGATAGTTAAACAACAATGTGAATGTATTTAATGCCATTGAACTGTACAGTTAAAAATGGTTAAGATGGTAAATTTTATGTTATTAAATATTTTACCACAATAAAAAAAGAATTGCTTACACGTACAGGCTTTACTGTGAGCCAGACAATATACTGAATGCTCTCCATGGATTTTCTCATGTAATGCCTATGAGTATCCCTATTTTACAGGTAATAAAACCGTCCAGAGGAAAGTGACTTGCCCAAGGCCACATTGGTAAGAATCAGATCTGGAATTCAAACCCTGACAGTCTGACTTCAAAGCCTGTGTGCTTAGTCACTATGCCACACTGAAAAGAGCAGCTACCTTAGATAAAGAGCAAACTAAAACATTTTTCGAATATTTTAAAGTTGATTCAATACACAAAATATTTGAGGAATGAATTCCAAAAAAGATAGATGCCAAATCCAGAATGGGTATGATTAATAACTATACACCTAAAAGAGCCCTTCATTGATATTCACCATGAGAAGTTCTTAACCCGAAACCACAGCATCTCCAGAAATAAAAAGAGAAAGCGGGAGGCCCCAAAAGCAGGAGTAGAATGTTTACCTGGCGTCTGCCCCATGTTCCCGTGAGTCTTGAGACACTGCATAGTTTCTCTATTTATTTTTTTAAATAAAAATAGTGCGGTCACAACTTCCTTTTTCAAAAGGGACAGCTATTCAAGTGACATGTATTGAGTGTCTACTAGACAACCAGGTGCTATGTGGATTTTGTTCAAACAAGGTGAAAAGACAGAGTGCACGTCTGCAATGAGATCCAAATGTCTCCTGTTTCCATGTGGAGCACATTTCATAGACAAGATTCACGCTGATATTCTGGCCCCACTAGGCAAATTTTATCAACTAAATATCTCCAAATATGCCCTTTCTCCAGTGATCTTCCTTCCATATACTTCTCAACTATCACCACCACAAACAAGAAGAGCAGTCATAGCTGTATTATACCTAAGGTAGTATAGCCTATTGGTTAAGACTTGGGCTCCAAAGTTAGACTGGTCTACACCTGCCACTTGTTCACTATCTAATCTTGGGCAAATTTCTTAAACTTCCTTTGCTCCTGTCTCCCCAACTAGAAAAACAGGATACAAATAGGTACCAACCCTCACAGGAGGCTGTGAGGAGGACATGACCATTATCGGAACGTCCACCATGTATTAAGTGATCAGAAAAATATAGTCATAGATGTGTCAAATAGCCATATGCGAATAATGGACTGTTCCAGGAATCATGGGAGAAGAATAAATGATCATCCGAGAGAAAAAGGGCCTTTAGAGATCATTTCACAGATGATGGCAAGGAGGACCACAAGGGTTCAATGTCTTGCCTGAGGTCACACTGGTGGTCAACAGCAGTGCCAGGCATACCTCTCTACCACAGAACAATGCTCTCAGGGAAGAGAAAGCAAGGGAACTCCAAGCTGATCCTCCACTTAGGTGCATATTACAGTTTTTATCTACTTCAATAGTGGTAAATTATGAAGTTATATGTGTTAAAATATGAGTAGATGATTCTATCAGCAGGATGAGAAAGAGCTACTCGGCATACACTATGGGCGTGTATGTGGATGGGGAGGGTTGTAACAATCACATCCATGTCAAAGACTTTAGAGCATGGCCTGTTAACAAAAAGCAGCCTGGGTAACTGCCCTGAGCACCAGACCACTTAAGCGGAGCTCCAAGACAGCCACCATGGAATGAGTCCAAAACGTAGGGCCCAGACTCACTGCCCATCCCTGCCCGCCCAACCTGCAGGACCTGGATGGATGCAGTGGAGCAGATGGGAAGGGAATGCTGGGCAAGAGAGGAGACGGGACCCCAGAGATGGATTATTCCAGAAACACCTTTTCTGTGTAACTGCTGACAGTTCGGCTTGCCATCTCCCCACCAATCTACCTCCAAGCCTCTCTGTCCTTATCACGTAATTCATGCTGTCCCTTCCCACCTCTCCCACCTTTCCAAAGTTTCCTCCAACTAACCTCCCACAGATTATCCCAATGTCCCAACATCCACAGGATAGCTCCTCACTTTCCAGCCATAGTGCCTTTGCCCCTGCAAAGGGTCTCCTTCCTCCTAAAATGTTCCTGCTCCTCTATAATCCCTTCCCTTCCTCCCATTCCCAAACCAAAACTGTTTGTCAAAACCCATTCCCAGAAACACAAGTCCTTCCGTGAAGCCATCCTACAACAGATGGCCTTTCCCTATGCCCTGCACTTCCAGAACCTTCTAGATCTTCCTAAGATCAATTCTACCTCACTCCTCATTCAAGACTCTCCTTATAGCCTCATACAATGCCGGCTAGCAAGTGGTCAGCACTCAGTTAATACCAGTTGCTACAGCAGAAGTCAGAATGGCAGCTAGGGAAACTGACGTGCAACACCGCAGGCTGGGAAGGAAGGTAACAAAGAATGAGTACAACAGCAAAGACATACTATGGGACCATGGGCCAGAACTATTCCAAGTGTTTAACGTATGCTAACTCAGTCCTCGAGACAACCCCATGATGTAGGTGCCATTATTATTAGCACATTACAGAGGACGGAACTGAGAAGGAAACTCACCAGAGAAGAGGAAACTCTCCATGTTACAGAGGAGGAAGCTGAGGCACAGGGGGGCTGAATAACTCACCCTAGGTAACTTACTGTGGGACTGTGAATTGAACCAGGCCGGCTGGCTCTTTACATTGCTTCTCTGCAACACTGTTCCTTCTAAGCCTGCTTCCCTGCAAATCATTTGAGCTGCTCCATCCACTTTGTATGCATTACCTTTCTGAATCAAAAACACACTCAGATTTGTTTTTTTGTTTTTTGTTTTTTGTTTTTGAGACGGAGTCTCACTCTGTCACCAGAGCTGGAGATGGCTGGAGTGCAGTGGCGTGATCTTGGCTCACTGCAATCTCTGCCTCTTGGGTTCAAGTGATTCTCTTGCCTCAGCCTCCTGAGTTGCTGGGATTACAGGCATGCACCACCACACCCAGCTAATTTTTGTATTTTTAGCAGAGACAGTGTTTCACCATGTTGGCCAGGATGGTCTGGATCTCCTGACCTCATGATCAACCTGCCTTGGCCTCCCAAAGTGCTGGGATTACAGACATGAGCCACTGCACCCAGCCTGCAACTTTTAATTATCGTACTAAATTCCCATCTACTGCTTTCTGAGCCAAAAATTAAAGATCCATTCTATCCAGCTCTCCCGTGACAGTAAATAACATAAGACAAAAGTCTCAAATCCAAAACATTGCTTAAACAGAGGGAATTATAGATGTTTCAGATGGAGTGGGTCTCAGGCTACTCACCTAACTCAGTATTTTTCATCATTCTGTTTCTAAATCCAGAAATGTATAACGGAGCTATCTGCAAGCATGTACGTATAACAATTACATATTATTTTGATAGAGTTATTGTTTTAATATACAATTATAAGGTCGGGTACAGTGGTTCACATCTGTAATCCCAGCACTTTGGGAGGCCAAGGCAGGCACATAACCTGAGATCAGAAGTTCAAGACCAGCCTGGCCAACATGGCGAAACCCAGTCTTTACTAAAAATACAAAAATTAGCTGGGCGCAGTGGCGGGCATCTGTAACCCCAGCTACTTGCGAGGCTGAGTCAGGAGAATCGCTTGAACCCGGGAGGCAGTGGTTCCAGTGAGCCGAGATCACACCATTGCACTCCAGCCTTGGCGACAAGAGCAAGACTCTGTCTCAAAAACAAACAACAACAACAACAACAAAAATATATAGCATATATAGAGTATATATACTATATCGCATACATAGTGTATATATACTATACTATATAGTGTATATATATACACTATATAACATACATACGATTATAAGTTTATGAACACACAGGTGGTCTGTCACATGTTTGTTTGTTTTTTAACTTTTATAAAGGAATATAGGTATCCCACTATGGATGGGAGAATACCGAAAAGACACATATTTGACTTGCAACTACCTCCAGATTTAAGTGAAAAATCCAGCAACTACCTGCATAATCCAGGTTTTACATAATTTATATTAAACACCCTATCAACAGACGCAAACGTGTTAATTCTGAATAGATCAGATAATTTTCTCAATCTCCCATCAAAACAGTCCCAGAGTCAGGGATAGAAAACGATGTTGGCTTTACAAATGTCCACAGTATTTTCACAGAAAGAAAATAGAGACATAAATTTATCAATAGATTAAATTTTGGAGTTAGAGGTTTACAACAGGACACCAATCAAATTTCTGTTCCCCGTATATTTAAAACTAACGCACTTAAAAAAAAATGAATAGCAAACCAAAAAAAATTAAATTAAAATGTTAGTGAAACGGAAGAGAAGGGAGAGAAGGGTCCAGTTTGTCAGAGCAAGTGTTACTTTTCTCCCCTTGATGACGAGAAAGCTGGTGAGAACAGCAAAAAACACAGGATAGAGATCACAGCAAGAGAAATATGATATCCAGCACGTACCCAAAACTTACCCAACTTGGTCTGTTCACTCAACACTTTATTTTTCCCACTTTGCCAGTTTAAAGTCAGACAGCGGCTGGGCTTTTGTTGTTGCTGTTTCTGTTCTTTTGATCCCAGAGCCCCATGAAAATTGAACCCGGTGTTGGATGGGATCTGGCCACGTCTCGCATTAGGGGTGGAAAAAGTTTTAAACTTGGGTTGCTTCTTTGGGAAAACGAATAAATAATAAGTGGCGAGGAGAGGACGTGGGGGACGTGCTCGGCTGACGTCGGCCCGCAAGGGGGCCGCACAGCTTCTCAGCACAGCTGTCCAGATGTGCTTCATCTGTTCCGCCCGCGGGGCACGAGCCTCGGCGGCCGCGGCTGGCATAAGCCCCAGCTCATTGGTGGCCGCCGCTCCTCACTTGCCGCGGATTGGCCGGGCGACCCGCCACTCCTGTGGGCCTCGGGCCCACCCCTCCCGCAGGCCCGCTGGTTGCATCCTAAGGGAACGTGGAAGTGCAGCGCCGTCGCTGATGTGGCACTAGGCGGCTGCACGCCCGGGACGGCTCCGGGCCGAGAGGGAGGTTGCCTACTCCCCGGTCTTTCCCCTGCCGCGAACCTGTTATGCCCCTCCTTTTAGACAGACCGCTTTGTTTAAACAGGATGATTTGTAGCCGTTTGGGGGCTGAAAACAAGGCGGATGATTTGTAACCTTTTGGGGGCTGTAAATAAGACGCGCCTGGTGCTTGGAGTGGAAGAGGCTGGGGCTCCGGGCTGCCCACGCCCCCAAAGGGCGTTCAGGCCACGCCTTGGGATTCCTCTCCCTTCACTTTCTCCAGGGAGCAAATAATAGGGCCCAATATCCTGGGGACGGTATTCTTTCTTTCGGTGGAGGGAAAACCTTAATGAACGCTTCATTGAAGTCCTTACTAACCAGAAGTGAAGTTGTTCCTGCGGAGATGACCAGGGCTGGGTATGAGAGTGGTTCGGCAGACCTGCTTGATTTTTTGTGTTGAGTGATGGTCGTTGTAGGGAACCGAGAAATGCTGCTTTGTTATGTGAGAATTGAGAAAGGACTGCGCCAAACGTTGCTTTGAACTTGGGAAAGTTAGTTGGAGAGTTAACCAGTTTTTTGATTAGTAGGTTAGGAGGAGAGGAGGAAAGAAGAGATCTGCAAATCAATTGCCATTATAATTTGTGCATATTGACAGAAACGTGACCTCATTGAAATATTAAGTTGGCAAGAGCCACACTCACTGGGCTGCACGCCAGGGAAGGCGCCAGACCCTGCATTAAACAGCTTTTACCTGCATTATCACATTTAATTCTTACAACTACCTTATAAAGTAGATATTAAAATAATCTCCAAGACCCAGCACCTATCCCAGCATGCCACAGATTTCTCCAAATATATGTTTGCAGTACTCCATCATAGTACATAAACTCATCTGCAATTTGCCATCCCTGCAGGGGTCAGAATTTATTATGAGTGTCTAAAGCTTTCACTACAATGATAATGTCTTGTTCGTTGGTGTATTTGTAATCTATTGCTGTGCAACAAATTACCACACACTTAGTGCTTTGCACAACACATGTATATCACTACATAGTTTCTGAAGGTTAGAAGTCCAGGCATGGCCTAAATAGATCCTCTGCTTATGCTCTCACAAGCATGCAATCAAGGTGTCAGCCGGGCTGCATTGTCATCTGCAGTCTCTACTGGGGAAGAATCGCTTCCAAGCTTTCTCAGGTCATTGACAGAATTCATTTCTTTGCAGCTCTAGGACTGACTCCCCAGTTTCTTTCTAGATGTGAGCTAGAGGCTGCCCTTAGCTCCAAAAGACTGCTCTTAGGCTCCCAAAGGCCATCCACAGTTCTGAAAAGTCAGGAGGTAGAGATCACAGGGGCCACCTACAAGTCTGTCTGCCACAATTGGATAGTCAGACACCTCAATTTCAATGGATCTGACTGCAATGTTATCATAACTCTGTAAGACCCCCCCAAATCCAGGAGCCTGCTCACCAAGTAAAGTGGCACTACATGAGTGGAACCACAACACTCCAATCCTTCTGGCAGTCAAGGAAACCCATAAAGGAGTAACGTTTGAATATAGCCCTTGAAAGTAATGTGTCTTGTGTTCGCCTTTCTGAATCATTTGTAATCTCACAATGCTGCACTTTTTATCACAGAAGCCACTCAACAATGGGCTGATAGTCAAGGTATTCATCAATCCTCCACACTCATTACCATCAACAGGCATCTGATACTGACCAAAAACCTACTAAAAAAAAAAATCCTCCTGCTTTTAGGAAGATGGAGTAGACATCAGTATTCCATTTCTCCTGCTAAGCACAACAAAAAATCCTGGACTTTATATATTTTCCAACATAAGAAACTCCAAGAGGTTGAGAGAAGAAGACAGATGAGTTAGAAATCTCAGAACCCAAGGAATGACGTGATGCTGAGTTCCCTGGGCTTTCTTTCTGTTGTTTATTTGTCCCAAACTTGAAGCTGAAGAAGCCAGTAACCCAAAAATGACAATAGGCACAGACAAAAAAGTCTCAATGAACCCTGCTCTCTCTAGTCAAGGATGAGGAAATGAGAAGCCTAGAAAGACAAAAAAACTTTTAGGCTGTAATGGCTCTACTTCAGCCAAACACCACAGGAGAAACCCTGGCCCCACTCACTCCTACATGGACAGAGGCTGAGTAGAAATCCTAGACTCCCGCCTTTTCCAGGCTGTAACAAGGTGAAGAAGCAGGAATCTTTAACAACGTATTACCAAACAGAATTCAGCAGTATATAAAAACAATTATACACCACAACATAGTGGAGTTTTTTCCAGCGATGCAAAATCAAAATTATAAAGTCAATCAACCCAGGCATGGTGCCTCATGCCTGTAATCCCAACACGTTGGGAGGCCGAGTCCAGTGAATCCTTTGAGCCCAGAAGTTTGAGACCAGCCTAAGCAACATGACACAACCCCATCTCTACACAAAATGTGAAAATTGGCGCAGCATGGTGTCATGACCCTGTAGTCCCAGGTACAGGTGGGACTGAGGTGGGAAGATCACCTGAACCTGGGAAGTTGGGGCTGCAGTTGCCACCGCACTCCAGCTGGGGCAACAGAGTGAAACCCTGTCTCAAAAAAAAAAAAAAAAAAGTCAATCAATGCAATTCCCGATATGAACAATCGAAAGAAAAGGAAAATCACATGAATATATCAATCAATGTAGAACAAGCCCTTGACAAAATTCAGCACCATAAAAATGCTCAGAAAAAGAAGAATAGAAGGGAATTTCCACACCTGATAAAGAACACCTACCAAAGTATATACAGCTGGCCTTATACTGAGTGTGAAAGACTGGATGCTTTCCATACATACTTTGAAATTCTATTTATGCAACATCCTTCAAGTTACAAAATTATACAAATGAAGAACAGATAAGTGGTTGCCAGGTATTAAGGAGATGGTAGAGTAGGAGGGACGTAGGCTTGGCTATGAAAGAACAACATGAGGGATCTTTGTGGTGATGGAAATGTTTATTTTATTTTTTTTTTTTTTTTTTTTTTTTTTTGAGACGGAGTCTGGCTCTGCCGCCCAGGCTGGAGTGCAGTGGCCGGATCTCAGCTCACTGCAAGCTCCGCCTCCCGGGTTCACGCCATTCTCCTGCCTCAGCCTCCCGAGTAGCTGGGACTACAGGCGCCCGCCACCTCGCCCGGCTAATTTTTTTGTATTTTTTAGTAGAGACGGGGTTTCACCGTGTTAGCCAGGATGGTCTCGATCTCCTGACCTCGTGATCCGCCCGTCTCGGCCTCCCAAAGTGCTGGGATTACAGGCTTGAGCCACCGCGCCCGGCCCGGAAATGTTTATTAATAGCTTGATTGTATCCATGAGATATTGTTGAGATATTGAGATATTGTAATTCTGCAGAATGTTACCACTGTGAGAAATGGGTAATGAGTACACAGGCTTTCTCTGTATTATTTCTTACAACTTACATGTGCATCCACAATTAACTCAAAACAAAAAGTTTAATTAAAAAAATATTTCTGACTCTATCTGACTCACCTCCTCCTGACCCCCACAATTTAGTAATGCAGTTTGGTCACTGGATGCAGCTCTCTCCAGAAAGGAATCATCTTGTTCAGCTGCTTCCTGGGTCATGTTCTAGATCAAAGGAGCAGAGGGTTAGGAAAATTTGGGATCCTGACCTGACCATTCTTGGGCATGATGTTTCATTCTTTCTCTTAATGGTAGCACTAGGCCAGCTGGGTTGGTGTACCCTTCAGAGTTAGGCTGGATAAAAGGCTAGGGGATTCAAACTTAATTCTGGTTCAGCCACCTGCAATCTCTTGTTGGACTGACCTTGTCCTAGATCGTAAAGGCAATGAACACTTAAGAGTTGAGTTGAGCCGGGCGCGGTGGCTCAAGCCTGTAATCCCAGCACTTTGGGAGGCTGAGACGGGCGGATCACGAGGTCAGGAGATCGAGACCATCCTGGCTAACACGGTGAAACCCCGTCTCTACTAAAAACTACAAAAAAAACTAGCCAGGCGAGGTGGCGGCGCCTGTAGTCCCAGCTACCTGGGAGGCTGAGGCAGGAGAATGGCGTGAACCCGGGAGGCGGAGCTTGCAGTGAGCTGAGATCCAGCCACAGCACTCCAGCCTGGGTGACAGAGCGAGACTCCGTCTCAAAAAAAAAAAGAGTTGAGTTGAGTACACTGCTCACTGAGTCCTCCTATAGTATCCTGTGTGGGCCCATGCAGTGAGCATAAGGGATCTCCATAAATTTTATCAAAATGTACTATCCTTCCTTTACCTGACCCTCTGAGAGAGGGAAATTAATGATACTTTGTCTTTCAGAACTGCCTTAGAGCCTTCCTCCCCAGAGAAAATGCCTTAATAACACTCTCCCAAACTGTTGCAAGCACCTTAAATTTATGCCACCCCCTGTCAGATAATTCTTACCACAATTTGATAACCATTCCCTTAACCTTACCAAAAAGACTGTTGGCAACATCAAAGGATGACCCCAAATCCTATACTTCCCACACCAAGCACCTGTCAACACCTCTGAATGTCTTCATCACTCCCATTCTCAGTCACTCTGGGGGATAAACAAATGCCACTCAGCCAGTGGCATGGACAGACAGGACAGATAGGATGGGTTCCCCTCAGACAGTCTTTCCAAAAACAACTAGCTTCTATATTTCTAACTTAACTAAGAACCCCAAGACTTACCAACTAGCCAGGAAGCCGCATTGAAAGAACTGTCATTTGTACTCCTTCCCCCAACCCCACTGATGTGGGTTCCCCTGAGGGTCCCAGCAATTGTCGACAATCCTGGTCTTTCTATGGGAACCATGTGCATCCCCAATACCATCCTTCTTGAGAAGCCTGGCATTAACTTGCCTCCCTCCCGGAAACATAGTGGGCCAGGCCTGGTGGTTCATGCCTATAATCCCTGCACTCTGGGGGCTGAGGAGGGAGGATTGCTTGAAGCTAGGAGTTCAAAACCAGCCTGGGCAACATAACAAGATCCCGTCCCTACAAAAAACTAAAAATTAACCTGGCATGGTGGCATTCACCTATAGTCCCAACTCTTCCAGAGGCTGAGGCAGAAGAGTTGCTTGAGCTCAGGAGGTTAAGGCTCCAGTGAGCTATGACAGCACCACTGCACTCCAGCTTGGGCAACAGAGTGAGACCCTGTCTGTTAAAACAACAACAACAAAAACCATAGTGAGTTGCATCTTAGGAGTTGTCAGAAGAGACCTACTAGCATTTAAACAAACACTAACATCAGATTATACAACTTTCAGATCACCAAGGAGATCTCTTTAAAAAATGAGACTATCCCGAGGCAGGAGAATCACTTGAAGCTGGGAGGCGAATGTTGCAGTGAGCCAAGATTGCACCACTGCACTCCAGTCTGGGCAACAGAGTAAGACACCATCTCAATAATAATAATAATAATAATAATAAAGTGAGACTACCTTGTTACTTGGAGAAGCTTCTCAGAGGGTAAATAATGCATTATGTATGCACACCTTCCTGGTAGTTTTTCCAACAATGGAAGTTGTATAATTAGAAATGATGGGCCAGGTACAGTGGCTCTGGTCTGCAATTCCAGCACTTTGGGAGGCTGCGGCAGGCAGATGGCTTGAGCTCAGGAGTTTGAGACCAGCCTGGGCAACATGGCAAAGCCCCATCTCTACAAAAAAATACAAAAAGTTATCCAAGCATGGTGGCACACACCTGTGGACTCAGCTACTTGGGAGGCTGAAGTGAGAGCCCAGGAAGCAGAGGTTGCAGTGAGCTGAGATCACCCGACTCTGCACTCCAGCCTAGGCAACAGAATAAGACACTGTTTCAAAAAAAAGATGTAAGACTTACCCCTTACTTTAAATGATGTCGTCAATGACACCACTTTGGTCCTTAAAGGCATTCAGGTCAGTCTCAACTCACTAGTCAGGATTGTTACAGATGATAGACTTTCTCTTTACACACCAAGTCAGAGTCTGTAACATCACTCATACATCCTGCTGAATCTAGATTAATGCTTTTGTGCACCAGGTGGAAAGGTCAACACAGAAACCTAAGGAAAAAGCCATTTGGTTTTCAAAGATAGATTCTGATGGTTTGTGGCATTTGGTCAGCTGGTTTAATCCAGGAGCCTGGGCAGTAAGGGAGGTAGATTTGAAGTCAATGTTCCGGGACTCCTGATATTTAGAGTCCTGTTGATGATAGCCTTAATTAAATGCTGTATGGGACAAATTAAAGAGATTTGGTCCCAGCCCCTATTGGTCAGGTAAATCAGATTGGCTGATGGAGTGGCATATTCATAGGAAAATTTGCCCCAAGTGAAGATGGTATTATAAAAACAAGGGTCAATATTGTTAGGAGACAAATCACTGATATTTCAGGTTTCTGCATATCTTATGAACAGAGACACAGAGAGCCTTTCTTTTAGACTATCACCTCAAGAAGGTAGAGCAAACAGCCTTGGAAAATAAAGATAATGCCTCCTTCCAGAGGAGAGGGCATCTTTTTAAAAAATAAAGACAATGTCTTTTTTTTTTTTTTTTTTTTTTGAGACGGAGTCTTGCTCTGTGGCCCAGGCAGGAGTACAGTGGCTGGATCTCAGCTCACTGCAAGCTCCGCCTCCCGGGTTCACGCCATTCTCCTGCCTCAGCCTCCCGAGTAGCTGGGACTACAGGCTCCCGCCACCTCGCCCGGCTAGTTTTTTTTTTTTTTTTGTATTTTTAGTAGAGACGGGGTTTCACGGTGTTAGCCAGGATGGTCTCGATCTCCTGACCTCGTGATCCGCCCGTCTCAGCCTCCCAAAGTGCTGGGATTACAGGCTTGAGCCACCGCGCCCGGCCGACAATGTCTTATTTCAGGGCAGAAGTTGGAAAGGTTTGCTTGCAAGCATTATAAAATATTGGAAGTTTCTAAGCTCAGAAACCTGCTGCATGTTTAGGCATCAACTGGCCCTCACCATGTCATCCTGTAGGATTTGGCATTCTGGGAACCAGCGCAAATGCTGATAATCTTGCTACTGCTATGACTATGAATAATAAACCTCCTTTTGTCCCTAATGCAAGAGACTCATGTCCTTTGTCATCATCCACAACACTGTGGTAGACTAGTTTGTTAGCTTACATGTAGGAGAAAATCTCAGAACCTTCGGAGTTCTTAACAGAAACACCATGGTCTATTAACTATCACCACAGATCCCGGACAGCCAAGGCACTAAGGCTGGTACTCTGACCCTGCATCCCATTACAGTAATTAAATCCAGCTTATCCCCACCTGCACTCTCATATTCTGAAATCTTATCACTGCTTTTAGGGAGCCCAGCACTTGGCAGTGTCTCCTACCATACCCTGGCCTATAGTGGATGGTCCCCAGTGCGCAAAAACACCAAGTGCGTTACCCCCTTCCTAATGAATTCCTTATTATTACAATGGATTCCGTTTACTCTGGGTTCTCTTGGGCAACATAATCAAAGGATGAGCTCTCTAGTCTCATATAATAAATCTACATCCCCAAGCCCTCTGATCCTCCCTCCCTCAATAATCTGCCAAGGCAGATCTGACATTTCCACCTTTTTTTCTTTGTATTTTTTTAGAGACAGTGTATTGCTCTGCCACCCAGGCTAGAGCACAGTGACACAATAACAGTGGCTCACAGCAGCATCGAACTCCTGGGCTCAAGTGATCCTCCCACCTCAGCCTCCCGAGTAGCTGGGACTATAAGTGCATACCACCTTGCCCAACTAAATTTTTTAAATGTTCTTGTAGATATGGAGTCTCGTTACACTTTTCAGGCTGGTCTCAAAGTCTTGGCCTCAAGTAATCCTCCCAAAGTACTTGGATTGCAGGCATAAGCCACCACACCACCTCTTTTATTGTAAATCCTTACCATGCCCAAGCTTCAAGGAGTGATTCCAGCAGGCTTCTAGTACAGACTCCAAATGTCCTTTCCAGGTTACTAAATTCGGAGTCAGAAGAGAGTGCGACCATGTTGATAAATTCTTCCCTGTCTGGTCTTATATTTCACCACAAATACTCCAATATTCGTATATGTTCTCTTGGTTCCTGCTGATTCATATTAGCTGGGTCCTCAAATTCTTTTGGAAAGCAAGATTTTTAATCTTGGTGAAGACCGTATTTCTCCTCTTAAGCTGTTGGTCTGTAGGCAGTGAGATATAGCATGAGCTAATCTCAAGAAGGGGGAACATCGCCCTGTGAAGCAGCCACCTGAGGGAGTTTTTTATGGTTAACAGGAAAATGAGACTAGTCTCCTCCAGAAGAGGGAAAGCAACTGCTTCTGCCAACCTTGAAGGGTTAGGGCACTTGCTCCCTTTTGCCATCAGAGAAGTCCCTGGGGCTGAAAGTGAAAAATACATATAGAGTGCTGGAAATGAGATGCTGTTCACCTAAGGTAAAGCTGCACTCAGAAGGAGCTGTCTACTACAGTCGCAGCAGAAATCTGAAGTAGAGTAAGAGGATATGATGCAAGGTATCAGCTACAGCCACCAAGCTAATATAAGGGGGAAATGGAGTAGGCAAAAATACTAAATTTAAAAGAAATTAATAAAGGAGAGAAAAGGGAACATATAACAAGCGAAGCAAATAGAAAGTACATAGTAATATGGTAAATTTAAGCAACAATATAGCAGTAATTACATTAAATGTAAATAAACCAAACACTTCAAATAAAAGACAGATTGTAAGAGTAGATAAAACACACACACACGCACACAAATGCATATACAGCTCTATGCTGTTTACCATAAAAGCACCTAAAATATGAAGATAAAGAAAGATTGTGTGTAAGTGGATGGAAAAATAAACACCATATGAACAGTAATCAGAAGAAGGCTAATGTGGTTATATTTTAATACTAAACAAGATAGACTTTAATGCCAAAAACATTAATAGAAATAGAAATATTTCATAATGATTAAAAAGTTCAATGCACTAGGAAGATATGACAGCTCTAAGTTATATACACCTAATAAGTTATATACACCTCAAACTATATGAAGCAAAAATAGGCAGAAATACAAGAATAGCCAGGGGTGGTGGCTCAGGCCTGTAATCCCAGCACTTTGGGAGGCCAAGGTGGGCAGATCCCTTGAAGCCATGAATTTGAGACCAGCCTGGGCAACATGGGGAAACCTTGTCTCTACAAAAAAAATACACAATTAGCCAGGCGTGGTGGCCCGCGTCTATGGTCCCAGCTACTCCGGAGGCTGAGTTGAGATGATCACTTGAACCGGGGAGGTACAGGTTGCCATGAGCCAAGACCGTGCCTCTGCACTCCAGCCTGAGGAACAGAGTGAGACCCTGCCTCAAAAAAGAAAGAGAAGAAAGAAAAAGAAAGAAGAAAGAGAGAAAGAAAAAGAGAAAAAAGAAAGAAGAAAGAAGGAATGAAGGAAGGAAGGAAGGAAGGAAGGAAGGAAGGAAAGAAAGAAAGAAAGAAAGAAAGAAAGAGAGAGAGAAAGAGAAAAAGAAAATAAATTAATACAGTGACAGAAAGTAGATCAGTGGTTGTCTAGAGCAGGATGGGAGGAAGGAGCAAAAGGGAACATTTCCAAAGGGTACATATGTCAAAATTTATCAAGTTGGTAAATTTTATGTTCTGTGTATTTAGCCACAATAAAAAAGAAAATTATCAAATTGTCACTTTAAATATGTGCAGTTTATTGTATACCAGTTATACCTTAATAAAGCAGTTCAGAATGGTGTATTTAAGTAAAATAATGTAAAAGACACCATTACACAAAAATCTTTGATCCCACAATTATTATTTCTTAAGAATGGATTCCTATAAGGAAATGTACTGGGTGAAATAGTAATAATATTTGTAATATTCTTGAGACACAACTTACATTCAAGAAAGGTTGAACAAATCTCATCTCACTCTCCCAAGTACTGAGAATTACAGGTTAAAAACATTTACCAATTTATCATTTCTAACGGCCTCTTGTTTTCATTTACATTTTTATTACTATGGACACCATATTTTAAAGAGAACATTTATGAGCTAGAGGGGTTAAAAGGAAGCCATTTAGGGCAATGTGGTTGTGGAACTTAGGTTTTCTAAGGAATGACGGATGATGCAGGGATGTTCACCTGAGGAGACCCCATGGGACCAGAGAGGTAGAGAAAGGCATGAGAGCTCTTAAAGGAATTGTAGTGACATCATTCAGGAGAGGATTAAGACCTTTGCTTTGGGATACCAGAGGGAAATAAAAAGACCAAGTTTCACGTGGATGGAATCCTTCAAAGAAGATTTCAGCACAGGGTGAAAAAGGATCTTTGGGGGTGGAAGAGTGGAGAGGATTATAAAAATATCCACTACTAGAGCTTTAATGCAGTTAAATAATTAATAATAGCTACATTATTATTATACTATGAAGGTTAATATGTTTTCCTAGCCCTTACACTAATCAAGAAAAGCTGGGGCAACTTGGCAGACACGTTGCAGAGGGAGTTCCTGCCTCAAGTGGGAGTTTGAGCTAGATAGTCTTGAATCATGATCTTTAAAAGACCTCTGATTTGTTATTCTCATTACCCCTATTTCACTTTTTTTTCTATTTGCTCCTGTACTTCTCTGGGAATAGTGACTTATCCATCTCACTATGTTTGCAAATTGAAGGGTGAGAAATATAGCCACTTGTTTGTAAGAACATACTGAGCAGACTTTAAACACAAATTCACTAATCACGGATGATGGAATTATTTCAGATATGACAAGAGCGATTTCCTGGCAGAGTACCTGGTTGGCTCCGTAATCCTATTAAAGTGGTTTATGACAAGTACAACAATATTATTACCCTGTTAATGAATGACTAGCCAGAGCCCATCCCAGCTGATGAGTCTAAACAGACACAATAGTCATTATGAAGATTTAATTTGTTTGCACCTATCACTCCACCAAAGCACTTGAAGGCAGTTTACACAATAGCAATGAAAATATGTGCTAAGAAGAAAGGTACTGTATACAGTACACAGAACAATGAGAAGGGAGGAGAGCTGGAAGAAAGTAAGAGTTTGAAACAATGTCTTCCTTAATGGTTGAAAACCTGCTAGAAGGGGTAGTTGACGCCTTGCTCAAGGCTTTTTTGTTTACTTTTGTGAACAATGAGTAGCCAGTCAAGGTCTTCAAACTAGCAAGTGACACAATCTTTTTTTTTTTTTTTAATGAGTTATCTTCGTGGAAATGATGCTCAGGGTGAAAGGAGGTAGGAAAAAAAAAAACGAATGGTGGGAAGACAAGCTAGGAGACTGCTGAAATAATTGAGATAAGAAACAATGTTAACTAATCCAGTGGTTGTGACAATTGCCAAAATGCTTTGAAACTGCAAATTTAAATCATTTCACAATTGTTAGCACAGGTCCCCAAGGTCCCTGATCTTCTATTAAAACCTTTCCCTCCCACATTATCCTGGCCCACACTCTTCTTTTCTTATTTAAGGTTATGTAGAAAGATGAGGAAATTGCATTTACCAGAACTTCTCTTGGGGGATAAGATGTCATATGAATTTAAAAGAAATGCTTTAATAACTCACTTGATAGAGGGAGTGAAATCCCAAAGATTGTAACAATAGAAACTCACCAATTCCTTCCATTCCCTCATTATTTCCACAACTAAAGACTGACTGACTGCTGGGGGCCAGACATTGGAAATACAAAGATGGATAAGAAACACAAAGCTCCTAATTTACATTAACTTAAATTAGAATATCTATTATGGAAAACAGTACAGAAGTGCCTCCAAAAATTAAAAATACAATACCATATGATCCAGCAATCTCATTGCTGGGTATGTAGCCAAAGGAAATGAAATCAGTATGTCAAAAAGCACACACATGTTCACTGTAGCTTTATTCACAACAGCCGAGATTTGGAATCAATCTAAGTGTCCATCAACGAATGAATAAGGAAAATGTGGTATATACACACAAAATAGAATACTATTTATCCATAAAAAAGAAGGAAATCCTGTCATTTGGGAAGACATAGATGAACCTGGAGGACATTGTGCTATGTGAAATAAGCCAGGAACGGAAAGACAAATACCACATGATCTCACCTATTTGTGGAACATGAAAGATTTGAATTCATAGAAGTAGAAGTTACATGGTGACTATCAGGAGCTTGGTGAGGTGGTGGGTGGGGCACAGGGTCAGAAGGTTGGGGAGATGTTGGTCCAAGGATATGAGATTTCAGTTAGATAGAAGGAATAAATTAAAGGGATATATTGTATGGTGATTATGGTTAATTAGAATGTATTGTATTCAAAATTGCTAAGAGAGTAGATTTTAAGTGTTCTCACCACAGAAAAAAATGATAAACATGTGAAGTAATGCATACATTAATTCACTCAATTTAACCATTCCACATGTATATATATTTCATAAGATAATGTACACAATTATACATAATTTTAATTTATCAATTAAAAATAATGCTTTAAAAAAAGAAATACAGATTGAGAGTTGCTTCCAAGATGGCCAAATAGGAACAGCTCCAGTCTGCAGCTCCCAGCATGATCAATGCAAAAGATGGGTGATTTCTGCCTTTCCAACTGAGGTACCTGGTTCATCCCACTGGTACTGGTTGGATAGTGGGTGCAGCCCACGGAGGGTGAGCCAAAGCAGGGCAGGGCATTGCCTTACCTAGGAAGTGCAAGAGGTTGGGGGATTTCCCTTTCCTAGCCAAGGGAAGTTGTGACAGACTGTACCTGGAGGAACGGTACACTGTGCTTTTCCCATGGTCTTAGCAACCAGCAGACCAAGAGATTCCCTCCAGTGTCTGGCTCGGTGGGTCCCATATCCACAGAGCCTTGCTCACTGCAAGCGAAGCAGTCTAAGATCAACCCGTGATGCTCCCGCCTGGTGGGGGAGGGGCATCCGCCATTGCTGAGGCTTGAGTAGGTAAACAAAGTGGCCGGTAAGTGCGAACTGGGCAGAGCCCACCACAGCTTGGCAAGACCTACTGCCTCTGCTCTAGACTCCTCCTCTGTGGGCAGGGCATAGCTGAACAAAACACAGCAGACAACTTCTGCAGACTTAAACATCCCTGTCTGACAGCTCTGAAGAGAGCATTGGTTCTCCCACCATGGCGTTTGACTTCTGAGAACTGACAGACTGCCACCTCAAGTGAGTCCCTGAACCCTGTGTAGCCTGACTGGGAGACACCTCCCACTAGGGGCCAAGAGACACCTCATACAGGCAGGTGCCTCTCTGGGAGGAAGCTTCCAGAGGAAGGATCACGCAGTTATATTTGCTGTTCTACAATATTTGCTGTTCTGCAGCCTCTGCTGGTGATACCCAGGCAAACAGGGCCTGGGGTGGACCTCCAGCAAACTCCAACAGATCTGCAGCTGAGGGACCTGACTATTAGAAGGGAAAACTAGCAAACAGAAAGGAATAGCATCAACATCAACAAAAAGGTCATCTACACCAAAACCCCATCTGTAGGTCTCCAACAGCAAAGACCAAAGGTAGATTAAAACCACAAAGATGGGGAGAAACCAAAGCAGAAAAGCTGAAAATTCTAAAAATCAGAGCACCTCTTCTTCTCCAAAGGATTGCAGCTCTTCACCAGCAATGGAACAAAGCTGGATGGAGAATGACTTTGACAAGCTGACAGAAGTAGGCTTCAGAAGATCGGTAATAACAAACTTCTCCAAGCTAAAGGAGCATGTTCTAACCCATCGCAAGGAAGTTAAAAACCTTGAAAAAAGGTTAGATGAATGACTAACTAGAATAGACAGTGTAGAGAAGATCTTAAATGACCTGATGGAGCTGAAAACCATAGCATGAGAACTTCCTAATGCATGAACAAGCTTCAATAGCCAATTCAATCAAGTGGAAGAAAACATATCAGTGATTGAAGATGAAATTAATGCAATAAAGTAAGAAGACGAGATTAGAGAAAAAAGAGTAAAAAGAAACGAACAAAGCCTCCAAGAAATATGGGACTATATGAAAAGACCAAATCTATGTTTCACTGGTGTACCTGAAAGTGACGGGGAGCATGGAACCAAGTTGGAAAAGACTCTTCAGCATATTATCCAGGAAAACTTCCCCAACCTAGCAAGGCAGGCCAACATTCAAATTCAGGAAATACAGAGAACACCACAAAGATACTCCTCAAGAAGAGCAACCCCAAGACACATAATTGTCAGATTCACCAAGGTTGAAATGAAGGAAAAAAATATTAAGAACAACCAGAGAGAAAGGTCAGGCTACCCACAAAGGGAAGCCCATTGTACTAATAGCAGATCTCTTCTATAAGCCAGAAGAGAGCAGAGGCCAATATTCAACATTCTTAAAGAAAAGAATTTTCAACCCAGAATTTCACATCCAGCCAAACTAAGCTTCATAAGTGAAGGAGAAATAAAATCCTTTACAAACAAGCAAATGCTAAGAGATATTGTCACTGCCAGGCCTGCCTTACAAGAGCTCCTGAAGGAAGCACTAAACATGGAAAGGAACAACCAGTACCAGCCACTGAAAATACATGCCAAACTGTAAAGACCATTGATGCTATGAAGAAACTACATCAATTAATGGGGAAAATAACCAGCTAACATCATAATGACAGGATCCAATTCACATATAACAATGTTAACCTTAAATGTAAATAGACTAAATGCCCCAATTAAAAGACACAGACTGGCAAATTGGATAAAGAGTGAAGACCCATCAGTGTGCTCTATTCAAGAGACCCATGTCACATGCAGAGACACACATAGGCTCAAAATAAAGGGATGGATGAAGATCTACCAAGAAAATGGAAAGAAAAAAAAAGCAGGGGTTGCAATCCTAGTCTCTGATAAAACAGACTTTAAACCAACGAAGATCAAAAGAAACAAAGAAGGTGATTACATAATGGTAAAGGGATCAGTTCAACAAGAAGAGCTAACTATCCTAAATATATATATACCCAATACAGGAGCACCCAGATTCATAAAGCAAGCCCTTCAAGACCTACAAAGAGACTTAGACTCCCACACAATAATAATGGGAGACTTTAACACCCTGCTGTCAATATTAGATCAACGAGAGATAAGGTTAACAAGGATATCCAGGACTAGAACTCAGCTTGGCACCAAGTAGACTTAATAGACATCTACAGAACTCTCCACCCCAAATCAACAGAATATACATTCTTCTCAGCACCACATCACACTTATTCTACAATTGACCACATAATTGGAAGTAAAGCACTCCTCAGCTAATGTAAAAGAACAGAAATCACAACAAACTGTCTCTCAGACCACAGTGCAATCAAACTAGAACTCAGGATTAAGAAACTCACTCAAAAATCACACAACTACATGCAAACTGAGCAACCTAGTCTTGAATGACTACTGGGTAAATAAGGAAATGAAGGCAGAGATAAAGATGTTCTTTGAAACCAATGAGAACAAAGACACAACATGCCAGAATCTCTGGGACACATTTAAAGTAGTGTATAGAGGGAAATATATAGCACCAAATGCCCACAACAGAAAGTAGGAAAGACCTAAAATTGACACTCTAACATCACAATTAAAAGAACTAGAGAAGCAAGAGCAAACACATTCAAAAGTTAGCAGAAGGCAAGAAATCACTAAGATCAGAGCAGAGCTGAAGGAAACAGAGACACAAAAAAACCTTCAAAAAATCAGTGAATCCAGGAGCTGGTTTTTTGAAAACATCAACAAAATAGATAGACCACCAGCAAGATGAATAAAGAAGAAAAGAGAGAAGAATCAAACAGACACAATAAAAAAAATTATAAAGAAGATATCACCACCAATCCCACAGAAATACAAACTACCATCAAATAATATTATAAACACCTCTACGCAAATAAACTAGAAAATACAGAAGAAATGGATAAATTCCTGGACACATACACCCTCCCAAGACTAAACCAGGAAGAAGTTGAATCTCTGAATAGACCAATAACAGGTTCTGAAATTGAGGCAATAATTAATAGCCTACCCCCAAAATAAACGTCCAGGATCAGATGGATTCACAGCCGAATTCTACTGGAGGTACAAAGAGGAGCTGGTACCATTCCTTCTGAAACTATTCCAATCAATAGAAAAAGAGAGAATCCTTCATAACTCATTTTATGAGGCCAGTATCATCCTGATACCAAAGCCTGGCAGAGACACAACAAAAAAAGGAAATTTTAGACCAATATCCCTGATGAACATCGATGTGAAAATCCTCAATAAAATACTGGCAAACCGAATCCAGCAGAACATCAAAAAGCTTATCCACCACGATCAAGTCGGCTTCATCCCTGGGATGCAAGGCTGGTTCAACATATGCAAATCAATAAACATAATCCATCACATAAACAGAACCAATGGCAAAAACCACATGATTATCTCAATAGATGCAGAAACGGCCTTCAACAAAATTCAACAGTCCTTCATGCTAAAAACTGTCAATAAACTAGGTATTGATGGAACATATCTCAAAACAATAAAAGTAATTTATGACAAACCCACAGCCAATATCATACTGAATGGGCAAAAACTGGAAGCATTCTCTTTGCAAACTGGCACAAGACAAGGATGCCCTCTCTCACCACTCCTATTCAACACTGTATTAAAAGTTCTGGCCAGGGCAATCAGGCAAGAGAAAAAAATAAAGGGTATTCCGAATTGAAGAGAGGAAGTCAAATTGTCCCTGTCTGCAGACAACAGGATTGTATATTTAGAAAATCCCATCGTCTCAGCCCAAAATCTCCTTTAGCTGATAAGTAACTTCAGCAAAGTCTCAGGATACAAAATAAATGTGCAAAAATCACAAGCATTCCTTATTCCAATAACAGACAAATGGAGAGCCAAATCATGAGTAAATTCCCATTCACAACTGCTACAAAAAGAATAATTTACCTAGGAATACAACTTGCAAGGAATGTGAAGGACCTCTTCAAGGAAAACTACAAACCACTGCTCAAGAAAATAAAAGAGGACACAAACAAATGGAAGAACATTCCATGCTCATGGATAGGAAGAATCAATATTGTGAAAATGGCCATACTGCCCAAAGTAACTTCTAGATTCAATGCCATCCCCGTCAAGCTACCAATGAGTTTCTCCACAGAATTGGAAAAAACTACTTTAATGTTCATATGGAACCAAAAAAAGAGCCCGCGTAGCCAAGACAAACCCAAGCCAAAAGTACAAAGCTGGAGGCATCATGCTACCTGACTTCAAATTATACCACAAGGCTACTGTTTGGACGAACGGAGGCAAGATGGTGCACTTCCGGGTTCTTCATTCCCTCCCCCCCCAGCTTTTCCCCTGCCCGCGAAAACGCAGCCGGCGACCCGGGAAGGTGCAGACCAACTAGGCATGCGCCAGGTGATGTCAATCCGAAGAGACCAAGATTTACCTGGTCGCACCTGCAGAACGCCCCCTGACATGCCCGTGCCCCGCCTATTGCCCTCCCACTCCTAGAAAAGCCGCTCTGGAGGGGCGCCACAGGCGGCCTTCCTCAGTCCTCCACTCCTGTCGGGTTGTCAGGACTGCAGGAACTCTGTCCGAGAGCCCCACCGGAGGACTCTGTCGGCCTTCTTTGCCAGAGACGGACAGACCTCTTCCCCACACCTTAGGTGACCAAAATAAACTTGCAGTTTTGCTCCTACACTTGCCTACTCGCTGGTTCTTTTGTGCCCGCTCTGGTGGTCTTAGAAAAACAAATCAGCTACAGTAACCAAATCACCACGGTACTGGTACAAAAACAGACATATAGACCAATGGAACAGAACAGAGGCCTCAGAAATAACACCACAAATCTACAACCATCTGATCTTTGACAAACCTGACAAAAACAAGAAATAGGGAAAGGATTCCCTATTTAATAAATGGTCCTTGGAAAACTAGCTAGCCATATATAGAAAGCTGACACTGGGCCGGGCGCGGTGGCTCAAGCCTGTAATCCCAGCACTTTGGGAGGCCGAGATGGGCGGATCACGAGGTCAGGAGATCGAGACCATCCTGGCTAACATGGTGAAACCCTGTCTCTACTAAAAAATACAAAAAACTAGCCAGGCGAGGTGGCGGGCGCCTGTAGTCCCAGCTACTCCAGAGGCTGAGGCAGGAGAATGGCGTAAACCCGGGAGGCGGAGCTTGCCGTGAGCTGAGATCTGGCCACTGTACTCCAGCCTGGGCGACAGAGCAAGACTCCGTCTCCAAAAAAAAAAAAAAAAAAAGAAAGCTGACACTGGATCCTTTCCTGACACCTTATACAAAAATTAATTGAAGGTGGATTAAAGACATAAATGTAAGACCTAAAACCATAAAAACCTTAGAAGAAAACCTAGGCAATACCATTCAGGACATAGGCATGGGCAAGGACTTCATGACTAAAACACTGAAAGCAATGGCAACAAAAGCCAAAATAGACAAATGGGATCTAATTAAACTAAAGAGCTTCTGCACAGCAAAAGAAACTATCATCAGAGTGAACAGGCAACATAGAGATTGGGAGAACATTTTTGCAACCTACCCATTTGACAAAGGGCTAATATCCAGAATTTACAAATAACTTAAACAGATTTATAAGAAAAAATCAAACAACCCCATCAAAAAGTGGGCAAAGGATATGAACAGACACTTCTCAAAAGAAGACATTTATTCAGCCAACAGACACATGAGAAAATGCTCGTCATCACTGGTCATCAGAGAAATGCGAATCAAAACCACAATGAAATACCATCTCACTCCAGTTGAAATGGCGATCATTAAAAAGTCAGGAAACAACACATACTGGAGAGGATGTGGAGAAATAGGAACACTTTTACACTGTTGGTGGGAGTGTAAGTTAGTTCAAACCTTGTGAAAGACAGTGTGGCGATTCCTCAAGGATCTAGAACGAGAAATACCATTTGACCCAGCAATCCCATTACTGGGTATATACCCAAAGGATTATAAATCATGCTGCTATAAAGATACGTGCACATGTGTGTTTATTGCAGCACTATTCACAATAGCAAAGACTTGGAACCAACCCAAATGTCCATCAATGATAGACTGGATTAAGAAAATGTGGCACATATACAGCATTGAATACTATGCAGCCATAAAAAAGGATGAGTTCATGGCCTTTGCAGGGACATGGATGAAGCTGGAAACCATCATTCTCAGCAAACTATCACAAGGACAGAAAACCATACAGTGCATGTTCTTACTCATAGGTGGGAGCTGAGCAATGAAAACACATGGGCACAGGGTGGGGAACATCACAAACCGGGACCTGTCGGGGGTGGAGGCTGGAGATAGGGATAGCATTAGGAGAAATGCCTAATGTAAATGTTGAATTGATGGGTACAGCAAACCAACATGGCACATGTATACCTATGTAACAAACCTGCACATTGTGCACATGTATGCTAGAACTGAAAGTATAAAAAAAAGAGAGAAAGAAAGAAATACAAAGTTCCTGTTGACATGGTTTATGCATTACAACCCTGTTTGTTTCAGGATCTTTTATTTTGCTGAGCGCTAAGGTTAATAGAGTAAGCACTTATGAGGAGACAGAGAAATTGCCTTAAATAATACAAGAAAAGGAAATCAAGGTGGTAGATTGCTGTACAGAGAAAGGTTTAAAAAGGTATGTACATGAGCAGAATATATATGGAAAATAAAAACAAACTAAAAATGATTTGGAGGTGAAGTGGGAACTTAGTAACCCATATAGGAAAAAGGATTGGGAGGGAAGTCATGTCAAATGGGATTTTCTTTAAAGTATAGTTCACTTAAAGGGAAGTGATTAAAACTATCATTTCTCTTGTCTCCATAAATTATTCAGTAATAGCTTTTCATTCACTAGTGCTTTGGTGCATGATTGAAATAGAAGAGATGCCAATTTTGCTCCTAGGTTAACCCTGAAGAAAGCAAGATATAGACACAGAGGATGCTGCTAGAGGATGACGTGACATCTGACCTCAAGGTTTTTATCCATAATAATGGTGATCTGCAACTTTAGCTATTTGTTAACACTGTCTTTATCCATTTGTCAACAGACAATTTTGTGTTTCCATTTGAAGAATGCTGCAATTAACATAGGGATTCAAATGTCTTTCCAAGGTGGTGATTTCATTTCCTTTGAGTAGATACCCTGAAGAGAGATTGCTGGGTCATATGATAATTCTATTTTAAATTTCTTTAGGAACCTCCATACTGTTTTCCACCATGGCTGCATCCATCTGCATTCCCACCAACAGTGTAAAGAGTTCCCTTTTCTCCAAACACTAATGTCTTTTGACTTTTGAATAATAGCTGTCCTAACAGGTGTGAGGTAATATCTCATAATAATTTTGGTTTGCATTTTCCTAGAGATTAATGATGTTGAGCACCTTTTCATATAATTGTTGGTCATTTTTATGTCTTCTTTGGAGAAATGTCTATTCAGGTCCTTTGCCCATTTTTTAGGTGGCTTCTTCATTTGTTTTTCTACTGTTGAGTTGTATGAGAGCTTTATAAACTTTGAATATTAACCTCTTTTTTCAGTTTTTAAAATTATTTTATTTTATTTTGTTTTGAGACAGGGTTTTCCTCTGTCACACAGGCTGGAGTGCAATGGCACAATGATGGTTAACTGCAGCCTCAAGGGTTCAAGTAATCCTCCCACCTCAGTCTCCTCAGTAGCTGGAACTACAGGTGCACACGACCACGCCTGGCTGTTTTTTAAAAAAATTTTGTACAGTGGGGAGGTCTCACTATGTTGCCAGACTGGTCTCAAATTCTTCAAGTGATCCTCCCACCTCAGCCTCCCAAAGTTCTGGGATTACAAGTATGAGTCACTGAATCCAGTCTTTTCTTTCAGTTTTAAACCACACACGTGTATTAGCTCACAAGTTCTGTGGGTCACAAATCCTGGCTTGCCTTAACTGGGTCCTCTGCTTCAATGTCTCTCACAGTGATGCCGGATTTTTTGCTCCTTAGCTCAACTAGGTCTGG
This sequence comes from Trachypithecus francoisi, assembly GCF_009764315.1. Taxonomy (NCBI): domain Eukaryota; kingdom Metazoa; phylum Chordata; class Mammalia; order Primates; family Cercopithecidae; genus Trachypithecus; species Trachypithecus francoisi. The sequence continues at coordinate 88,788,566 of NW_022681453.1, forward strand.
GTTCTTGTCTCACAACCAGGAAGAAGTGGAGACACTTGAAAAGTGAACAAGGGGGAAAGTTGTATTGAGTGATGAAACAGCTTTTAGTGGGGAGGGGACATGGGGGTGATCCCCCTACCCAAAGGCAGGAGAGTTCTAAATATGGCTGAGCCTGTCACTTTTTATGGGCTCAGAATAGGGAGTGTCTGCTGATTGGTTTGTGAATATGCAAAAAAGGTTAAAGCAAAGACACCACTCAAAGCTCAGCATGATAGTGTGGAAAAAAAAAAAATAGGAAAGGATAGGTATATGTAAAATAGGTGATGGCTGGGATTCAATCAGAGGAAAGCACACCAAATGGAAAGGCATGTTCTCAGTCCAATTCAAGGATTTACCCAGGAATGTTTCTGACTCGAATGTTGGATTTCACCAGGTACCCACCTCTATCTGCTTAAACATTTGTCTGCCTCCTGCCTCTGTCATTCCCCTCTCTGAAGAAGTGCCTCTAAATGTAGTTAGAATGGGCAGGAAGAGCAATCTTAACTGCTTCCTGTTGACAGGGTATGCTGTTTTGGGAAGATAGCAGTCAGATCTCCCTCAGAGGCCTATCTAAGGGTCCACAGTAAAAGGGAGCCATCATTCAAGACTCTGTTTCCACGACCATTTGGAGTTTGAAGGCCTAAAGGAGAGAAGAGACAAACCGGGTTGTTAGAAGATATATATCAAAGTAAAACAAGGGGTAAGGACAGCTAAAAAAATCTTGAGGCTGCTGACACACCTAGATAACTGGTGGCTATAGTTATGCCTATTAAGAGTTGGGAGCATGGGGCTTGGTTTTGGTTATCTTCCTTGGTCTTATTTTCTCAAACAAAGAAACTTCTGGGTTATAGGCACCCTATGCCTTTGGCAGAATTTACAGGATAATTGCCCAGAACTATAATATTGTTCCAGATTTTTATATTACCCATCCCTTCTTGTTTCTTCTGAGCTGCAGCCAGAAATCAGTAGTTGGTTCACAGAAATAAACAGGGTTAGTCTAAAATATAGGCCCAAAAAAACTCAAAAACAACTAATAAGACTAGAATTTAATGACAAACGTATAAGTTTTGAAACATAATATATCTCTCTGCAGTCCTCATTTTTGTTAAAAACAAATTATGACAGGACTGAGTTGTTTGCAAAATAAACTCAGTCTTGTACTTGGCTTGATTATTTGCATAAAATGCAGCAAGAATAATTATTTTTCACATAGGCTTTTAAATTGGCTTTGATGAAATACTCTTCCACAAGGAATCTCAGATAAGACTTTTTAAAGCTGAGTGCAACCATGGGTTTGTACCCTCAAATACCTATGAGTTGGGTGAATTCCTCTCTTCATGTGGTCCCAAGAATATGGGGTTTCTGGGCCTGTTAGAAAGTGGCATTCTTTACTCACCACAGGTTGGGAACCCTTATCTACACAGGGACTGACAGGGACTGTGTAGATAAGGTATGAGGCCAGTTTTCCCAAGGGGTTTTTATTGGCTCTGCAAGTCAAGCTTGATTCCTTAAAGAGAAGCATACCCTTCCAGTCAAAGCCTTGGTAAAACACCCAGTTTCTCCAATTGCATCCTGTTGCAAAAGAAAATGGATTCTTACTGTGCTGATGAAAATAACTATGTTGCCATAAGTGAGGAATACTCACAAATAGTTTCCAAATTCTGGAGAAGCCAGACAGAGAAAATCAAATATGCTCCAAATTTTGTTCACAGGAGTATACCTTCCTGAATTACTAAAGAATGTAAATAGCGGCCGGGCACGGTGGCTCAAGCCTGTAATCCCAGCACTTTGGGAGGCCGAGGCGGGTGGATCACGAGGTCAGGAGATCGAGACCCTCCTGGGTAACACGATGAAACCCCATCTCTACTAAAAATACAAAAAACTAGCCGGGCGAGGTGGCGGGCGCCTGTAGTCCCAGCTACTCGGAGGCTGAGGCGGGAGAATGGCGGAAACCCGGGAGGCGGAGCTTGCAGTGAGCCGAGATCGCGCCACTGCACTCCAGCCTGGGCGACAGAGCGAGACTCCGTCTCAAAAAAAAAAAAAAAAAAAAAAGAATGTAAATAGCTCAAAATAAAAGTTTCCTTGACTCTGAAAAACAAAACAAAGATCAGCAAAGTGTTAAGCAAAAAGGTTAAAAACATTAGTTCAGTTTTATCTTAGTTCTGTCCATTCTATTAACTCTTGTTCTGATTGATATTCATGAACATTTTAGCTCTTTGTTTACGTTTTTCCTTTATTCCCATGTCACAGTCTCCAACGTTATCAGAAACCTGCACTTTATGCACCTGTCAAAGTCCTATAGCTGATTATAAACCATCTTTTGAAAAGGATCAAAGCAAGACAATTGTCGGTAAATGACAAAATATCCAGGGTAGTTACAGTCAGACACAATTAACAAAGAAATTTGGTTATCTCTGTGGTTTACAATAACTTAACAAAAGAATCTTAATTATGATTGATAGCATACACTCAGACATTAAGAGTTTTAGAAATCCTCTACAATTTTGGAACATATATTATTATTCACTAAAACATTACCTAAAGATGAACATCACTTTGGCAATCCCAAGTAACTAAATATGTTAAATAATCCTGTTTCCAAATAATCCAGGGGCCCTCTGTAGCATCCAAAAGCTAGAGGTCAGGAAAGACGATTTTTGAAGCTGAAGTTTGATTTTGGGAAGCCTGTTTAATATGTTAGAGGTTCAAAGCACTTGATATGATGAAATAGAATTCCAGATTACCATAAGCTATTTATTTACCCAAAATGAGGACTCAAAAAATATTTTTTAAAGGCAAACAAACTTTCATTATCCTTTGCTATTACATGAAAATCTTATTCAAGAGAGAAAGCCAAATTTTACCCTTACATTAGTCTACTGTTAATGTCAACCCCATTTTCTAATGAAACCTTATAGACAATTCTATCCAATTTTACCAGTTTGACCATGAGGTGAGATTCTTATAAACCTCTAATAATTCTTTACAAACTTTACTAGAGAGCAGATTTGTGCCTTAAGAGAACTTTGTTGTGCTTTTATTTCAATGCACAATTTATGGAAAAACTATACAATACCCTTTTAAATTTATTTTACGCACAAAATTTATGTTCATGCACAAAATTTTTTTGCAAGATTAATTTTTTAAAATCCTTGCATAACTTGTTTAAACCTTCAGCTCTATCTCATCTAATTCAAAACAATTATTTAACCCTAGGCAAAAACTTACTTTCCAAGCCTTCTTATAATATTTTACTAAAATCACATTTTTTACTGTTCTTACACACCTTGTTTGTAAATCCATTTTCAGTTGTCTCGATTACATGTTATAATGGTAACTCTTAGCAATTTTTAACTTTAATGTAAAAGCTGATAAGTTACTTTAATTATGCACTAGACACCAATTAAACTCTGACTCCTTCCAGCATAATTAAGAGCACAGTTAATTTCATATGTCCCTAGGCCTTACCAAGTTGTAAAGCAGGCTAGTCGAACAACTCTCAAAGGCCAAAGAAGCAGTTTACAACCTTAAAACATTTAGCAAACCTAGCTAAAACCTGACCTGACCTACAGGATTCAGCCCACATATTTACATTTTTATGACATTTGCTTTTTACTAATTACCTTCAAATTGCCTCTATTTCTCAAAGATTAAAGTCACATGAACTAAAAGGCATTACAGCTTTTAGTTTTCCTTCAAAAAATATTTGATCTAAGCACTTATTTTTCTTTAAACAAATTAATTAGTGCTCTTTTTTATATAAACATCACACATACAACACATATATGATTACACAGACAGACAGAAGAAGATCCAGTAGTTGTAACATTTTTCATCTGCCAATCTCCTAATCTGATTATTGGCTTCAGGGTGGAGCCCTTCAAGAAACAGAGTAATCAGAATAATGTGGTTTGGCTCTATGTCCCCACTCAAATCTCATCTTGCAGCTCCCATAAGTCTCATGTGTTGTGGGAGGGACCTAGTGGGAGATGATTGAATCATGGGGGTGGGTCTTTCCTACACTGTTCTCAGACAGTACATTAGTCTCACACGATCTGATGGTTTTAAAAACAGGAGTTTCCCTGTACAAGCTCTCCTCTTGCCACCACCATGTAAGAAATGCCACTCTCCTTCTGCCATGATTGTGAGGCCTCCCCAGCCATGTGGAACTGTAAGTTCTTAAATCTCTTTTTCTTTATAATTTACCCAGTCTCAGGTATGTCTTTATTGGCAGTGTGGAACATGACTAATACAGTAAATTGGTACCAGTAGAGTTGGGCACTGCTGAAAAGATTCCCAAAAATGTGGAAGCAACTTTGGAACTGGGTAACAGGCAGAGGTTGGAACAGTTTGGAGGGCTCAGAAGAAGACAGGAAAATGTGGGAAAGTTTGGAACTCTCTAGAGACTTGTTGAACGGCTTTGGTCAAAATGCTAATAGTGATATGGACAATGAAATCCAGGCTGAGGTGGTCTCAGCTAGAGATGGGGAATTTGCTGGGAACTGGAGCAAAGGTGACTCTTGCTATATTTTAGTAAAGATACTAGGAGCATTTTGCCCCTGCACTAGAGATGTGTGGAACATTGAACTTAAGGGAGATGATTTAGGGTATCTGGCGGAAGAAATTTCTAAGCAGCAAAGCATTCAAGATGTGACTTGGGTGTTGTTAATGGCATTCAGTTTTAAAAGGAAAACAGAGCATAGAAGTTCAGAAAATTTGCAGCCCAATGATGTGATACAAAATAAAAACCCATTTTCTCAGGAGAAATTCAAACCAGCTACAGAAATTTGTGTAAGTAACAAAGAGCCAAATGTTAATCACCAAAACAATGGGGAAAATGTCTCCAGGGCATGTGAGAGATGTTTGCAGCAACTCCTCCCATCATAGGCCCAGAGGTGGAGGCATAGGAGGAAAATATGATTTCATAGGCCAGGCCCAGGGTCCCCATGCTGTGTGCAGGATTGGACGTAGTACTCTGCGTTCTAGCTGCTCCAATCACAGCTGAAAGGGGCTGACATAGAGCTCAGGCCATGGCTTCAGAGGATGGAAGCCTCAAGCCTTGGCAGTTTCCATATGGTGTTGAGCCTGCGAGTGCATGAAGTCAAGAATTAAGATTTGCCGGGCGCGGTGGCTCAAGCCTGTAATCCCAGCACTTTGGGAGGCTGAGACGGGCGGATCACGAGGTCAGGAGATCGAGACCATCCTGGCGAACACGGTGAAACCCCGTCTCTACTAAAAATACAAAAAAACTAGCCGGGCGAGGCGGCGGGCGCCTGTAGTCCCAGCTACTCGGGAGGCTGAGGCAGGAGAATGGCGTAAACCCGGGAGGCGGAGCTTGCAGTGAGCTGAGATCCGGCCACTGCACTCCAGTCCGGGCGACAGAGCGAGACTCCGCCTCAAAAAAAAAAAAAAAAAAAAAAAAGAATTAAGATTTGGGAACCTCTGCCTAGATTTCAAAAGATGTATGGAAATGTCTGGATGCCCAGGCAGAAGCTTGCTGCTGGAGCGGTGCTCTCATGGAGAACCTCTACTAGGGCAGTGAGGATGGGAGGGTCGGAGCCCCTACACAGAGTCCCTATTGGGGCACCACCTAGTGGAGCTGTGAGAAGATGGCCACCAGTCCAGATCCCTGAATGGTAGATTCACTGCCAGCTTGCACTGTGTGCCTGGAAAAGCTGCAGACACTCAACACCAACCTGTGAAAGCAGTTGGGAGTGAAGCTGTACCCTGCAAAGCCACAGGGGCAGAGCTGCCCAAAACCATGGAAACCCACCTCTTGCATCAGTGTGACCTGGACGTGAGACATAGAGTCAAAGGAGATCATTTTGGAGCTTTAAGATTTGACTGCCCTGCTGGATTTTGGACTTGCATGGGCCCTGTAGCCCTTTGTATTGACCAACTTCTCCCATTTGGAATGGCTGAATTTACCCAATGCCTGTACCCATGTTGTATCTAAAATGCAACTAACTTGCTTCTGATTTTATAGGCTCATTGTTGGAAGGGACTTGCCTTGTCTCAGAGGAGATGTTGGACTGTGGACTTTCGAGTTAATGCTGAAATGAGTTGAGACTTTGGGGGACTGTTGGGAAGGCATGATTGGTTTTGAAATGTGAAAATATGAGATTTGGAAGGGACCAGAATAACATAGTTTGGACCTTTGTCCCCTCCCAAATCTCATCTTGTAGCTCCCATAATTCTCACGTGTCATGTGAGGGACCTGGTGGGAGATCATTGAATCACGGGGGTGGGTCTTTCCTGTTCTGTTCTCATGACAGTGAATTAGTCTCATGAGATCTGATGGTTTTTTAAATGGGAGTGTCTCTGTGCAAGCTCTCTCTCTTGCCACCACCATGTAAGAAATGCCTTTCGCCTTCCACCATGATTATGAGGCCTCCCCAGTCATGTGGAACTGTAAGTCCTTAAACGTCTTTTTCTTTATAGTTTTCCCAGTCTTGAGTATGTCTTTAGCAGCAGTGTAAAAACTGACTAATACACAGGGCTAGGAAAGCATGCAGTTTCTAGGGCCCAATAAACAGGCATAGCTGGAAGACAAAAACAGATTTTTAGAGGGATCTATCCACTTTCAATTCCTGGGGTTCCATGAGGAAAATAGAGGTTTCTTCCCAAAATGGGGTCAGTGGCACACTCTCTGTTTTTCCCAAGCAGTCTCATGTGCCCAGAAGTTATCTTAGGGCCTCTCATGTGTGCATTAAGAGTGGCAAGACAAAATGGAGGAAAGTAATTCAGTCAACTGAGAAAAAACCTTTTCCAGAAAAACAAGATCCAAGAAGAGAAAAACATAAAGGTCTCTTAAATATACCTATAGCTTCGATATCCACTTTTAATTAAGCTAAGCATTCTTTAAGAAAATCCTTTTAAATCCCTTGTTACCCAACCTTAGCCATGTGAAGCCACCAACATTTCTGGCTTTTGAACTCTACCAAAAGTAACCTCACAGGTGAAACCAACAAGCTTCAATTAAGGTTGTGACTTAACTGAATGTGCAAGGTATATTTTCAAAAAGATGGGAAGCAGTTTTTACAAAATCTAGAACCTCTAAAGGTAACTCAGAGAATGGAAGCTAGAAGTTGTTCATGGGCGGGAAGAGAATCAGCAAATAGTAGAAGTCACACAGCTGTTTACTTGAAAGTACTCATTCCCCAAGCCACGATTGAACCCAGGCCACCACTGTAAAATGTCAGAGACTAAAATTAAGTACTGCCACGTAGTTACATTTCAAGCTCCCAAAGACATAAAACAATATGGTGGCCTGCAGTCAAGTTTGTTACTGACCAGTTTGTTGGGCTAACTTGAACAGTGGGCTTATGGGGTCCTAGGCCAACTTTCTATCCTAAGGCACCCCTCTTTCTGACAGAACTGTACAGAAAAACACACAAAGTACACCAGATTGACTATAGCTTAAGGCAAACTTCATGAATCATTTTTAATCAATCAAAACTTTACAAAGAATGTAAGCAGTAATCCTTACCATTTTTTTTTTAATCGGTTTGCATAGGGAGAGAGGCCAAAAGACTTGGCCTAACGTGGCCAAAAGTCTGACCGTTTAAAAAAAACTTTTACCCTTTTGCTGGCAGGTCAGGCTTCTGGGTTCCCTTCCCTTGAGCTCAATTCTAAGCCAAGCAGTTTAAGGTTTGGTAAATTAGCTTTTCCTAGTTTAGAGGATGCATCTGAGAGGAGTGTCCTATGGTATGGGAATGCAATTACCCATCCACAAAGGGAGGACAGAGGAGGAAAAAGGAAAAAGAAGGCTTTTTTTCCAAGGTGCTCCCCCCAGGACTCAGGATGCATTCAAGGGAGGTACGAACTAAAGATGAATGGTTACCCATTCATGAATGGTTCTTTAGACAAAAGAACTGCCTCAGCAAGTGCATGGACTAAAACAGAGAGAGTGCCACGGACCCCATTTTGGGAAGATGAATGGTTACCCAACTGGGAAGAGGGGCTAAGCCATCCCCAATTCCTTTTACTTCCCAGTGAATACCCAGGGTACATGAGGGAGAGAAAGAGTAGGCATCCCTTTTCTTACTTATGTCCTTATATCCCTGAGTCCCAGCAACCTTGACAGGGTGCCACCCATGGGTGCCAATGTGGCTTTCATTCATACTAACAGACCAGCCAAGGGGGTAGGAATATTTGCACTCACTCACCGATGCCCTGTCCCTGCTTGTTGTCACAACCTTTTCGTTCCCTAGACCTCATTTATGCCACGGATACAGGCATGACCTCTATCCATGAAACAGGAGGCTTGGTTTAATTGGCAAGAATTAGCCATGGTCACCAATGCTGCGCATTTTAACTTCCATTGTTGTCTGCCTCTGGATTCCTCATATTCAATTTTCTATCCTAAGTCTTCAACCTTAAGCTTGGAATTGAGTTTGAGACAAAAGAACTGCCTCAGCGGGTACATGGAATCCTCAAGTCCCAGGTGTCCCTCGCCAGACTGCAGCCAGCAGCCAGGGGGACTGCTCCTCTGCGGCCTCCTTTCCATAAGCCAAATGCTAAGGTACAGCTGAGAGCTGAGTCCTCCTCAAACAAGGGTGCAAAAAAGGGTGTCCTGTGGCCTAACAAGATGCCTTCCAAAAGGAGAAAAAAATTATTGCGTAGAAAAGTTCCCTATATCGGCCAGGCACGGTGGCTCATGCCTGTCATCCCAGCGCTTTGGGAGGCCGAGGCAGGCAGATCACGAGGTCAGGAGATCAAGACCATCCTGGCTAACACGGTGAAACCCTGTCTCTACTAAAAATACAAAAAAAAAAAAAAAAAAAAAAAAACTGGGCGTGGTGACAGGCACCTGTAGTCCCAGCCACTCGGGAGGTTGAGGCAGGAGAATGGTGTGAACTCGGGAGGCGGAGCTTGCAGTGAGCCGAGATTGTGCCACTGCACTCCAGCCTGGGCGACAGAGCGAGACTCCGTCTCAAAAAAAAAAAGAAAAGAAAAGCTCCCTATATCTACAGGGCTGTGCTAACTGTTAACAGGGTGGAGAAAAGAAAGAAAAAAAAGCTTAAGTTCAGGGCTGGGAAGATGCCAGGGGTAGAAACCTCTTATTTATTCTTACGCAAGTGGGTTTCTTCAACAGGGAAAGAAACTTTTAATTGCTATCTCCTCCTTCTTGGCTAAACAAGGGGAGAAAAGACTCCTTGGGCACCTAGCAGGAAGGGAGGGCAAGTGAGAAACGCTGGTCAGCAGGCCATGTGGGACCCTTGTGCCATGTGCCCCAGCCGGGAGGGGAGCAGGACAGGGAGCTTGCCCATCTGTATGCCTGTGGGCATTGGGGTAGGGGTGGAACACCCCCACTGTTGTAAAAGAAAAGATAGATGCCATTACAGTCCTGAAAAAAGAAGGAAAATGCCATAGAAAAGACTGGGTTGGACCAAGTCCAACATTCCTGACCCCTGAGAGCAACGCGGGGGCGAGGGGTGGGGGTTGCAGTATCCCCTGCCGTCAGAAAAAGTCTGAGGATGAGAAAGCTCAGAAACAAAAGTCAAAGAGATTGTTGGGTCCACATTTTACTCAACCTTCTGACAAATGCCAGACAAGCCTCCAAAATGATGCAGAATTTTTTGCTCCTTAGTTCAGCTTGGTCTGGGTTCTTGTCTCACAACCAGGAAGAAGTAGATACATGGACACTGGAAGAGTGAGCAAGGCAGGAAGTTTTATTGAGTGATGAAACAGCTTTTAGTGAGGAGGTTACCCGGAGTGGTTGCCCTGCCTGAAGGTAGGAGAGTTTCCAATATGGCTGAGCCTAGGGCTTTTTATGGACTCAGAATAGGGAGTGTATGCTGATTGGCTTGTGAGTATGCAAAAAAGGTTAAAGCAAAGACGCCACTTAAAACTGGACACGATAGTGTAGGAAACCAATTAGGAAAGGGTAGGTATATGTAAAATAGGTGAAGGCTGAGACTCAGTCAGAGGAAAGCACACCAAAGGGGAGGGCGGGTTCTCAATCCAGTTCACGATTTACTTGAGACTATTTCTGGCTTGAAGGTTGAATTTAACCAGGGACCTGGCTGTATCTGCCTAGGTATTTATCAACAAGGCTGCAATCAAGTTGTCAGTCATGTGAAGCTCGATTAAAGAAGGATCCATTTCCAAGTTCACATGGCTGTTAGCAGGATTCAGTTCTTTGCAGTTTTTTTGGAATGAGGGCCTCATTTCCTTGACAACTACTGGCAAGAGGTCACCCTCAATTCTTTTCCCATGGGCCTCTTCATATGGCAGCTTAAACCCCCTTATACATACATAGTTTGCAAATATTTCTTCCCAATCTGTAGACTGCCATTCCTTTGCTATGCAGAAGCTTTTTAGTTTGATATAGTCCCATCTATTTATTTTTGCTTTTATAGCCTGAGCTTTTGGTATGATATCCAAAAAATTATTGCCACTGCTAGTGTTGAGAAACTTTTTCCCTTTGTTCTCTTTTAGGGAATTTATAGTTTCAGGTTTACATTTAGGTCTTTTATCCATTTTGCAAAACTCCTAGTTTTGGTACAGAGCATCTATTACACTCAGTCCTTTGTATCTGTGGGTTCCACATCCATGGATTCAACCAACCATGAAAAAAATATTTGAGAAAAGATAAATGGTTATGTCTGTCCTGAACATTCACAAACTTTTTTTCTTTTTATTTTCTCCTAAATGATACAGTATAACAACTAGTTATATAGCATTCATATTGTATAAGGTATTATAAGCAACCTAGAAATGATTAAAAGTACAGTTATTCCTTGTTATATGTAGGGGATGTGTTCCAGGACGCCCAAGTACACCAAACACCATGCATACTCCGGGTCCTGAAGTCAGCCCTTTGGAGCCCATATATGAGAAGAATTGGTGCTTCATGTACACTGGTTTGACATTCCTCAATAATGTATTTTCCATCTGTGTTTGGTTGAAAAAAATCTGCTTATAAGTGGACCTGCACAGTTCAAGCCCACATTGTTCAAAAGTCAACTGTGTACAGAAGGATATGCATAGGTTATGTGTCAATGCTGTACCATTTTATATAAGAAACTTGATCATCCACAGATTTTGGTATCCACAGGGGGTCCTGGAATCAATCCCCTGTGGATATTGGAGAACAACTATGTATCTTGATGCCTCAGTCAAAATCTCAATATAAGAATTCTGTTTTGTATACATGTCTATTTTTCCAACTAAAATTGAAGTTCCTTGAAGGCAAGGACTGTGTCTTACTCACCTTGGTGTGCCCCACCTATTACCCTGCAGTACATGCAGCCCTCAGTAAATATCCATGAATTAGCAAAGCAGAGAGGAAACTGTTTCAAGATGTTTATAATACTTAGGAAATGGCTTTGCTGGCTGGGCACGGCAGCTCACACCTGTAATCCCAGCATTTTGGGAGGACAAGGTGGGCTGATCACTTGAGACCAGGAGGTCAAGACCAGCCTGGCCAACATGGCAAAACCCCATCTCTACCAAAAATAGAAAAATTAGCCAGGTATGGTGGGGCATGCCTGTAATCCCAGCTACTAGGGTGGCTGAGGCAGGAGAATCACTTGAACCCGGGAAGCAGAAGTTGCAGTGAGGAGTTCGCAACACTGCACTTCAGCCTAGATGACAGAGTAAGACTCTCAAAAAAAAAAAAAAAAAAATGCCTTCACTTGTTGTTTCATTCATTATTTCTTTCACTCATTCAACAAACCTCTTCATATACCATGCTGTTTGCCAAGAGGATGTTCTCAACTTAGAAGGAGAGTACCATAATTTTTTCCCACTTCAAGAAACTCTTCCTTGTCTTCTAGCCACAGAGCTAACAATGACTAACGATGGACCTTTGGGAAAGCAGCATGGTAATATATCTGAAGTGGCATAGCAATGTTGCCTCTGAGATGTATCCCTCCATGAAGTTGTCACACCATGTGATTCACTCGAAACCTTCCAGTAGCTTCCCACGACATTTAGAATAACAACCAGCTAGGTAACAGATTATCCACCCTTTGCATTTTCGAGCTTCGTTTTCCGTTACGCACCTGTCATGCACTCCTTTCCAGGAATATCTTGCTGTTTTTAAAAAAAGCCAAGCAAGCTCTTACCTTAGTGCCTTTACACTGATGTACTGCTGTCTGAGACCCTTTTCCCTAATTTCATTCACACTTGAGCTCAAATACCACCTCATCACACAATCACACAGGCTTTTTTGGAAACACACTTAAAAAAAATTTCCATTGTCTCTATTTCCTAACTGTTTTTGATTCTTCATGACATGATGCTATATTTTTCTTTGATCTTTGTTTACCATCTGACATGGTTTGGTTCTGAATCCCCACTCAAATCTCATCTAAAATTGTGATCCCCACGTGTTGAGAGAAGGAACTGGTGGGAGGTGATTGGATCATGGGGGCAGTTTCCCCCATGTTTTCTTGTGATAGTGAAGAAGTTCTCAAGAGATTTGATGCTTACACCCGTAATCCCAGCCCCTCAGGAGGCTGAATGGGGGGATCCTTTGAGCCCAGGAGCTTGAGGCTGCAGTGAGCTATGATCACACCACTGTACTCCAGGCTGGGAGACAGAATCTAAAACAAAACAAAAAAAAGTAACGATAGTGATTTTGTCATTGGCCAAACACTGAGGCTTGGGTCCAGCACTACCTGTCCAAATGCTGGTTCAAGTCTGCCCCCTAGAGTAGAGTAACCAGAATGTCTTGACAGTAATAATGAGCTGTGTTAAGGTCGTAATGACACTTGGCTTTTCCGGGAGGCTGTCATATTGTTTTCTGCGTTATTTGAAAATGTGTCAGCTATTACTTTTATAAGCAAAAAAAGTTTCCATTTTAGGAGGGAAAATATTAACTACAAATACAATTTTTCATTGTGAGAGAGTAATCTATGACAGTGTTTTGCCTACAATAGGCAGAATTAATTCAAGCTTTTGGGTTCTGCTTGTTTAGAGTCACACCCTCAAACTGCATATGGTTGTCCCTCAGGATACACAGGAGGTTGGTCCCAGGATCCTCACAGATACCAAAATTTGATGATGCTCAGTTCTCTTATATAAAATGACACAGTATTTGCATATAACCTATTCACATCCTCCTACATACTTTAAATCATCTCTAGATTACTTATAATACCTAACACAATATAAATGCTATGCAAAAAGTTGCTATACTATATTGTTTTTATTTGGATAGTTTTTTATTGATTATTATGATTGTGATTGGTTTTATTTTTGAATATTTTTGATCTGTGATTGGTCGAATCTGATGATGCAGTGCATATGGAAGGCCAGGTATATATTGAGATGCTACTACATGATAGGTGCCTACTGAGTTTTGGGAATGGAAAGATGATTACGATATGGTTTCTCTCACTAAGAGTTCACAGCCTAGAGAGGAAGACAGACATGTAAGAAAATCATTCCATTACATAGTGAAACCTACATGAGGTATACTATAGCAAATTTCAATACATTTTAAGCTCAGTTAAACTTAAAAATTAAAATTTTAGTAATATAAAAAGAGGCTTGAAAGTTAGCCAAGGTATAGATCAGTGCTATCTAATAGAAGTATAATATGAGACATATATGTAATTTTTAATTTTCTAGTAACCACATTTATATAAGGGGGAAAAAGATAAAAATTAATGTTTGCAATATATCTGATTTAACCAAATATATCTAAAATATTATTATTTCTATTGTAAGAAACAAAGCAAGATATAAAGGGCCTGAAATCAGGTAGTAGCAATGAGAATGGAGGGAATTGGGTAGATCCAAGTGAAATTCAGAGGCAAAATAGGCACAAGTTGATGATTAATTAGATGGAGAATGGGAGAAGTGGAGGAGTACAAGTGGCTCCAAACCCAGGCAAGTTCTTCTACGAGCAACTATTAAATGATGCTACCAGTCACTGAGATAGGGAACACGGAGAGAGGGGGAGGAGAGCACACAGGGCAAGAAAGAACAGTTTACTTTCAAAAGATGAATTTGAGATGTCTGTGAAACCTGTAACTAATATGTCCAAGGGATGCTTTTATGTATAAGTGTGCTGCTCAGGAGAGAGTCTTCACCACAGGGACAGATTTGGGAGCCATCAGTACATAGGTGGCAGATACCCTGGACATGTTTGAGATTGCCCAGGGAAGATAAGGTGACTGAGACAAGTGCTTAGGCAGAGCTCTGAAGAAAATCCATATTTAAGGTGTGTAGATCTCTCACCAAAGCACCAGAGACAACCAGGAGTGATCGGAGAGGTACAAGGAACACCACAAGAATATAAGTCAACAGCCAGCCAGAGAGGGGGCTTCAAGAGGGAGGGAGTCATCAGCAATGTCTGATGCTGCTAGAAAGTCAAGCAAAGTCGAGGGCCTTTTACACGGAATTTGACAGTAAAGACCTCAAGGGTGACTTTGAAGAGAACAGTTTCTGTAAAGGGTAAGGATAGAAGTCACGTTGCAGCAGACTGAAAACTGAGGGGAAATGTAGATAACTCTTCAAGAAGTTTTCTGTGAAAAGGAAGATAGCTAAGTTGGTTACTATTGGCTATCAAGAATGGTATCTCTTGGTATGTTATGAGGGAAAGTTTTTATGATAGACGTGACAGCTGGGCGCCGCAGCTCACGCCTGTAATCCCAGCACTTAGGGAGGCTGAGGTGGGCAGATGACGAGGTCAGGAGATAGAGACCATCCTGGCTAACACAGTGAAACCCCGTCTCTACTAAAAAAATATAAAGAAATTAGCCAGGCGTGGTGGTGGGCGCCTATAGTCCCAGCTACATAGGAGGCTGAGGCAGGCGAATGGCGTGAACCCAGGAGGCAGAGCTTGCAGTGAGCTGAGATTGCACCACTGCACTCCAGCCTGGGTGACAGAATGAAACTCCGTCTTAAAAAAAAAAAAAAAAAAGATTAACTTGACTCCACTTAAAGACCATTTAAAAGTATGTAATAAACAATTTTATTGATTAAAGAGATGTTAATGATATATTCTTAACTGAAGATTATGACTGAAAAAGTGTTTAATGTGTACTTATGTTCATGTACACATGCACACGTAAATAGCATTCTGGAAGTACATACACCAAGATATTAACCATATCTATCTCCAAGAAGGTAAACAAACATGTTTAAAATTTTTATTCTGTCAGGCATGGGGGCTCACACCTGTAATCCCAGCACTTTGGAGAGGCCAAAGCAGGAAGATCTCTTGAGCCCAGGAGTTTCAGAACAGCCTGGGCAACATAGGGAAACCTCCCCGCAATCCTTACAAGTAATTTTTTTTTTTTTTTTTTTTTTTTGAGACGGAGTCTTGCTCTGTCGCCCAGGCTGGAGTGCAGTGGCCGGATCTCAGCTCACTGCAAGCTCCGCCTCCCGGGTTTATGCCATTCTCCTGCCTCAGCCTCCCGAGTAGCTGGGACTACAAGCGCCCGCCACCTCGCCCGGCTAGTTTTTTGTATTTTTTAGTAGAGACGGGGTTTCACCGGGTTAGCCAGGATGGTCTTGATCTCCTGACCTCGTGATCTGCCCATCTCGGCCTCCCAAAGTGCTGGGATTACAGGCTTGAGCCACCGCGCTCGGCCTACAAGTAATTTTTTAAAATTAGCTGGCTGTGGCAGTGTATGCCTGTGGTCCTAGCTACTGGGGCAGCTAGGGTGGGAGGATCACTTGAGCTTGGGAGGTTGAGGCTGCAATGAGCAGTGTTTGCACGTGGAAGATGATTGGATCATGAGGAAAGTTTTCCCCAGTGCTGTTGTCATGATAGTGAATGAATTCTCACAAGATCTGATGGTTTTATAGAGCAATTTTCCCTGCTCTTGCAAGAGCTCTCTTTCCTGCTGCCATGTGAAGAAGGTCCTTGCTTCCCCTTCAGCTTCTGCCATGATTGTAAGTTTCTTGAACCCTCCCCAGCCATGTGGAACTGTGAGTGGATAAAACCTCTTTTCTATGTAAATTACCCAGTCTTGGGCAGTTCTTTTTTTTTTTTTTGAGTGGAATCTTTCTCTGTCGCCCAGGCTGGAGTGCAGTGGTGCAATCTCAGTCCACTGCAACCTCCACCTCCCAGGTTCAAGCAATTATCCTGACTCAGTCTCTTGAGTAGCTGGGACTACAGGCACCCACCACCATGCCTGGCTAATTTTTTGTATTTTTATTAGAGATGGGAGTTTCACCTTGTTGGCCAGGCTGGTCTTAAACTCCTGACCTCAGGTGATCCACCTGCCTTGGCCTCCCAAAGTGCTGGGATTACAGGCATGAGCCACTGCATCTGGCCTCAGGCAGCTCTTTATAGCAGTGGAGAATGAACGGATACAGGAAACTGGTACTGCAGAGAGTGGGGTACTGCAATACAGGTACCAGAAAATGTGGAAGCGACTTTGAAACTGGGTAACTGGCAGAGGTTGGAACAGTTTGGAGGGCTCAGAAGAAGACAGGAAAATGTGGGAAAGTTTGGAACTTAATAGAAACTTGTCAGATGGTTTTGACCAAAATGCTGTTAGTAATGTGGACAATGAAGTCCAGGCTAAGATGGTCTCAGATGGAGATGCAGAACTTCTTGGAAATTGGAGCAAAGGTCACTTTTGCTATGCTTTAGCAGAGCAACTGGTGGCATTTTGCCCCTGCCCTAGAGATCTGTGGAACTTTGAACTTGAGAGAGAGTATCTGAAATTGGAACTTCTGTTTAAAAGGGAAGTAGAGCACAAAAGTTTGGAAAATATGTAGCCTGATGATATGATAAAAAAGTAAAATCCATTTCCTGGGGAGAAATTCAAGTTGGCTAGAGAAATTTGCAAAAGTAACAAGGAACAGAATGTTAATTACCAAGACAATGGGGAAAACATCTCCAGGGCATGTCAGAGACTTTCACAGCAGACCTTCCCATCCCAGACCCAGAGGTCTAGGAGGGAAAAATGGTTTCCTGGGCCAGGTCCAGGGCTCCCCTGATGTGTGCAGCCTTGGATTTGGTGCCCTGTGTCCCAGCCGCTCCAGCCGTGGCTAAAAGGGACCAAAGTACAGCTCAGGCTGTTGCTTCAGAAGGTGCAAGCCCCAACTCTTGGCAGCTTCCACGTGGGATTGGTACTGCGGGTGCACAGAAGACAAGAATTGAGGTTTGGGAACATCTGCCTAGATTTCAGAAGATGTATGGAAACACCTGGCTGTGCAGGCAGAGGTGTGCTGTAGGGGTGGAGCCCTCATGGAGAACCTCTGCTAGGGCAGTGCAGAAGGGAGATGTGGGGTTGGAGCCCCCACAGAGAGTCCCTATGGGGGCACTGCCTAGTGAGCTGTGAGAAGAGGGCCACCATCCTCCAGACCCAGAAAGGTAGATACACTGACAGCTTGCACTGTGCACCTGGAAAAGCTGCAGACACTCAACATTAGCCATGAAAGCAGCTGGCGTATGGGGTAGCTGGGCAGGGGGGCTACAAAGCCACAGGGGTGGAGCTGCCCAAGGCCATAGGAGCCTACCCTTTGCATCAGTGTGCCCTGAATGTAAGACATGGAGTCAAAGGTGATTATTTGGGGGCTTTTAGATGTAGTGACTGCCCCGCTAAATTTTGGACTTGCATGGGACCTGTAGCCCCTTTGTTTTGGCCAATTTCTCCCATTTGGAAAGGGAGCATTTATCCAATGCCTCTACCCCCATTGTGTCTTGGAAATAACTAACTTGCTTTTGATTTTACCGGCTCATAGGTAGAAGGGACTCGCCTTGAGACTTTGGACTTGGACTTTTGGGTTTAATGCTGGAATGAATTAAGACTTTTGACTGTTGGGAAGGCATAATTGTGTTTTGAAATGTGAGGACATGAGATCTGGTAGGGGCCAGTGATAGAATGATATGGTTTGCCTGTGTCCCCACCCAAATCTCATCTTGAATTGTACTCCTCACAATCCCTTGACAAGGGAGAAACTGGGTGGGAGGATCATGGGGGTGGTTTCCCCCATGCTGTTCTTATGATAATGAGTTCTCATGCGATCTGATTGTTTTATAAGGCAGTTTTTCCTGTTCCTGCTAGCTCTCTCTTTCCTAACACCATGTGAAGAAAGGTCTTTGCTTCCCCTTCACCTTCTGCCATGATTGTAAGTTTTCTGAGGCCTTCCCAGCCATGCAGAACTGTGAGTCAAACCTCTTTTCTTTATAAGTTACCCAGTCTTGGGAAGTTCTTCATAGCAGTGTGAGAATGAACTAACACACCCCTTTTCCTTCTTATTTCTACTAAGTCAAAGTCAGTGCTTGCACAAGCAATCAATTACAGTATTAGTTATGAGTAGTACTTTTGGGGGATTTTCCTCTTCACAAAACGGAGTATGTAGCTGCCCTTGGGCATCTGAAGGTCTAAGACAGATGAGGAATAAACAGAGAGAGCATTAGAGAACTCCAGTATCTTTGCTTTCAGGAGAAAACAATTACTGATAGAGTATGGTTCCACAAAGTTAAAACCCAGTGCATAAATCTGACCTCAGAGAATCAGTCTTCACCCATGTAATCAAAACTGCAACCTACCCCGCTCCTGCTGTTCTCACTCACATCCACCCATTCACATGCATATCACACACAGTCTCAGAACCTGCTACTAGAGGAAAATGAACATCCTGCCTCACGTTAGGACCATAAGCTCTGGCATCAGAATGAACTCGTCTCTGGCCCTAACTCTGCCACCACACCAGCAAGCTACAGAACTCTCTAAAATTTGTTTCCTCATCTAGAAAGTGAAGAAAAAAATAGGTCTGTGGTGGTTAAAGTTAGATGCCAGCTTGACTTGATTAAGGGGCACCCAGACAGCTGGTAAAGCACTATTTTTTTCTGCACAGATATATCTGTTAAAGTGATTCTGGAAAGGATTGGCATTTGAATCAGTGGACTGAATAAGGAAGATCCTCCTCACCCAATGTGGGCAGGCACCATCCAATTGGTTGAAGACCTGGATAGACAAAAAAGGTGGAGGAAAGGAGAATTTTCTCTCTCTCTCTCTCTCTCTCTCTCTCCCCCCTCTCCCTCAAAGCTAGGATGCCCTTTTTTCCTGCCTTGGATATTAGAACTACAGGTTCTGTGTGGCCTTTGGAGTCAGGGACTTACACCAGTGACTCTCCCCTACCCTACCTTCAACCTAGGACTGAAAGTGATATCATCAGCTTCCCTGGTTCTAAGGCTTTCAAACTTGGACTAAGCCACCCTACTGGCTTCCCCGGTTCTGAGGCTTTTGAACTTGAACTGAGCCACACTACTGGCTTCCTTGGTTCTCCAGCTTGGAGACAGTTTATGTTGGGATTTCTCTGCCTCCATAATCATGTAAGCCAATTCCCCTAATAAATCCCGTCTCATATATCTCTATCCCTATTTATCTCTACCTCTATATCTCTATCATCTATCTATCTATCTATATATATATATCCATCTATCTCTCTCTCTCTCTCTCTCTCTCTCTCTCTATCCTATTGGTTCTTTCTCTCTGGAGAATCCTGACTAAGGTCCCACCTCAGAGTAGTGAAGCTTATTTTAGATAGTGCATTAAAGCATCCAGCATAGTACTTGGCAGGTTAATTACCAGTTCTCCTTAAATGATGGCCATTAGACATACTTACATAATTACTTCTGACAAGAAAGTAAACTCAAGAGTCATACCAATGACTTTTATTTGAGATGATTTGTGAGTTGATGTGTAAGAAGGGTTGGTGAAGCTATGTGGGTGGCTCTTTAAATACCTTGTATTACGTTTTCAAATGTTTCTTTATTCTATTAAAATACCTTTTATTCTCTTTATTCCCATAAAAAGGCAACCAAGCAGAATATACTCTCAACTAAGATGCCAGCAGTAAATGGGGTATGATGCAAGTCATCTTGGAGCAGCTACATACCCTGCCCACTGCAGTCACTCAGCATCTGCAGTTGCTTTTTATAGCTGTTTTTACCCCCAACCCCGCCCCCATCCACATCCTGAAATGGTGAATTAGGGCTCAAAGAAAAAAACCAAAACTAGCATCTGATGTCATGAGGCGGAAGCAGAGTATTATTCAGGCCCTTTTTCAAACAGGGGAGCCATGTGTGCTTCTCCATGTTCTTCTTTCCTAGAGCTCCTTTCTTCCTCTACTTTCTTTCGGGATTTTATCTCCATCCTCAGGCATTCTCTTTCATTTCTCTCCTTTCTGCTTTCAGGTCCCTGAAAGGGAAAGAGCAGAAACAGGTAAAAATGCACAAGCAGCTGACAACACTCCACATCTCTCTTAATAATCAGACACAGAGAAAGCCCTGATGGTTTAGCAGACTTCCACCTCTTGGTTTCTAGAAATACATTAGCATAAACCTAAGGATGTTGCTAGAGGTTTTGGTCACAAAGAAACGAATAGAGGGGACTAGGCATCAGCAGATGGTCTGGGAAGGAAGTACAACCTGCACACGCCTGTGACTCTTTGCCTCTGAACATACTGAGGGGCGTGATCTCATGGCACGATGAAATTAATAGTCCCCTGGTGCTTTTTGAAAAGGAAAGTGTCAAGTGAGATCACACATGGAATGATTCTTAGCTCTCTGTGTTCAGTCCCTTAAATTACATTAATAGTAGAGTTTTCACTAAATTTTCATGTGAGGACTGTGGGAAGAATGAAGTGTTAAGGAATGACACCCAACCAGATTAACAACCCCCAACATGTGTCCCCAGGATTCCACATTATTCACTGATTCATTGAACACATACTGTTGTTGTAGGATCAGGAGATATAACACTAAATAGACCTACTTCCTAGATATTACACCTCGGTGGAGGGATACAGACAGTCATCAATAAGCCTAAAAGGAAGTGAAAAAATAATCCACAGTGATAAGTGCAATGATAACTGTAAACAGAGTGATAGGGACCTACTGGAGGGTGGGGGCTTGCTTCTTTAGTTTGTATGGCCAGAGGGTGCCTTTCAAAGGAATTATCAAAACGATGGCATTAATAAATGTGGCCACGGTATCTATTTATGCTTCTATTTTAAAAAATAAACAAGCAAAACCATTACTCCTCTCCTATTCAAACTAGAAATGTTGGGAAACCCCACAGTGTTTATCAGGTGAAGTCAAGCAGTGGTGAGTGGCGGTCACATAAGCAAGGTCATGCTTGCTCAGCCGTGCTAGCTGAGAGTTACTGAGGCATCTATCTGTTTAACACAGTGGTGTCAGTCACTCTACAATGTTAATGCAGTCATTAAGGTCTCTTGTAAGAAAAAATAGAGTGATGATTAAAGAGCATCTGAGAAATGCTTGTAAATAATGCTCGGAAATACATTTTATCACATCACTTAGATGCTAAATGTGAAAATTATCAAAATAAGCCGACTGAATTTTTAAATATCAAAATGAAAGAATTTAACATTGTTGGTCATGATCAGGACATAGAAACAGTTTCTGGTTCTTTTTGATGTAAAAATATGTAAAATTTAAATCTAGTTATTAGTATACATTTGGTCCCCAAACAAAAGACGATATAAATCATTTTTAAATTTGCTGAAAAATAATACTTTTTAATGTAGTTAGCCTTAGGAAAGTGTGTAGATTATCAAATAGGGAAAAGTTGAAGTGTATCTGTATATGTTCTGAATTTCTAATTTTGTATTAAGATTTTATAAAGTACTCTTTAAAAACTGATATAAAATATTTAAATTAAAATTAGTTATATAATGTGCAAATTTTAAAAATTTTATAAATTCCTAACAGGTTTCTACTTATTATATATAACCATGAAAAAGAGTCTCGAGTTTAAAAAGTAGAAAATGCCTCCCTAAGTATCTTGGAACTCAAAAGGAAGAACGTGGAAAATGAACGCAACAAGCATATTTTATATTTTAGAGATAATACGATGAAGATCTTTTTAAGCAAAATGACTTTATACACTTCTAGGGCTTATAATAATAATATTAGTTAATGTCGTGAAAGACAAGGAAAGACTGAGAAAATGCTCCAGGGTAAAATAGACCACAGGGACATGAACATCGGTAGCAACACATGATTTCAAATTTCACTATAAAGAATATTATTGGGACAACTGGCAAAAAATATAAATAAGGTTTATGAATTAGAGATAATAGTATTATATCAGTATTAATTTCCTGAGTTTAATTATTGTATTGTGTTTATGTCAGAGAAAGTTCTTGTGCCTGTGTTTGGCAATGGGAAGAAGAGAGATAGTGCAGGCAAATATGGACATGTTAACATTTGGAGGTAATCTAGGTGAAGGGTGTATGGGAATTCTTTGTCCTATTTTTGCAACATTTCTGTAAGCCTGAGACAATATGAAAACAAACAGTATTTTTTTAAAAAAGCAAAACAGGAATTCTTTTTTTTCCTTCCTTGAGAGTCTTGCTCTGTTGCCCAGGCTGGAGTACAATGGCTCCAATCATAGCTGACTGCAGTCTCAAACTTGGGCGCAAGGGATCCTCCCACCTCAGCCTCCCAAGCAGTCAGGAAGACAGGTACAGGCCACCATGCCTGGCAGTTTTTTTTTTTTTTAATTTTCATAGAGACAGGATTTTACTATGTTGCCCAGGCTGATCTCAAATTCCTGGCCTCAACCTTCCAAAGTGCTGGGATTATAAGAATTCTTAATAATAAGGTTTAAATACAGTAAAATGACAGCTGTTCACTATTCTCCCTTCCTTGTTCCTCTTCTGATCAGGTGGAGAAAGCAGCCTACTGAAGGGAAACCATATGGATAGGGTCACTCTGAGCAAAAGTAAGGTGTTACCTGCAAGGCAAAGATGCACAGTGACAGTCTCAACAGTGAATCTGCTAGATAGACAGCACCATGCTCAGATGGACAATGAAACACAAAGCACCCACGTATCTTCACCAGTGGACTCACAGAGTCTAGCTCCAGAACCAGGAGTCATTACGCTTAGGTTCAGTTATTTGTTTTGTCTACTACACGGCAGCAACCCATTATTATTCCGGTTTTGCAAAATTAAACAAAAAACCAAAGACCTACAAAAAAGAAGCATTTTGCTCAAGGCCAGTCAGGGAGCATGCTGTAGAGTTGAAACTACCCCCACATTAATTGATCTTTAGTTTATTACTTTATTTATCAAGTTTACCATCATGAGTGGAGTTTCTATGCTTCCCCCCATTTCATGTCTGCCTCTTCTTCCTTTTACTTTACTGAGACTCCCATGACGTCACTGTGAGCACCTAGCCCACTCCTATTCCTGGATACTTACTAGACAGTATTTGGTCGTTCTTGTGTTTTTAAGTATAGGAGAACAAAACACCATCATGGACTATTTGCTAGAGGATTAAATATGAAAGGAGAGAAGCCACAGGGGCAGTTTTTTTTCTCCCAAATTGTAAAAGGAGAATGAGTTACAATTATTTATAATAAGGTTGATGAAAGTAGGCTCAAGAAACTAGGGGACTGAGTGTGGTGACTCATACCTGGAATCCTAGCACTTTGGGAGGCTGAGGCAGGAGCACTGCTTGAGCCCAAAAGTTTGAAACCAGCCTGGGCAACATAACAAGACCCTATCTCTAGAAAAAAAGAGTTTAAAATTTAGTCAGTCATGGTGGCACATGCCTGTAGTCCCAGCTACTCAAGAGGCTGAGGTGGGAGGAACGTTTAAGACCAGGAATTCGAGGCTGCAGTGAGCCATGATCAGGGCACTGCACTCCAGCCTGGACAACAGAGTGAGACCCTATCTCGAAAAAGAAAAAGAAAAACTAGAAGACTTTGGTAAGAAAAATGTTCTGGGAACTCTTCCTATACCAGATGTCTTCAATTATAAATAATAATTTTTAAAAATTCAATCTGGGTTGTGTTAAACTGAATGTCATTTTTCAAAGATCTTATCACTAAGCTGTAAATGAAGAAGTTACATTTGTTCCCCTCAATGTTAAAGAGGACAAAACCTTTGGGTTTCCTTTTCTAAAGTGGCTTAAATATTCAGTAGCTCTGTTACATACCAAAGAGGCAGAACGTTTGGTTCTAAAGCACAGCTGTCGTTCAAAGGACTCTGAAAATTTCTCAATTTTGGAATGGGATCTGCCTTTTGATTCCAGTGGCTCCTTGAATGACCCATCCTCTGAGTATTTTCTATAATCCCGCACGTGGCTACGGCATCGAAATTCTTGGTCCTCATGAGAATGCCTTCTAGGAAGACGGTCAGATGATCGGCATCGGAATTCCTGGTCCTCATGAGAATGCCTTCTAGGATGGCGGTCAGATGATGGACTTCTGGGTAGCACAGGAAGCTGAGAATACAGAATGGAAAAATTTACAATATAAAAGGACTGTGCAATGTTAGCACAGAGGCAGAATGTTTATAAACTACTAACTAAATGAATCTCATGTTGAATTGATATGTTATCTTTGTGAAAGGAAAATAAAACTTGGGGCCCCCAAATCACTAAGCTAAAGGGAAAAGTCAAGCTGGGAACTGCTTAGGGCCAACCTGTCTCCTATTCTTTCAAAGTCACCCCTCTGCTCACTGAGATAAATGCATATCTGATTGTCTCCTTTGGAGAGGCTAATCAGAAACTCAAAAGAATGCAACCATTTGTCTCTTAACTACCCATGACCTGGAAGCCCCTGCCCACTTTGGGTTTTCCCACCTTTGCTTTGAGTTGTCCTGCCTTTTCGAATCGAACCAGTGTTCATCTTGCATATGTTGATTGATGTCTCATGTCTCCTTGAATGTATAAAACCAAATTGTGCTCTGACCACCTTCGGCACACGTCGTCAGGACCTCCTGAGGCTGTGTCACGGGCGTGAATCCCCAGCCTTGGCAAAATAAACTTTCTAGATTAACTGAGACCTGCCTCAGATTTTGGGGGTTCACATTTTGGCAACCATGAAGGGATTCTGAGTGGAGATGCCCCTGACCTTTGACAAACCTATTGGTGCTTGGTACCAGCATGAGCTAACTTTATGGCTCAAACCAATAGGACAATTTGCTGAGGTCTGAAAGCACCCCCTCCAGAGAGTCCCTGATCTCCCAAAATTTGGT
This sequence comes from Trachypithecus francoisi, assembly GCF_009764315.1. Classification (NCBI taxonomy): domain Eukaryota; kingdom Metazoa; phylum Chordata; class Mammalia; order Primates; family Cercopithecidae; genus Trachypithecus; species Trachypithecus francoisi. The sequence continues at coordinate 88,813,523 of NW_022681453.1, forward strand.
CAAGATCTAAAGTTTATTTTGCTGTACAACTCCTCTCTCTCCCTTTTTTTTTTTTTTTTTTTTTTTTTTGGAGTTTAGTTTTACTTGCTTCCAATAGGGAAGGCAAGATTTCCTGTTTCCATGATGATGGAAGGCAGGTAACTCTTTAATGGAGTTTGAGCTTGCTTCCAACAGGGAAGATGAGGTGTTTGCTTTTTTCTTTTCCTGCTTGTTAGGATGGTAGAGAGCAGTCCATAGCCTGAGACCCATCCCTAGGTAAGGAACTGAATTAGCATTTGTCTTGGCTAAAGTTAAGATTGACATCCAGGCCAGGCGTGGTGGCTCATGCCTGTAATCCCAGCACTTTGGGAGGCCGAGGCAGAGGGATCATCTGAAGTCAGGGGTTCGAGACCAGCCTGGATAACACGGTGAAACCTTGTCTCTACTAAAAAATACCAAAAGATTAGCTGGGCGTGGTGGTGTGTGCCTGTAGTCCCAGCCGGGAGGCTGAGGCAGGAGAATCGCTCGAACCTGGGAGGCAGAGGTTGCGGTGAGCTGAGATCATGCTATTGCACTCCAGCCTGGGCAAGAAGAGTGAAACTACGTCTCAAAAAAAAAAAAAAAGGCCGGGCACGGTGGCTCAAGCCTGTAATCCCAGCACTTTGGGAGGCCGAGACGGGCGGATCACGAGGTCAGGAGATCGAGACCATCCTGGCTAACACGGTGAAACCCCGTCTCTACTAAAAATACAAAAAACTAGCCGGGCGAGGTGGCAGGCGCCTGTAGTCCCAGCTACTCCGGAGGCTGAGGCAGGAGAATGGCGTAAAACCCGGGAGGCGGAGCTTGCAGTGAGCTGAGATCCGGCCACTGCACTCCAGCCCGGGCGAAAGAGCAAGACTCCGTCTCAAAAAAAAAAAAAAAAAAAAGATTATATCCAGTTCCAGCTGGCATTAATTTCTCTTTGCCATTAGAGCACTCAGTGACCATATAAGTTGTGCCATCGTTTGTTTTGTTTAACTGTTTTTTTATTGTTATTTCTGTTTTTGTTATTGTTTCAGTCTTTTTCCCATTGGGTTTGATCAACTCTATCTGACTTGATCAAATCAAAGGAAATTTCCAAAATTATGGGGAACAAGGCCTCTGAAGTGGCTATGTTCCCACCAAAAAAGTGGTATGGTGGAGGGAGAAGAATAGCCAGCAAAAGGAAAAATTAAAAAAGGAAAGATTCTTTTACTTTGACTACTTAAGAGTCTTTATTTACATAACAAGGCCATCTTTTTGCTCTCCAGGCCAAACTGAAAGCAATGGCTGTCACCCCACACTGCAGTTTGATAGCTAAGGTCCTGCCTTCTTTTTTCCACCATGGCAGCCTGGGTTTTGTTTCTTAAATAAAGCCCTTTCTGGTTTGATACTTGGTACTTCTGAAATATTGTCATTTGTCCTAGCTAAAATATGGTATAAGATTTAAAAAGTTTTTTTCAAGGAGATCAATAAAGTAAGCTTTTTTTTTTTTTTTTTTTTTTTTTTTTGAGACGGAGTCTTGCTCTGCCGCCCAGGCTGGAGTGCAGTGGCCGGCTCTCAGCTCACTGCAAGCTCCGCCTCACGGGTTCACGCCATTCTCCTGTCTCAGCCTCCCGAGTAGCTGGACTACAGGCGCCCGCCTCGTCGCCCGGCTAGTTTTTTGTATTTTTTAGTAGAGACGGGGTTTCGCCGTATTAGCCAGGATGGTCTCGATCTCCTGACCTCGTGATCCGCCCGTCTCGGCCTCCCAAAGTGCTGGGATTACAGGCTTGAGCCACCGCGCCCGGCCAAAGTAAGCTTAATTAAAAGCTAATATTGAAGATGTGTGTGTATATGTGTATGTGTGTGTGTTTGTATTTAAAAGGCCTTCGTGTTTTTGGGTTTTTTTTTGTTGTTGTTTTTGTATGTTTGTTTGTTTGTTTTGTCTCCTAGGACCTTGTCCTTTTTTAAGCAAAAGTTTTTTTCTTCACGGTTGACTGAATCCTGTTTTCTTCATTTACTTCTGCTGTCTCTCCTTTCTCTTGCACCCTCTGCTGCATGAGAGACCTAAAACAGTATATAATAGCCCAGGGTTCTTTAACGAAAACAGAGAAGGTGCCAGACTCCCTTTGGTCGGAGAAATCTGTTTTTCCTTATGGAACCACAGGAGTGTAAACAGACAAGTTTGTCTCAGCTTTTAAACTGCTTGTTTTTGTATTCTGTCACCTGATTTATTGTCTAAAATAATTACTGCAACAGAAGATGCTCTTGGGTTTGTAAAGAAGAATGTATTTAGACACTTAGAAATGTCTTTATTTAAAAAAAAAAAATTAAGTGCACTGTAAAAACATCATATGGGCTAGCCTCAGGATAATTCTCCATTTTTGGAAAGCCAGGATTCAGTGTGGGCTCTGCCCAAAGCTCAGAGATCCAGTGGAAAGATAGGTAGTCCCTATGTAAACAAAATTAGTCTCCTTATACAATCCTATAATAGATTTTTATAATTTTATGTTTTATTTGATGTCCATCGTTAATCTTCCTCTAGCATACTAGACTTTTATTCTCCATACCTTATAATGTAAGTTTTGCTACTAGATTTTTCACCTGATTGCTTCCTTTAATATGTAAACTTAAAGCTATTTAGCTGATAACTGCCTAGGGTTGTGAAACTGGTTATCAAGAATCTGAATGTCTAAGGAAAAAAAAAACAACAGTTTTTGTGAATCTATAAGATGTACTTCTTTCAGCATCCCTAATACCTCTATGCATTTATGTGTTGCGGACACAGTGTTTCACTACTGAAAATATATAAAAGAGCTCTAATTAATTGGTTTAAAGAAAAATAAAAGCACTTGAATCAATACTTTATCAGGACAAAAGAAAAGACTAGTCAAATGTGTTTTCAACTTTATGTAACTTAAGTAAAACCTTCAATAAGAAGCTAACTTTAAAATTATTGGTAAAATAATACTAGAAATGTTTTAAGAATTGCCAGCATACATATTTGTTTGCATGTATTAATCAAGTAATTTTATGCTTATCCCTACCAAATACTATAAGGTGACAAAATTGGACATAGGGGTTACAGAACTATAAACCCAGCCAAAACCAGAATGATCTTTACTTGTGTAATATTTAATAATTTGACAATGACATTGGTTTAATAAAAATAGCTACATTTTGAATTTAGTAAGGTTACCATAACTTCTCATCTTGTGACTTCAGGCAGTCTAGTCCACAGGCAGTGAGGTTTGTTTTGGCAAAGGACTGTTATTGTCTTTGTTTCAAAGCTAAATTATAAACTAAGTTCCTCCCAAAGTTAGTTCAGCCTATGCCCAGGAATAAACAAGGACAAACTTAAAAGAAGGTTAAAAGCAAGATGGAGTCAGTGAAGTTCAATCTTTTTCACTGTCTCAGCTATAGTCTTAAAATGGTGGTTCCATAACTTTAAATGATGACTATTACAGTTTTCATAAATAATCCAGGTAAACAATTAAAATAAAATGATTAGGTAAATGTAATGGGATAAATACTTGTAGACAAAATTGTCATAATTTAGAATCTAAAGTTAAATTAAACAATAGATAGTTCATCATTTGGGTATTTTCCAATAAAAATATATTTGTAAGAAAACATTCTTTCTTAAAGAAAAGGTGTGTTATTTTAAAAGAGAAGTACAATTTTTGTCTAATTCAAAGCTTATTTAAAGGTCATATGTAAAACAAGGTAACAGGAAACAAGAGAGATGTAAAAAAATAGTTACAAAAATAAAGAGGGAGTTTCTTTGTAAGAAAGCTTGAAGAGAAATAATTTCATAGGAGAAAGACTCTTGTATGGTAAATTTAGTCCTAGAGTAAAATGACTGGTTGTTTAAGAAAGAGGGATGCTCAGGACAAACCAGAAAATTCAAGCATGTCATGAATGGTCTGTGTAAGACATAACAAAAGGATTTTATTTTATTTTATTTTAATTATACATTAAGTTCTAGGGTACATGTGCACAATGTGCAGGTTTGATACATAGGTATACATGTGTCATGTTGGTTTGCTGCACCCATCAACTCATCATTTACATTAGGTATTTCTCCTAATGCTATCCCACCCCCAGTCCCCCACGCTCCATCAGGCCTCTGTGTGTGATGTTCCCCACCCTGTGTCCAAGTGATCTCATTGTTCAATTCCCATCTATGAGTGAGAGCATGCGGTGTTTGGTTTTCTGTCCTTGTGATAGTTTGTTGAGAATGATGGTTTCCAGTTTCATCTATGTGCCTGCAAAGGACACCAACTCATCCTTTTTTATGGCTGCATAGCATTCCACGGTGTATATGTGCCGCATTTTCTTAATCCAGTCTATCATTGATGGACATTTGAATTGGTTCCAAGTCTTTGCTATTGTGAACACTGCTACGATAAATGTATGTGTCCATGTGTCTTTATAGTAGCATGATTTATAATCCTTCGGGTATATATACAATAAATATATGTGTGCATGTGTCTTATAGTAGCATGATTTATATGTGCATGTGTCTTATAGTAGCATGATTTATAATCCTTCGGGTATATACCCAGTAATGGGATTGCTGGGTCAAATGGTATTTCTCGTTCTAGATCCTTGAGGAATCGCCACAGTGTCTTCCACAATGGTTGAACTAATTTACAGTTCCACCAACTGTGTAAAAGTGTTCCTATTTCTCCACATCCTCTCCAGCATCTGTTGTTTCCTGACTTTTTAATGATTGCCATTCCAACTGACACGAGATGGTATCTCATTGTGGTATTGATTTGTATTTCTCTGATGACCAGTGATGATGAGCATTTTTTCATGTGTCTGTTGGCTGCATGGATGTCTTCTTTAGAGAAGTGTCTGTTCATATCCTTTACCCACTTTTTGATGCGGTTGTTTTTATCTTGTAAATTTGTTTGAGTTATTTGTAGATTCTGGGTAATAGCCCTTTGTCAGATAAGTAGATTGCAAAAATCTTCTCCCATTCTGTAGGTTGCCTGTTCACTCTGATGGTAGTTTCTTTTGCTGTGCAGAAGCTCTTTAGTTTAATTAGATCCCATTTTCTATTTTGGCTTTTGTTGCTATTGCTTTTGCTGTTTTAGTCATGAAGTCCTTTCCCATTCCTATGTCCTGAATGGTATTGCCTAGGTTTTCTTCTAGAGTCTTTATGGTTTTTGGTCTAACATTTATGTCTTTAATCCATCTTGAATTAATTTTTATATAAGGTATAAGGAAAGGATCCAGTTTCAGCTTTCTACATATGGCTAGCCAGTTTTCCCAGCACCATTTATTAAATAGGGAATCCTTTCCATGTTGCTTGTTTTTGTCAGATTTGTCAAAGATCAGATGGTTGCAGATGGGTGGTGTTGTTTCTGAGGCCTCTGTTGTTCCATTGGTCTATATATCTGTTTTGGTACCAGTACCATGCTGATTTGGTTACTGTAGACTTGTAGTATAGTTTGAAGTCAGGTAGCGTGATGCCTCCAGCTTTGTTCTTTTGTTTTTGGATTGTCTTGGCAATGCGGACTCTTTTTTGGTTCCATATGAGCTTTAAAGTAGTTTTTTCCAATTCTGTGAAGAAAGTTATTGGTAGCTTGATGGGGATGGCATTGAATCTATAAATTACTTCGAGCAGTATGGCCATTTTCACGATATTGATTCTTCCTAGTCGTGAGCAGGGAATATTCTTCCATTTGTTTGTGTCCTCTTTTATTTAATTGAGCAGTGGTTTGTAGTTCTCCTTGAAGAGGTCCTTCACATTCCTTGTAAGTTGGATTCCTAGGTATTTTATTCTCTTTGTAGCAATTGTGAATGGGAGTTCACCCATGATTTGGCTCTCTGTTTGTCTGTTAATGGCGTATAGCAATGCTTGTGATTTTTGCACACAGATTTTGTATCCTGAGACTTTGCTGAAGTTGCTTATCAGCTTAAGGAGATTTTGGGCTGAGATGATGGGGTTTTCTAAATATATTTTTTAAAATACCAAAAACTTTTATATGATCAAGTTGTCATAATATTATTAGGTTTTGGTTTGCTAAAAAAGAACTGAGATTAAAAATGTTTTTTATTTAAGGTTCTTAACATCGTGCATCTCTGTTTATGCACTTTTAAAGTGCTTGTGTCATTGAGTTACAGGCTTGGACTCCTGGGTCTAAAAAGGAAACCAAGTCCTGTTAAATGTTAAATGCTGACAGCAACTAAAGCCCTTTCTTCAGGACCTGTAGAAAATGCCAATCAAAATAAACTGCATTCCTGAGAGCCAGGGCCAGAAATTAAAGCTATTCAACTCCTCAAGGCCTGGGGACTATCAAGGAAGAGGTGGGTGTGTGAGATTGTAAGGGCCAATTTTGAGATATAAAATAAGTTCAGTTTCTCTATAATTTTTTTTTTTTTTTTTTTTGAGGCGGAGTCTCGCTCTGTCGCCCAGGCTGGAGTGCAGTGGCCGGATCTCAGCTCACTGCAAGCTCCGCCTCCCGGGTTCACGCCATTCTCCTGCCTCAGCCTCCCGAGCAGCTGGGACTACAGGCGCCGCCACGTCGCCCGGCTAGTTTTTTGTATTTTTTAGTAGAGACGGGGTTTCACCATGTTAGCCAGGATGGTCTCGATCTCCTGACCTCGTGATCCACCCGTCTCGGCCTCCCAAAGTGCTGGGATTACAGGCTTGAGCCACCGCTCTATAATTTTTTTTGAGAGAAAGTCTTGCTCTATCTACCAGGCTGGAGTGCAGTGGTGCAAGCTCAGCCCACTGCAACCTCTGCCTCCTGAGTTCAAGCAATTCTCCTGACTCAGCCTCTCAAGTAGCTGAGATTACAAGTGCCCACCACCATGCCCGGCTCATTTTTGTGTTTTAGTAGAGATGGGGTTTCACCATGTTGGTGAGGCTGGTCTCAAACTCCTGACCTCAAATGATCTGCCCACCTCGGCCTCCCAAAGTGCTGGGATTACAGGCATGAGCCACTGCACCTGGCCAGTTTCTCTATAAATTAATCATCAGTGTCAAAGGCATACTGATGCAAGACCAGGCCCTTATGTCAAATTAACAAGAATTTCGGCCGGGCGCGGTGGCTCAAGCCTGTAATCCCAGCACTTTGGGAGGCCGAGACGGGCGGATCACGAGGTCAGGAGATCGAGACCATCCTGGCTAACATGGTGAAACCCCGTCTCTACTAAAAAATACAAAAAACTAGCCGGGCGACATGGCGGGCGCCTGTAGTCCCAGCTGCTCGGGAGGCTGAGGCAGGAGAATGGCGTAAACCCAGGAGGCGGAGCTTGCAGTGAGCTGAGACCCGGCCACTCCACTCCAGCCTGGGCGGCAGAGCGAGACTCCGTCTCAAAAAAAAAAAAAAAAAAAAAAAAATTAACAAGAATTTCTTGAAGCATTAGCCAACTACTTAATAAATGTTATAAAGGTTTTTAAAGGCTTATGGAAGTTATATCTTACAGTCAGGATTAAAATTTTATAGATTGTTTATAACATTTTGAAAAACAAATGTAATTGGCTTGATGCAGTTTTTATTAGGGCTTATTGTTTGGAAAATTAAGTCTCCTATCTCAAAGAATGAAGATTTCATTTTTTTTTTTTTTTTTGAGACAGAGTCTCGCTCTGTCGCCCAGGCTGGAGTGCAGTGGCCGGATCTCAGCTCACTGCAAGCTCCGCCTCCCGGGTTTATGCCATTCTTCGGCCTCAGTCTCCGGAGTAGCTGGGACTACAGGCGCCCGCCACCTCGCCCGGCTCGTTTTTTGTATTTTTTGGTAGAGACGGGGTTTCACCGTGTTAGCCAGGATGGTCTCGATCTCCTGACCTCGTGATCCGCCCGTCTCAGCTTCCCAAAGTGCTGGGATTACAGGCTTGAGCCACCGCGCCCGGCGGATTTCGCCTTTTAAAAAAAATCTTTTGGCCGGGCGCGGTGGCTCAAGCCTGTAATCCCAGCACTTTGGGAGGCCGAGACGGGCGGATCACGAGGTCAGGAGATCGAGACCATCCTGGCTAATACGGTGAAACCCTGTCTCTACTTAAAAATACAAAAAACTAGCCGGGCGACGAGGCGGGCGCCTGTAGTCCCAGCTACTCGGGAGGCTGAGGTAGGAGAATGGCGTAAACCCAGGAGGCGGAGCTTGCAGTGAGCTGAGATCCGGCCACTGCACTCCAGCCTGGGTGGCAGAGCAAGACTCTGTCTCAAAAAAAAAAAAAAAAAATCTTTTATCACTTTGGTTAAATGAAATGACTTATTTTATAGTGACCTGTGACCCTATTTTTTTTTTTTTTGAGACGGAGTCTCGCTCTGTCGCCCGGGCTGGAGTGCAGTGGCCGGATCCTGGCTCACTGCAAGCTCCGTCTCCGGTGTTCACGCCATTCTCCTGCCTCAGCCTCCCGGGTAGCTGGGACTACAGGCGCCCGCCACCTTGTCCGGCTAGTTTTTTGTATTTTTTAGTAGAGACGGGGTTTCACCGTGTTAACCAGGATGGTCTCGATCTCCTGACCTTGTGATCCGCCCGTCTCGGCCTCCCAAAGTGCTGGGATTACAGGCTTGAGCCACTGCGCCCGGCCGATATCAAGTGTTTTAAACCTTTGATATTTGATGAACTTTCCAAATCAAATAATAAATTATGTCTTTTTCTGACCTAATCAGTCCTTTAAGATAATAGGTTCCCTAAAGTCCAAAAATGACATAATTGGCTCAGTTGGCATAACAATTATACAGGAAGCACTGTCAAATATAAAATGGTGTTTGGTTTTCTTAGGGCTGTATTTCTATAAATATGTTATTGGTATGTGTTCCAAAATTATGGGAAACTCCTATAATTCCAATATGACTTAATGGACATTATCAGTAATAATTATAATTGTTAGGTTAAATTACTGTGTGCCACAGAAGTAACAAATTTACTTGTCAATTGTGTCTTTAACTATGGCTGCCCTAAAACTTTTTTGTCATCCATGGACAATTGTTGTCTTGTTTTGGTCCTCTTTAGAAGGTGGTTTTATAATCAGCCATAAAACTCTAACAGGTGCTCTTGAATGCAGGTTTCTGATAACTTTGGAGATTGTGACACAGAATAGAAGAAAAACGTCAGGACTCATGGAGAGCTGAAATGTGTATGACTATCAAGCAGAACAGGAATTAACTGCATCAACTAAACTAATAATAGAAGTCTGAAGTAATCTTTTTAACTTTTTGCTTAAAACGTTGCTAAGCCTTTGTTTTGTTTTTCAGAGTCAAGAAAACTTTTAAGCTATTTACAATAGGTTTTAATAATTGAGTTAAGTATAGTCCTATGAACAAAATGTGGGGCATATTTGTTTTCTCTCTACCTGATTTCTCCAGAGTTTGGAAACTGTGAGTATTCTTAACTTATGGCAATACAGTTATTTGCCTAAGTGCAATAAGGATCTTTTCATTTATAGCAGGACACAGTTGGAGAAACTTGTTATTTCACCAAGGCTTTGACTGGAATGGTGTGCTTTCCTTTAAGGAATCAAACTTGACTTACAAAGCCAATAAAAGTCCCTGGGGAAAACTGGCCTCAAACTTGTCTACACAATTCCTGTACAGGGTTCCTGACCTGTGGTAAGTAAAGAATGTAACTTTCTTACAGGCCTAAGAGCCCCAGGTTTTATCTTAGAACCTCAAGAGGAGAGGATCAACCAACTCAGCTCAGCTTTAAAAAAAGTCTTATCTAAGATTCCTTCTATGGAACAAAATTCCATCAAAGCCAACTTAAAAGCCTATGTAAAAAATAATTACTCTTGTTGAACTGTACACAAATGATTAGGCCAAGTACAATAAAGCAAAGCAGTCCTACCATGATTTGTCTTTGGTAAAAATGGGAAACTGGAGAGAGAAAAATTGTTTCAAAAACTATAGCATACCTGTTGTTAGATTTTAGACTTGCCTAATGTTTTTCAATTTTTGTTATTTTCTACATTTTGGACCAAATTCTAAATTTTCTTGGCTACAAGTCTTCAAACCAATGTTTTCCATTTTTTCCTTCTTTTTTTCCCATATTTTTCTCATTTGGAGTCACCAAAATCCAGGCCATGCTTTCAAAAAGCCCTGCAAACTGAAGCTAGACAACTTAAACTTCACAAGAAAATAACAGCAACCTATTTACATATATAAGCCACTTTCATACCTGCCTACTGATGTGTGGACTTCAGAGTAATGTGGCCAATATTGATATTCCAGAATTGTTCTTTTGTTTGTTGTTGTTTTTCTTCCTTCCTCCTCCTATTTTCTCTTCATAGGACATGAGACTTCACAACTTGCTAAAAATGAGCCTGCCTAATAACTTGAAACCTACCTGTCTAGGAATAAACCATTCTTTCCATGAGAGAGCAGATGAAACCTGAGACCAGAAACTCATTTCCTTCTAAAATACTTATTCCAAAAAATTTTATTTAAAAAAAAAGGAGGGAAATGTGAAAGAAAAGTAATCTTGGGGCCCCCAAATCACTAAGCTAAAACGAAAAGTCAAGCTGGGAACTGCTTAGGGCCAATCTGCCTCCCATTCTTTCAAAGTCACCCCTCTGCTCACTGAGATACATGCATATCTGATTGTCTCCTTTGGAAAGGCTAATCAGAAACTCAAAAGAATGCAACCATTTGTCTCTTATCTACCCATAACCTGGAAGCCCCCACAAGCTTTGAGTCTTCCTGCCTTGCTTTGAGTTGTCCTGCCTTTCCAGATAGAATCAATATTGATGGCCGGGCGCGGTGGCTCAAGCCTGTAATCCCAGCACTCTGGGAGGCCGAGACGGGCGGATCACGAGGTCAGGAGATCGAGACCATCCTGGCTAACACGGTGAAACCCCGTCTCTACCAAAAAATACAAAAAATTAGCCGGGCGAGGTGGCGGGCGCCTGTAGTCCCAGCTACTCGGGAGGCTGAGGCAGGAGAATGGCGTGAACCTGGGAGGCGGAGGTTGCAGTGAGCTGAGATCCGGCCACTGCACTCCAGCCTGGGCGACAGAGCGAGACTCCGTCTCAAAAAAAAAAAAAAAAATATTCATATTGCATATGTTGATTGATGTCTCATGCCTCCCTAGAATGTTTAAAACCAAAGTGTGCTCTGACCACTTTGGGCACTTGTTGTTGGGACCTCCTGAGGCTGTGTCACAGGTGCGCATCCTCGAGCTTGGCAAAATAAACTTTCCAAATGAACTGAGACCTGTCTCAGATTTTCAGGGTTCACATTTTCTTGATCAGTAAGACTTTTCTCCTACAGTGAGGCAGCAGAGTCAATTGGTTAAAACATTAAGTAGAACATCCTGAGACTAGCTTTGTTGCTTACTATTCCATCATTAGAACACTAAAACAAAAGATGCCAATCCTTAAGCTGATATGTAAAAATAAATCCCAAAATTATTTTTTAAATGTTTCAATGGAGCCATAAATGTTTAGGAAATATAAAGGTAAATATTCATGTAATTTTTACATGGAGAAACAATTTCTAAGTAAAAGAGCAATGGAAGAAGTCATAAGGAAAAAAATCAACTTTACTATATAAAAATATAAAGCTAGGCCAGGCACGGTGGCTCATGCCTGTAATCCCAGCACTTTGGGAGGCCGAGGTGAGTGGATCACCTGACGTCAGGAGTTTGAGACCAGCCTGGCCAGCATAGTGAAACCCTGTCTCTACTAAAAATACAAAAAAATTAGCTGGGTGTGGTGGCAGGCACCTGTAATCCTAGCTACTTGGGAGGCTGAGGCACAAGAATCACTTGAATCTGTGAGGCGGAGGTTGCATTGAGCTGAGATTGCGCCACTGCACTCCAGCCTGGGCAACAGAGCGAGACTCTGTCTCCAAAAAGTAAAAATAAAATAAAAAAATATATAAAGCTAATGTGTATTAAAAGCAACATAAACAAATTTAAACTACAGGTGAAAAAATGAACTTTAAAAAATTTGCTACATATTACTAATGTTTAATAAATATCCTAAAGATACATCAGTACGTCTCACACACATAAAAAGAGATCATATAATATAATGACATCAATCATTAACATCACAACTGGAAAATGGGCAAAGGACACACAGTTTAGACAAGCAAACTTTTTGAAATAATTATGACACTTGCTCTCTCAATTTCTCGGACTCACTCAACTCACTCCAGTCCAGCTTCCTCACCCACAGCTAATTTTGATCAGGATGTTGGTCTTCATGTTGCCAAATTCTGTGCACTTTTTGCTCTTCGTCTTAGTCATTCAGTAGCATTCAACTCTGTTATCCACAGGAGCCTTTTGAAAACACTGTTTCCGGCCGGGCGCGGTGGCTCAAGCCTGTAATCCTAGCACTTTGGGAGGCCGAGACGGGCGGATCGCGAGGTCAGGAGATCGAGACCATCCTGGCTAACACGGTGAAACCCCATCTCTACTAAAAACTACAAAAAACTAGCCGGGCGAGGTGGCGGCGCCTGTAGTCCCAGCTACCTGGGAGGCTGAGGCAGGAGAATGGCATGAACCCCGGAGGCGGAGCTTGCAGTGAGCTCAGATCCGGCCACTACACTCCAACCTGGGCGATAGAGCTAGACTCCGTCTCAAAAAAAAAAAAAAAAAAAAAAAAAGAAAGAAAACACTGTTTCCTTGCTTGCTACCACCGCACCCTCCTGCTTTCCCTTTGATCTGGCTGCCACTGTGATTTAGACATGTGCTCACTTCTTCCTTCTATCAGCTCACAGCTGTTGGGGCTCCCCAAGGATCTAGACTAGTCTTCCTTTTCTACCTTTCCTTTGTCACTGGTCTTTGATCTTTTTCTTGAGTTCACCTGCTCCTGTGTAGTGCAGGCACTGGCACAGGCTCCTCCCTGCCAGTGACCTCATCCACGACCCTACTCCCTCATCTTTCTAATGGCTAATCATCCTTCAGTCACAGCAAAAACTGCATTTCCTCAGAAAGTCTTTCCTACCTCTCTGATTGGTTCAGGTTCCTGCCAGATGCTCTCTTGGGTTCCAGTACTTCTCCTCTGGGAAACTTATCACAACTGTAATTAATAATTTGGGTAGTTTTGTTCAGTGCCTCTCTTCTCCACTAGATTGTGTGCTGCATCATATCAAGGGCTATGCTTTACTCTCTGCTAGTACCCAGCACCTTGCCTTGTTCATGGCATGGGTTCATTAAATATATATTGAATGTACAGTATAAAGAATAAAAGAAAAGGAAATACCAAATGGTTATGAATGTTAATATTTAATTAGCAGTCAAAGATTCTGTAAAATAAAATAACAACATTTTACCGTTCAGGTTAGCAAAAAAAAAAAAATGTATTTTAACAATACCAACACTGGCAAGAGTACAGGGAGACAGGAACTATCATCCCTTACTGATGGGATTATAAATGTGTGCAGCCTTCTCAGAAAGCCTTGAGAAATATGTGCTAAGAAGCTTAAACTATTGGTGTCCAAGAAGATGTAAAAAAGAAAAAATAATAAGTTTAAAATATTCCCCTCGTTAGATCCAGCCATCTTATGTTGTTATGGGTTGAACTATATCTCTCCAAAAATCATAGGTTGAAATCCTAACCCCCAACAGCTCTGAATGTCACTGCATTTAGCTGTAGGGCTTTAAAGAGGTGATTAAGTAAAATGAGGCCATTAGGGTGAGCCCTAATCCAATCTGACTGGTGTCTTACAAGAAGAGGAAATTTGAACACATAGAGAGACAACAGAGTTGCTCACTCACAGAAGAAAGACCATGGAAAATCACAGCGAGAAGGCAGCCATCAGCAATCAAACAAGCGAGGCCCCAACAGAAGCCTTAATCTTGGACTTCCTAGCCTCCAGAACTGTAAGAAAATAAATTTCTCCCGTTTAAGCCACGCGGTGTGTGGTATTTTGTTATGGCAGCACTGGCAAACATATGTATATCTTTCTAGATATGCATACCTAGAAACTTCCTCTCAAATAATCAGAAATATGGTTAAAGATGTGTAAAGCTGCTAAGATACCTAAGATAAATCTGTATATATTAGTCCATTTACTAAATAAGTCAGTCATGGTAGTAGGTGCTGTGGATAGGATGGGGAGCAAAACAGTCTCTTAGAGATTGCATCTGCACAGGAGATAGATGTTTAACAAATAGGGCATGTGTCTGCGTCCTTGGATAAACGCTATAAAGGGGAGTTCAAGGTGCAATGAGAAGGTAGAATGGGGTAAACCTATATATATTGGGGTGGGTGTTAGGGGGGTAAGGAAGAAGGATCCAGAGAGAATTCTGTGAATGTGTGACCATTGAGCTACAAGCTGAAGGATGAGCAAGGGTTAGAGGACAAGGACTGCTTTCTGCCTGGAGATGAGCACCACATGGGCAGATCCACTGCCATGGAAGAAGCTTGCTGGCATAGTGGTGCTGGGGAGCACAGTGGACCAAGAGGAGCCAAGAGAGCTGGAATAAGGAGACATTGAGGGATTTCAAGTAGGGCAATATCCCAAGATTGGTAATGTTAAAACATATCAAACTCTTACCAAAGGTTTTCTTTGTGATGTGCTATTGTTTTCTTCCTTTTCCTTTTTTTTTTTTTTTTTTTTTTTTAGTATTTTTCATAGTTATATCTGGGTAGCATGTATTATATTGTCAGGAAAAAAAAATAATACATTAAAGTTTTGCAACTGGGAGTGAAATGGAAGTTTGTACAAATGTCCTTTTCCGTTAAGGAGCCTAAAAAGAATGGCAAGAGTTTGATCACAACACAAAGTGTGTACTTAAAACTCCCTACAGCAGATAGGTTTTCCAGTTTGTCTCTTTGCTTTGGCATATGACTTTGTGGAAAATGAGCTTAAAAGAGAACTGTAATTAGGACACGGAGAAGCTCCTCCTCTTTAAAAATGTTTACTTGCTATGTGAGTTCTATTTTTGGAATTTTATATGACCTCCTAAGGTAATTTTCCTCAATAAGACCGAAAACAATGTCCCAAATGGCTTAAAATAGCCTCACCTGTCTATCCCCTACTTTGTGAATCATGCTGTAGAACCTGGGTTGCTATCTTCTCCCACTCTGAGCTCACCCTGGGCTTCTGGGCTACCGCGTTGCAGCAGACACCAACTGAGGGACATGACTGCCCTGTACACCGACTCTCCTAATTAGAGTGCTCCAAACAGCATGACTCTTTCCCCTGTGGTCCCAGAACAACGATCTCCGTCAAAGAAAATCCCATGCACTCTCTATCCCCAAGTCATTGGTTCTCCTTTAAAAAGAAATTGGTTTTTAGGACAGTGAAACTATTCCGTGTGCCACTATAATGGTAGGTGCGTGCCATGATACATTTGTACAAACCCATAAAATGTACAACAGCAAGAGTGAATCCTAACGTGTAAAATATGGACTCTGGGTGATAATGATGTGTCAGTGTGGGTTCATCAACTGGAACAAATGTACCGCTCTAGTCAGGAAGGTTAATCATGGGAGAGGTATGCATATCTGGGAGTATGGGGGCTATGGAAAATCTTTGTACCTTCTACTCAATATTGCTTTGAGCCTAAAACAGATCTAAAAAAAGAAAGTGTGTGTTTTTGTTTTTTTTTTAAAGTGCCAATAAACCTACAAGGAAAGGTGGGGAGGGGGAGATTGGTTATGTAATATATTCACCTCAAGAGCTTAACTACTTGATGTTCTTTATTTTGGCTTTAATTGCAATCACCCTTCAATTGTATCCCTCCCACCTTGTAGTCAGTGGTTAACAGCATGATGAGACACAATGAGAAAGATCCAGGTGCTGGGATAATAAGACCCATATTGAGTCCTAGTGCACAGTATGTGCCTGGCACTCTGGGGCCATGTCCTTGATAGCTAACTTCAGAATAAAGTCTGCAAGGGAGTGATTCTTCCCCTTTTACAGATGAGGAAAATGCATCTTAGTGAGGCTAAGTCTTGCCTAAGACTTATGTGACTAGTGACTTTATTAGAGAGATAAAGTGACATGCCTAAGCATGTGACATCTGGTTCCTGGCTTAGCAATACTAAATCCTTTATCTTTAACAACAGCAACAACTTTATTCTATTTCCATGTGAAACTCCCTGTAAATATGACTTTTAACCATGTGCCAATTTAAACAGAATTCTATTATAAAGTTAGTAATAATAATCTATAGGTCTTTAGGAATTCATCTAAAAGAATTTTATATGAGGAGTATTTTATAACGTAGTCTAATGCCATCATCAGAGCCAGAGGACTACACATGAGTAGACTAGCTATACATGGAAACACTATCAGGGCAAACATTCAAATGTTCAACTGGTAAAATCATATTTCTTTTAGAAATAATAAAGATAAGCTTAGTAGCCATGTACTGTACATCCTTTTGGGAAGCCAAACAGTGTTTTAAACTAATCAGTAAAATAATTTTGTTTAATTGGGGAAATGAACAGACCCTGCTTGGTCACACTATTACACACTAAATCAATGCAAAACTGTCATCAACACCCTATCACAAGTTATACAGTGGCAAACAGAGGAGAGCTAGAAGAAGAAACTCCTGTGAGCTTTTAACACTTCACACCTTAGGCACTTGGAATCTTTTCCTAAAGCAAAATTCAAGGACTTGTCTTACTCATCCCAAAGCTGCAGTAGCCAAACTAAGCCCATCTAAACCATATGACACTGAGATCATAACCCCAAATGATGTTAAATTAGGTCATGGATAATAATGCTTTCCCTACTAGCTCTCCACTCTCTGGTGATGATGCTTGTTATGCAAATGTATTAGTCACCTTGGGCTGCCATAACAAAATACCATAACCTGAGTAGCTTATGCAACAGAAGTTTGTTTCTCACAGTTCTGGAGGGTAGGAAGTCCCAGATCTAGGCTCTGGCTAATTCAGTTCCTGGTGAGGGCTCTTTTCCTGGCTTACAGATGGCTGCCTTCTCACTGCACCCTGACATGACTGCTTTTTTTTAATGCACACATTGGGAGAGAGAGAGGAAGAATAAGCTCTCTGATGTCTCTTCTTATAAGGGTATTAATCCCATTAGGCCAGGACCCCACCCTCATGAACTCATCTAACCCTAATTATCTCTCAAAGGCTCCATTTCCAAATACCATCACATTGGAGATTAAGGCTTCAACATATGAATGGGGCACGGGGAAGCACAAACATTCAGTCCATAACAGAACATATGCTACCTGCCAATGTTCAATATAAAATTACCAATGATCTTCCCATTGTAATATAAAAGAGAAACATAAAAGACAATGAGGTAAAGGGAAAACGAAAAACTCTAGAATTTTGTGCAGTAATTAATTGAAGGCATCTGGAAAAAAATTTCCAAGTGTCAACACCTCTGACAGAGGAGGAGGAGGAGGTGCAGAGGGAGGAGATGGAAAGAGAGAAAGCATCTTATTAGGTATGTAAACTAAAAATAAAATCCTAAGCCCCCCATCAACTGAACAGACCCCCTCTTGGCCAAGGGGATTCCATAAAAACCTTAAAAACTTAGTTCTGAGCCATGACGGGACAGGAGGTTAGATGCGCCTCATTGTACTCCCTGTCGTGTATGGTTTAGACACAACAATTGACCAGCATTCATGTTAACATAGAGATCATAACACTGACAGAACAAAGTCTTTGTGGCAATAAGATACCTAATTATAAACAGAATCTAAGGCCATGCCAGGCAAGGGTTAAGTCGTGCACCCCTACACTTAAGAATAAACTATGTTCTGACTGCCACAAGGTTTTTACTTTCCTCTAGCAGCTAAACAAGCACCGGCCCTGACATATGCAGCATTAAAACAATTTGTAGCTCCATCACATGCTGACTAGCTGATTCTCTTGTTCCACCAGCCATTACTACAGTTTTGATTGGACAAGAGACTGATTTCAATAACTTTCTCCTAACAAGACTACCAACCATGGACTGGTCCTAGCCGGTTTATGGGGGCTGCACATTCACTCACCTTCCTGCCCTGAGAAGATCTTTTCATGAATAGGGCCTAACTGTAATATATTTAAATGTTAAGTCTCCATCCCAAAGTGAGCATGGGTCATACATGCTACATGCATGTTTGTTCAAAATTCCTGTGTCCACAGAACTGTGTCAGGACCACCTTCAGGAATATTCATAGCTCCTTCTATAAGCTGTTACATATGGATGTTTAGCCAACCTGTTCAGCATAAAGCTCCTACTCCTTACCCCTCCTCCTTTGAAGTGCCTGTCTCCAGTCTTTCTGGAGGCTATGCTTCTCAGGCTGTGGGATGGCCACCTTGCAGGCTGCAAGCTTTACAAGAAATAAAGTCCCCTCTCCTTTTCTAAATGTATACATTGTATACATTTAGTGTAAAAAAAACTTACTTTTTTAATAAATAAGTTAATAGGTACCAGGCACTGTCCAAAGCACTATATATATACATTACTTATCGAATATTCACAGCACCTTTATGAGGTCTGTACTATGATCGCCAATCCCATTTACATGTGGGGAACTGGAGGCAAAGAGAGTTCAAGCAGCTTGCTCAGAGTTATGCTGCTAGTAAATGAAGGACACAGGAGGCCAGCTCCAGAGCACTTGCTCCTGACCACTCCTCTCCGCTGCCTTTCTAGCAATTCCTCCACCTTGGCACCTAGAAGACAGAAAAGTCCACAGAACATTATGCTAAAAGCTCCCTATAGAGTTGTCACTGGTACCTGAAATTCTATCATTAGTTTCATTTCCTTGGATAAAGGAATTGCCTCCTATGAAAATTAAATTCAAATATAACCTGAAATACAAGAAGCCACTGCCAATCATGACACTTGATAGTATGTGTTCTCTCCCAGGGTTGTGAGAACTCCCCTAAGAGGGCCATGCCCCACCTGCCCTGTAGTGAGATACTATAAGAATGAGAGTGTAGCCAACTGAAAGTAGATCAACGATAAAAACTAAAATTACAAACGTCTTTCATCATTTTAAAGTGAGAGCATAGAGGGAGAATATACAATGGAGAAAGGTAAGTTTATTAAAAAAAAAAGACAGCTGAGTGCAGTGGCTCACACCTGTAATCCCAGCACTTTGGGAGGCCAAGGCGGGCAGATCACCTGAGGTCAGGAGTTCAAGACCAGCCAGGCTAACATGGTGAAATTCCATCTCTACTAAAAATACAAAAATTAGCCAGGTGTGGTGGTGCATGCCTGTAGTCTTGGCTACTCAGGAGGCTGAGGCAGGACAATTGCTTGAACCCCAGAGGCAGAGGCTGTAGTGAGCCGAGATCTCACCACTGCACTCCAGCCTGGGCAACAGAATGAGACTTCATCTCAAAAAAAAAAAAAAAAAAAAAAAAAGAAGCAGAAAGAAAGGAAAAAGAAAAAGAAAAAGAAGAAAAAAAAAGAAGGCATCACACTACCTGACTTCAAACTATACTGTAAGGCTGCAGTAACCAAAATAGTATGGTAACAGGTAACAGGTACCAAAACAGACACATAGACCAGTGGAACAGAATAAAGAAGTCAGAAATAAGACCACAGTTATATAACCATCTGATCTTTGGCAAATCTGACAAAAACAAGCAAGGGGGAAAGGATTCCCTATTTAATAAATGGTGCTGGGAAAACTGGCCAGCCATATGCAGAAAACTGAAACTGGACTCCTTCCTTATACCTTTTACAAAAATTAACTCAAGATGGATTAAAGACTTAAATGTAAATCCCAAAACCATAACAACCCTAGAAGAAAACCTAGGCAGTACCATTCAGGACATAGGCATGGGCAAATACTTCATGATGAAAACACCAACAGCAATTGCAATAAAAGCCAAAATTGACAAATGCGATCTAATTAAACTAAAGAGCTTCTGCACAGCAAAAGAAACTAGCATCAGAGTGAACAGACAACCTACGGAATGGGGGGAAATGTTTGCAATCTACTCATCTAACAAAAATCTAATATCCAGAATCTACAATGAACTTAAACAAATTTACAAGAAACAAACAAACAAACCCATCGAAAAGTGGGCAAAGGATATGAACAGACACTTCTCAAAAGAAGACACTAAAGCAGCCAAACAAACATATGAAAAAAGCTCAACATCACTGATCATTAGAGAAATGCAAAATCAAAACCACAATGAGACACCATCTCACACCAGTCAGAATGGCGATTATTAAAAAGTCAAGAAACAATAGATGCTGGCAAGGCTGTGGAGAAATAGGAATGCTTTTACATTGTTGGGGGGAATGTAAATTAGTTCAACCATTGTGGAAGACAGTGTGGTGATTCCTCAAGGATCTAGAACAAGAAATACCATTTGATCCAGCAATCCCATTACTGGGTATATACCCAAAGGAATATAAATCATTCCACTATAAAGACACATGCACACATATGTTTAGCGCAGCACTATTTACAATAACAAAGACATGGGACCAACACAAATGCCTATCATTGATAGAGTGGATAAAGAAAATGTGGTGCATATATACCATGGAATACTATGCAACCATAAAAAGAATAAGATCATGTCCTTTGCAGGGACATGGATGAAGCTGGAAGCCATCATTCTCAGCAAACTAACACAGGAACAGAAAACCAAACACTACATGTTCTCACTCACAAGTGGGAGTCGAACAATGAGAACACATGGATCCAGGGAGGAGAACAACTCACACACTGGGGCCTATCAGAGGGTTGAGGGCCAGGGGAGGGAGAGCATTAGGATAAATACCTAATGCATGCAGGGCTGAAAACCTAGATGACAGGTTGACAGGTGCAGCAAACCACCATGGCACATGTATACCTATGTGACAAACCTGCACGTTCTGCGCATGTATTCCAGAACTTTAAAGAAAAAAGAAAACATCTTGGGTGTACATCGGTAGAAACTTATTCTATATCCTTCAAACTATATCATGTGGGCAAGTACATACGGTGCCTTCCCTGGAGCATAGAAGAAGCACTGTGAAAGCCCATCTGGAGTTACAAAAGCCCTGGGCCAATAAACTCAGTTTCTTCTCCCAAAGATCTTTCATTTAGCACAATCTTCCCTTCCATGAGCCCCAGACTACATAGAACAATGTTAAGAGAACCATGTTAAGCTGAAGGAGATGATGACTAGAAAGCTAAACAGACTAAACGTATTAAAAATGCACTTCCACAGAATAAATACATGACAGGGAAACTGTTTTACTTCAGTTTTGTATTCATGTGATGTTGGAGAGAGAAGGCAAGTCAGTTTAATAACAAGAGAAACTTTATATTACGTTTCTTTCACTGAGGACAACAGAACGATAACGTCGGATTTCTTTATTCACGTTAATTCAGCAAACACAGGTTCTAATGAGTCTGGAGAAAAAGTAGCATTCTATAAAAAGGCCTAAGCTTTTCCCTTTGTTGTACCTCATTCTTTCTGCCAAAATGTGTATTTTCTACTAGACTGATGGTTCCACAAGTGTGGGGACTGGGCATGTCTTCTTTCACCCTGTGATACTCGGACAATGTTCGGCTCACAGTAGGTGTTCAATAAATATGTTACATAAATTAATGTTGATCATTGTGGTTTTGTGTGAATCATGAGACTGATGAAGATGTATTAGAAACTACATTCAAGGAGAAGTGGGGAAAAAAAGAAACCACATTCAAAGTAGGCAAGGGGGAAAGCTCTTCTCCTCCTATGCATATAATACTGAATGTAATATTGATGGTTATCGAGTATTAAAAGGTTGAGAGAGGGAAGGGCCTTAGAGCAGCTGGGAGAGAAGAAAAAAGTAAGGATACGAGTAAGCTTTTCTCTTTAAGGTATTTTCATTAGCTCAAAGCAGACGAAAAATTGAAAACCAAATTGTTCCTTAAAATAAGAATATATATATATATATTTTAGACAAGGTCTCATTCTGTTACCCATGTTGGAAAGCAGTGCCATGACCACCATTCACTGCAGCCTCAACCTCTTGGGCTCAAGTGATCTTCCGCCTCAGCCTTCCAAGTAGCTGGGACTATGGGAGCACCACCACACCCTGCTATTTTTTTTTTTTTTTTGGAGAGACGGAGTCTTACTATGTTGCCCAGGCTGGTCTCAAACTCCTTAGTTCAAGTGATCCTCCTGCCTTGGCACCCCAGAGTGCTGGGATTCCACGTGGGAACCACGGCACCGCACCAAAAGTAAGAATATTTGATTACATTTTAGAGATAGAAAGAGTTAAGTATTCAAGTATAGATTCACTTATACATATACAGCATTATGTACATAAAGAATGAAGTATTAGACTTCCCAACTACTTTCCAGGACTCTGCCCATTGACCTCTGGTTCCTCTGATTTGTGCTCTATGCTTACTGTTTCTCCATTCTATTCAGTCATATTTTTAACTTCTTTAATCCAGCAATTTTTATTCTGCATGTTAGTCTAATAATTATGGAATTCATTGCTGACTCAGAGAATCTAAACAGATTAATTCAGGCAAATGCCCGAAGCAGGGATGAGCAGATAAAGATGTCACAAGGACACAGTTTACAAATGTTATACATAATAGATGCTGTGATTCCACAGATTAAGGCAAACAACATTGTAACCTAAAAGTGAATTATGTAAATAGGGTAACTATCTCCGTTTTAAAAGCCCTATAGATGCTAACGTTTATTCAAGGAACTAGTAAACTATGTTTCTTTTTTTTTTTTTTTTTGAGACGGAGTCTCGCGCTGTCACCAGGCTGGAGTGCTGTGGCCGGATCTCAGCTCACTGCAAGCTCCGCCTCCCGGGTTCACGCCATTCTCCTGCCTCAGCCTCCCGAGTAGCTGGGACTACAGGCGCCCGCCACCTCGCCCGGCTAGTTTTTTGTAGTTTTTAGTAGAGACGGGGTTTCACCGTGTTAGCCAGGATGGTCTCGATCTCCTGACCTCGTGATCCGCCCGTCTCGGCCTCCCAAAGTGCTAGGATTACAGGCTTGAGCCACCGCGCCCGGCCTGTTTCTTTTTTTGTTTTCACATTTCCTGTGGCTCCAAGGGGCCATTGTAATAAATAGTAAATTACGGTTTTTGCTTTTGTTTATCCCTGTTCTCACATCTGGAAACTGGAAACTAATATACTCCCGGTTCACACAGCCTGCTTATTGTGGAACATAGATTAAAATGAGAGGCAATAAGTAGGTGTCTATTTTATAACAGAACATGAAAGGTCAGAGGTAGAAGGGTTCTTAGAGATCACTCAGTCCAACACCCCCATCTTTTTCACTTTAGCAACCTGAAGCTGAAAGAAGCGTTGAAGATTGCCCTTTGTCCCTGAGTACGCATTTGGCAAGGGATCTATTTTGAAATATTTGTGTCTCAAAGAATTCTCATTCCTCAAACTTGCTGATCACCAGGAGTAACAGAGGTTGCCTTATACACTTTCACATGTCTTATAGACATTATGTGTCTGGGAAGCCTGAAGTTAAAAATAAAATAATATTACCCCAAACAAAACTTACTTGGTTCTGGGGTTGGCAACAGCAGGGGATTGGGAAACTATCCTCTGGTAGCTGACATTTGATGTGACTTACAAAAAAGAAAAGCTGTATTATTGCTGTGTAACTGTGAAGCGGAGGACACACATGTCTACTGTGGAGCCTTCTAGCATCACAGGAGAGCAGAGAGAACAGCCACCTGTACCTGCCACTGAGTCCACAGCTGACCAAGCCCAACCATTCCCCTCTTGGGAGCTTTTCTGCATCTTGTGCCCCAGATACCAGGTGCTCTGCCTAGCCATAACAAAACAGTGCCGAGGGCAGGAGAATGTTAGCTCCCTCTCCCATCTAGAAACCAAATGGCCTCCCTGAAAGAAAAGCAAGTATGTCAAATGTCTCAAAGGTAGTGACTTGTTATGTGGGATCCCCAGTTCCTTAGAAGGTCTACCAAAGAGTGGAACAATTTTCAGTATTTTAAATGGAAATCACACATTGAGCCACAAGGCTACACAGACTAAGTATAGCATTAAGTTTCTTTCCTTTGGCTTAAATTCTGTCACTCAGTGGGATTATCTCAGTCTTATCAGGAGCTCTGGAGAGTGGTTAAAGATATCTCAGATAACTAAAAATGAAGAAATCATTACCCATTAGATGAAAATCAGGTCCCTTGAAAGATAAGATGGAATAATAAGAGAGATTTCTGTGGGTATGAGAAAGACTTGGAAGTACTGGTTTTAAACCAAAGAAAACTTTATATCCAAAGACTCCTCAAAAAATTATTTAAGAGAAACCCCCTCCCCTATTCCAGCTCTCCCCTCTGGTTCCATGACAATCACTCACTGGGCAGGGCAGGGAGGTTTTCCTGTGACTGGTGGCTTGTGGTCGGTGGCGTTCCCGGAGTCCTCTCTGATCCTCCTCTCTCCAGCTGTGGCCCCAGAAGCTGCTCATCCATTTGGCAAAAGACACATCATCATCATCATCATCTTTGTGCTCCATGTAAAGGTGATGCCAAATATTGAAGGCCTGCCCCTAAATCCGACAGAGGGAAATATCACCCAACAGGGCTGACAATGAAACTCAGGATCTCCCCAAAAGACAAAATGAAACTGGTCTTTTTAAAATGGTCTCCGATACTGGCATCCTTAAAGGAGAAAGATTTACTAAACAACCACTTCATCATCAGGCAGCCTTGGGCAATGTCTATTTATAAATTGTGCAGCCCACATTCCCCTCCCCTTGTCTTTTTAAATTGAGAGGCTTTCTAATCCTTCCATTGCTGGGGCTTGTGCCTCACAGCCTAAGGGTGGGAAGCAGAGTCCACTGCCTGGTTTTCCCTGTGCTTTGCTGCCAATGACATGTGATGGCATCTCCAGCTGTCAATGATGATGGAGCATGACCCTCACAATATGCCTGTCAGCTCCAGGCAAGCTCTGAAATGGGGCCACATACAAGGAACACACTGACCACAGCTTGCCAGGTAGCCAGCTGTTGCCATGTCATATCTAGAGCTAGATACTCTCCATATAAAATGATATTGATATAAAATCCAGCTCCTGGATCAAAACGAGTAGTTTTTAAAATTGAGGTATTACTTATACATGTACAAATGTAAATAATATACATGTAAAATGTACAAATCATAAGTGCACAGCTTGATGGATTTTTATACACGTATACCCCTGTGTTACCACCACCATGCAGGTAAAGACATAGAACACTGCCAGCACCCCAATTGGCTCCATGTATCCCCCTTCCAATCCATACTCCCTTCAAAAGTTTACCATTAATGATCTGTGTCACCTTGTTTTTGAATTTACTTTCAATGCATTACACAGTATGCATTATCCTATGTTATTCAACATTATGTCAGTGAGATATACCCATGTTTTTGCAGTAACAGTAGTTGATGCTGTGTGTAGTATTGCATTGCATCAACATGCCACAATTTTTAAAAATTCAGTCTACCAGTGATGGTCATTTTAGCCTACCATTTAGGTTTTTTCTAGTCGGGGCTTTTGTAAATAAAGTTTATATAAATTTTATAGTCCCTGTCTTTTAGTGGGCATTTGGGCATTTTTTTCAAGGTAAAGAGAATATTATGTTTATGGAACTCCTACTTTGCATCAAGTATGGAGCCGCCAAGTATTCCATATATGCTCATTTTCTTTTCTTCTTTTCTTTTCTTTTCTTTTTTTTTGAGATGGAGCCTTGTCCTGTTGCCCAGGCTGCAGTGCAATGACAGGATCTCGGCTCACTGCAACCCCCACCTCCCGGGCTCAAACGATTCTCCTGCCTCAGCCTCCTGAGTAGCTGGGATTATGGGCGCCTACCACTACGTCCAGCTAATTTTTGTATTTTAAGTAGAGACGGGGTTTCACCATGTTGGCCAGGCTTGTCTCAAACTCCTGACGTCGTGATCCACCTGTCTCGGCCTCCCAAAGTGCTGGGATTACATGCATGAGCCACCACGCCAGACCCCATATATGCTAATTTTCTTATAACAACCCTGTGACTGGGAGATCTGTATGACATTTTATTGATAAGGAAGTTGAGATGCAAATAGATCACCCCTTGCCAAAGTGAAATTAATACTAAGTGGTAAAGCCAAGTTTGAAGTGGGCAATAGAAAAACAAAGTCCAGGCTCTTTCCACCATCCTGACAGTATTTCAAGAGAACTTGGAGAAGTCTTGCATTTTCAGTCAGGAATTCTTGGCCATTTGCCATACGAAAATCCTTCCTTGAGCTGCAAAAAGATAAGCTTGGTAACTGTGACCAATGTTTGTAGAGCATGGTATCACAACTTTTATGTTACTAAGGAAAAGTAGCCAAAGCTTAACATATCTTGTAACATTTTTATTTTTTGCAAATGGCCAAGACTTCCTGTGTTATCACAACTCATTGCTGGAGGAATTAAGCACATCCTGTGGGACTTCACTGGAACAGGACTTTTTGGAAGAGTGTGCCTAATTTCCTCCAGACTGCACCCCATATGCCTTTTCTATTTTCTTTCTCAGTTTTACTTTGTATCCTTTCAACATAATAAATCTTATCCATGAGTACGACTATATATGCTGAGTTCTAGCAAATCCCCAAACTGGGATGACAGCTACTATCACAAGTAGGATTTGCTAAAAAAACAACCCAAATCACTGAAATATGGCTAAAGCAGGGTTTGGGAAAAGGGAGGATGAAGAGGACATGATGGTGAATCTTCAATGCCCAGTGGCTACCTAGCCATCTGTAGTACGAATCAGCTGCTGAGATGATGTCTATTGTGAGAGGTAAAAGTTACCTACAGAATTCAAAATAACAGACTCAACCCCAGGACAACTGGCTCATTAGATTCCCTGGATACTTTTGGCCACGGGTAGCTAAAATGAAGGGATTAAAAAGTGCAGCCTGGCTGATGCCTTTGGGTTTTGCTCTCTCCTCTAGATGAGAAGAGAAAGGGCCCAAACATTCCCAAAACACATTTTGCATGGGCCACAAATGTTAAAAGTTTGCATTGCTTTCTCTTCCAAGTGGGAAGGAAGAGAAAGCAATGCAGACTTCTACCATTTTTGTTAAGTCAGTTCCAAGAGCTAGAACAAGACTTTAGACAAACCAGCAAGAAAGGGGAGTGGGGGGAATAATACCCCATCGCCTGGTACAGCAGCCCCTTGCATTCCAACTAGAAATCTCTCAGCAGGTATAATGTAAGTCATACATGCTCAATTTACCACTGTACTACTAGGAGTTTGAGAAAACCTGCAATGAAAAAAAAAAAGAGATTTTTAAAAAATGGCTTCTATTTTGTGGCTATTGCACCTGAGTGAACATATGACAAAAACTGATGTAAAATATTATATGCTGATCATTTCATAAATGCTTGAGGGATTACCCCAGTTAGGGAAAGTGACTCTGTAAGAAATATTAGGAGAATATGCACCTCTTGATTTTTGTTGCTAGTAGATGAATTACAATGTAAACTCTGAGTATTTAAATACTGAAATCTCCATAACTGATTATTTTGCTATAATTTTGGCCTGTTGGAGCCTACGGGAAAAGGTAGACAACATAGAAGGATAGTGCATCTCCACTGGAAAAAACACCTTTTGAGTTTTAAAAAGCGGTTTTTAGTTTGCTAATAAGTTCTTATAAAATCAGGTGTCTGTCTGACCCTCAGAGGCTAGTGATTTTCCAGCCTAATGTGCTTATTTTGGAGCGGGTCAATTGGACTCTAAACCTGCCAATATAAAAAGGGCTTAGAAAACACGTCTTGTCAACTGGACTTGGAATACAATTGTTTGGCCCTGTATCTTCTTGGCTTTGCTGCTGCTAAAGAAGAAAAGTTGCTAGCTAGTTTGGAATCCTGAAGTCACAGATCCTAACTGCCTGGAGCTTATGCGAAGCTGAAACTTGATACTGTCTGTGAGGGACTGTTTCAATCTCTGAAGACAGGCATAGGCTCAAGGAACAGAACTCAGTCTCTGGAACTATTGCAGGTTTGTTTACAACACTCCTCTGTGGGGCCATAAACTATGCTATCACATGGCTCACTTGCAGATGCCTACGGGAAAGCGTTTGTTCTTTGATAGGACCATTTGAAACGGAACTAGTTGCACCAGAAATGATTGATCCCAAGAACCCTGTCAAAAGCTGCAAGCTGGGGGAGAGCACATCGCAGAGAGTGGGACCCCTCCATCCACTCCTGACAGATAGGGCTCTTGACCCATTCTAGGGATAGCTTACTGCTATTAATTTGTGTTCAGCTTGCCAGAGTATTTTGAAATTTGCAATGATGGATTGATAGTCTGACTCTTCTTTGCTCACCTCTCTTCTTAGTTAGGCAGTTTGATTGCTAAATGCAGCTGCTCCTAGACAGAAATTGATATTTTCTAGGCTGCTTCCTGAATAAATAATCAGGACAAAAGGGATAGGGTAATGTAAACACAGTCTGAACATTTTTTAAAATTCAGGATTTTGTCCTAGCCCATTCTGAAACATGATGTGGTTTTTCTGGTTGTTACATGAAACAGTGATTTTCTATGTAAATCATTTTGTCCCTCTAACACCCAACCCTTCCTACCCTTCCTCATAAAAGGTCTAGATAAGAATAAACAATGGCTGGTGAAGTTATGATTTCTGAATGAATCACACTGTTGTGTAATAGCAAAGAAGAAAAAAACTCGGCACCTGGGGCAGGAGAAAGAGGACATTAATGATCTGTTTTTTCAGAACTGCTCCTGAACACCAATGCTGCCTTTCCAGGATGCTGTGAGGGCTTGAATTCAAACTGACTGCTGAGCCTATGATCACACCCAACAGTACTGATTATGAGAGAGCAGCAACTGGCCCCAGCTCCTCTAGCTTCCAAGAACACCTCCAGATATTGTCCACGCTTATGAGCAAAACTGACAGAAACAAACTGCCTTCAGGCAGTCCTACTAAAACAAAGAACTTAACTGAATTATTTAGACTGGACAGGGAAACTGTGGGCTGAAGTCCTCACAGTGGGAAGCCATACTGGGAGCTCCGCTAACCTGTGCTACCTGACTAACGCATGTTTTCACGGGGTAACTGAATTTGAATTCTTCGTTTCTAAGAATGCTCCCTGGGATTGTACTTCCTGTGTAAATATCTTGACTATCATGGCCTGCCTCAGCCCAAGAAGGCATGCAGGTCAGCTTCAATTTACTACCCAGAGATGTGCTGTGCTTGAATTGATGCCTCCGGCTAGGTTAAAAAAGGTTAATACAAAAACGTAAGGAGAAAGCCACCTGGCTTCCTAAAATTAACCTTTATAGCTAATGGGATTTGTTTTAATTGGCTAAATCCAAGACCTCCGGATTTTAAGTAAAGTCAATATTCAGGTTAGTTTCATACTGTGTCGTGGGACCCTACTGATAATAATTTTGCTATAAAATGCCTTGACCAAGGAGATCAGCTACACAGAAAATGGTTAACATAGCAGGCCTGAAACTGCTGATCCTTAGAAGGACCGGCTTGCAAGATTAGCCCTTAGCTGGCTTCTGGGAACTTGGCTGGTAAACAGTTCTTGCAGTAACATAACATTTTCCTTAAATTATAAGAGTGGTCTAAATTGTTTGCCCGACCAATGTGGTTTATGCTGAACAACTGACTTTCTTCTGCAAATCTGGAGTTTGTGTATGTGGTAGGCAGAGTGTGCCGACCTGACCAACACCCAGGAAATATCTGGGGTACCGAGTCTCTATTAAGCCTCCACAGTAAACACTTGCCTTGCACATGTGCCACAACTCGTTGCTGGAGGAATTAGGTGTGCACTTTGTAACTCCACTGGGAGAGGACTCTTGGAAGCTTCAGCCAGATTTCCTCCAGACTTGCCCTATGCAACTTTTCTCTTTACTTGTTTCGCTTTGTATCCTTGCACTATAATAAATCTTAGCCATAAGTACAACTATATGCTGAGCCTTGTCAGTCCTTTTTAGCAAGTCAAGAACCTAAGAGTGGTCCTGGGGAACCTCCTAATACTGGAATGAAAGGGAACTCTTCAAATCTTTAACCAAAAATTATCCCAAAACAACAAGATGTAAATACACCCCAGAAAGAAAAAAAGATTTCGCCGGGCGCGGTGGCTCAAGCCTGTAATCCCAGCACTTTGGGAGGCCGAGACGGGCGGATCACGAGGTCAGGAGTTCGAGACCATCCTGGCTAACACGGTGAAACCCCGTCTCTACTAAAAAATACAAAAAAAGCTAGCCGGGCGAGGTGGCGGGCGCCTGTAGTCCCAGCTACTCGGGAGGCTGAGGCAGGAGCATGGCGTAAACCCGGGAGGCGGAGCTTGCCGTGAGCTGAGATCCGGCCACTGCACTCCAGCCTGGGCGACAGAGCGACACTCCGTCTCAAAAAAAAAAAAAAAAAAAAAAAAAAAAAGAAAAAAAGATTTCGACTACATTATAGAAAATGAGACTTCCAACTCCATTTCTTCCCTAGCTAAGCCTATTTCTTCTTTAAAAATATGAGGAAAAATAGCTCCCTACTCTGCCTACGCTAAGGTTCTTAAAAACAAACATGGGGCAGCAAAAATCAACAGCAGAAAGTGTCAAGTCTTTCAGCACTGGGAGAGAAGCTCTTCTAGGCTTTCTTGGGAGCCCTGGCCTGAGGGGAGGCTCCAGCCCACCCTTGAAGCCCAGACACCTGCTTCCCTAGCAAGGGCCCTGGGCACCTGCCTTGAGGAGTTGCTGCTGGGGACATGTACCAAAGGGAGTTGCCCTTTTGACCCTGCACCTTTTTGAGCCTACAGGATGTGTGCAAAAGCTGCCAACAGTTGCACCTTCTGAGCTGAGAGTTTGAGTATTTTCTTATCATGCTGAATGTGAAAAAAATACCTTCTCTTAGAGAATAGGAAGTTTGTGGTGTATGTATTCTCATAAAGTGACCAGACATCGTGGGTGCCCAGGTAATCAGTGAAAATGATCCTTGGGCTGTCAAGTGGCTTCTCAGTGCCCTCTCTCTTAGGAGACTATGCAATGATGAGAAAATGATTTTCCCTTTATTTATTTTATTTATTTATTTTTATAGAGACGAGGTCTCACTATGTTGCCCAGGCTGGTCTCGAACTCCTGGGTTCAAGCAATCCTCCAACCTCGGCCTCCCAAAGTGTTGAGATTATAGGAGTGAGCCACCACGCCCACCCAATTTTCCTTTTATTTATTTCATTTTCCCAGTGCCATGCCTCTGTGGCAGTAGTAACTTATTTTTTTTAATTTCAATTTTTTTTTTTCCTTAACAGTTAAGGGAAGGCATCATTGTTCATACTGATTTCAGGTTTGACTGAACTGGTCTCATTCTAGAAAGGAAATGCTATGTCCAGAAGAGCTAAACTGCTACATCTTCTTTTCTTTTTTTAATGGCCAAAATACATCAATGGTTTTGAGTCAGTTTTTACTTCCCAGAAAGCAGTGCTTAAATACTTGAAACTGTGTGCTATGTTCTATTCAATGACCTGATTGCCAGAATCTTGTTTAGTGGCAATGTGTCATAGTATAATCATTCATTTCCATGTATGTTATCACGTTATACTGTGAAGTTTGCCACTCTTTTGAGGTGGTCATCAGACACACCTTTTTTAACCAAGCGTCCTGAAGCATGTCTCTAAGGGTATATCACCATTATTTTTTATTCTAAAAAGCCATGAAGCATGTATTATAAGAACTGTTTTTAAACTATACCACTAGTGGTGTTAAAAAAAAAAAAAAGGAGACAAAAGTATGTTTTCAGAGATTTGCCTACAAAATATTGGTTATATAAATATCCAGTTACCTAGGCCGGGCGCGGTGGCTCAAGCCTGTAATCCTAGCACTTTGGGAGGCCGAGACGGGCGGATCACGATGTCAGGAGATCGAGACCATCCTGACTAACACGGTGAAACCCCGTCTCTACTAAAAACTACAAAAAACTAGCCGGGCGAGGTGGCGGCGCCTGTAGTCCCAGCTACTCGGGAGGCTGAGGCAGGAGAATGGCGTGAACCGGGAGGCGGAGCTTGCAGTGAGCTGAGATCCGGCCACAGCACTCCAGCCTGGGTGACAGCGCGAGACTCCGTCTCAAAAAAAAAAAAAAAAATAAATAAATAATAAATAAATAAATAAATATCCAGTTACCTTAGCATTAAGCATCATTAAATTCTTCAGGATTTTGGTTAATGGTGGGCTTCATAATACTGTTAGACATTGGAAGAGGTTTTGAAGAGCCAATAAATCATCTCTTCCACAACAGACCTTCAAACACAGCCCTTACTCTCATCTGCCAAAGATGAAATCTGTGCAGCTTTGTCTCCAGAAATGTTATTAGTTGGTTGACCTCTCAAGGTCTCTTCAATCCCGAAGGCACCAATTATCCTAAAACAGATGAGCTACTACTGTTAAAATTTACTACTATGTAAAAAACTTTTTGGGAGGCCAAGGCGGGCGGACCATGAGGTCAGGAGATTGAGACCATCCTGGCTAACACGGTGAAACCCCGTCTCTACTAAAAATACAAAAAAATTAGCCGGGCGTGGTGGCGGGCGCCTGTAGTCCTAGCTACCTCCTGGGAGGCTGAGGCAGGAGAATGGCATGAACCCGGGAGGAGGAGCTCGCAGTGAGCCGAGATCATGTCACTGCACTCCAGCCTGGACGACAGAGCAAGACTCCGTCTCAGAAAAAAAAAGCCACTTTATCAATCCAGTTCATCAGTGTGCTATACTTCAGAAAAGGCTTCCTTTCAGTTATTAACTGCAATGTCACAGAATCTAAAGGTAATGTCTCAGCACTTCTGTTGAGTCTACAAGCCTCGCCATAAGAAGTGATCCAGCCGGGCGCGGTGGCTCAAGCCTGTAATCCCAGCACTTTGGGAGGCCGAGACGGGTGGATCACGAGGTCAGGAGATCGAGACCATCCTGGTCTACACGGTGAAACCCCGTCTCTACTAAAAAATACAAAAAAAAAACTAGCCGGGCGAGATGGCGGGCGCCTGTAGTCCCAGCTACTCGGGAGGCTGAGGCAGGAGAATGGCGGGAACCCGGGAGGCGGAGCTTGCAGTGAGCCGAGATCGCGCCACTGCACTCCAGCCTGGGCTACAGAGCGAGACTCCGTCTCAAAAAAAAAAAAAAAAAAAAAAAAGAAGTGATCCAAACAAGAACTGGGGGAATTCAGAGTCCTGGGTGCCTCATATTTGACAGGGACAAAATGTTGCAATTTACAATAAAGAAGAGGATCATCATACACATAAAGATAACTGACAAAAGACAACATTTAGGAAAATAAATGCAAAAACTAAAGTTTGTGTCAAAAAATAATGTGAAGTTTTCAGACTATTAAAACAAAAAAACTTAAATGAAGCTCCATAACAATCTTTTCTGAGGATCAAACGTCATATGTTATTAGTAGGAATAAGGTCTTTATGGAAAGGTATATGGCAACACGCATTTAAAAGCTTTAAAAAATTTTTGCATCCTTTGACCCAGAAATTTCTCTATTTTTTACAAGTAGATACTAAACATACAACGATGTTTGTTCATATAACGTTATTTAAAATGGCTAAAGCTTGTAAGATGTGGAAATATCTTAAAAGTACAACAACTGGAGATCAGGCTAATACATTATATTTTTACAATAGAATTCTATGCAATCATCAACAATCATAGGATTTAATGACACAGGAAACTTCTCAAAATAAAATAGGTGACAAAATAAAATACAATACAGGGTGATAATTAATTTTATGTGTCAGCTTGCTGGTCTATGGTGCCCAGATATTTGATCAAACATTAATTCTGGATGTTTCTGTGAGGATGTTTTTGATGAGATTTACATTTAAATAGGTGGAATTTGAGTAAAGCAGATTTCCCAATTAGTTGAAGGCCTGAATAGAATACAGATTAACTGCCCCAGCAAGATAATCAAGAAATAGACCCACATGTATTTCTAGCTGAATTTTGGAAAGAGTACAAAAGCAATTTAATGGAGGAAGGATAGCCTTTTCAACAAATGGTGTTGGAGCAATTGAACATCCACAGATTTAAAAATGCGTCTTCAGCCTCGTGCAGTGGCTCATGCCTGTAATATCAGCAGTTTGGGAGGCCAAGGCAAGAGGATCACTTGAGCTCAGGAGATTGAGGTTCCAGTGAGCCACGATTATGCCACTGCACTCCAGCGTGGGCAACAGAGCAAGATTCTATCTCAAAAAATAAAAAAAGATTAGGGCCGGGCGCGGTGGCTCACGCCTGTAATCCCAGCACTTTGGGAGGCCGAGGCGGGTAGATCACGAGGTCAGGAGATCGAGACCATCCTGGCTAACACCGTGAAACCCCGTCTCTACTAAAAATACAAAAAATTAGCCGGGCGCGGCGGCGAGCGCCTGTAGTCCCAGCTACTCGGGAGGCTGAGGCAGGAGAATGGCGTGAACCTGGGAGGCGGAGCTTGCAGTGAGCTGAGATCCGACCACTGCACTCCAGCCTGGGCAACAGAGCGAGACTCCGTATCAAAAAATAAAAAATAAATAAAAATAAAAATAAAAATAAAAAAAGAACATTACACACAAATGAACTCAAAATGGATCACAGACTTAAATATAAATTGTAAAGACTTTTAGAAAAAAAAAGCATAGGAGAAAATCTTTGGGATCAAGAGCTAGGCAAGAGTTCTTACACTTGACACCAAAAGCATAATCTATAAAAGGAAAAATTGATAAATTATACATCACCAAATTAAAAACTTTTGCTCTATGAAAGCTCCTGTTAAGAGGATGAAAAAGTAAGATAAAGACTGGGAGAAAATGTTTACAAACCATGTATCTGACATAGGAATAGTAACTAGAATATATTTTTTTAAAAAATTTCAAAATTCAACATTAAAAGAACAAACAATCCAATTAGAAAACAAAGGCCAGGCCGGGTGCGGTGGCTCAAGCCTGTAATCCCAGCACTTTGGGAGGCCGAGACGGGCGGATCACGAGGTCAGGAGATCGAGACCATCCTGGCTAACATGGTGAAACCCCGTCTCTACTAAAAAAATATGAAAAAACTAGCCAGGCGTGGTGGCGGGCGCCTGTAGGCCCAGCTACTTGGGAGGCTGAGGCAGGAGAATGGCATAAACCCGGGAGGCGGAGCTTGCAGTGAACTGAGATCCAGGCACTGCACTCCAGCCTGGGAGACAGAGCGAGAGAGACTCCGTCTCAAAAAAAAAAAAGAAAAGAAAAGAAAACAAAGGCCAAGCATGGTGGCTCACACCTGTAATCCCAGCACTTTGGGAGGCCAAGATAAGAGGATAGCTTGAGACCAGGAGTTTGAGACAAGCCTCGTCAACACAGGGAGATGCTGTCTCTATAAATTTTTTTTTTAAAAAAACTAGACAGGCATGGTGGCATGCATGTGTAGTCTCAGCTACTCAGGAGGCTGAGGTGGGAGGATGGCTTGAGCTCAGGAGGTTGAGGCTACAGTGAACTGTGATCATGCCACTTTATTCCAGCCTGAGTGACAGTAAAGATCCCATCTCAATAAGAAGGAAGGAAGGGAGGGAGGGAGGAGGGAGGGAGGAAGGGAGGGAGGGAGGGAGGGAGGAAGGAAGGAAGGAAGGAGGAAGGAAGGAAGGAAGGAAGGAAGGAAGGAGAGAAGAAGGAAAGGAGGGAAGGAGGAAAGGAGAGAAGGAGGGAGGCAGGAAGGCAGGCAGGCAGTCAGGCAAAGAAAAGAAAACAAGAAAACAAGCCAATGACATCAAAGACATTTCACCAAGAAGGATATACAAATGGTGTCTATGGCCATAACACCCTGAATGTACCCAATGTCATCTGATCTCACAAGATATACAAATGGCAAATAAGTCCATGAAAAGATGTTCAACATCATTAGCCATTAGATAAAGACAAACTAAAATCACAATGCAATATTACTACATACCTATCAGAATGTGTAAAATTTAAAAAGAGTATTAACACCAAATGTTGAAGAGGAAGCAGAGAAGCTAGATCATTCATACATTGCTGATGGGAATAAAAAATGGTACAGCCACTTTGAAAAATAGTTTGCCTATCTCTTCTAAAACTAAAAATACATCCACCATATGACCCAGTGATTGTACTCTTGGGCAATTATCCCAGAGAAATTAAAACCTATCTTCATGCAAGAGCCTGCACATGAATGTATAGGCTTAACACACACAACTTGACATATTCAAGAGAACTATGTTGAGTAAAAAAGTTCAATCTCAAAAGGAATTTTATAATTGTATAAATAAAAATATAATCCTATATAAATACAAATAATTTTTATATAGCATTCTTCAAATAACACAATCATAGAGATGAAGAACAGATTAGTGGTTCCCATGGGTTAGAGATTGGGGAAGTGGCTATCAGAGTTTAGTTTGAGGAAGCTTTCTGATGATAGACCAGTTCTGTACTTTGATTGTGACAATTACACAAAGCTATGGATGTGATAAAATTGCACAGAACTACATACACACACACACACACAAATGAGTGTGTGCATAGTTAGTGAAATCTGAGTAAGTTATATGGATTATACCAATGTCAATTTCCTGGTTTTGACATTATACTATAGTTATACAAGATGTCAACATTAGAAGAGTAGGTGGAGAATGCATGGGACTTCCGTGTATATTTATTTGCAACTTCTTGTCATTATTTCATGTAAAAAAGAAAAATGACATATCAAGAAAAAGAAACTTCTCTAAATGGGTAGCTACAGGATCCAAATGCCATTGAGTTAGAGGTACTCTGGGAAAAAAGCAATAATGACGACACAGATTTTTAATCTCTTTGAATCCCCACATGAAAACTAATAGAGCAACTGTAGCAGAAAAAAGAAAGAAACCTATGGACAGCTCTACAACAAAACTAAGTGACAAGTTGACCCCCAAGATGTCCTCTACTCCCAAGTGCAGGTTGTGAGGTCAAACCACCAATATAGCTATAGACCTGGTATGGTTGTCCATGCAGGAGGAAGAGGAAAGAAGCAATAGGGCATCCTCCAGACCTGAGAACAGGAGAACCACAAAATAGCCAATAGTTTGGAAAGCACAGGGAACCAATTGGAGAATAGTAGCTGAAACTGGGAAGGATTTGTCCTCTCCAATACTGAGTGAGTACAAAAAGCCTGTGGTAAGGAGGACTGAAAGGGCTGAACTGTCCAGCCACCATAAACTCTCAAATCTGACCTGCTAGGACAAAGCTCACACTGAGGAGAAACTGTGAAGAGTGGAATCAAAACTGCAGTAGACAGGGACAACAGAGATAAAGAGTTGATCTAAAACAAAATGGGATGGGGAACACAGCCAGCACATCTTAGAAAGCAAGCTGCCATATTTGTAAACACTACACAAGCACAACAGAAGAGGAAGCTCTGTGGAATTTCAAAAACTTTCCTGCACCCTATGTCATTCTAAGAGTTCCAGAATTGTACATAAAAATGAGGGACAGAAAATATCTAGGTAGAATCTCACATAGCATTTCTGTTTTAAAAATGAGACTATAGACCTACAGACAATGAAAGCATGACAAAAAAAAAAAAAAGTACCTACAAAACAGATCAGTGTTGTTAGCCACTATTTCAACATGAACTAAATGATAGTTACAAAGTGATATGAAGTGAGGCACGGTGGCTCATGCCTGTAATCCTAGCACTTTGGGAGGCCGAGGCAGGGGATCACCTGGGGTCAGGAGTTCAAAACCAGCCTGGCCAACATCGTGAAACCCCATCTCTACTAAAAATACAAAAAAAAAAAAAAAAAAAAAAAACTTAGCCAGGTGTGGTGGCAGGTGCCTGTAATCCCAGCTACTCAGGAGGCTGAGGCAGTAGATTTGCTTGCACCCAGGAGGCAAAGGTTGCACTGAGCCGAGATCGCACCACTGCACTCCAGCCAGAGTGACAGAGTGAGATTCCATCTACAAAATAAATAAATAAATAAATAGTATGAGACATGAAAGAACAAAACAGAATTAGAATAACATACAAATGATATGATAAAACTCAGGAAATACTCAGAAATAAAGAGAAAAAAATCATGTCAGAAAGGGTTAAGCTAGAAGGAATGAGTAAAAAATGCAATCAATAATGTCTCCAAATAAATAGAAGATAAAAAATATTTTTTTAATAAATGAAGAAAGAAATCAGAAGAATTCAAGACTAACCATTACAAAGATATGCAAAGGAGAGTGACATTATAGATGATGAACTCCCCCAAAAAGAAAAGCAAAGCAAGGGAACGGAGCAAATACCGTAACTCAAAAAAACGTTTTCCTGAAGAGAAAAAAAAGATTTAAAACTACATATTGAAAAAGTATACTGGCAGGGAGAGGTGGCTCACGTCTGTAATCCCAGCACTTTGGGAGGCCGAGGTGGGTGGATCATCTGAGGTCAGGAGTTCAAGACTGGCCTGGCCAAAATGGTGAAACCTCGTCTCTACTAAAAATATAAAAAAATTAGCCAGGAATGGTGGCGTGGGCCTGTAATCCCAGTTACTCAGGAGGCTGAGGCAGGAGAAGTGCTTAGCCTAGGAGGCGGAGGTTGCAGTGAGCCAAGATCGCGCCAATCCACTACAGTCTGGTGTCAGAGTGAGATCCTGTCTCAAAAAAAGAAAGAAAGAAAAAGAAAAAGAAACTATATATTTGAAAATATCAACCCCATACAACCAACACCAGGACATATCATAGTATGTTTGCTATATTTTAAGAGAGAAAGAAAGATTCCTTAAGGGAACCTGGGCAGAGATGGGGAGAGGGAGGTAATAGAGAGCATGAGTTATAAGGAAAAGACAATTAGATTATCAGCAGACCTTTTGCTAGCAATGTTTTATGGCCAAGGAAAATATATGAACTTAAGATACCAAGGAAACATTGCTTTGGAAGTATGGTTGCCAAAAAGCATACTGTCAGCACAATTAGAATAAAAAATATGCACAGAAGCAAAAAGATAAACAAGGAAAGAAAGAAGGTATGAGCTAGGAATTTTATACCTAGCAAAATCAACTGTGGCAGAAATGAACTTGAATGGGACATGTCAAGATGAACTCAAGGGGAACAGCATACACCTGGGCCTGTTACTGGGTTGGGGCAAGAGGATGGAGAGCATTAGGACAAATACCTAATGCATGCAGGGCTTAAAACCTAGACGATGGGTTGACAGGTACAATAAACCACCATGGCACATGTATACCTATGTAACAAACCTGCATATTCTGCACATGTATCCTGGAACTTAATGTAAAAAAAAAAAACTAAACAAACAAAAAAAGTATTTATATATTTAACCAAAATATTTTTTTACAATAAGGACCAAAAACACCAAAAAAAAAAAAAAAAAGTTATACTCAAGGTATTATTTATATCCTGACTCTGTCCATTGAAAAGGCCTAGAAGCAAGGGCCAACCCAAATGCAGTGAAAACCCAGACTGTGGTCTTGAAATGCCAATTCTCATTAAACAACAACAGCAGCAGCAGCAACAAAAGATTAAAAAATAAATGAAGACAAAGAAAACAAAACAAAACAGGGCTTCTTGAAAAAAGTGGCTGATTCCTGGTCTGTTGCAGGAAATAAACAAAATGACCTTGGAACCTCTTGACATAATAGAGAACAAGGAAACTATGAATGACAAGTAGGATTTTTTTGTTTGTTTGTTTTTCAAAAAGACTCAAAGCCTCAGATGGAACAGTCTGAATTTCAATTTCCCCTTATAAAAATATCAACTAATAAATGAAAACGTGAGAAGAGAATTAGAATATTGCCATTTTGTGATCACCACTGAATTAGTGAGCATTAAGCATAAAGGGTTGCTAATATTACAGAGAGACAATCAGACATTATCTGCCTTCTGCCTTGCAAAGGAATCAAACCTTGGTCTAGTTCAGACTCTAGGTGCATCTACCAATATAGATTACAAGAAACTTAGAAAACATCAATTTTTGCTAATGGACAAGACTAAACCACGGCATCTGGGGTTGCACACTTGAGTGACAACACAACTTTTTTCTTTTTTTTTTTTAAAGCAAGCAAACTATTGTTGATAGTCAAGATAATGGTTACTTATAAGTGGTAGAAGAGGATTTGTGATTTGGATAGCAGTCATAGAAGAAGCTTCTAAGGCGGTGGCACAGTTCTATTTCTTGGCTTCAATGGTGAAAGATAACATCAAGGGTGTTATCTTTATGATAATCTATCCATTCTTCTACTGGTAAGCTTTTATGTAATTTCCACTTTTTGCTATTACACGCAATGGTGCCCTAAACAGGTTTTTTGTGTGTGCAGTGTTTTCTATCTAGAGGTGAAATCTCTGGATTGGAGGTATCTGACTCTTCCATTTTATTAAACCGTAACAGTTGAGAAAAGGAACTCACAAAAAGTATTCATAATGGTTGGCTCTCTAAAGTAGTTAAATCAATTTACAATTCCATTTTTTGACATCCTTGCCTCACTGGTACTGCTGGATTTAAAAACTGTTGCCAATATTGTAGATGCAAAAATGAAATTTCATTGGTGTCTTAATTTGTATTCCCCTATTTATTAGTGAGATTAAGGATGTTTTCATATGTATATTTTCCATTTGCACTTCTTTTACAAGTAGCTTGTTTATATCCTTTGCTCATTTTTCTTCAGAGTTGTCTTTTTCTTACTGATCTATAGGAGTTCTACATGTATTCTGTATATTAACCTTCTATAAGTTTTAAACATCACAAATACCTTTTCCCAGTATGTCTTATCTTCCGACCCTTTGCAGTATATGTTTTCTGTAAGTTAAAATCTTTTAATGTACCCAAACTGATCTTTTTCTTCATAAGCTTATCCTTTACCCTATCACAAAGTCATCAAGATATTCTCTCATATTTTCTCCTAAAAGTTTAAAGTTTTAGTTTCCTGGGATTTTAATCTATTTGCCATTTTGTGTATGGTATGGGGTAGAATTCTCCTTTAATTTTTGTTATTTAGGTATCTTTATTAGTTTTCTTTGGCTGTATTTCAACTTACCACAAACTGAGCAGCTTAAAACCACACAAATGTATCATCTTACAGTCTCTAAGACTTAGAAGTCTGAACACAGGTTAGCTGAGTCCTCTATTAAGGGTCTCATTAGACTGAAATCAAGGTATTTGAGGCTCATGTGTCTTCCAAGTCCACCCATTATTGGATGAATTCAGTTTCCTGTAGTTGTGGGGCATTTTCTCGCTGGCTGTTGGCCAGGGATCACTCTAAGCTCCTAGAGTTCCTTGCTATGTGACCCCTCCATGGGCAGTTTGCTTCTTCACAGCCAGCAGGAAAAATCTTTCACTTCCAATCTCTTTGACCTCTTTGAAGGGCTCATCTTGATTAGATCAGGTATACTCGGGATCATCTGCCCTTTGATTAACTTTTTTTTTTTTTTTTAAGAGTCTAGCTGTATTGCCCTGGCTGGAGTACAGTGGTGTGATCTTGGCTCACTGCAACCTCTGCTTCCCAGGTTCAAGCGATTCTCCTGCCTCAGTCTTCCAAGTAGCTGGGATTACAGGTGTCTGCCACCATGCCTGGCTAATTTTTGTACTTTTAGTAGAGACAGGGTTTCACGATGTTGTCCAGGCTGGTCTCAACCTCCTGACCTCAAGTGATCCGCCCACCTCGGCCTCCCAAAGTGCTTGGATTACAGGTGTGAGCCACCGCACCTGGCCCCTTTCATTAACCTTGATTAAACCATCTTGAACCCTTCAGACCAACCCATTCAGCAGCTGAATAACACGGAGTGATCTCTGTTGATATTACCAGAGGAGCCATGTCCAAATTCCTGAGCAACAAAATTATGATATGTAATAAAACAATGTTTCAAGACACCGAGTTTTGGGGTAGTTTGTGAAGCAGCAACAGATAGTCAGAACATAGTTACAAAAACAATTTTTTTTTTTTTTTGCAGTTTTGAATGTTTCTCAAAATTTGACAAAATTGGGTCTTTTCTTCATTGTTGAAGTTAAGGCTATTTTCCACTGGTGGGAAAAAATGGCAGAAAGATGGAAAAGCACGGACTAGAGGCTCTCAGGTTCAGTGCTAGAGCAATGCTAAGATCAGCACTGCGTAACCATGGCTACTAGTCTGAATGCCTTTTATGAGTGAATACTGTAGGCCCATCACTTAGTAATGGACCAGCATTTTCATGCAAATCATAAAAAGAAGCACCTTTCTCCAGGCAGACAAAGTCTGACTTAAGGCTGTGCTGAGCAAAGTGCAGGCTGAACCTCAATCCCCACTTGCCCCAGCATCCTTGTGTAGGGCACCATGAGCATAATCTGTATGTAATATCTTTATAAATTAAAGTGCAGGGCAACAATTCTGCATTTACAAATGACACAAATTCTTGTGGGTGGCAATGAACTAAATTGATGAAGATGGAAAGATCTTATAAATTCATGTGAGTGGGAAGAAAGGTGGCAAATGAGCGCATAAAATATACATATGAGCTATCAGTCACAGCTAAGGAGAGGAAACTAGTGTTACTACAGATTGTTCCCTGAAGATAAATGCAGATGCTCCTTCTGACAGCAAAAAGGGCAACCACTTGATTGAATCATAAAGTGACATTCCCTCTGAGAAGTGAAGCAGTACCACCCACTCAACTGATGCTTTCATGGAAG
The DNA here is from genome assembly GCF_009764315.1 of Trachypithecus francoisi. Lineage (NCBI taxonomy): Eukaryota > Metazoa > Chordata > Mammalia > Primates > Cercopithecidae > Trachypithecus > Trachypithecus francoisi. Next base: position 88,855,954 of record NW_022681453.1, read on the forward strand.
TTGAATAATGCAGAAACCATCAGGATTGGGAAAAAAATAACGGCATAAGGGCTCAAAAGAAACAGGCTTCTATATATCATAAATGAGATACAAAGCACAAACCAATCAGGTCTTCCAGGAAGCAGCTTCAGTAGTGGAGGTGGTAGCAGTGACCACAGCATGCTAGGGACTGGGATCTAGCTAGAGGCTACAGAGGTGGTTGTGATGGAAGTAGACTATTTCTGGTGATGGCAGCCGCAGCAGCAGGAGCATTGGTGTCCCAGCTGACACCCGTGGTACTGGACAGCAATGGTGGCGCCAGGCTGCTAATATTGACAACAATATCAGTTAGAAACTTGTTCAACAAACACTTCATCAACTTTTTATTTGGCATTGACCATGTTTCAGGTATTGTGTTGGGTGGATAAATAAAGTTAACAGGCACCCATCATATGCCCAACCCTCTTATAGATACAGGAGTACACAGATGACTAGAATATGGTCCCTGCCCTTCAGGGACTCAGAATTGAGCACAGGCAGCAGATATGAGAATGAATAATTATGGCAATATAGTAATTATGAGGAAGAAATAGAAACTGAGGTATGATCTAATACAAAAAGAGAAAACATATTACTTTGCTCTGACATACAGAATTAGAGAAGGCATTGTAGATTTTGTACAGGATACAAAATAAATCAGACACAGCTTCTAACGTTGAGATACTTATAATCCAGTAGATGAGTTAGGACAAATATAATACTATAAAACAAGGCAGAAAAGTAATAAGTTTTGAGAAAGTCCCAGAAAAAGTATTTTGGGAGTTTAGGGGAAGCAAGTAAGAGACAATAAATATTTTTTTTAAGTAAATGCAAATCCTACCTATTCCGTCCATACTATTGTTTGGATATGGTTTGTTTGTCCCCACCAAAATGCAGGTTGACGGCCGGGCGCGGTGGCTCAAGCCTGTAATCCCAGCACTTTGGGAGGCCGAGACGGGTGGATCACGAGGTCAGGAGATCGAGACCATCCTGGCTAACACGGTGAAACCCCGTCTCTACTAAAAATACAAAAAACTAGCTGGGCGAGGTGGCGGCGCCTGTAGTCCCAGCTGCTCGGGAGGCTGAGGCAGGAGAATGGCGTGAACCCGGGAGGCGGAGCTTGCAGTGAGCCGAGATCCGGCCACTGCACTCCAGCCTGGACGACAGAGCGAGACTCCGTCTCAAAAAAAAAAAAAAAAAAAAAAAAAAACGCAGGTTGAAATTTGATCCCAAATGTGGCATTTGGGAGGTGGGGCCTAATGGAAGGTGTTTGAGTCAATGGGGTGAATCCCTTATGCTTGGTGCTGTTCTCATGGTAGTGAGTTCTTGCTCTCTAGAGACTGGATTAGTTCTCTGTGAACAGATTAGTTCCCAAGAAAGTGGGTTATTACAAAGCAAGGTTTCTTGTTTGGTTTGTCTTCACACATGTTCGCATCCTCTTTGAACTTCTTTGCTGTATTTTGATCTAGTACATGGCCTCCTCCAGAAGCCAAGCAGATGCCAGTGCCATACTTCTTAGCATGCAGAACCATGAGCTAAATAAATTTATTTAGAAATTACCCCGCCTCAGGTATTCTGTTATAGCAACACAAAAATGGCTAGCACAATCTTGAATGTCACTTTTTCCTTCTTTGATACCTTTAGTGAATATTTATTTACTTAAAACAATATTTATTGAGTACCTATTATATGCTATTATGGACTGAGTATTTTTGTCCCCCATGTTCCCCCAAAATCCACATGTTGAAGCCCTAACCCTCAGTGCGATGGTATTTGGAGATGGGACTTTGGGGAGGTAATTTGGGTTAGATGAGGTTATGAGGGTAGGGCCTTGGTCTGATGAAATTAGTGCCCTTATAAGAAGAAACACCAGAGAATTTATTCTCTCTCTCTCCGCATGCATAAAAGATGTCATGTGAGAAACAGAGGGAAGGTGGCTTACAGTAAGCCAGGAAGAGAACCCTCACAAGAAAACAAATAGACCAGAACTTTGATCTGGGACTTCCCAGCCTCCAGAAGCATGATAAACAAATTTCTGTGGTTTATGCCACTCACTCTGTTTGTTATAGCAACACTTGTAGAGTACTACAGATTTTGGTACTAAGAGTGGGGCATCTGACCTCCAAAATTCATGTCCTTCTTACATACAAAATACATTCATCATTCATCTCAACCTAATGTGCTAAAAGTCTTAACTCATTACAACATCATCTCTAAAGCCTAAGGTCCAATGTCTCATTAAATATCATCTAAATCAGGTATGGGAGAGAACTAAGGTGTGATTGATCCTGAGGCAAAATTCTCTCCAGGTGTGAACCTGTGAAACCAGACAAGTCATGGGCTTCTAAAATATAATGATGAGACAAGGCATAGGATAGACATTCCCACTCCAAAAGGGAGAAATAGCAAAGAAGGAAGAGGAGATGGCTCTTGTAACAAGTCCAAAATCTAGCAAGGAAAATTCCATTAGATCTTAAAACTAGAGAATAATCCTCTTTGGTTCATCTCTCTGCCCCCCAGCCAAACTGGGGTGGTAGCACCATTCTCACAGCTCTCCAGGGTAGCCTTGCCCCTTCAGCTTAAGGAGTAAGGCCAGTCCACAAGCTGTCTGCCAGGGCAACCCTGACCCTGATGTAGTAGGCAAGGGTTCCTGACCCACCAAAACTGGAAGGGCAGACCCACTCTCTGAAAAACGGGAGGGGCCGGACCTACTCCCCAGGCCTGTAGTGGGACTGGCAGCCTTGAGGGTTTCTGAATTGCCGTTGGAGTCAGTCTTCCCTTTTCTTGAAGCATAAAGTATTTTCAGAGCCAAATAGCTCTATGGTCCCATCCAGTAAAATGGATGGTCCCATCCAGAAAATCTGATAGCTTTCCTTCATCCTGTCTCATTTTTTCTGTCTCCTTAGTCTCAGCTGGCAGTGTTGCTGCTGGTAAAATCCCATCTCTATTCTTGGCTTCTGATGAGATGGCTGATTAAGTCCATAAGTTGTACCCAATCTCCATGTTCTGGCTCCTTTTTCCTTAACCATTCCTTCTTCAATTCACCTCTCCTCTCTTGCATTTTACTATAAGCAGTAAGGAGGACCCAAGGTGTACCTCTGATACTTAACCTAGATATCTCCTCTGCTACATATCCAATTTCACCACTTGCAAGTTCTACTTTGCACAACACTAGAACGCAATTCAGCCACATTCTTTGCTACTTTATAATAGAGATCACCTTCCAGTTTCCAATTGTTTGTTCTTTGTTTCTATCTGAGATCTCACCAAAATGGCCCTTAACATCCACATTTGAATGAATATTCTGTTCATGTATTTATGTATTCTCTAAGAAAATAGAAACTTTGTTTCTAGCTCTCCTCTTTACTTTCTGAACCCTCACCAACATTGCTTTTAACATCCATATTTCTATCAACACCTCCTTCACAGCAACGTTGGCTTTTTTGAGCAGGTACTTCAAACTCTTCCAACCTGTACCCATCACCCAGTTCCAAAGCTAATTCCATACGTTCAGGTATTTTTCTGTCACATTAGCACCCCCCTCCTAGTACCAAAATCTGTATTAGGGTTCTTCAGAGAAACATGACTAATTATAGACAAATAAGATAGGTAAATAGATAGATAGATAGATAGATAGATAGATCGCTACAGAGGTAAGCTATGTACACATATATTTATGCAAATATATTTATTAAATATATACAAATATATATTTAGGCCGTGTGTGGTGGCTCATGCCTGTAATCCTAGCACTTTGGGAGGCTGAGGTGGGTAGATCGCCTGAGGTCAGGAGTTCGACACCAGCCTGACCAACATAGTGAAACCCCGTCTCAACTAAAAATACAAAAATTAGCTGGGCACAGTGGCAGGTACCTGCAATCCCAGATACTCGGGAGGCTAAGGCAGAATCACTTGAACCCAGGAGGCGGAGGTTGCAGTCAGCCAAGACCACGCCACTGCACTCTGGCCTGGGCTACAAGAGATACACACACACACACACAAAATATATATATACACATACATATATCCCACACACACACAGATATATATACACACACACACATATATAGATATTTGTGTGTGTGTGTATATATATCTGTGTGTGTGGGATATATGTATGTGTAGGACTGCAGACGCCCACAACCATGCCCAGCTAATTTTTGTATTTTTAGTAGACACAGGGTTTCACTGTCTTGGCCAGGCTGGCCTCGAACTCCTGACCTCATGATCCACCCACCTGAGCCTCCCCAAGTGCTGGGATTATAGGCGTGAGCCACCGCACCTGGCCTATTTATTTATTTATTTACACAATTTTGGAGGCTAAGAAGTCCCATGACCTATAGTAAGCAAGCTGGAGACCCAGGAGAACTGATAGTGTATTTTCAGTCTGAAAGTCACTAGGCTCTATACCTAAGAAGAGCTGATATTTCACTTCAAGTCCAAAGGCAAGAAAAGACAAATACCCCAGCTCACGGAACTTAGGCAGGAGGAGTTCCCACGGGAAGGTCAAGTTTTTGTTCTATTTGGTACCTCGACTGATTGAATGAGGGCCAGCCACATTGAGGGCAATTTGCTTTACTCACTGTGCCAATTAAAATATCAATCTCAACCAAAACACTCTCACACAGGAAAGTAGAGCAAGATGATGGAATAGGACTCTCCAACCATTTTCCCCCAGAGAAACATGAATTTGAACAACTATCCATGCACAAAATACCTTCACAAGAGCTAAGGAAACCAGGTGAGAGATTACAGCACCTGGTTATAGCATAATAATAAGAAAAGACACATTTAAGTGGGTAGGAAGAACAGTTTTACATTACCCATGTCACCATTCCCCCAAGACCAGGCAGCACAGCCTGGAAAAAGATATTGTCTGCTTGGGAGGAAGAGAGGAAAGTAAATGTAAGACACTGCCTTGGACCCCAATACCAGGCCTGCCACAGTAAAACTCAGCACTGGGTAGACCCCCATGCCCCATGACTTCAAGCCAGTAACTGCAGACTGAGACTCTAGACCCATCCCAGCAGCAGATGGGAAACTATAGCCCCTGGGAGACAAACTTGAGTTCCAGCCCACATCACCATCAGCCAACTACAGTGGTTTGGTTCCAAATAATCCACAGCAACAGGTAGGCCTCAGTGGCTGCAAGCTTCAGATGTACCCCAGTGCTGCACTAGCCTCAGCAGCTGTGGATTTTGGGTGCACCCAAGTGCTGCACCATCCTCAGCAGCCACAGGATTCCATCCCAGTGCTAAGTCAGCTTCAGTGGCTAATGGGGTTTCAGCCTGGCACTGTGCTGGTCACCATAGGGAGTACATAGCACTCCCTAGAGCTGCAAGGGATGCAGTGGTCACAGGCTCAGGGACCACACCAAATGACCTGCCTAGAATATCTGGACAGGCTTACTGTTACAGGATGTTCCCAGACAAAGCCAGACTGTGAAGGCTGGAATAAGTAACTGCTTCTTCAATGCACACACATTGACACACGACCATAGGGATCAAGAACAATCAGGGAATCATGACATCACTAAACAGACAAAATAAGATGCCAGTGACAGACCCTAAAGACACAAAGATATATCAACTATCTGCCAAGGAATTCAAAACAGCTGTTTTAAAGAAGCTTAAAGAACTTCAGAAAATACAGAGAAACAATTCAATAAAATTAGGAAAACAATAAAGGGTCAGATGAGAAATTTAACAGATAAAATGAAATAATAAAATCAGACCAATTTTGGAGCTGAAAAATACAATGAATGAAAAAATGTAATAGAGAGCATCAAGAGCAGGATTGATCGATCAGAAGAAAGAATCTGTAAACTTGAAGACAGGTTATATGAAAATATACAGAGGAGAAGAAAGAAAAAGAGTGGGAAGGAACAAAGAAACTTTATAGGGTTTATGGGATAGTATCAAAAGAGCAAATATGCAAGTTATCAGCATTCAAGAGGGAGTAGAGAAAGATAAGGGTGTAAAAGGCTTATTTAAAGAAGTAATAGCAGAAAACTTCCCAAACCTGGAGAAAGATATAAATGGCTAAGTACAGGAAGGTCAAAGATTTGCAATCAGATTCGGTCCAAATAAGACTACCACAAGACATATTACAATCAAACTCTAAAGATCTAAGACAAAGACAGGATCCTAAAAGCAGCAAGACAAAAGAAGCAAGTAACATGTAAGGCAGTTCCAATATGCCTAGCAGCAGATTTCTCAGCAGAAACCTTACAGGCCGGGAAAGAGTGGTATGATATAGTCAAAGTGCTAAAGGAAAAAAAAGACTGTCAATCAAGAATACCGTGCTCAGCAAAACTGTCATTCAGAAATGAACATGAGATAAAGACTTTCCCAGTCACACAAAATCTGAGGGAGTTCATCACCACCAGACCTGTCTTACAAGAAATGCTAAGGGGTGTTCTTCAAGCTGAAAGGACACTAATGAGAAACACAAAAACATCTGAAAGTATAAAACTCACTGGTAAAAATATGTACATAGCCAAATTTAATTTATAATACTCTGATACTGTAATGGTAGCATTTAAATACTGTAAGGGGATGTGTAAATCACATATCTTTAGTAGGGCAAAAAGAAGTATTAAAAATAATAATTACAGCAACTTGTTGATGGATATGCAATATAAAAATACGTAAATTGTGAAACTGAAAGCACAAAATATTGAGAAAAGGAAGTGGAGTTAAAGTGTAGTAGTTTGTGTGTACATGTAAATAATCAAAGTTAACTGGTTATCAGTCTAAAATAACCTGTTATATCTATGTTTTTTGAAGCAAAAACCTATAATAGATACACTGTGGGGAAAAGAAAGAGAGATTAGACTGTTACTGTATCTATATAGAAAGAAGTAGACATAAGAGACTCCATTTTGTTCTGTATTTGAGATGCTGTTAATCTGTGACTTTACCCCCAACCCTGTCCTTGCAAGAGACATGTGCTGAGGTGACTCAAGGTTTAACGGATTTGGGGCTGTGCAGGGTGTGCTTTGTTAAACAAGTGCCTCAAGGCAGCCTGCTGGTTAAAAGTCATCACCATTCTCTTTTTTTTTTTTTTTTTTTTGAGACGGAGTCTTGCTCTGCCGCCCAGGCTGGAGTGCAGTGGCCGGGTCTCAGCTCACTGCAAGCTCCGCCTCCCGGGTTTACGCCATTCTCCTGCCTCAGCCTCCCAAGCAGCTGGGACTACAGGCGCCCGCCACGTCGCCCGCTAGTTTTTTTTGTATTTTTAGTAGAGACGGGGTTTCACCATGTTAGCCAGGATGGTCTCGATCTCCTGACCTCGTGATCCGCCCGTCTCGGCCTCCCAAAGTGCTGGGATTACAGGCTTGAGCCACCGCGCCCGGCCGTCATCACCATTCTCTTAATCTCAAGTACCCAGGGACACATACACTGTGGAAGGTCGCAGGGATCTCTGCCTAGGAAAGCTAGGTATTGTCCAAGGTTTCTCCTCATGTGATAGTCTGAAATATGGCCTTGTGGGAAGGCAAAGACCTACTCGACCCTCGCCTGACACCCGTGAGGGTCTGTGCTGAGGAGGACTAGTATAAGAGGAAAGAAGGCCTCTTGGCAGTTGAGATAGAGAAAAGCATCTGTCTCCTGTCCGCCCCTGGGCAATGGAACATCTCGGTGTAAATACCCAATTGTATATTCTATTTACTGAGATGGGAGAAAACGCCTTAGGGCTGAAGGTGGGACATGCTAGCGGGAATGCTGCTCTTTATGCACTAAAAAGGTTTATGGAGATGTTTGCATATGCATATCAAGGCACAGCACTTTACCTTAAACTTATTCATGTCACAGAGATCTTTATCCATATGTCTTACTGTTGACCTTCTCCCTACTATAATCCTATTATCCTGCCACTTCCCTTTTCTAAGATGGTAAAGATAATGATCAATAAATACTGAGGAAACTCAGAGACCGGGCGGGCGGGGGTCCTCTGTATGCTGAGTGCGGGTCCCCTGAGCTCACTTTTTCTTTCTCTATACTTTGTCTCTGTGTCTCATTGCTTTTCTCAAGTCTCTCGTTCCACCTAACGAGAAACGCCCACAGTTGTGGAGGGGCAGGCCACCCCTTCATACACTAAAAATAAAAATCAGCCAGATGCAGTGGCTCATGCCTGTAATCCCAGCACTTTGGGAGGCCGAGGCAGGCGGATCACGAGGTCAGGAGTTCAAGACCAGCATGGCCAACATGACGAAACCCCATCGCCACTAAAAATACAAAAATTAGCCAGGCGTGGTGGCGGGCGCCTGTAATTCCACCTACTTGGGAGGCTGAGGCTGGAGAATTGCTTGAACCCAGGATGGGGAGGTTGCAGTGAGCTGAGATCATGCCATTGCACTCCAGCCTGGGTGACAAGAGCAAGACTCCGTCTCAAAAAATAAAAATAAAAAAATAAAAATCAAGGAATCAAAAGCACCACCACAGACACATTTATAATGTTTAAACAGGTATCTGGGTATCCCATGGCCCAGTCAAACTGACACATGAAATTACCCATGACACCACCTCTGTTCTGGGCTCTGGCTGTACAAAATGAGAGGTTTTTTTTAGACGGAGTCTCGCTCTATTGGCAGGCTGGAGTGTAGTGGGGAGATCTCAGCTCACTGCAACCTCCGCCTCCTTGGTTTAAGCGATTCTCCTGCAGTCTCCTGAGTAGCTGGGATTACAGGCGTGTGCCACCACGCCTGGCTAATTTTTGTGTTTTTTTTTTTTTTTTTGAGATGGAGTCTCGCTCTGTCGCCCCGGCTGGAGTGCAGTGACTGGATCTCAGCTCACTGCAAGCTCCGCCTCCCGGGTTCACGCCATTCTCCTGCCTCAGCCTCCCAAGTAGCTGGGACTACAGGCGCCCGCCACCTCGCCTAGCTAGTTTTTTTTTGTATTTTTTAGTAGAGATGGGGTTTCACCATGTTAGCCAGGATGGTCTCGATCTCCTGACCTCGTGATCCGCCCGTCTCGGCCTCCCAAAGTGCTGGGATTACAGGCTTGAGCCACCGCGCCCGGCCAATTTTTGTGTTTTTAGTAGAGACAGGGTTTCACCATGTTGGTCAGCCTGATCTTGAACTCTTGACCTCAGGTGATCTGCCCACCTCAGCCTCCCAAAGTGTTGGGATTACAGGCACAAGCCACTGTACTCAGCCCACATAGGTAATTTCTAATAGTGCTAGGTGCTAATATCTTAGACCAAGGAAAGAGAAGAGGTGTATGAAGGGAGGCATGGGTGGGCAGAAACATTGAACCTTATAGTGAAAGTGAAAAGGATTTAAAAGTCTTTGTGCTCAAGAGTGAAATTACAGTTATGCTATATGAAGAACAATCTGATATCAAGGTTCAGGGTAACACATAGAAGAGAGGAACTAGAGGCAGAGAAGTTATCTGGGAAGCAAGCAAATATAGGCGTTAGGGAAGATGAACGAAATGAATAAAAGAGAAAAAAGAAGGGAATGTGATAGTACTAGGTGTTGAGGCCTTTGAGAAGTGATTAGATTATGAGGATGGAGCCCTTAAAAATGGGATGAATGCCTGAGTGCCCCTATAAAAGAGACTCCAGAGAATTTTCTTGCCCCTTTCCACTATTTGAGGACACAAACCAAATTTGCAGTCCTCAACCCAGAAGAGGGCTCTTACAGAACTTGACCATGCTGGTACACTGATCTCTAACTCCCATCCTCAGGAATTGTGAGAAATAAATTTCTGTAGTTTATTAGCTAAGTAGCTGTATGGTATTTTTGTTATAGCAGCCTGAACTGAGTAAGATGGGAAGAAACTATTTATAGAGCATCTGTTATGTGTTATACGTACTCTTAGGAGTTTTCACTTACATGAACTAAGAAGTGTCTGAAGATGTGAAAAGAAAACTATAAGAAAGATACTACAACAAAGTTGAATTTGTTGAAGACTTAACAGCTGATTTTGTGTTTAGGTGTATATATAAATACAACAACATAATCATTTGTGCTTGGGTAGGTAAGGTTGAAAAAGAGAGAGATCTAAAAAGGTCTATGGTTTCAAATATGAGTAACTGCTCAGGTAATAGTGGTATTATTAGAAAAAATGGATAACACAGGCTGGGCACAGTGGCTCATGCCTGTAATCCCAGCACTTTGAGAGGCCAAGGTGGGCGGATCACCAGGTCAGGAGATCAAGACCATCCTGGCTAACACGGTGAAACCCCATCTCTACTAAAAATACAAAAAATTAGCCGGGCCTGGTGGCGGGCGCTAGTAGTCCCAGCTACTCAGGAGGCTGAGACAGGAGAATCGCTTGCACCCAGGAGGCAGAGGTTGCAGTGAGCCGAGATCATGCCACTGTACTCTAGCCTGGGCGACAGAGCAAAACTCTGTCTTGGAAAAAAAAAAGAAAAAAGGATAACACAGAGAAAGAATGAGTGGGGGAAGATGATGAGTTGTATTTTTGACAAAAGTCAGAAATCCAAGAAAAACTGCTGAGTAATTAGTAGGAAACATAGGGCTAGAGGTAAAAAGAGAAGCTATGCCAAAAGATATATAGACTGTGATTATCTGCACAGAAATGGTACCTGAAGCAATGAGATTTACTTTGGTTACTAATGGAGAGATTGAAGATAAAGAAGAAGACATATTCTAATAAATTCCTCACTTGAGGAATATCTAGAGCTGTGCTGTCCAATATGGTAGTCTTTAGCCACATGATACTACTTAAGTCAATTAAATAATGAAAGCTGTAGTCCTTGTCACACTACATTTCAAGTGCTCAATAGCCACATGTGGCTAGTGGTTACCATATTGGACATCATAAATATAAAACATTTCCAACATCATAGAAAGCTGTGATGGACAGCACTGATCTAGAGTTTGGTCAGAGTGTAGAAGAACCACAAGAATCTATTCTCCTGAAAGCCAAGGGAAAAAACATTTCAAGGAGAGAATAATCAATGGTATCAAGTAAAAGTGAGTGACAGCCAACCTCTCCCCCACAAAAAAAATAAAATAAAAAAATGAATTTTATGACTTCTAAAGCACTTTCAGACTAATTATAAAGTTGTAAACTAGATTACAACAGATTTTGGATGAAATGGGTGCCAAATAAGTAACAGATGTAGACAATTCTTTTCAGTAATTTTTCAGTAAGGAAAAACTGAATGAAAACATCAGACAGCTGAAAGAGAATAGAACTGTTCTATATGTACGTGCTTAATATAAGCAGATTTGTGCACTGGCTGGAAGGCTTGGACGCCAGTCAACCAGCTATTTACCAACTCTAGCAATCTGAAAGGATTTTCATGTAGCAATGACAATTGAAGGGGCACAATTACATCATTTTAAAACAATAAGGAGCCTTAAAAATAATCTAATCCACCCCTCCTCACATTATAAAGAAAGCAGAGTTGCCCAGGGTCACACACACAACTCAGTGGTATTAAAATCTAGAATATGAATTCAGGTCAGCAGGGCATGGTGGCTTATGCCTGTAATCCCAGCACTTTGGGAGGCTGAGGTGGGTAGATCACCTGAGTTCAGGAGTTCGAGACCAGCTTGGCCAGTACACAAAAAATTAGCCCGGCATGGTAGTGGCCTGTAATCTCAGCTACTCGGAGGCTGAGGCAGGAGAACTGCTTGAAGCCTGGAGGTGGAGGCTGCAGTGAGCCAGGATGGTGCCACTGCACTACAACCTGGGCAACAAGAAACTCCATCTCAAAAAAAATAAAAATAAAAATAAAGTAACTCAGGTCTTCCACAACCTAGTCCATTAGACTAACTCATTCAACTGCCTCCTAAGACACAGATCAAAGGTGAAGAAAGCTTCTTCAGTTGAGTTCCACTAATCTACCAAGAAAATGATAATGTCTATGTTCACATATACACAACTTCAATTTTTTAGAAATGAAATGCAGTACATGACTTATTGACTTTAACATTTAGAAAAACTGAGAACTAAGCATTACTTTGTATCTATTACTTTGTAACAAACATCAAAAGAACTTTAAATATTATCTAAGTAAATCTTTACTATAGCCTGAGAGGTAGATGTTTTCATCATTTCACAGATTAGAAAAACATGCAGCAGATCAGTAAGGTCCCAAAGCCAGTAAGCGACATCCTCAACGTGGCTCTACACTACCATCAATTAGGAAATGGAGGGGAAAAGAAGAGAGCAGCATAGGCTAGGGAATGGAAATGAGATGTTTATTTAAGTATAAAAGTAACCAGAACAGATTCGTTTACTAATGCCAACCTTCAAAATAAAGCCAAACAAAATGAGGCCTTCAGATAAATATTAATCTAAAAAATGTTTCAAGAAAATAACAGCGATTCCCTTTGGAGAGGGGAACTGTGCAGCTGGGGACAGGGATTGAAGGAAGACTTTTCACAGTGAACTCTGTAACTTTTGGAGTTTAACCATAACAGTGTATTGCTTACTCCAATAAATAAGAAAAAGGTTTTTCAAAAAAAAAAAACTTTAAATATGTTTTAGTTCCTATCAAGTTTGTAATTGTTAGCATTCTACAATCCTCCAACAGGCCACAGAAAAACTGAAATTTCAGAAAACAAAAAATCCTAACTTCTGTTCTGAAAAAGGCAAGGCAGAGCTTATATTAAGGGGAGGAAAATTTGCCTTTGGGGATTGGGGGATCAGGAGGGGAGAGAAGCCGATTGCCTGCAATCATCAACTCAATTCCATTCCTATTTTTAGCCCATTTTTTTAGTCTGTTGCTAAGAAACCCTGTTGCCCGAAGGCAATTTACTAATAGGAACTTACATGAAGCAGGAGAAACCGGTGATCCTGAAATTCTTTCAAATCAGGCCATTCTATTTTAATCAGTCCATTTTGGTGCCACTTGGTAAAATATCTCCTTTAAATCTTTTTGTAGCTCTACTGTGATGTTGTTGCACTTGAAAGCAAAACAATCATTTACGAAATTTTAATGTAAGGCTTCCGCAAACCAGTATACCAGAAATGGAGCGCCATAGTTCTGGACTTTTTCTATTAATAGTTGTCTTTTCTTCATGAAAATACCGTGAATTCCAAACAATGCCTTGCAAGGTAATTTTATGTTTTAAGAGATCTGGGGCAGAGCATCGGAAAAAGAGTTGATAAAGCTATTACAGAAACGAAAGTTTATGAATTGAAATTACGACCTGGGAATGAGAGAAGAGGGCTGAGACAGCTATTGCAAAATAACCCGGGGGGTGTGCGGACCTGAGCGAGATGTGGGCTGGTGTGTCACGTAGATATCAGTTCAAGATACAAATACGTCAAGAAAGGCTGGAAGCCGGCGGGAACCCTGACGCTTCGCATTTCTACCAACTCAGTTTAAGAAACCCCTAACAACGTAGAAGTCATCGCTTTCGTAATTTGGTGCCGACGACAAGCCATAGCGACCACGCTCAAACCGTTTCGACTGCAGCCAACCTAGAAGTGCCATTTCCACCTAGTCTTCTGCCATCGCTAACCTCCCCTATAACCTCAAATTCGTCCAAACTAAAATCTGGCTGTGTTAGTGATAAGAAGTTCAGTGATGCAGCAGGCTTCTTCAGCAGGGAGCTCTTTCCTCACACATCTTTAAAAGTCCTTCCAATCTGTTGGTTTCCCGGGCACGCGGGCAGAAAATCGAGCTAACGGCCACAGAGGTTCAAGAGGTGCCAACGTGGCTATAACGGGAAAACTGGATCCGAAATCAACCAGTAAACTGGGTAGCTAGCTCTACGCCCCGCCCACCATCCTTGCCAGCCAATAGCCTTCACAACTCGTCTGCCACTCCCGCCCATTCCAGTGCTACGGCGCTGCTTTTTCCTCTGCTCTGATCTCTTGAGTGCCGCTAGCCAGCTGTATAGGCGCCCCTCCTCGGCTTCAATAGGCAAGAGGGCCATCTGCGCTTCTCTCCTGAAAGTAAAGGGGACAACACCAGCTACGACGGGACTCCAGAAGTCAATCTCTCGAAAAGCAGCGGGGCGAAAAGAAAGAAAAAGGATTTCCGAGGACTTCCACTCACACCCACGCTTTCTCTTAACCCGGAAGTGATTTCCGCCCCTCCTCTCCCTCTACGGTTGAGACTGGAGGAGAAAGACGGCCAGGTCTGGCCCGGCATGCCCTGGGCTTCCGGTGACCTCTGGCCCTTTTCTGTCGTCCGCTCTCTCTGCCTAGCGTGCTCGCTCGCTCATTGCCTGCCTTCCCTCCCTGGGTCTTCCTTCGCACGCTGCTTGGTGATTGTGGCGCTCGCGACAGGCAGGGAGGCGGTGGCGGAGGACACTCGTTATGGCCGCCTCTAAGCCTGTGGAGGCGGCGGTGGTCGCAGCAGCTGCACCAAGCTCCGGGAGTGGGGTGGGCGGCGGCGGGACTGCGGGCCCGGGCACGGGGGGACTGCCGCGATGGCAGCTGGCTCTGGCGGTCGGGGCACCCCTGCTGCTAGGCGCGGGTGCCATATACCTGTGGAGTCGGCAGCAACGGCGCCGGGAGTCCAGAGGCCGGGGCGACGCCAGCGGCCTGAAGCGCAACAGCGAACGGAAGACCCCGGAGGGCAGGGCCAGTCCGGCCCCAGGCAGCGGACACCCTGAAGGTCCCGGTGCTCACTTGGACATGGTGAGAAGTAGCCCCAGGCCATAGAGGTGGAAACGCGGGTACAGCTTTTCCTTGGCGAGCTGTGTCGGTGAAGGGGCTTCCCATCAGACGGAAGCTGCCAAGCGGCAGCGCAACACATGGGTTTAGGGAGACTCATTTCTGGCTGCCGGAGGAGGGCACAGAGTAGCCCGATGACAGGTTACTGGCATTCTTTGACAGTTTCCTTTTGGTTTCAGAAAAATCTTTTGCTTTTCTTCTCAGTGACACAGCATTTATTCCTAGTGTTGTAGATGGGAGTGGGGCATTTGCAAATGTGATGATTGTATTTAATAAGTGAAGGAAGCTAAATTCCATTAATTCCATTAACAATTGGTACATTGTGATACGAACTGTTTCTGTGATTCCCAAAGCCTACAACTTAATCGGTAAGAGCCTTTAATAACGAGCCACTCCCCCTTTTGGAGTGTGTTTTTTCTGGGGGTAAGTGGGCAACTGCAGTGACGGTTAGTTGACAAAAGCAGAAAAAAAAAACAAACAACCGATTAGATGGCTTTGTGCATAGAAAAAGAAAGACTACACAGGCTCTAAAGAGTGAAATGGTGTTCAGTGGCATTTGTTTTACAGCCTCTAAACTGTAAGCAGAACTATCAAGCTCCCAAGGCTCGTTCTCTCTCAGCGGCCCGGAAGCCCCCTTGACTGCAAGCGCTCAGCGACCCCGGAACCTCCCCTGCCATGCCCCAGCCCCGAGGTGTCCTTTTACACTCCGGACCCCTTGGCCTTTCTCAGAAAACGCTCTGCACTGCACTGTTCCCTCTTGTTGCACAAGAGTAGCAGCCACAGCAATGCTCACCAGGCTTGGTTGCACACAGCCCACTGCCCCAGGTCCAGGCCTACACACACATACCAAAACAATGGGAGTGACTTCTTAAACTTTTTGATTGGAAGCATCTTAAATTCAGTTTTTCCATTTCACCTGGAAATGTACATGACCAAGCCTAATATGCATGATATAATTTCTCTGATGTTAGTCCAAGCATTGGAGTATTTCGTGAATAGCTTTGTATGGTTTTGGTGAACTGACTGTTAAATCCTTTTGGTATCTGACAGCTGTGCAGAGAATTAGCCTGGCTGCATTTGACACTACTGGGATTGGGTGTGGTGGATTTTATCTGGGTCTGGAGTTGTTCAGTGATAGTACCAGAGTAAGTCGAGGTCAGAGAAACGTTTGGTCAAATATCTCCCAGTTTTATACATATGTATATACAGTTGGTCAAGTAACTTCCAATTGTATCCAAGTGTATACACTTAAACACATATGCAAGTCATTTCCATCTTATACTATTCATGTTGATTTTTTTTTTTTTTTTTGAGGCGGAGTCTTACTTTGTTGCCCAGGCTGGAGTGCAGTGGCGTGATCTCTGCTCACCACAACCTCCGCCTCATGGGTTCAAGCAATTCTCCTACCTCAGCCTCTGGAATAGCTGGGACTACAGGCGTGCGCCACCATGCCCAGCTAATTTTTGTATGTTTAGTAGAGATGAGGTTTCACTATGTTGGCCAGGCTGGTCTTGAACTCCTGACCTCAGGTGATCTGCCCGCCTCAGCCTCCCAAAGTGCTGGGGTAACAGGTGTGAGCCACCGTGCGTGGGCGAAGATATTTTTACTAGGATGTCAAATTAGCTTTAAAGGAAGTTTTGGTATAGGAATGAACAAACTATTATCTACAGTGTGAGGCATTGTGCTAGGCCATGAGAAAACCGTATGATCTTTCCTATGGGAGGGTGAAGCATTGCCTGTTTTCTAAAAGGTTTATGACTGGATAATAGAAGAACCTATGGACTGTGAGAACTAGGATTTCTGAGCTTTATAGTGGGCTCCCCAGCATTGCTACTTTGGGAAAGTCATTTTATCTCCTTGACCTTAGCGTCATCCCTGTGGAATAAGAAGATTAAAATATTAGATCTCTTCTGTTTCTTCCAGTACTAAAAATTGATGATTCTGGTTCTGATCATTTATAATAGCTCACTGCTGCTATTAAAAGTAGTTATGAAGAGGATTCTTTGAATTAATTATCACTTGTCTTACATCATTTTTGGATGTCTGAAATTCTCCAGTCATTTTCTATTTCGTTTGTTAATTTAGTTTTAATCATGGAAGAATAGTAGGTAAAATGAAAGATCCAAAAAGTTTTCAGTTCTGTAAACATTAAAAATAGAGATAGTTTGTATACATGAAACTCGATTTTTTTTTTTTTTTTTGAGACGGAGTCTCACTCTGTCACCCAGCCTGGAGTGCAGTGGCGCGATCTCAGCTCACCACAACCTCTGCCTCCTGGGTTCAAGCAATTCTCCTGCCTCAGCCTCCAGAGTAGCTGAGATTACAGGCATGTGCCACCATGCCTGGCTACTTTTTATATTTTTAGTAGAGACAAGGTTTCGCCGTGTTGGCCAGGCTGGTCTGAAACCTCTGACCTCAGGTGATCCACCCACCTCGGCCTCACAAAGTGCTAGGAATTATAGGCACAAGCCACCTCACCGGCCGAAACTAAATTTTAACATTTCATTGTGGTTTCAGCCACCCCACCTCATCCCAGGGGTTCTGTACCATTGGTGTTTAATAAAACTTAGCCAACTCCTTTTCAGATTTTAGATTTCCTTAATTCTAACTCTTTTCCACGTTGTCTGGATCAACACTGATGAATTTAAATTTAATGATATTTCAGAGTTTTTTAGTTTTACTTTACAAATAACTTTTTTTTTTTTGGTTGAGACGGAGTCTCGCTCTGTCGCCCAGGCTGGAGTGCAGTGGCCGGATCTCAGCTCACTGCAAGCTCTGCCTCCCGGGTTTACGCCATTCTCTCGCCTCAGCCTCCCGAGTAGCTGGGACTACAGGCGCCCGCCATCTCGCCCGGCTAATTTTTGTATTTTTTTAGTAGAGACGGGGTTTCACCGTGTTAGCCAGGATGGTCTCGATCTCCTGACCTCGTGATCCGCCCGTCTCGGCCTCCCAAAGTGCTGGGATTACAGGCTTGAGCCACCGCGCCCGGCCTTTTTTTTTTTTTTGAGACAGAGTCTCACTCTGTCACCCAGGCTGGAGTGCAATGGCGAGGTCTCGGCTCACTGCAACCTCCGCCTCCCAGGTTCAAGCGATTCTCCTGCCTCAGCCTCCCGAGTAACTGGGATTACAGGCACCCGCCACCTCGCCTGGCTAATTTTTGTATTTTTAGTAGAGATGGGGTTTCACCATGTTCACCAGACTGGTCTTGAACTCCTGACCTTGTGATTCGCCCGCCTTGGCCTCTCAAAGTGCTGGGATTACAGGCGTGAGCTACCGCCCCCGACTACAAATACCTTTTTATTCATCTGACTGCTGTTAAAAATTAGAATTTAAGATTGGACTGTTTATGTTACTTAAACTGCTTTAAAATGATGTATTTTTGGCCCCAAATAAAACAGGGCAAAGCATTTGCATTTACCATTGTTCATCTTGTGGAATTTGTAGGCCTACACCTGGAATCTTTGAATTACTAGATTGTTCTTTGGTAAAACAACAATAAGAAGGTCTTTGTGGTTTTTTTAAACAGAAATTTTTATCTTAACTGTTGGTGACCAGTAAATGTTGAAAAACTACTTTTGTCTTCTTTTAATAGTCTGGTCCTTAGAGTTATTATTAGACTCTCTAAATATAATTGATCAGTAATTGTAATTTCTTATCTGTGGTTGGAGAAATTGCTGTACATTTTGAATAGCACCTCTAAATTGGCATCCTCTATAGGTGTCGCAACCAGAAGCATTTGCTTTCACTGATGGAAAACTGGCAGAATTCCCGATGCCCTAACTGTCCTTTCTCCACCCCAGCAATAACTACAGTTTTTAAGGGAATGAATAAATAGACAGATATTGTCTGTTTAGGGTTTGATATCAGCAAGTAGAATGGAAAATCTGCATTTTTGTCTTTTGACTTATGTTTACCTTAATGTAAAATGATCTGATAGAATTATTGGGCTTCTTTTGGGTTTCAGATTTTCTTTTACAATTAGAGTGTACAATTACCTTTTTTCTGGGATAGCAAAAACTTGTACAGGAAGTGCAAAGGATATTCATAGTTGTTTTAATTAATGGAAATATTGAGGTATCACTAAAGAAAAGCATTTAGTCACAGTTGATAGTGTCTCAGACTGAGGTGCTTAAAGTGTTAGATCATATTCCATTTTGGACCATTATGAAATCTACCATGATGTGCCATTTTGCTTCAGTAATTTTTTTCGACTTAAAAAATTTTTAAAAATTTTAAATTGCAAGACTTTTTAGAAGATGATATTATCCATAGTACTTCTCAATACCTCTTTTTCAAACATTCTGTGACTCTTTAGAAAAATGCACTTATTTAAAAGCGTTATTGACTTCATAGTAACTTTTTGTCCAATTGTTATTTAATCTGATGATAAAAAATGCAGTCATTCTTGTGTTCGTATTTAACATTACACAGAGTTTAACCCACATGAAATGGTTAGGAACCAATAATCTAAGCCAGCCTACTACAGTAGGGAAGGAAAGATGTACCTACACATTTTAGTAAAGGGTCAAGGACTGCATAAACTTGTTATTAGTCATCTTGTTTGAAATGAAATTATTGTCTCCCGCAAATGATCTGTTTTGAGTTATTTTTTTAAAATCAGGGACACCAATGACATTCCTCTCTAAGTTTAGTTTACACTTTTCAATCTGCATCTTAATCCTTGGCAGTATTTCACATTGTGCGCTAAATGTCATAACTTTTCCTGTTGCTTCTGAGATACTACTTTTTCCTGATTTAAAAAACAAACAAACAAACAAATACCAGCCTCACGGATTGTTAGTCTCCTTATCACAACACAGAAGTCGTCTCACTTTTTCGGAAACTTCTCTCTACCTAGGCTCACCGCTATGTGATTTTGTAACACCCTGGACTTTTCCCTTTTATAGCACTTACCACGTGGTACTAGAATTACTCATTCCTGTTTCCTGCTATGCTTTTGAATCTGTGAAGGCTGAGACTGGCTTTATCTTGTTCACCATTGTATTCCCAGGACCTAATACAGGTGCATAGCAGGTGTTGAATGAATGAAGTTTCATTTTTTGACTAATAATTAAGGGTTCCTTTGACATCCCTAAGCTTATATTATATATGTGTGTGTATGTGTGTGTGTATAAATCTCACAAGTGGTTTATTTTTTCAGATTTTCCAGCTCTTCATTTTTGTTCTACCGGTTAATGCTGGATTCCGTGTTAATCTTTTTTTCTTTTTCTTTTTCTTTTTTGAGTTGGAGTTTTGCTTTGTCACCCAGGCTGGAGTGCAGTGGTGCAGTCTCTGCTCACTGCAACATCCGCCTCCTAGGTTTAAGCGATTCTCCTGCCTCAGCCTCCCAAGTAGCTAGCCACCACACCTGGCGAATTTTTTTATTTTTAATAAGAGGTGTTTTTCACCATGTTGGCTAGACTGGTCTTGAACTCTTAACCTCAAGCAGTCCACCCACCTCTGCCTCCCAAAGTGCTGGGGTTACAGGCGTGAGCCACTGTGCCTGGCCCCGTGTGAGTCTTAAACCTCATTTGGGCATACTTTTTGTAAATGAGTTGATTATGTATGACCTGCAACCATAATCCTGCAGAAGCAGTCATTATGCAAGTATATTCTTCCTAGGCAAAGAGTTATTATGATTTAGTAGGTGGGGTTGGTTGTAGATTTTTAAAATTTCAAGACGTGAGATGGGAAAGGACTTTTTTATTGTCTTAGGCTTTATTCCTTACTAGATTTGAATCCTTATTATCTTAGGTATTATTATCCTAGGTTTGATTCATATGAAAGTAACAATTGGTTGGCCAGGTACAGTGGCTCACACCTTTAATCCCAGCGCTTTGGGAAGCTAAGGCAGGTGGGTCACCTGAGGGCAGGAGTTCAAGACTGACCTGGCCAACATGGTGAAACCCCATCTCTACAAAAATACAAAAATTAGCCAGGCATGATGGCGGCTGCCTGTAATCCCAGCTACTGAGGAGGCCGAGGGGAGAGGATCATTTGAACCCAGGAGGTTGAGGTTGCAGTGAGCTGAGATCCTGCCATTGCACTCCAGCCTGGGCGACAGAGCAAAAACTCTGTCTCAGAAAAAGAAAGAAAGTAACAGTTGGTCAATAAGTATTGAAACATTGTTTCTCATACAGTAAGTGTTCCAGAGTTATTTAGGGTACAGTGAGCAGACATTGTGCCCCCCTGGGTGACAGAGCAAAAACACTGTCTCAAAAAAAAAAAAAAAGAAAAGAAAAGAAAGTAACAATTGGTCAATAAGTATTGAAACATTGTTTCTCATACAGCAAGTGTTCCAGAGTTATTTCCTACTTCTATAAAGCTGTGATTCAAGTATAGTATATGCTTTTTGAGTTTGAGAAATTTAAAACCATAAAACCATTTTAAGAGAAACTTCAAACCACCTCAGGTATATTTGACCTGGGTGTAAGTGTGTCATGATGACAAATTAATACCCATTTTATTTTCTCACATGCAGATTAATGTACTTAATTCTAGCTCATTTTCTTTTACAGTGACTATGCATGATCATCAGGTTAATATTTTATAAATGCCGAGAATTTACAATAGTTTTCTTATTGCTAGATGTGTATCATTGACAGCTTTTTGCAACGTAGTCATGTAATCATGTCGCAGGACTTGTTTTTAGAGGCTGGTGCTTTTCTGATCTCTCAATACGTGGGCTAATCCTTTTAGGGTTGTTTTTCCTTCCTGGAGTACTTTCCTGTCTTTTGTTAGTCATTTTTATTTCAGAGCAGATTCTCATGAGTAGCCTTCACTGACTATCCTAAGCAAAACCTGATTTTCTTACTTCATATTCCACTAGATTTAGCTAGATTGTACCTTAATATTGTAGCTTTCATTTCAAAATGAACTTGTTTTCTAGAGTAGATTTGGTGTCATGAAGAGCTGAGGGGCATGTTCCTAGGTTCTGCCTCATTTGACAAGTCTCAGTACACTGAAGAGAGGAAATATATATTATTTTTTATTTCAATATCTTTTGGGGTACAAGTGGTTTTTGGTCACATGAATTGTATGGTAGTAAAGTCTGAGATTTTAGTGCACTCATCACCCAAGTGTACATAGTACCCAATATGTAGTTTTTTATCACTCACATGCTCTGCCACCCTCCTCCTCTGAGTGTCCATAGTCCATTATATCACTCTGTATGCCTTTGTGTACCTGTAGTTTAGCTCCCACTTATAAGTGAGAGCATACGGTATTTTGTTTCCCATTTCTGAGTTATTTCACTTAGAATAATGGCCTTCAGCTCCATCTAAGTTGCTGCAAAACATTATTTCATTTTTGTTTTTTAATGGCTGAGTAGTATTCCATGGTGTATATATACTACGCTTCTATCAGTGGGCACTTAGGTTGATTCCCTATCTGTTTTTTTTTTTTTTTGAGACAGTTTCACTGCTGTTGCCCATGCTGGAGTGCAATGGCACAATCTCAGCTTACTGCAACCTCCGCCACCCAGGTTCAAGCAATTCTCCTGCCTCAGTCTCCTGAGTAGCTGGGATTATAGGCATGTGCCTCCATGCCCAGCTAATTTTGCATTTTTAATAGAGACGGGGTTTCTCCATGTTGGCCAGGCTGGTCTCGAACTTCTGACCTCAGGTGACCCACCTCTGCCTTCCAAAGTACTCGGATTACAGGCGTGAGCCACTGCGCCTGGCCAGTTCCATATCTTTGTAATGGTGAATTGTGCTGCAATAAACATACACATGCAGGTGTCTTTTTGATATAATGACTTCTTTTCCTTTGGGTAGACACCCAGTAGTAGAATTGCTGAATCGAATGGTAGATCTATTCTAATTCTTTAAGAAATCTCCAGGCTGGGCATGGTGACTCATGCCTGTAATCCCAACACTTTGGGAGGCCGAGGTGGGTGGATCACCTGAGATCTGGAGTTTGAGACAAGCCTGGCCAACATAGCGAATCTCTGTCTCTACTAAAAATACAAAAATTAGCTTCGCATGGTGGCGTGCGCCTATAATCCCAGCTACTCGGGAACCTGAGGCAGAAGAATCGCTTGAACCCAGAAGACAGGTTGCAGTGAGCCGAGATCGCACCACTGCACTCCAGCCTGCGTGACAGAGCAAGACTCTGTCTCAAAAAAAAAAAAAAGAAAGAAAGGAAAGAAATTTCCATACTGTTAGAAAACATATGTTTCCCAATGTTTTCTTAGGTGTATTACCTGAAGTATTTACTTTAGATCATGTGTCTCACTTGAATAATTTTGGATTTATGTGTATGTGTATATGCAATCGCTACTCTTTAATAGTTTTCTGCTTGTTGGCTCAAAAATTTACCAACCACCTAATATGTAGTCAGGCATCACTTAACAATAGAGATGCATTCCAACAAGTGCATCATTAGTGGATTTCATCAAGTATACTGATACAAACCTAGATAGTACAGTGTACTACGCACCTGTGCTATATGGCATAACCTATTGATCCTATGCTGCAAACCTGTACTGCATTTTATTGTGCCGAATACTGTGGGCAACTGTAACACAATGGTAAATATTTAGGTACCTAAACGTAGAAAAGGTACAGTAAAAATACAGTATAAAAGATAAAAAATGGTATACCTGTTTAGGGCACTTAACATGGAGCTTGTCGACTGGAAGCTGCTCTGGGTCAGTGGGTGAGTGAATGTAAAGGCCTAGGACATTACTGAATACGACTGTAGTATACTGTTTAAACACTGTACCCTTAGGCTACACTAAATTTATAAAATACTTTTCTTCAATAATTTTTTTTTTTTTTTTTTTGAGACGGAGTCTTGCTCTGTCACCCAGGTTGGAGTGCTGTGGCCGGATCTCAGCTCACTGCAAGCTCTGCCTCCTGGGTTCACGCCATTCTCCTGCCTCAGCCTCCCGGGTAGCTGGGACTACAGGCGCCACCACCTCGCCCGGCTAGTTTTTTTTGTAGTTTTTAGTAGAGACGGGGTTTCACCGTGTTAGCCAGGATGGTCTTGATCTCCTGACCTCGTGATCCGCCCGTCTCGGCCTCCCCAAGTGCTGGGATTACAGGCTTGAGCCACCGCACCCAGCCCTTTTCTTCAGTAATTAACTTTAGCTTACTGTAACTTTTTAACTTTATGAACTGTTAAATTTTTGTAACTTTTTTTTTTTTTGAGATGGAGTTTCACTCTTGTTGCCCGGGCTGGAGTGCAATGGCGTGATCTTGGCTCACCGCCACCTCCATCTCCCGGGTTCAAGCGATTCTCCTGCCTCGGCATCCCTAGTAGCTAGGATTACAGGCATGTGCCACCATGCCCAGCTAGTTTTGTATTTTTAGTAGAGACGAGATTTCTCCATGTTGGTCAGGCTGGTCTTGAACTCCCGACCTCAGGTGATCCGCCTGCCTCAGCCTCCCAAAGTGCTGGGATTACAGGCATGAGCCACCGTGCCCGGTCTTTTTAACTTTTTAAAATAACATTTAGCTTAACGTACAGCTACTTGGAAGGCTAAGGTGGGAGGATTGCTTAAGCTCAGGAATTGGATACCAGCCTGGACAAATAGAGAGACTTTGCCTCTTAAAAAAATAAATAACACTTAGCTTAAAACACAAGCACATTGTACAGCTTCACAAAAATGTTTTATTTCTTTATATCCCTACTCTATAAGCTTTTTTTAAAAAAAAATTTTTTTTAAACTTTTAAACATTTTGTTAAAAACTAAGACAGATATGTTAGTGTAGGCCTACACAAGGTCAGAATCATCAGTATCCCTGCCCTCCTTCTCTACATCTTGTCCCACTGGAAGATCTTCAAGGGCATTAACACGCGTGGACTCATGGAGCTGTCATCTCTTATAAGAAGCCTTCTTCTGGAGTAGCTCTTGCCTTCAAGACCTGCCTTGAGGCTATCTTATAGTTAAAAAAAAAAAAAGTAGGAGTATACTAACATAACAAAAAGGATAGTTATGTATAGTAAACACATAAACCAGTAACATAGTTGTTTATTGTCATTCTCAAGTGTATGTACTACACATTATTGTATTTGTTATACTTTTGTTTTTTTGGAGATGGAGTCTCTCTCTGTTACCCAGGATGGAGTGCAGTGGCGTGATCTTGGCTCACTGCAAGCTCCGCCTCCCATGTTCACACCATTCTCCTGCCTCAGCCTCCTGAGTAGCTGGGACTACAGGCACCTGCCACTATGCCTGGCTAATTTTTTTTGTATTTTTAGTAGAGACGGGGTTCCACCGTGTTAGCCAGGATGGTCTCGATCTCCTGACCTCGTGATCCACCCGCCTTGGCCTCCCAAGTGCTGGAATTACAAGCGTGAGCCACCGCGCCCGGCCTCTCTTTGTTTTTGGGATGCAGTCTCCCACTGTTGCCCAGGCTGGAGTGCAGTGGCACTATCTTGGCTCACTACCATCTCCACCTCCCAGGTTCAAGTGATTCTCCTGATTCAGCCCCCCTAGTAGCTGGGATTACAGGTGCTCACCACCACGCCTGGCTAATTGTTTTGTATTTTTAGTAGAGATGGGGTTTCACCGTATTGGTCAGGCTGATTTCGAACTCCTGACCTCAAATGATCCACCCACCTTGGCCTTCCAGAGTGTTGGGATTACAGGCATGAACCACTGCACCCAGCCCCAATATATGCTATGCTTTTATACATCTAGCATTGTAGTAGGTTTGTTTACATCAGCAGCACCACAGACACATAAGGAGTGCATTACAATGGCTGTGACATCACTAGGCAGTAGGAATTTTTCAGCTCCATTATAATCTTATGGGACCACCATTGTATATTCAGCCTGTCATTGACTAAAACATTGTTATGTTGAATATAACTGTACATTTTCATAATGGGATTTTAGTGTTTCTGTCAGTAATAGTTCTTTTGCGAGAATGACAGTTGTTTGTTTCCTACACTGGTCTCCAGTATGGTCCTTCAGGATAAAGACTACACTGTTGGTTATTGTATAGTAGAATCACATCAACTAAAATTCAATTGTACTTGCTTGGCAAAAAGAAAAAATGTAATTATACTGTTCTGTTTGTCTTTCACTTTAATGACCTGTTGTCTTGGAGCCAGTGGTGCATGAGACAGTGATACTTGAGTCTGTTTCCTTTGTTTCTTTTTTTTTTTAAGATGGAGTCACATTCTGTCCCCCAGGCTGGCGTGCAGTGGTGTGATCTTGGCTCACTGCAACCTCTGCCTCCTGGGTTCAAGTGATTCTCCTGCCTCAGCCTCCTGAGTAGCTGGGACTACAGGTGCCTGCCACCATCCCAGCTGATTTTTCTATTTTTTTAGAGATGGGTTTTCACCATGTTGGCCAGGCTGGTCTTGAACTCCTGACCTGAGGTAATCTACCCGCCTCGGCCTCCCAAAGGCATGAGCCCCCGTGCCCAGCCGATTGAGTATATTTTAAACCTTTATTAGATACCTGAAGATTCATGATTGTTGTGCCTTTTTTGGCAGATTGAACCTTTTATCAGTAAAACTATCTGGACATCATCTGATGCTTTTGAATGGTATTTTGTCTATATTGCCTTTTTTAAAATTTTTGTTGTTTGGTATTCACCTTCCACAACTTTTTACATTTCCTTTTTTAAAAAAAAAAAAAATTGTTTGGCCTTAGTATGTCATTTGGTTTTACATCATGCCTTATAGGCAGCAGGTAGTTAGTTTTGGTTTTAAACAATTCGAAAGTCTTTTAATGCAGGGATCTAAACTACTCACATTTATCGTTACTATTTACATGTTTAGCGATTACTGCCATGTTTACTCTGCTTTTTTGTTTCTTATTTTTCCTTCCTTTCTGCTTTTTGTTGTGTTGGTCATTTCCCTATTTGGGGTTTATTTTTAGTAGTAAGGAAGCTGTACATTTCTATTTCTTTTCTTGTGTTCAATCTCAAATGTTAGTTTAGCTAGGTATAAGACTTTAGTTACAAAATAATCTTGCTTTAGAATTTTGAAATTGTTACTTAATTGGTTTTTAGTACTAAATGTTGGTGACAGTCTGGCACTGGATTGTTTTTCTTTTTAAATACTTTCAAGATTTTTGTTGTGAAATTTCACCATAATGTCTAAAAATGCATGTCATTTTTCTTCAACTCCAAGAATTTCTCTGATTCCTTAGATTTTTTTTTTTTTTCCTATGCCTTTCGTTTTATAACTCCAGGTAGGCAAATGATGGAACTTCTGGATTTATACTTTGTGTCATTTCATTTCTCCAAACTTCCCATCTCCCTATCCTCTCTTTCCATGGCATTCTGTCAGGTTTCCCCCATTCTCTACTTGTTAATTCGCTCCTCAGCTTTCTCCTTTAATATATAGCCAATCTGCTGAATTAATTGTAATAAAGTTTTTTCATTTTCAGAATTTCTAATTGGTGCTCTTTAAAAGGAACCTTTTTTTAATGATGGCAAGATAGCCTCTCATTTTTTTGAAACTAAATTTTTTGTTTGCTTGGCTTATCCTGCTTTCTCAGATACTGCTTTTGTATTTGAGTTGGGGGCCTCTTTTTGTATGGGTTGGTTTTCCCTTATTGTTAGCAATTCTTGATAGTGTGGTCTTTTTAAAAACAGAGGCAAGGTATGGTATGCCCTGTCACTGTCACTTGTCTCTTTAAAGAGGGTCTGGTCTCAATGTCTCAGTGTTGTTCAGGCTAATCTCAAATTCCTGGGCTCAAGCAATTCTGCCTTGGCATCCCGAGTATCTGAAACTATAGGTGTGTGCCATGGTACCCGGCCACTTGTCTCTCTTGTAGAAGATCCTCACTCCTGAATGACACAGCCCTACTCTATTGTGATTTCTCCTTCCTCCAGTGGAGTGGGAGGATTGTTGAGGTTGTCTCAAATGCAAGTTTTCTAGCAATCACCCTGATGATTGCCCCCTAGAGCCTACAGCTACATAAGGGATTCCTAGTTTTGCTTATTGTGGGTGTTTTGTGGGTGTTTCTCTGTCAGTCCTGTAGCAGTCTCTCTTAGTCCTGGCACGTTTTCATAGTCCTGAAACATGGTGTATCCTTGAAATTAAGCTTACGTTTCAAAGCTTTTGGAAGATAATTAAGTCTACTGACAAATGGAAGATTTTAAGTTCATCTGTTAATTTATATGTGCTTGTCTTGGTTCCTTTCATCCCCCCACATCAGTTTTAAAATATACATTCTGGTTGACACTAGCTAACTTAAAGTAGCTATGTAATATTCTGAGCTTAGATACTTAGAGCTTCCTAGAAATCCTTTGCACACTTTAAATCCTTTAAAAACTTTAAAGTTCTACAGCCTTTTTGAAAAAGTCTGAGTGTTTTTGAAATTAAAAACATATAGCACACAAATTAAAAACCTCCAGCCTGGGCAACCTGGCAAAACCCCAGCTCTACTAAAAATAAAAAAATTAACCAGATGTGGTGGTGCGCGCCGGTAGCCACAGCTACTTGGGAAGCTGAGGCAGGAGAATCACTTGAACTTAGGAGGTGGAGGTTGCAGCGAGCCAAGATTGTGCCTCTGCACTCCAGCCTGGGCGACAGAGAGAGAGGAAAAAGAAGTATATATGTATATCTGTGTGTGTGTGTGTGTCTTTTAGCTGGGCATGGTGGTGTGCACCTGTAATCCCATCTGCCCAGAACATGGAGGTAAGGTGATTGCTTGAGCCTAGCAATTTGAGACTAGCCTGGGCAATATAGCCGGGCACCTCTCATGCTTTTTTGGGGGGAGGGGTGGGTGGGCAGAGACATAGTCTCAGTCTGTCACCAAGGCTGGAGTGCAGTGGTGTGATCTCGGCTCATTGTAGCCTCCACCTCCTGGGTTCAAGCAGTTCTCAAGCCTCAGCCACCCGAGTAGCTGGGACTGCAGGCGTGTGCCACCATACCCAACTATTTTTTGTATTTTTCGTAGAGACAGGGTTCTGCCACGTTGTCCAGGCCAGTCTCAAACTCCTAGCCTCAAGTGATCTGCCCGCCTCAGCCTCCCAAAGTGTTGAGATTATAGGCATGAGCCACCATGCCTGGCCACAATGTGCTTTTTGACTCAACAGTCCTACTAGTTAGAATCTAGTCCGTGAAGATATTTGTATGAAGCAACTTACATTATAAACGGTCATTCTGTCTTCCTGTTTTTATCAGTTTATTGTTTAATTACTGTGGTCGGAGTCTGTGAATGTTGATTAGTGTTTGATAAATTGTTTCTTTTCATTTCAGAACTCTCTTGATAGAGCCCAAGCAGCCAAGAATAAAGGCAATAAATATTTTAAAGCAGGAAAATATGAACAAGCTATTCAGTGCTATACTGAGGCTATTAGCTTGTGCCCTACAGAGAAGAATGTCGACCTTTCTACATTTTATCAAAACAGAGCTGCTGCCTTTGAACAGTTGGTATGTACTGTAGGTTGTTTCTTCTGTTCCTTTTGTTTCTCTTTATTTGCTTAAATTTTCAGTTAATGCTACTTAAATAAACCTAATGTATTTTTTGAAGTTGTTTCAAAATTGTGGGATGTTGTTTTTATTTCCATTAATTGCAAAACTTTTTAAAGAACAAATTCTGTAGTTTTGCTGACTGCAGATATACTCCAAAGTTAAGTATATTTCAGATTTTATAAAATTAGATAGTATAGGAAGTTTCTGGTGACTCTATTCTCCTCAACAGTTTGAGGCTATTTCTTTAACTTTTTGATATTGATATGTGCTTTTGTAATGTATTGCAGATGTTAACTCTTTGTTTCTATTAGGAATACTTTTTTATTCTAGGACTTTTAATACTCAGCCTACTAAGTTTGAACTGATTTCTATTGAACAGTACTTTCTTCAGTGTGATTTTTTTTTTGAATACTTTCAATTCCAGCAAAAATGGAAAGAAGTGGCACAAGATTGTACAAAGGCTGTTGAACTTAATCCCAAATATGTGAAAGCTCTCTTTAGACGTGCAAAAGCCCATGAGAAGCTAGACAATAAGAAGGAATGTTTAGAAGGTGAGGGTCATTTTGTGTTTACATATGAAAATTACTTAAGATTTTGTAGTCATTGGTAAATGTATATGAAACTGTGCCTTGTGAGTGTAAGAATCAGTTGTTTTTAGAAGTTGGATTCCTTTGCAATTAAGACTGTGTCTTCTAGTTTAAATTAAGATTGCTGATACTTAAGTATTGTCTCTGTTCTCAACTATGGAATTAAATGAGTATTAAGATTACGAGTTTATATACTACACATTTTAAACTTAGCAGCTCATCAGCATTAGTATAATTCTCTGAATAAAGAAATCAGAAAAGAGGTTTTAGCAAGTGATAGTGTTTCTAAGGTTCTACATATTTCATTTAATAGGTATAAATACAGCTTTGAGAGCTATGTTTATACATATTATAAACATATGTATAATATGTATAAACATAGCTTTGAGATGAATCATTAAAGAAAACGTTGTTTTTTGCCCTCGGCATTTTCAAACATTATTTTATACCCAATTGGAAATTGTTTTATACCTAATTTACACCTAACTGGAAATGATGTAGTTGGTACAAAGCATCAGAGTGAATTTGTCATTCTCAGTAAATGCCATAAATATTCTGTGATCTCTGATTGGTCATTTCTCTGCTTCCCAAGCTGCAATTACAGTATACCTCTGGCCTTTGAAGTACATTCTTCTAGGTGACATGAAGCAAAACCAAAGTATAATTTTCTACAGTCTAAAAGTTCTTTCCATTTCATATTTAAGTCTGCTTTAAAAGCATCAGTAAAAGGAAAAGGCCCCTTTCTGAAAAGAAAAGTATAGATTCCCAAATGAGGGTATTTTAGAGAACATTTTAGCAAAATTTGAGGTTTTTGTGGTGGCACATACTTTGGTAGTATGTGGAAAGAGTATTGTTTTAGAAAAGGGAATCCTGAGTTTTGAACCAGACCTTGAAGTTGCTAACATAATAACTGGTAGAGAGGAGGTTGATTGAAGTGTCACGTAGAAGAAACAGGATGGGGAAAAAAGACATTGACATTGGCACTAGCCATGGTTATCAGGGGAATATAACAGCAGATTGACTTGTTTGGTGGAGCAAGGATGTGGAATTACAAGAAATTTAATTCAGAAAGAGAAGAGACGTCATTGTTTGAGTGCTTTGAATGAAAGACTGAGAGATTAAGGAACCACTTATCTTTTGAATTTCAAACCACTGCGTGCGTCTTGAGCTGTGACATAACCAGATGAAAAGGTATGGAGGCAGATTTATTTGAGAGCTCTGTGGCAAGATGGCTTTGGAGACAAGGAATAACTCTGAGGCCTATAAAAAACACCAGACGTGAGAGAGCCACACTATGTTGATATGCCTTAGAGTTGCTAGCCAGAAGAGAATATTCCTGGATTCCTTGTTTTATTTGCTATATATAGAATGTTAGAGTGGTGAGAAACACCAGAAATCATGCAGCATAGCCCCTTTCATTTCACAGGTAAAGAAAGCAAACCCCAGAGAAGTGGAGTGACTTTCTGAGCTTTCAGTTTGGTCATAGAGAATATAAAGTTAGGTATTAAGAATCAGTCAATTGGAAATGAAACAGTCCCATTTGGTCATGAATTTAGTTTGGCTTTCTGTAGTTACATTGTACCCATTTGATGCTGCTGACCATCTTTGCAGTAATTTTATATTTACTGTTGTGGTTTTCATCATTTCTAGATGTCACTGCTGTGTGTATATTAGAAGGGTTCCAAAATCAACAAAGCATGCTTTTAGCCGATAAAGTTCTTAAACTCCTTGGAAAAGAGAAAGCCAAAGAAAAATATAAGGTAAATTTATCTGATTTGGGGAATAGAGGGAGTACTATGTACATTGTGAGGGGTATTTTCTACGTTTATGCTACTTAAGCTTAGGCATAGTGGTAATGGCAACAACTGCAATTAGAACTGGGTTATATTTCTTCTTCCTATTATCTTGGGCTTTTATGGCTTGTCCTTCTTCAGTAAGAATATATGCTCTATCCAGTACTCTACCTGGAGAGTATTGGAATTCATCTCTGTTAGGGATTGCCACACTGTGGCCCATAGGCCAAATCCAGTCTGCTACCTGTTTTTATAAATGTTCAGTCACATGTTGTTTTCAGCTGCCTTTGAGATACAACAGCAGAGTTGAGTGGTTGTGACAGACTGTATAGACTCCAAAGCCTAAAATATTTACTATGTGGCCCTTTACAGAAAAATATTTTTCTATATTATTAAGTTTTTAAAGATATACTGTGTAAGTTGGCATTAGACTATTATTAACAGGTAGTTTAATTCAACGATCACTTATTAAACAAAGCTACATGTTTGGCATTTTGGAGGGATGGGTTCAAAGACATGGCCTTTGCCCTTATAGAATTAAAATGTAGTGAGAGAGACTGACTGTTACTATGTATAAAAGGCATGCTATAGTTAAGTGCCCAAGGTGAGATGTAAGTAAAGAGAGTACTTACATACTCTCTTTGCATCAGTAAACATCACTGGAGATTCATTGTTAAATCCCAGTAATAGCCAGGTAATTGTTTCTTTTTCCTTTAATAATAGCTTGCTTGCTTTTTTCTTGAATTGGTTTTAGTAATCTGTATTTTTAATTTTACATCTCTGGATGTTAGCTGAGTGAAACACTTAAAACAAGTTTCTTCACTGCAGGACTTTAATAATCTACTAAGGCGTGTCATGAATCTCTTAAGAGGGGTATAGCTGAAGTGATTCCCAGTTTCTCTCTCTCTCTCTCTCTCTTTTTTTTCTTTCTTTGTCGCCCAGGCTGGACTGCAGTTGTTACCTTGACTCACTGCAACCTCTGCCTCCCAGGTTCAAGCAATTCTCATGCCTCAGCCTCCCATGTAGCTGGACTACAGGCATGCACCACTACGCCTGGCTAATTTTTTGTACTTTAGTAGAGACAGGGTTTCACCATGTTACCCAGGCTGGTCTCAAACTCCTGAGCTCAAGCAGTTCACCTTCCTCAGCCTCCCAAAGTGCTAGAATTACAGACGTGAGCCACTGCGCCTGGCCCCAGTCTTTTTAAACTATGAATTTTTTTTTCCCTTGAGCATCTCATAAGACTAGTGTTTCTCGAAATCACTTTGTAAAACACCATGGTAGGGTCCATAAATTGAACCTCGAAGGAGTCTAGTTTCCTTATACATAGTGTGGAGTAATTAGACTGGTTGGATTGCAGGATGGTAAGAAAATAGAAAATAATGTGTATTTACATAGGTTACAGATCAGTTTCCACATTTTCTAATCTGTTTGTCACTTTGTAAATCACATAATACCTTCTATATTATTGTTTTGATTTTTTATAACAACTGTATAAGATAAATAAGGCAAGTATTTCTATTGCCATTTTAGAGATGAGAACACTGATACTAGAAGTTTAATTACATACATAATATCACATAGCTAATAAGTGGCAGAACTAGAATTTGTATCGTGTTCCTTTGATACTTAAATCCCTTTCTTGTAACAGTTTATTTTCACTTTAAATTTATAACTCTGTATAGAAGGCAGGGAGGTGATAGCTTCTTTTCTAAGCTGAAATAGGAAACTAAAAAACATTAGTGATTTATCTAGCTTCAGGTAAGTGCTGTTTAAATTTCTATTTAAGCTTTTCCCCTAAAATGGTAAATGATTGCCACTATGTATTTCTTCTCAGAGTGTCTTTAGTATAAAGTACTAAAGTTAGGCATATATATCACTTGATAGATGACCATTTGACTTAAAATATTTTATTATCCTAAATTAAAACAAATTGAATCTCTCCCCAGAGAGTGCCCACAGATCAGTGTGGGTTTTCTCTTAGGTTTCCTTTTTAGTTCTCTTTGGATCCCTCATTGATCTATCCTAGATTAGATAATTTACTTACAAAGCCAATTCCTTTTTTTCTTACTTCGAATATGAAGACATTACCAAAATAACAGTAATGATATTTGTTACACATACAATGTAAAATTCTGTGTTTCCATTAAACTCTTTGGGCTGAATTGTGTAGATAAAGGATGCAAAATACATTATGAGAGCCCTTTGGGTGTGGTGGTCCCATTTCATTTAAAACTTTATAATGATAATTGTGTTTCGGGAGGAACAAAATACTCCCATAATTGTGAATTAGGTTGCTATGCCTCAAATAAATAATCAAAACAGGAAATGTGATTTCAGTATGGTTTTCAGTGGCACTTACCTGTAATAAAGATCTTTAGATGAAAGCCCAAGGTAAATGGACTTAACATTTTCAGCACCTGTGTAAGATGTGGTCTTACATCTTTGTAGAGGGAAAAGGCTCTTGTTTAAAACCTGCTTTGACCAGCTGGGACTGGCAGCTTCACCTTTTCCACTGTCTTTTGTTCTGTGGCTTGGAGCTTAATTTTAGTTATTTGAAAAATGAAAATCCAATTTTTATGACAGTTATTCTTAGTGTTCTACAATGTACCTGCTTTTTTGGTTAGTATTTCCCATTCTGATGTCTTTGAACATGACTAAATTTCAGAATCGTGAACCTCTGATGCCATCTCCACAGTTTATCAAATCTTACTTCAGTTCTTTCACGGATGATATCATTTCCCAGCCCATGCTTAAAGGAGAGAAGTCTGATGAAGATAAAGACAAGGAAGGGGAGGCTTTAGAAGTGAAAGAAAAGTAAGTATATCAAGCATAGTGTCTGCTTAGTGGTGTTCTGGTGGCTTTGAATATTCCTTAGGGCCCAGATGGGTTCTGAGCCATGTCACAACAGCAGCTCTCTATCTACAGATAGAGATAGACAGAAATATAATTTAAAATTATATAATATTATTATTATTATAAAAACACTTTTCTTTCTAGCATATGTCTGTTACTTCTCTGGTGACTCAAGGTTTTACTGCCAGGAGTCTGCCCTGCTTTTACTCAAGTTCCTGTGTGATCTTCTCAAGAGGACTCCCATTGAATCCAGTGACTGACTGTGTTTGAATAGAGGCAATAACTTGAAAATTATTGTATAGCTCAACATGCAGATGTTCTAGTGCAGGGAAGTTTTTAATTTGTAAACTGAGATACTTTTAGGGATGTCCAAAGAGTGAGTTTTTTCAAGGTTTTTTCTGCTTATCTAGGAAGATGCCTGTTTTGGAGGGCTTCCTGTTGGGGTCTGTAGAGAGCTGAAAAGTACAGGATACTATGTTTCTAGCTGGACACCTAGTGATATAATGTCGTATAAGCCATCTAGCCTGCTTTATTCCATTCATAGTTGTCAATACTTGTATTTTTCTGTCAAGGGTAGCCCTCCTCCCTGAGAGAAGGTACATTATTATTATCAACATGATATTTTGTAATGAGTTAGGAAGAAAAGGAAATACTGTTCTAGTAGCTGAGCATAACTGGGTTTTGCATCTGCAGCATATTGCAGGGTTTGAAGAAACAAATTGCTTTTGATTTTTATCTTCCAATTTTTCTACCATTGTTGGTGACCTTTTAAGAGAAGATACTATGCATAATTATACTGCAGTGTACAAATTTTAGTTCATTGATACACAATCTTTGAGAAGATTGTAGTTGGGAAGTAAATGTTTAAGATGTCATATTAGCTCTTGTGACTGTTATGCCAACAATTTCTTCTTCTGGTTAGGAAGTAGTCCTTGTCCCAGAAAAACTATAATGAATTTAATACCATTATTCTAAAAGCTTTATTGAGAGATGGTAGGATGTAGCTAGCTATCATCAGCACACTAACTGGAATTGGACCTAAGTTTTAAATGCCATTTTACTCTGAGCGTTAGCTTTATCATCCTTTAAATGGAGCTAGTAATATTTACCTTACGAAGTTATTGCGAGGTGTAGAAATCATCCTTATAAATAAGTAGCACTTATGTTCTTCAGTAAGTGACATTACTTTTAATCTGATTTAAATCATTGTTTGTGTTTTCTTTCTTTTCTCTCTTTTTTTTTTACTTGATATGGAGTCTCTTTCGCCTAGGCTGGAGTGCGGTGGTGGCACAGTCTTGGCTCACTGCAGCCTCTGTCTCCTGGGATCAAGCGATTCTCCCGCCTCAGCTTCCCTAGTATCTGGGATTACAGGCACACGCCACGATGCCAACTAATTTTTGTATTTTTAGTGGAGACGGAGTTTCACCATGTTGGCCAGACTGGTCTCGAACTCCCGACCTCAGGTGATCCGCCCACCTTGGCCTCCCAAAGTGTTGGAATTACAGGTGTGAGCCACTGCACCTGGCCTGTTTGTGTTTTCTTAGCCTGGTGACCTGAGAAACAAAACTAGAATGTATGCAACATTTGAATGTAATTACAGGAGAGGTTAGGATAGAGCTTATAAGATTTTTCACTGACATAACTTTTTTTATTTATTTTTTTAAGATACAGGGTCAGGCCAGGCATGGTGGTTCATGCCTGTAATCCCAACACTTTGAGAGGCTGAGGTGGGCAGATTGCTTGAGCCCAGGAGTTTGAGACTAGCCTGGGCAACATGGAGAAGCCCTGTCTACAGAAGACTTAACAAAAATTAGCTTGGCATGGTGGTGTCCACCTATAGTCTCAGCACTGGGGAGGCTGAGGTGGGAGGATGGGTTGAGTCCCAGTGGCAGAGGTTGAAGTGAGCTGAGATCATGCCACTGTACTCCAGTCTGGGGAACAGAGCAAGACTCTGTCTCAAAAAACAAAAAGGAGAGAGAGGGGGTCACTCAGGCTGTACTACAGTGGTGCGATCATAGCTCACTGCAGCTTCCAACTCCTGGAATCAAGCTATCCTCTCGCCTCAACCTCTTGAGTAGCTGGGACTCTAGGTGCACACCACCGTGGCTGGCTAATTTTTTTTTGTTTTTAATTATGAAGATGGGGTCTTGCCATGTTGCCCTGGCTGGTCTTGAACTCCTGGGCTCAGGTGATCCTCCCACGTCAGCCTTCCAGACTACTGGGATTACAGGCATGAGCCACCGCGTCTGGCCTGACGTAACTTTTAAGTCATTTGCCAGTTTTCTCTATACAGATATAACAACTGAAATAAGAAAATGTACTTTAATTTACAATGCCTTATGTTTGGAAGATATCTCATGTACCTCATGACACCTAGTAGAAATTTCAGTTAAAAAGATTACATCTACAAGCATCTCCATAAAAGTCATCATCTTAGAAGAATAATAAGAGATACTGTGTTCACTGCTCTTTAAAACATAGAGAAGGCTGTTTTTTAAAGTATTAATTGATGGAAGAGTCTTCCTTTAAATTCGCTTCTTTAATAAGTTCAGTTATTAATTCTAGGTCTGCTCACACCTCTTGCCTTAGCTTCTGTGACTCTAAACTCACTTATTTCCTATTTCCCTGTTTCTTCTGTTAACCATTAAACACCTGTTGAATACCGTTGATGTGCATCAGATATGAAGGTGAATAAGACAGGATCCTTACCCATATTGCATATCAGTCTCTCTTTCATTAGCTCATCTTTTCAGTATCTAAATGTCTAAGCTGAGGTATTACTCAGGACCGTGCTGCTTCCTTTTTAAAACTCCTTGTCCAAGGTTTCAAGAAAATCCCCATCTACATAAAAAATCCTAATCTGTTTAACCGCACCGCCCTTTCCCCACCCCAGCTCCATCCCACACTGGCTGATTATCTTGTTAAGGGGAAATAGACAGTTGCTTAATGTACTCAGGTGTGCTAAATATAGCATGTTTTAACATTTAATTTTTTTTCTTTCTTTTCTTTTTTTTTCTTTTCTTTGTTTTCTTTTGTTTCTTTCTTTTTTTTTGAGATGGAGTCTCGCTGTGTCACCCAGGCTGGAGTGCAGTGGCACCATCTCGGCTCACTGCAACCTCCGCCTCCCAGGTGCTCAAGCAATTCTCCTGCCTCAGCCTCCAGAGTAGCTGGGATTACAGGCACACGCCACCATGCCCAGCTAATTTTTGTATTTTTAGTAGAAACGGGTTTCACCATTTTGGCCAGGCTGGTCTTGAACGCCTGACCTCAATGATCCGCTCACCTCGGCCTCCTAAAGTGCTGAGATTACAGGCGTGAGCCACCAAACCCGGGCACATTTAATTTTTTCTTAGTAAATAATTTCCTATGTTTGTTTTTATTTTCAGTTCTGGATATTTAAAGGCCAAACAGTATATGGAAGAAGAAAACTACGATAAAATCATAAGTGAATGCTCAAAAGAAATAGATGCTGAAGGCAAATACATGGCAGAAGCATTACTACTACGAGCTACCTTCTACCTGCTTATTGGCAATGCCAATGCGGCCAAACCAGATTTAGATAAAGTCATCAGTTTGAAAGAAGCTAATGTGAAGGTACATTTAAAAATGTGTGTGAAGAAATTATTAAATAGAAGGTGATGCCTTTCATTATGTTTTGCCAGATTTTTTAAAGCATTTCAACTGCCATTCTTCGAAGGGCTGTTTTTGTTTTTGAAGAAACTGCTCTTAACAATAACGTAATTAGTGCAGTGAATCTGAAAATATAAATGTCAATGATATTTATCTTTATTTAGAAAAGAACGTTTTTTTTTCCTATAGCATCTGGTAGTTTCATCTTTGCCCTGTAACCACTGCCTACTGTATTGGACTGTATTTGGGCAGTGGTAAAAGTGATACAGCAATTCTATAGATAATGCTTTAAGTAACGTGTAATATGTAGCACCAGGTTATAAAACACTTAACACATTAATATATTCAGAAAGGTTTTATGTTACATGAAAAAAGGTTCTAAAAATAGAATGTATAAATAAGCCAAAAGTTTTGCTGTTGTACAGTTGAAATAGCCTAACATTTTCTAAGTATTCTTTTTTTTTTTTTTTTTGAGACGGAGTCTTGCTCTGTGTCCCAGGCTGGAGTGCAGTGGCGCGATCTCGGCTCACTGCAAGCTCTGTGCCCCCGCCCCCCCGGTTTCATGCCATTCTCCTGCCTCAGCCTCCCAAGTAGCTGGGATTACAGGCGCCTGCCACCACGCCCGGCTAATTTTCTTATATATTTTTTTATAGAGATGGGATTTCACCGGATCTCCTGACCTCGTGATCCGCCCGCCTTGGCCTCCCAAAGTGCTAGGATTACAGGCTTGAGCCACCGCGCCCGGCCTGAGTATTCTTAATGTGCTATATGTTATGCATTTCATAATTAAGATTCAGGGGCATCTGTTGAATTGTTACATTCTATTCAGTGTAACAAAACAGAATTTAACCACCAATTAACTATATTACTTATTAGTTTGTTAACATCTCTGACCTGTTTCCTCATTGCATTAAATGAACTCTGTGGCCTCTCTCATCTGCTATATTTGGGGGGATATAATAGTTGTTTCTATGACCTAAATATTGTTAAAAGTTTCTTTCAAAATGAGATTTTCAAATTGAAGATACCCTCATAATATTATCTTTAATATTCTGCTGATTTTCCTAATGATTATAATGGTTATATGTTATATGTTTTTGTTATAATTGTGGAGGATGTTACTATTTGTTCTATATGTATGTACTATTGCTTTGAACAAAATTTTAAAGAAACATATTGTTTTCATGATCACATGACTTTTAATGGCAAGTAGTAATGATGCCTACCATATGCCATGTACAAAAATTAACTCAAAATGGATTAGAGCCCTAAATGTAAGAGCTAAAACTATAAAACTCTTAGGATAAAATAGAGGACTAAATGTTACCTTAGATAAGCAGTAGTTTCTTAGATATGGCACCAAAATCACAAGCAACCAAAAAAAAAAAAAAAAAAAAAAAAACGATAACTTGGACGTGATCAGACTTCTGTGCTTGGCTGGGGGTGGTGGCTCATGCTTGAAAATTAGCTGGGCATGATGGCATGTGCCTGTCGTCCCAGCTACTCAGGAGGCTGAGGTCGGAGGATCACCTGAGCCTGGGAGGTCGAGTCTGTGGTGAGCCGTGATTGTGCCACTGTACTCCAGCCTGGGTGACAGAGATCCTGTCTCAAAACAACAAAACAAAACTTCTGTGTGAAAAGACACCATCAAGAAAGAGAAAACACATCACTCAACATGGGAAAAATATTCATAAATCATGTATCTGATTAGGAGCTTGTATCCAGAATAAAGAACTCTGCTAAGAGCTCAACAATAAAAAGACAACCTAAGTTAAAAATGGGCAAAGGATCTGAATAGACATTTCTCCAAAGAATATACAAATGACCAATAATAAATGACGAGATGGCGTCATTAGCCATTAGGGAAATGCAAATCAAAACCACAGTGAGATGCCACTTCACACCTCCTAGGATGGCTATAATCAAAAAGACAATAAGGCTCTAATAAAAAACATGGTGGATAATAATAAGTGTTTTTGAAGATGTGGAAAATTGGAACCCTCATACATTGCTGGTGGAAATGTATTAATACAATGGGAAAGCCCTTTTGGAAATTAGTTTGGCAGTTCCTCAAAAAGTTACCGTATGATCTAGTAATTCCACTCCTAGGTATATACCCAAGAGAATTTAGTACATTCATTAACACAAAAACTTGTACATGAGAGCTGGGTATGGAGGCTCACACCTGTAATCCCAGCACTTTGGGAACCCAGGAGTTCTAGACTACTCTGGGCAACACAGCAAAATCTCATCTCTATTTTAAAAAACTTTTTAAAAAACCTTGTATATGAATGTTCATAGCAGCATTATTTATGGTAGCCAAAAAGTGAAAGAAGCTCAAATGTTCATCAGTTGGTGAATGGATATGTACAATGGAATATTTTTCAGGCATAACAAAAAGAATGAAAAACTGATACATGCTGCAATATGGATGAACCTTGAAAACATTATGCTAACTCAAAGAAGCCAGATACAAAAGGCTATATATAATATATGATTCCACTTATATGAAACATCCAGAATATACAAATTCGTAGAAATAGAAAATAGATTGGTGGTTTCTAGGGGCTGAAGAGTGTAGGAGGTGAACGGGGATGGAGAGTGACTGCTTATTTGTATGGGATTTCTTTTAAGGGTGATGAAAATGTTCTGGAATTAGATAGTGGTAATCAGTACACAACTTAGTGAATATACTAAAAACAGCTGACATGCATACTTTAAAAGGGTGACCTTTGTGATATGTGGATGATAGAAAAAAGCTGTTATTTAAAGAAACTAGATTGGAGGAGAAAAAAGTAATGATGAACCTTTCCTCATTTGGGGTGTATAGCTTCGAGCAAATGCTCTCATCAAAAGAGGCAGCATGTACATGCAACAGCAGCAGCCTTTGCT
This sequence comes from Trachypithecus francoisi, assembly GCF_009764315.1. Classification (NCBI taxonomy): domain Eukaryota; kingdom Metazoa; phylum Chordata; class Mammalia; order Primates; family Cercopithecidae; genus Trachypithecus; species Trachypithecus francoisi. The sequence continues at coordinate 88,896,727 of NW_022681453.1, forward strand.
GTCCACTCAGGATTTTAACATGGCTGCTGATATCGATCCTCAGAATGCAGATGTTTATCACCACCGAGGACAGGTAAGTCTGTTTTCTTACCTAGAGGTCTGACTTTTGGATTGAGTTATTTGATAACATTTTTGAGAATTTCTTGTATAATTTTCTTGATTTTTCTTATTATAATTTCTGATAGCTGTGAACAAAGTAGCACAGTGGTTTACAGTTTGAATTGGCCTTTGTTTGTCCTGAATATTTGTCTTTAATTTTGGTATTTACTTAGGAAAAAAGAGTAAAGGCAGGCAAAAACTGTTGGCTTACTAGTTCAAGTTTGTTTTTCTGGTGTTTCTGGTTCATAGGTTTTCAATGAGTGAAACATTAATAACATTTAGTAAGGAATCTGAGTTAATTCTAGAATCAACAGGATGATTTTTGTGAGCTTCCTGCTATATAAGGAAATAGTCTGGACTGTCCAAATAGTAAAAATAAATATATTTATCTTTTGAAGTTTTGTAACAGGCATATTAGTTTTTTAGTGGAAATATATAGAGAAGAAACAGTTTCCAATTACTGCCTCAGGTGGGGAAAACATGGCTTTATAATGGGCTTAACATGGCTTCTTAGAATGCCTTATGGTAGAAAGTGTGGGCTATGCATGATAATAACAGAAGAGCTGAAGTTCTTTCTAATGGAGAATTTTACCTAATAGGAGCATGGGTCCTGCCTGGGAAGTGCATTATTAGGCGATTTTGTTGTGCGGACATCATAGAGTGTACTTGTACAAAACTAGGTGGTATAGCCTACTATACACCTAAGCTGTATGTTGTAGCCTGTTGCTCCTAAGGTACAAACCTATATAGCGTGTTACTGTACCAAATATTATAGGCAGTTGTAACACAATGGTAAGTAACTGTGTGTCTAAAACATATCTAAACATAGAAAAGGTACAGTAAAAATGCAGTATTACAATCTTTTGGGACCACTGTTGTATATGCGGTCTGTTGATTGAAATGTAATTATGCATGACTATTTCTTTCAGAAGGGTGTTAAGTGTTGAGATAACCTCTTAAAATTCTTGACATTTTAATCTTTACTGGTAGTGTCTGAAGATTAATTTGAAAGGTAATTATCTGATGTCTAACCTGCCTTGATATTAGAATGTACAGGATGTTTCGTTTTCTAGAAGAAGGGGTTTCTTGCTTAATAGTGGTCAGAATTGCAGTGCAGAAATGGTTGGCTTGTAGTCCTTTCTAAAAGTTGGATAACATTTTTAAGTTTTGGAATCTTGCCTTTTAAATTTCAAGATTTTTAAATTCTCTTTCTAGAAAGTAATTATGTATTGAATAATTACTACATGCTCAGCATTATGCTGAGCTGTAATAATAGAGATGAGACACAGCACATACTTAACTGGTGGACCTATTTGAATTACATTTATTTACATATTTTTTTCTTAGCTGAAAATACTCCTTGATCAAGTTGAAGAAGCAGTGGCAGATTTTGATGAATGTATTAGGTTAAGACCTGAGTCTGCTCTGGCACAAGCACAGAAATGTTTTGCATTGGTAGGTACTACTATCTTTTGTATTTTCCTAAACATCACCTTTATTTTCCAGTGTCAACAGAAATCAGTATCTCATTGTCTACAAAGTCTTCTCTTTCTTTCTTTCCCAAAGGATAACTACTGAGGAAAAAAGGTGCTTATTAATACCTAGCTCTTGTATTTCTCTAGACATTTGTTTGGGTTCATCTTGATGGATGTTTGTCCCTGATTTTATATTTCGGTAAACAGAACTGGTCTCCCTGCTTCTCCACCATAAATCAATATAAAGAGCAAAAACATTTTGAGGAAATACTTTGTAAATATGACACCATGTAACTTGCTCTCTCACCCCTGTTTCATAGAACTATTTCTTAATATTCAGAAACACAAAGCTCAAAAGGCTGTGTTTTTTTTTTTAAAGTGCATTTCTAGTAAAATAAGGTACTTCCAGTTAGCTATATGGCTAGAGTTCTAAAAGAATTTTCCATTTAAAGGAAGAAATTGTGTCACAAATGTATATTATAAATGAAAAAAATGACAAAAATTTTACTAGCTTTAAAATTCATTTATTGCAAAGTTCACTTCTTACAGATTAGTATGCCCTATTCTACAATATTGAACATCTTGAAATGGTATAGTGGCCATGGAGTCGTAGTTGTACATAATGTTTGGCTGTCTGCTGCTGAGATACCTACTTGGAACCCTTTTAGATGCTGCAGATTATGTTAGCAAATTACCTGTTTTTTGGAAATATGTATGTAATTTTGTATGTTTATGTTAACATCCCATGAGTTTTTGAGTTCTTGATTTGACAGGCCTGTTTTGATTTTTTTATAGTACCGCCAGGCATATACGGGAAACAACTCTTCACAAATCCAAGCAGCTATGAGAGGTTTTGAAGAAGTCATAAAGAAATTTCCAAGGTGTGCCGAAGGCTATGCACTATATGCCCAGGTAAATGTTTTTTCAGATTTTTAAAAAATAACTGCAAACGTATGCTACATCTCAGTGTGGAAATCAGAAAACAGTGCTGTCATGGTTGCAGCTTCTTTGGAAGCAGGTGGCTTTGTTGCTGATTGATTCTCATGGCTCCTGGTTGGTCCTGAATCACCTCAGAAGAGGCTCCTTTGTTACACAGTTTGGAAATCATGGCCCTAAACTCAATATGGGGAAGCTTCAGGCAAAAATTTCTCTCCTATCCTCGTTTGGATTGGTTTTGCAAAAAGTAATTGCCTTAGGAAAAAATTACCGTATGCAATTGGTGGAGAAAATATCCACAGAAAGGCATTTCTTTCTGTTTGGTCACTGCCTTTTTATATGGCTAGGTTGTTGTAACAGTTTATTTTAATTTATCTTTGCTTTATCTAAAATTCTTGAAACTCTCTTGGTCTAGGATTGAAGGTATGGAAAGCAGGATTTATATCTGAATTGTTTTAACTTTCTTATTGTTGTCTGAAATTCTTGAAAACTTCTTAGTTTTAAATCATCCATTTAAATGAAAATGATTAGCTTCTTGTAGGTCATGGTCATACATTTTCCCCTCAAATAAATGACCTCTGAATGACTCAGTTTTCTTTCTTAAAGCTGAAAATTGGTTTTGGTATCTGCATAAACTAGCCATCTCAATACTCTATATCAGGGTACAGGTGCTTCGTGGCCTCTTAGGGATGGGGCCGCCCAGCGGGTGAGCATTGGGCAAGCATTACTACCTGAGCTCCACCTCCTGTCACTGTCAAATCAGCAGCAGCATTAGATTCTCATGCCTGGTGATCTGAGGTGGAACAGTTTCATCCCAAAACCATCCCTCCTCCTCCCACCCCCATCCATGGAAAAATTGTCTTCCACAAAACTGGTCCGTGGTGCCAGAAGTGCTGGGAAAGTGTTGGGGACTGATGCTCTATATACTTAATTTTTCTTTTTAATTACAAAAGACATGTTGGGTTTTTCTCCACAGCACAGAAATAGGAAACAATAACAAATTACCATCCCCTGGCTGTGCGTGGTGGCTCCTGCCTGCAATCCCAGCACTTTGAGAGGCTGAGGCGGGCAGATCACTTGAGCCAGGAGTTGGAGACTAGCCTGGCCAGCACAGAGAAACCCCATCTGTACTAAAAATATACACAAATTAGTTGGGTGTGGTTTGGTGCACACCTGTTATCCCAGCAACTTGGGAGGCTGAGGTAGGAGAATCACTTGAACCCAGGAGGCAGAGGTTGCAGTGAGCTGAGATTGCACCACTACACTCCAGCCTGGGCAACAGAGTGAGACTGTATTTCCAAAAAAAAAAAATATATATATGTACATATATATATATATTACCATCCCTGGTTGACCCCCCTCCTTACACCATTCTTAAGGTTGCTTATTTTGTTTCTAATTTCCTTCATGGTATCGCTAGGCAGGTTATAAGAACAATTTCACAAGGATTTTAAGGGTTTATTGAGGGTGGAACTATGAGAAAATTGGTTTGTGTTGGATCACTTCTTTAGAGGTAGGTCTTATATATAACTGCATTGAAGTGTACATTTTAATCCTATGAATGGGCACACTTGAGTTGATGCCTTATCATTAGTAACACACTGGGAAGTGACAGCAACATCTTCATCATTGTCTTGGAATTCAGAAGGGCTTTTTTGGTGCAGATTTCTCTAAGCATCTGGAAGAGCAAAGGCCGCCGAGTAGCAGCCGCTGCTGGGGCACAACTCTTCTGCAGAGCTTTACCAATAGCATATTTCCCTATCGCCGTTCTGCCTTCAAGATAGGTGTGGTGTGTATGAGCTGTCTTCTCATCAGCACTAGCGTTATTACAGTCATTTTGCACTCCGATTTCTTTTCTTTGATCTGCTTTCTAATTTTAGCTTCACTATATAGTATATGTAACTTTATATATGCATACAGTACGTGTATGTATGTGTGTGTGTGTGTGTATATACTTAGTGTAACTTTTTTGGCCCTCAAAGCTTTGGTTTAGATGCTGGCCAACTCGCAAAGTTACAACTTGAGCATAGTCTGATATCCACAGAACTGTGCCTTACATTTCAGCTGTGGGATTTGCCTTAAGATAGCTGATTATAGCTGCTTCCTTTGTTTTCAAAATAAGTATTTATTACATTATTGTTAACTGTGACAAACAATTGGGGAAAATCGTAAATGTTCAACAGAAGATTGAATTATGTTTGCAGAATTGTGGTACACTCACTTAATGGTATATTATGCAGCCATTAAAAGTTACAAATACATTAAAGTTAACAAAGCAAGATATAGCACTGCCTGTTATTAAAGGGAAAATTGTATACAAAATGAACTAAACCATGTGAAAGAAAACGAATAGGGAGGTAAATAGAGATAGATAAATATATCAGGAAGGCATCCATGCTCACAATGGCAGAAGCTATAAAAATATTTCTACTTTCTACATCTTTCTGATTTTTATTATAAAGAGGATGTGCTGACAATATTTCGTTGATATTTTTAAGAGAGATTTTAAAAATATTTCATTTAAGTTAGCTTATTTTAGGTATGAAAAGACTAAGAGCCATACAGCCAAATATAATGACTCACATAGTTCTTAAAAGTCATCTTATAAATAACCAGGGTTAACCGAATACGGGCTAGGTATTAGATAATATTAGGAAATTATTTTTGGAGATGTATTAGTTGAAGCAGTTATAGCTGCTTTTTAAAAAATCAGTACTTTCGGCCGGGCCCGGTGGCTCAAGCACTTTGGGAGGCCGAGACGGGCGGATCACGAGGTCAGGAGATCGAGACCATCCTGGCTAACACGGTGAAACCCCATCTCTACTAAAAATACAAAAACTAGCCGGGCGAAGTGGCGGGCGCCTGTAGTCCCAGCTACTCGGGAGGCTGAGGCAGGAGAATGGTGTAAACCCGGGAGGCGGAGCTTGCAGTGAGCTGAGATCCGGCCACTGCACTCCAGTCCCGGCGACAGAGCGAGACTCCGCCTCAAAAAAAAAAAAAAAAAAAAAAAAAAAATCAGTAATTTCAGAGACATACCTCTGAAGACATTTAACACATACATCTTAATTTATACCTCCAGATGAATATTGCCCTTAAGATAATTCCCTGGCTGGGTGCGGTGGCTCACTCCTGTAATCCCAAAACTTTGGGAGGCCAAGGTGGGTGGATCACCTGAGGTCAGGAGTTTGAGTCCAACCTGGCCAACATAGTGAAACCCCATCTCTATTAAAAATACAAAAATTAGGCAAGCAAGGTGTTGTGTGCCTGTAATCCCAGTTACTCAGGAGGCTGAGGCAGGGGGATCACTTGAACCCAAGAGGCGGAGGTTGCAGTGAGCAGAGATTGTGCCATTGCACCCCAGCCTGGGTGACAAGAATGAAACTCTGTCTCCAAAAAAAAAAAAAAAAAATTCCCTTGAGCTGTATTATGATAAATCATGAATAAGTGATGTGACTGTACCTATGAGAATGTGATATTAGAGCTGTCACTAAGAATGAGATTATCTGTATTGAACAGTTTACCAGAGATTATCTGCTATGGCAGGTAACCACTTGCTGAAGAAAGAGGACAGTTAAGATTTTATATTTATAGCAGTGCCACCTAAAAACTCCAACAATTAAGTTGTAAAATGTAAATCAGTCTGTATCCCCAAAACATGATAATTTTGTAATAATGAATAAATGAAGTAAATTTTTATAATGAATAATAAATACACTTTTAACTGCTTAGGCTGACAGTTACCTTAATATAACTGAAGTATCTCCTCACATAGGCATTAACAGATCAACAACAGTTTGGTAAAGCTGATGAAATGTATGATAAATGTATTGATTTGGAACCAGATAATGCCACAACATATGTTCATAAAGGGTATGTATTTTTGTGGTTGTTCCAATGAGATAATGAATTTCTTGCATAGTAATAAAATGTATTTATTTTGGCCACTGAGGAAGGGGACTGTGGTAGAGAAGTTAATTGACAAACTTCTTAATGCTCCTGGATGTCTTTTCATTCTTACAGAAATTAGTTAAGGAGGCTAGGCGCAGTGGCTCACACCTGTAATCCTAGTACTTTGGGAGGCCAAGGCGGGCGGATCACCTGAAGTTGGGAGTTCGAAACCCGCCTGGCCAACATGGTGAAACCCAGTGTCTACTAAAACTACAAAAAATTAGCCGGGTGTGGTGGCACATGCCCGATTCCCAACCACTCAGGAGGCTAAGGAGTGAGAATCACTTGAACCTGGGAGGCGGAGGTTGCAGTGAGCCAAGATTGCACCACTGCGTTCCAGCCTGGGCGGCAGAGTGAGGCTCTGTCTCAACCAAAAAAAAAAAAAAGAAAGAAATTAACGTACTATTTTTGCTCTATGTTAAGGGTTTTAATTTCAAACTGAATATCCTGTCAGCTGTTGCTTATATCAAAATAGGAAGCATACACAAGTGTTTGTGGCCTTTGTGTACTTGAATTATCCTAAGAAATTTCACTTAAATTTATATAAAGTGAAAAATAAGGGATGCAAGATAAGTTAGTAATAGAGCTTAGACCTTGAACACTTTTTATAATAAGGAACTTAGACTAGAAAACCAATATAAGTTGAGAAAAAAAACACAATTTGATGCTGTTAACTTATAAGTTCATTGAAGGTAGAAATTGAGTCATATTAATACATGTGTATTTCTACTGATACTAGGCCATAGTCATATCTGACTCTTTTTTTGCATTTGCAGTTTACTTCAACTTCAGTGGAAGCAAGATCTGGATAGAGGTTTGGAACTTATCAGCAAGGCTATTGAAATTGACAATAAATGCGATTTTGCCTATGAAACCATGGGAACTATTGAAGTACAAAGGTAACTTCTGGAGTCTGTTATTAGGAAACGTATGGCAGCTCCATAGATATTTAGCGTTTTGTTCTTGTTATATACGTGTTAAAGTCTGTTATGTTCTTTCCTTTTTATTCCTGTTGGGGGAAAAAATGCCCGTAATATGCTTAGGCAGTGACATAAGGATTGGTAGCCAAGTTGCCAGAAAATCTGGACCTTCCTACAAAGAAGCGTCCAGCCAAATAACAGGGCAAATTGCAACATCAATTCAGAGCCCCTGAATTTTCTTTAAAATCAGAGTTGGATAAGAATCTTTTTTGCAGCTCTGTCCTTAACCTCTTATTTTGTGTAAATGTTTATCCAGAATTGCTCTTAAGATCCACCATTAAAAGGTGACAACTATTTTATATATGGGATTTACTGTGTACCATCTTAATATTGGCATTGCCATTCATTTGAGTTTCCTACTCTAGGCCAAGTACTGAAATTTAGATGTTTTCTAAGTACTCTTTCAATTAATCTTCACCCCCATCTTTAATAAAGGTGGAGATTATGTGATGCCTAGTTTAACTGATGCCCAGACTGCTTAGGTTTACAAGGTTGCACAGTAAGCCAATAGAGAAGACAGGGTTTGAGCTCTGATATCACTGATGCCAAAGTCACTGATCTTGACACTATCACTTGTCAGGAAGCAGCATGAGTTTTCTTAATTCCCTATCATTCAGCCCCTCCTGTAGTCCTCTCCCTGCTCTACAGTAGGCAGAATATATATAGGCTGGTAAAAAAAAAAAAAATTGTGTTCTTTTGAACCATTCTGTATCCACAGTGGCATGTAAATACTAAGTTTTTTTTTTTTTTTTTTCCTCCTTTTTGTGAGATAGAGTCTCCAGCCCGGACTGGAGTACAGTGGTGCAATCTTGACTCTGCAACCTCTGCCTCCCGGGTTCAAGCAATTCTTGTGCCTCAGCCGCCCAAGTAGCTGGGACTACAGGAATGCACCACCATGCCCAGCTAACTTTTTGTATTTTTAGCAGAGATGGGGTTTTGCCATGTTGGCCAGGCTGGTCTCAAACTCTTGGCCTCAAGTGATTTGCCCATCTCAGCCTCCTGAAGTGCTGAGATTACAGGTGTGAGCCACCACACCCAGCCTAAATTGTTTCTTAATTGCTAATTTGTTAATGTGAATAAAATATTCTTGTACTAGAATAGTATAGGGTGGTAGTTCTTAATCTTTTTTGAGTAACGCTGTGGATTCTTCTTAGAATAATGCACACAAAAACACTTTGCTTTTAATTTAAGGCTTTCATAGATCCTGGGTTAATTAAAGACCTCTGATTTAGGGTTTGATGGAATTTTGTTCACATGTTAATTGAACTTTTAAAAAATCCATTCTGAACCTTACCTTACAATTAAATAAGTGAATTTGAATAAATGAAATCGCAGATTATCCTAGGATTTTGCAGATTTGCTTGCTCTTGGCCTAATGCCAGAACATGAACTCTTGAAAAAAGTTTTAAAAAAAAATAAGTCTATCATGTTGCCATATATTGTAATAGGGGATTAAATATAGTCACCCTAGTGGTACTTCTTACTGGCATATGTAGAGTCTAACTGGCACATATGCCGGTAAAATGTACCTTACTAACATGTATGCCAGTTAAACTATATATGCAGGTAGGTGTATATGTGTGTGTGTGTGTGTATATATATATAGTAGGGACTTAATATTCTTTGTAGGATCGCATATATATGTAGCTAATACTAGTTACTTAAAACAGTTCTTAGATAGCTGTGGATTTGACCAGAATCAGGCAGAGGCAGTAAATCTGAGTATTGTATGTAGGTATGAGTGTGCAGTACATCAGGGAACTCACATAGACTGCCTGAAGAGTAGAGGTGCATGGGGTTGGGGACGTGCTGGTAAGAGATGAAGCGGAAAGAGGGGAGTCCACATCAGTCTGTGAAGGTGAGGGCCTTGCATGTCATTAGTGTCCCAAGATTATGTTACTGCTTTCCAAAGGACTCTCATGTTATAACAGTAGAAACATGCAGAATTTAGGAACCAGACGGAATTGTGATTTTTAGATAAGCCAATTAATTTCCGTAGTCTCACTGTTCTTATCAGTAAACACAGAATACAAGAGATATAATGTAAGCACATAATATTTGTAATAGTAGTTAACATTCATTGAGTGCTTTCAATGTGGTAGGTACTCTTGTTTATTATAAAAGAAGCATTTTACCAGAATCATAGTAGAAACTTAGTGGTCAGACTTCATGTAGCATCACTTACAACCTTCATTGAATATTGTGAAGTGCTTGTTGAATCTGAGACTTAAAAATTTTGTTCTTTTAGAGGAAACATGGAGAAAGCCATTGACATGTTCAACAAAGCTATTAACCTGGCCAAATCGGAAATGGAGATGGCCCATCTGTATTCACTTTGCGATGCCGCCCATGCCCAGACAGAAGTTGCAAAGAAATACGGATTAAAACCACCAACATTATAAAATAGGGGGAAAGCAGACTGACCCTCTTTTTAAAAGTTTACCCCTCTTCAACTGAACCCTAAAGACACTGTCATGAACTGTGTTGAATGGTGGAAATTAGTATTTCTGTTTGTGGTGTTGTTACTTGTTACATCTGTTTCATGTCTAGGTGTTGTGGGTGTGGCTGTTGAAGGAAGTTTGCAGTCTTGCAGCTTTTATTCCCTGTGCAACAAAAGATTAGAACATGTTAAAGGGATATTTAAATAAAGTTGCAAAGAGTACAAGTGATAATTGGCCATGCAAATAAAAACTGATTTGTTGATTTTTTTTTTTTAATGGGGGTTGGGAGTTGATTATGTTCTGGATGATTTCGTCTTTATATATATGTGTGAATAATGTATTTTACAGCATGTTGATTTTTAAATTAACAGTAAATGCTGTAAAATAGATTTATATTCAATTAACCGCTTTCAGTTGATTTTTTGAAAGAAACAGGTTCAATGGGGGGATTAAAGTAAAATTGAGAGACCCTTTAAACCATTGTCAGCATGCACAATGCCTCTGATTCTGCAGAGTTTTAGAAACTTGGTGGCACTTATTAATCCTCTTGGCCCCTTTCCACTCTAATGGATAATGTACATTCTTCTTAAAGTCCACAACAGCATATTTTCTTACAGCAAATTATGCAGATGCAAAATATTCTGATTGATATATGTGCTGGAAGGCTGAGTATTGATGGGGGAGTGGACCAGACAAAGAGGTAAGATGAAACAGAAGTGTGTTTATAATTGTCTGTAACTATTTTCTATAATAATTAGTACTATTTAATGATGTGCTTTTAAAAGTGTAGGATAGAGGGTACAGTGGCACTGTATATACTATTTATAGTCTCAGCTACTTGGGAGGCTGAGGCAAGAGGCTTGAGACCAGAAGCTCGAGGCTGTAATGTGCCATGATTGCACCTGCGAATAGCCACTGCACTCCACCCTGGGCAATATAGTGAGACCCCATGTCTTTAAAAATTTTAGAACTTTTTAAAAATCAAAGTGCAGATTGCTTGTATGTATAACCCAAATAAAGGTAGAGTAAGTGTGATATATGGGAGTATTGAAATAGCTTAAAATTTCTAGTGAAGAAAATGTGGCTAAAGGGTCAAAAAGGATGTAAGACTTGGAGCCAGAGCATAGTATTTCCTGAAATAACAAGTTTAGTGCTTTAACTATGGCTACATGTGCTTAAGGAATTTTGAGCCACTTATTTTTGAAGATGCTGAGGACATGTAGAGTGCTTTTTTTGTAGTGAGCGAACCTTGATCTCTAAGGACTAACTACCCACCCAGGTCCAGGTCTTCACTAGGGATACTGACAGCAGTGTTTTATCTTTACTCTGCCCCCTTACTTAAAAATCACTTTAAGATTTATTTCGAATTTCCACTTTTATAGACCATCCTTGTGCTTATATGCTAGATTGTTCTGGTGAGGGAAGGGTTGTGTTCTTCAGCGGTCTTTTGTTTTGAAATACTCAGGATGGGGAGAGGTTTATTTAAGAACGAATTATAATTATGGTTTACACTGTTGGGAGTAAAGGAGCATTTTTACACCCCTTAAGGGTGCTTAATTCTGTTGAAACCAAAAAGATTTGTCTACAAATGCTATCTTTTAAAGAAACTATTAGAAATGACTCCCTTTCAAAGTCAATCTTTGGAAAATATTGGGGAGACCACTAATTAGTTGGTGCAGTTAATATAATTCAAGATGATTTGGATGATGGAAAGTTTGAGACCTCTGCATTTTGCTTTTAAATTATGCACCTTCTGATAGGCCCCGAATACAGAAATGTTCTACATCTCTGAATGATCTCTGACTTTAAAAAAGTTTTTATTTGCATGGCTGTATTTACATTAACACCGACATTTTCTTCTACTCTTCTCCCTTCTTTCACCTTGGGGTTGGGTAGGGAAACACAAAGGAAACTGAAGCATGTGCCATTCTATACTGTCATTCCAAATTTTCATGGAGTATTGCCTATTGTGAAAATATTTGAAACTGCACTGAAAGCTGCATCTGTCTGTATCTTTCTTTTGTAAATGACCTCACATGTAAATTCACCAAATAAATATTACATTCAAGCTCTTCTATCTGTTCTTTAAATAGAAAGATAGGTAGTTCAGGCCGGGCGCGGTGGCTCACGCCTGTAATCCCAGCACTTTGGCAGGCTGAGGTGGGCGGATCACAAGGTCAGGAGATCAAGACCATCCTGACTAACACAGTGAAATCCCATCTCTACTAAAAATACAAAAAATAGCCCGGTGTGATGGAGGGCGCCTGTGGTCCCAGCTACTCAGGAGGCTGAGGCAGAAGAATTGCTTGAACCTGGGAGGCGGAGGTTGCAGTGAGCCGAGATCGCGCCACTGCACTCCAGCCTGGGTGACAGAGTGAGACTCTGTCTCAAAAAAAAAAAAAAAAAAAAAAGGTAGTTTATTCATTTATTATGCTATTGGGTAAATTCACAGTGAATCTCTTGTCAACTCAAAATAACTTTGAAAATAGGAATATCTGGAAATGTTAGTATATGAAGCAGAATAAGTTTGTTGGTATGAATGGTGGAGTTTTCTCGAGAGCATCCACCCCTCCTACTGTGAACCAAGGCTCCACAGAGAGCTGGTAGAGCCGACTCACTTCTTCATTCTTTGCCTCTACCTTACCCATACATGCACAGCAGCCTGGAAGGTTGCCAATCAGACATGGACCCTGCGGATAAGTTTATTTCGAATCTGGTTTCACCAGTGGGATTGATCATAGTTGTCAACCACGTGGAGTCTCTCAGAAAGCATACCTGAAATAATCCTCGAAAATTGTGGTATAAGTAGAGAATACATCCCAAAACAATAAAAAGCAACTTTGGCTGTAGAACAATTCAAACAGAACTTTCTGCCCTCTGGGAACTCAAATTGCAGTTTAAATAGCAGTTTGGACCTGTAGAAGTCAACTAATTGTTACCGTAAGACTATAAACAGAGGGACAACATAATCTCACCAAACCAGGAAACTTATGAGTACAGAATAATAATTACCCAAGACTGTCCTGTATGGGATTTGTATTTATAAGGAAATAACTTAGGAGTTGTTGTGGGGATACGGGTTATAATTAGTCCTATTCCCATCTTCTGCTAAATTGATTTGTGAACAAAGTGACAAAATTTTAATTTACTTGCAAGCTTTACCATGCTGATCGGACGAGTAATGATTCCCCAAAAGATAGCCACATCCTTATCCCTGCAACGTGTGAATGTTACTTTAGTTGGCAAAAAATGGGCTTTGCAGATGTGATGAAGGGTCTTGAGAAGGGGAGATTATCTTGCATGATCTGGTGACCTTAAAATGCAGTCACAAATGTCTACATAAGAGGAAAGTTTCAGACAGAAGAGGAAGTGGCAGTGTTGCCACAGAGGCAGAGCCTAGAGTGATGTGGCCACAAGCCAAATAATGTTGGCAACTACCAGAAACTGGAAAAGGCAAGAAACGGATCCTGCCCTAGAGCAGAGCACAGCTCTACCAACACCTTCATTTTGGCCCCATGAATTTGGACTCCAAAAGTGGAAGATAATAACTTTTTCAGCCACTAAATTTGTGATAGTTTATTACATCAGCCATAGATAGGAATATTCCTTTGGCTATTGTGTACAAGCCGATAAATGGTATAAAGGAATTCCTTTGAGTATGCTAAAGTAGAATGACTCCTGGGTCAGACAATAGACTTAATTACTTAGAACATAGCATGCAACATGAGCTTGAGCCCCAGATCCCATGGGAGCGACACGGGGCGATCTAGGTGGATACTGCACATGCAGTGGGTTTGCGCCACAGCCCAAATCTAATGAGGCCACAAGCAAACTGACCTGGGTTTTGCATCAGAGGGAAACACTTTTTATTGTATTGGATAGTAAACAAACCTGTCCTATGCTCCAGAGGAAGACAGTCTCCATCTTCCAAAGCGGTCATTATACGAACATTCTCGATTGTACAGTTTGGAACAAAACACCAATGCCTCTACTCACCAAATGTATGGAGAACTGACTCCCCATCTCTACGTGTTCTTTTATGCATCTCAAGCTTAGTTTTTCACTAGTGTAGAGCATTACAGCATCTGCCGTGGACAAGAGCATGGTGCAGGGAGAAATACTACTGGCCTGAGCATCAGGTGACCGTAGCTCTAAATCAACACTGCTTTTTTTTTTTTTTTTTGGGAGACAGTTTGTTTAACTCTGTTGGCCAGGCTGGAGTACAGTGGTGTGATCTTGGCTCACTGTAACCTCCGCCTGCCTTGCCTTCCCGAGTAGCTGGGATTACAGGCACGCGCTACCACACCTGGCTAATTTTTGTATTTTTAGTAGAGATGGGGTTTTGCCATGTTGGCCAGGCTGGTCTCGAACTCCTGACCTTAAGTGATCTGCCCGTCTTGGCCTCCCAAAGTGCTGGGATTACAGGCGTGAGCCACCACGCCCGGCCTCTGAATCAACACTGCTTTCTAACGGAGCTAAGAGCTTAAGTAAATGAATATTCGACTCTACAGCCTATGAAGTTACATCACGTCCCAGGCTCTTCCCAGATCAGACTCCCTTAAGGTAAGGAAATCATTCCAGAATTATTTGGCCAGAAAACTTGGCGAGAGAACAAGTGCAACCTGTAGGAATAAATTCATCCCAATGCAACATTTACTAAGCACTCATGCCGGTGAGGGTTAGCCATAAAAGGATGAACACAGAGGAGCTCAAAAACTGAGTTGTGGTGGGCTGGATAGTAAATGAACCTGCCATATGCTTCAAAGGAAGGTAGTCTCTAAAACAGAAGTACAATGTGCCATGGAAACAAGAGTAATAAATTGTGCTAAGCATTAAGGAATAAATAGGATTTAGGTTAAGGAGCTTTCCAGATTGTGGGGAACCAACAACCACAACAAATCTAAGTAAAGGCACAGCATGAGTGTGAGCACAGCATGAGCTTGAGCTGAAAATGAGACACTCAAGGTGGAGTCCAGCAAAGTGAAGTTATTCTTAAACGAGTGGGGAAGAGCCAGCAGGAGAGCTACGTGAATTAGAATTATCAGCGTATATTTAAGACCATGCATGTAGCTGAGATGACTCAGGACAAAATGTAAAACGTAAAGGAGCTAAAAATAAAACTATTAATATAAGGACCTTTGACATCTAAGGGACAATATTAAGTGGTCAGAGAGGCAGTATGAACAACGTCACATCCACGGTGTTGAGTTTGAGAGGCCACGTGGACAGGTCTACAAATTGGTCTTTAGTAATCTGCCCCAAGAGTGTCACTGGAAAGATGAGGGCAGAATCTGGCTGCGAGGGTCTGAAAAGCAACGGAAAGAAACTAAGAAATTGGGTGAAAAAAATCAGAGAGAGTAGTTTAGAGGATGGCATGCTCTTTGTTCTGAGGGAGAAACTTTGAGAATGAATCTACAGACAAGACTTAAAGCCTAGTTAGCACAACGGGATATACTTGGAGGATTCAATATGCTTCAGGAAGAGCTAGGACGACATTTGGAATTCCTGAACCCTGTTTTTTTTTTTTTTGAGACGGAGTCTCGCTCTGCCGCCCAGGCTGGAGTGCAGTGGCCGGATCTCAGCTCACTGCAAGCTCCGCCCCCCGGGTTTACGCCATTCTCCTGCCTCAGCCTCCCGAGTAGCTGGGACTACAGGCGCCCGCCATCTCACCCGGCTAGTTGTTTGTATTTTTTTTTTTTTTTAGTAGAGACGGGGTTTCACCGTGTTAGTCAGGATGGTCTCGATCTCCTGACCTCGTGATCCGCCCGTCTCGGCCTCCCAAAGTGCTGGGATTACAGGCTTGAGCCACCGCGCCCGGCCCACCCTGTTCTATTCTTGCAGATTCTTGTTCATTCGATTATGAATCAACTGTGAAGTAAATCATTGAACAAGAAGCACTATCTTTGTAGGTATGTGTTTTGGTTATCTGTACGTCAAGGGCTGAACTTATTCATTGGTGATTTTAACAAGACCATTTTATCCTAAAGTGCTTTCTCTTCCAACAGCTGGCTTTTTCTTAGTCTCCAAACTTCATTCACAAGTAGAAATGAATGAAGGTAATTTGACAGGAAATGTGAAACTGTCACACACAGGTGGTTAGGAGGCATAAGGAAGAGCCCCTATTTAGCCTGGAGCACACGCGTCATTTCCCTTTCTATCCCTCCTGGCTTCATTGTACCCACGCACCACCAAAACTTAAACAGCAGTGCCTGAAAAGTAGCACAACAGACTTAAAACCAGTGCCAATAGAGCAGAACATTTACGGTGAAACCTAAACTCGTCGAAACTTTTTTTATACTTTGCACAGACCTAACTTTTGGTATCCGGAAGGAGTCCAGTCGATGTCACAATCTACTCCTTGGTCATTTAAAACCCCATAATGTTATTTATTTATTCATTTGCAACCAATGCAACACTCATTATCTATGAACTCTCAGCTTCAAACAGCTAGGTCAAAGTCAAGTAGAACTGTCACCACAAACTGCACATCCTGTATTTCAGCAGAGGTCATCATCCCTGTGAGGAATTCATTTAAATGTGAATTCATTAAATGTGTTGCCTTTTACCTAAACTGCAAGAGATACTGGTTCACAACTTGTGATAGCAGACTTCAAAGTGTTATGCAAAAACAAAAATAAAACATCGTCTAATTCATTAGAAAGTCAGAGAGTACAGGGGTGTGGCAGTTAAAACTTAGTTGCAATGTTCTTCCACTCCAAGTGGGAATCTAGTGTTCATTTTATTCAGATATCACTTTGCAAAAAGGTAAAATCCAGGGCCAGGTTACCACACATTTGCTAAGAATAAAATGCTACATACTAATTAGAGGAGATGCCTACTTCATTTGTTTCTTTTCGTATTTTTCAAGAGTACCAGAAGGCAAGATCACCTGATACGCCACCAAAAGGACAATTCATTTAATGAAATACATAAAAACAAAAGGCTGGGTGCTGTGGCTCACGCCTGTAATCCCAACACTTTGGGAGGCCGAAGCTGGTGAAAAACTTGAGGCCAGGAGTTCGAGATCAGACTGGCCAACATGGTGAAACCCCATTTCTACTAAAAATACAAAAATTAGGCCAGGCGCAGTGGCTCACGCCTGTAATCCTAGCATTTTGGGAGGCTAAGGCAGGTGGATCACTTGAGGTCAGGAGTTCAAGACCACACTGGCCAACATGGTGAAACCCCATCTCTACTAAAAACACAAAAATTAACCAGGCATTTTGTAAAAAATTACAGGCACATGCCTGTAGTCTCAGCTACTCAGGAGGCTGAGGCCTGAGAATTGCTTGAACCCAGGAGGCAGAGGTTGCAGTGAACCGAGATCGCGCCACTGCACTCCAGCCTGGGCGACATCATGACTCTGTCTCAAGAGTTTTAGCACCCCCTGCCTTACCTGTTACAGGAATGCTACGTCTCTGTAAAGCTCCTTTGCTTCTGTAGCATCAAGACAGTTAGGAAGGCTTGTCCACTGGCTTTCAAACTTCTGAGCAGCTCTTTGGAGGAAAGGAAGTTTTTTGGGGAGTAAGAGAAAATCCAAGAGAGGGTTCCTAGGTTCCACACATCCACACCAACCAGATCTTTCATTTTTTTATACAGATGTGGGCTTTACAGTAAGACTATTTAAAAAAGAAAATAATTTGTCATGAGACTAGAGTAAAATATATAAAAAGAAGGAAATACATTTTTTTAAAAGAAAATGATTTCACACTATTGCAAGGTTTAACTATTTCAGTGTGCCTGCTAGGATAGAGAGCAGTGGCACTATAGTCTAGGGTTACCTGAAAGCACCTGACATCCTTTAAAAGGATCTGTGAGGTTGCTTTTTTGCAACAGCCAAAATCTGGAAATAGCCCAAATCTCCAACAGCAGGTAAATGGATAAACAAATCGTATACTACTCAGCAATAAAAAAGGAATGAATTATGAATTACTAATGCACACACCAGATGAATCTCCAAGTAATTTTGAGGTCTGATTGCTTCTGTCTAAAAATGAAAGAAGTAATTTTGAGTGAAAGTAAGTAATTTTGAGTGAAAGAAGACATACAGAGTATGTAATTTTGAGTGAAAGAAGTAATTTTGAGAGAAGACAGAGAAAAAGCATAAATGGCATGATTTCATTTTTATATAATTTTAGAAAATGCAAGCTAATCTATAGTAATAAAAGTTATCAGTGATTGACAGAGGACTAGCCAGAGGGATTATAATAGAGCACATGGAGACTTCTGGGTGTGGTAAATATGTTATCTTGATTGGAGTGGTTTACAGCTGTATATGTCAAAGTTTACCAAACTGCACACTTATTTTTTTAAAGTAAAATTATGCATCAATTGTAAATTTAAAAATTTTTAAAAAGTCATTCGTCTTTTCTCTTGTTCTTAGTACACAGTGTTGTTTGCCAGAAGTATATGTATATATATATACACATAGAGACAGAGAGAGAGAGAGTGAGTCTCTGGCTGACCTCAAACTTGTGGACTCAAGGGATCCTCCTGCCTCAGCCTCCAATGTAGATAGGACTACAGGCGCATGCTACTGCGCTTGGCTCAGTCCTTAATTTTTAACCACAAAAGGATTCTCAAACCAAACTGTCTAAGAACTACTAGGTTCAGTGATTGTTTATCTGTGGAGCTAGAAAGTGTTACTGGGGAAAAAGAAAAAAGAAAAAGAATGGAACTTTCAGACACTCAATGCTATCAAAAAAATCTTTTGCAGAGATTCATACTAAATTGCCTTCACTAATGGCACCACTGCCATTCTCCCATGGGGCTCTTTGTTGACCCAGTCCTTCCTGCAAGACCAGGAGGGCCTGGGGTTGAATGAGCAGCTCCTTTTTAAATTTGAAGAGCCCAAAGGCTGGTAAGAGGCGTGGGGCTGCGAACTTCTCTGGCAAACACCAAAGATGTATCACCTTGCGTCCTATAGCTACTCATGAACCAAAAATGGAACTTCAAGGTACTGGCTTGGAAAAGAATAGCACCAGCCCACGTTTTCTAGATGATGGAAATTCCAACTCCAGCAATGGGATAAGAGGTTCATGACACAAATATATTTATATTAGGTGACTCAATCACCAGGATACCAAGATCTGATACTTTCACAAACTGCTTGGAGGCAACTTAAGTATGGAAGAAGCTTCAGAACCAGCCCAGCTTTCTGCTCTCTGGTTCCAGGCTGCATCCTTTTTAACGATTTAATGTGGTGTGGAAAATGTCAGCATAATGAGGCTTTCTCATCTCAATAGAGAACCTAGGAAGGACAAGGCTGAATTTCCAAAAAAAAAAAAAAACTTCATGAATTTAATAGGGAGTTGATTATGTTGTAGAATCATATCTTCCTGTTCTGTGACACATTAGAAACATAAACTTTAGGGCTTTTTCATCTCCACAGCATAGAGGTCTGATCGCTTCTGTCTAAAAACGGGGATTTGCTGGCGTATTTCAGCCAGCTTCTTCAGGTCTGCAAAAAACAGGAAAGTACACTATTAATAATTTGCAACTCCTCACTAACCAAGGTGATTTCTTCCCGACACTGTATAAACCAAAGAGTCTTAGTAAGTAACTTAGTAACATAGGTCTTATCTAGGTGCACAGATGGCCTGGCATCATTTCAAACCAAACCAAGAAAACTCAAGCTGATACACTCCCCAGGACTTGGCCAGAGAACCAGACTCTAGCATATCCTCAGAGATCAATGAGGAGGGGCATAAAGGAACCCCTACAAATGACAGGGACTTGCCAGCTATGGAGTCTGGTCTCAGAACAATGGGGACATCAGAGACCTAAACCGTATCTGGGAAAATCTTACCTATGTCTGAATACACGATTGCTTCTTCTGTGCCAGCTTTGGCTAGGACCTCCCCCCTGAAAAAGATGCAGAAGAGAATGAGTGGATTCACTGATGTTTGGTGATATTCAAGGTCTGTTTTTTCCTCCCAAGCTCACAGGCCAAAGGGAAAAGTATGAGATTGAAAACAAGAAGGTAGTGGTACAGATTTCTGTCCTAAGATTTAGGTAGCTCTGTGACTTTATGGCAAGGTATTTTAAATCTCCATTTCCTAATCTATAAAGTGGAAATAAGCTCTGTGAGGGCTTAGTGATAAAATTGTGGATCATGTTTCATAAATTGCAAACCACTAGAAGATGGTGGTTATCTGATGATTATAAAGATCTGGGAGTAGAGCTACCTACAACCAACAGGAAGCTCCATCTCATGCCCTCATGAGTGCATTTCAGTGGACCCCTTTACAAGAGCAGTCCAGACCTGTCTTCACACCTGCCTGGGCTGCTACCCTACGTGAGAGTGAGGAAGCTGGGCCTAGGCAGGGTCCCAGATCTGCTGTGCCCTGGTGGCTGTGATGCCTGAACCCCTGTGTTAATGGGCTTCAGTTTCAGATTTGAGGGAAAAGAGTTCAACCTCTGAAGACTGGGTAGAAGTGGTGTGGGGGATGGAGGGTAACCTCACACTGGCAGGTGCCCTGCACTAGGGAACAGCCACACTCCTTCATAAATCCAGGGTAAGGCTGAGCTGTAAAACTATCTCCAGGAAGGGTGCGGTGGCTCATGCTTATAATCCCAGCACTTTGGGAGGCCAAGGTGGGTGGATCACTTGAGGTCAGGAGTTCGAGACCAGCCTGGCCAACAAAGTGAGACCCCATCAGTACTAAAAATACAAAAATTAGCTGGGCATGGTGGTGTGCACCTGTAATCTCAGCTACTCGGAGGCTGAGGCAGGAGAATGGCTCGAACCTGGGAGGCAGAGGTTGCAGCAGTGAGCTGAGATTGCACCACTACACTCCAGCCTGGGCGACAGAGTGAAACTCCATCTCAAAAAAAAAAAAAAAGGAAGAAACTGGCTCCACTGCTTAGTCTCTTGGCCCAGAGCAAGGGTTCAAACCCTTATCTACAGAAATGAAGCTTCTCCAAAATCATCTTGACATAACAACTGATTCTGTTTACCAGATAGCCACAAACAGACTTTTGGCACAAATGAGCTACAAGCATCACCATTTATGATACGTAACTGAATTATTTTCTGATTCTTCCCCATTTGTCCTGGCCTTCAAAGATCTCTGGACAGTGGAATTTGATGCAAGTTCAAGAAAATTTTCAAGGCAACTTAAGTCCTTCAATGTCCCTCCTCAAGCTTAATGTGCAGGAGGCCAACCGGAATCTCACACAAGTCATACCTTCCAAGGCCTCCCCACCACACACATTGAGCTGAGCCCTACCTATAAAGGCAGAAGAGAGAAGCCCTCAGAAACCCCACAGCAATATTTAACTCTTCTCAGTCTTGTTACTGGTATACTCATCCTGAAATGCAGACATACATACCAGTGTGTGTGCGTGCTTTCGTACAGAGAACTGGTGTGGAACACATCCAAGTTCTGAAGGCAGATGTCCTGGATTCAAACACTATTTCTAGCCACTTCATCTCTGTAATTCTACCATCTATAAACTGGGCTTAATGAGAACAAGTTCCCGAGAGTTCAAGTTGAGACCATGTGTGTGAAAGTGTGATGTAAACTGTACAAATGTAGACCGTAAGGAATGCATATGAGCGTATGTCTGTACTTGTGTCTGGGCAGGCTTATGTGCTGGCTCCACTGAGTAATAAAATGCCTCTCCCTTTTGCAGGGGAGAGGGTCATAGTTTCACTTACTGAACCCATCCTTACTGTTCCTCTGGTCATTAGACTGGGAGCAAAGTCCTCACCCTGGAACTCATTCCTACCCTGGGACTAGCCAGCCAACTTACATTTTACCCAAAAATGTCAGCCTCTTACTACAGCCTGCCCGTCACTGCTGCCTTGTTTCCCCACGGGATCCAAGCATGACTGACAGCGGAGGCCACCAGAAGCTCAGAAGAGGGCTAAGGCCAAGTGCTTGATCATGAGAGCAGGGTGATTTCTTTCCACATGGTTTTCAAGTGGAAGCTCCTCTCAGGGACAGACAGAACGCTGGCAGGATATGTGGGGAAATGGGAGTGAGAGGTGGACGCCTGGCTGCTCAGGAACCGGAAAACCCATCTGCCAACGAGCCACCTCTGAAGCTCCGACTGAGCCTCTTGTCACTTAGCCTCACTCACCAAGGGTTCACCACGGTGCTGTGTCCCCAGGCAACATAGGAGGCTTTGTCATCCCGGGCAGGAGAGGCTGTGGCCACATACACCTGATTATCAACAGCCCTGTAGTCAACAGACAGGGAAGAAGTAAATCATACATTATAAATCTGACATTTTTCTAACCCAAGTAGATAGATCCTTCTTTTAAAAAGTAGGACAGTTCAGGCTAACTCAGATGTAGAAGGAAGCCAGAGCCATGGAACCTTCTCTTTAAAAAGTTACCTCACTGCATAAGCCAGTGGTTCTCAACAAGGAGCAATGTTGTCCACCAAATCTGACAATGTCTGGAGATCTTCCTGACTGTCATGACTAAGGAGATGCTACTGACATCGAGTAGGTAGAGACCAGGGATGCTGCAAACATCCTACCGTGCACAGGATAGCCCCCAAAGAATTACACACCTAAATGTCAACAGTGCCGCTGCTGAGACACCCGCCGTAAGCTAACATAAGAGAAGAGCTTCTCTGGTTAAAGCAAGTCAAGGTGGCCGGAGAGAACGGAAGTGGCCTCATGAGAGCAATACACCTTGCAGGCCGCATGGTGCTTCCGTGCCCATGGTGGCAGTCCCACCACCTCAAATAGAACAAAGATGGCAGCTCGCAGTCCAGGTACATCAAACCACCCTCACCTGGGAGCCCTCTAGACTTCATGGACCCATGTTGGGTCATCTCAGTATCCCAGAAACTTTTCTTTCTTTTGACAAAACTGTACCTTCATTAATACTCATGGCATCTTATGCCCCTACCCCCATCTTCCACCATGCAACCAGCTAAACTCTTTCCTTTCCATTAAAAATGACCACCATCGCTAGAAGTGAGAATAGCGGCTACCTCTAGGCAGAGGGAGGAGTATTGACTAGAAAGGGGCAGAAAAGGAAGCATCTTCAGGGGCTGGAAATGTTCTGTATGTTCATCTTGGTGGCAGGTGAACACACAAAACTTTACCAACCTGTATGCTTAAAATTAGTACACTTTTTTGTATTACTTCAACTTTTAAAAATTCTACAGAAAACCATCATCTCTGACCAGCATTTCATGGGCTGTAGAGCACTTTACAGACAGACACACTCACACACACAGTCACACTCATTTTCCCTTCCATCTGACGTCCACCTATGCTATTTGCCCTTTACCACGTCTCAGCCTTAGAAGACTAAGGAAAGGCACCTGTGACCTGCCAAAGATGCTTGTGCAAAGCCCTGGAGTTACAGGTTAGAAGAACAAGAGCTTCTAGTGAGCTTCTTGGCACAGTACCGTCAGGACTAGTGGGACGGTGTGAAGGAGGGGATAGGATAAGCATCCTGATCTGAATGGCATAGAATCAGCTGGGTACAGACCACAGATCTCTCCCTAGGTCAAGCTAAACTAATCCCTGCCTTTTCACTGGCTTCTGGGGCTCTGAAGACATAAGCTCCGTGGGTCTCAATGTCTCTGTAAAAGTTGCTGGAACTGACTTAAGAGGGAACAATCCACATCTAATCACAGAAAAATGAAATCACTACCCATCTAACACACTGAATGTTGAAATACCAAAGCCACAGTTTCGGCAGGGCTTAGGGCTCACGCCTGTAATCCCAGCACTTTCAGAGGCTGAGGCGGGAAGATCACTTGAGGCCAGGAGACTGAGACCAGCTTGGCCAACAGAGTGAGGCTCTATCTCTACAAAAAATAAAAAATCAGCGAGGCATGGTGGCACATGCTTGTAGTCCCAGCTACTCAGGAGGCTGAGGCAGGAGGATCTCTGGAGCCCAGGATTTCAAGGCTGTAATGAGCTATGATTATACAACTGCACTCCAGCCTGGGCAACGGTAAGACCCCATCTCTTAAAAAAAAAAAAAAGTACAGTTTCTAAAATCCATGAGGTTGGCACTGTGGCTTCTGAGGAGAAAGTGCACAGCAGTAGAAGTCCTCCTTAGAGCTTCATCCTTTCCAACTGCATTTGGATACAAGGGCATCCTGAGTCAGGGGCAGAATCCACATCAGGAAGGCTGGTACCTCCACCCAACCGGAAATCTTTCTACAAAGAGGACATACCGAGAGGCTTGAATATATGGTTCCTTTCTTACCGGCTTCGCTGAAGCAGCTCCCAGTGGGCTGGTCCAGTGGTCAGATTAAAAGCTCCTGGATATACCAACAGCTGGCAGCCTTGGGGAGAGAAAAGCCAAAGAACAGTGGATGCAGTGAGCACCCAGCACCACCAGTCCTCCCCACTGTTCTTAGCCAGCAGGGACTGAACTCAAACTTTCCCAAACACAAAAAGATGTCAGCCAAGTCAGACAGTACCAGCAGCAATTAAGATATGGCTCTGAATTCCTTTAATACAAACATGTAAGTCACACACATATGGACACACAAGAAAAGTGGTATTGATGACCAAAATCACATGTGACCTTGAGACAGAAATAATACAGGATGGTTGCAAGAGAACAGAAAATTCTAGGCAGCAGTTTCATATGACTAGCAAAAAGAAACTGTTGAAATAGCTGTATAAGCTAGGGGCTAAGACCCTGAGAAACCAGGGCTAAGACCCAGTGGACTCAATATGGTGCTGGATTTGACCTAGGTTTCACCTAGGACCTCATTATCCTCATTATAAGCTCATTAACACACTAAATCACACACCCACCAGTGCCATGATAGTTTCTGGAACACCCGTATTTGGTGAAAAAATGAGTGGCACCACAATTCCAAAAAATCTCCAGCTTTTTCTAGGAAGCTTCATGAATATTTCACCCCTTGGTAAAGAAACCCATAAAGGTGGCAGGTGCAGTGGCTCACGCCTGTAATCCCAGCGCTTTGGGAGGCTGAGGCAGGTAAATTACCTGAGGTCAGCAGTTCAAGACGAGCCTGGCCAACATGATGAAAATACAAAAATACTAAAAATACTCTACTAAAAATACAAAAAACTAGCCCGGCGTGGTGGCGAGCACCTGTAATCCCAGCTACTGGGGAGGTTGAGGCAGGAGATTGCTTGAATCTGTGAAGCAGAAGTTGTAGCGCACCAAGATCGCACCACTGCACTCCAGCCTGGGCAAAAGATTGAGACTCGTCTCAAAAAAAAAAAAGGGGGGGGAACCCATAAAGGTAGATGGCCCAAACCTCCTTGTGCACGACTCTCTTGAGTACACACACACTCCCTTTCTTGAGTGTGTACTTTTCACTTTGCAGTAAATCTCCATACTTTCACTATTTTCTGATTCATCCTTGAATTCCTTCTTGCAATAGTGTCAACAGCATGGACATAGCTGGGGTTAAGGTCCCACTGGTGTTTGGGGGCCTCCCCTAGCCCACCAGCATCAACTTCACTTAAAAAAAAGTACAGAAAGCCTGGGCAACATAGAGAGACCCCATCTCTACAAAAAATTTAAAAATTAGCCAGGTATGGTGGCACGTGCCTGGAGTCCCAGCTACTTGGGAGGCTGAGGTGGGAGGATCACTTCAGCCAAGGAGACCAAGGCTTCAGTGAGCCAGGATCACGCCTGCACTCTAGCCTGGGTGACAGTGAGACCCTGCCTCAAAACAAACAAACAAAAATAAGGTAGAGAACTGTCATTCACATTTCTCTCAGCTCTGGCTAGGTGCAGTGGCTCACGCCTTTAATCCCAGCACTCTGGGAGGCCAAGGCGGGTATACACCTGAAGTCAGGAGTTTGAGACCAGTCTGGCCTCGAAATTATGGCCAGGCGGGTGCATAACCTGGGAGGCGGAGGTTGCAGTGAGTCGAGATCACACCATTGTACTCCAGCCTGGGCGACAAGAGCTAAACTCTGTCTCCAAAAAAAAACCAAAAACAAAACAGAAACAAAAAAACAAATTTCTCTCAGCTCCATATGTCAGCTCCACATGGCCAATGACCACTTTTTGTAATTCTTTTCAACTGAAATTAGGGGCAGAGTAGTTGCCCTAATGCTTATTGATAGATGGCTCAACAGACTACTGACCCCAAGGCCCATGACCTCCACCTTCTGAGCAGGCAGTCAAACCATTTCCACCCACTTCACTTGGTTAAGTGACAGTCTCATTGGAAGTAGCTTCAAGCAGTCTAGTAATACGGATGCTGATATTTGTTGAGTACCACACGAGGGGCTTTATAGGTTCTCTCTTCTTAATCCTCATATCATTCCTATGACTAAACTGAGAACCACACTGCTCTAGAGGTTAAATCATTTAAGCAAAGCACTGTGCCAATTAAAGGGAAGAGTTGGAACTAGAACCCACATCTTTTGAACCGGCTCTTCCCAGATACTGGCACATTTCTCCTCGTCTGGACCAAAATATCACAGACTACATTTCCACTCTACCCAGTGTCTAGGGGTACTGAGTGGTGAAATCCACTTCATTTCTACTGGGCTTCCAGTGACTCTCCAAACACAGTAACAAGAAGGACTCAAGGGTAGACCAGACCTTTATGAGCATAGCTCCTACCTTACATGATGTGTTTAATTACAATCCCTGAAAAACCTTGTTATCCACATGCAGCAAAAGTCTGGGAAGCCTCATGGGGGTGAAAGGGCTGGTGATGGAGAGATTAAAGAGCCCTCTCCCAGCTTTTATTGACGAAGGATCCCACATAGACCAGCCTAGAACCAAGCCTCCAAGCATCCACGTAACACAGCTGTTGCACTGCCTCACCTCTCTGTGCGTAGATTTGTGCAAGCTCTGCAAACCGCATGTCGTAGCAGATGCCCAGACCCACTCTGCAGTAAGCTGTTTCCAAACAGAAAATGCACATGTGAAAAGTTAACTCCCTACAGCATGGTGTGGCAGAGGAACTTCTCCATGACTTAATGATCACAAAACACTGACAGGGATAAATTAACACAGGACCTGAGGACAGAGACCATGTACAAGCTCATTCCTACTTGGACTTCATCTCATAAAGACATCATTTACATCAGCAGAGTAAAGATGAGAAATGCATTCTAGCTGAATGCTTATTATCTAGATGGGAGGTACATAACCATGGCCTAATAGGTATACTCTGGAAGCCATAACAGGAGGCTACAATCAAATCAAAGGGCAAAATCGTGTCAAATCCTTAGTTCTCAAATAAGCCCAAACTTTCTAGATCTGTGATAATTCTCTGCCTTTCTCACTTATGGTCTTTCAGTTAGGTTATGTGAAGAAATTGGAGAGAGACAAAAAAGAAGTAAATACCTGATTGTCTTCTACTGAGATTGCTAAAGAGGCAAACTTATCTGGTACATACGAGTATCAAATGTGGAGAAACTATCACCCGCACTCAACGTTTCAGATTCTTGAAATGTAATTTTTCCAGGAACATCAATGTCAAACAGATGGATCTGCATCACAAATAATGGATTTGATTACCTCTTTTCCAGCATGTAAAATGGAATGGCAGTAATGACAATATTTTTCCCTGGGCGGATATAGAAGGTGCTCTAAGATCAACTATGCAAAGAGTACCCCCAGACTGCTCATCATCCACCCCACAAGCTGACTGACACCTTATCAAAATGAATTCTACCACAGGGAACTGGAAAAATGATGCTGTACCTTTTATAACCCCTATTTTATATGTGGTATGCAAATCAACCTCTAGGTTTCTCATGGCAGGTAACTAATGTGTTGCTTTTTAAAAATATAAATGCTAGGCCGGGCGCGGTGGCTCAAGCCTGTAATCCCAGCACTTTGGGAGGCCAAGACGGGCGGATCACGAGGTCAGGAGATCGAGACCATCCTGGCTAACACAGTGAAACCCTGTCTCTACTAAAAATACAAAAAATTAGCCGGGCGAGGTGGCGGGTGCCTGTAGTCCCAGCTACTCGGGAGGCTGAGGCGGGAGAATGGCGTGAACCCGGGAGGCGGAGCTTGCAGTGAGCCGAGACTGCGCCACTGCACTCCAGCCTGGGTGACAGAGCAAGACTCCGTCTCAAAAAAAAAAAAAATAAAAAAAAAAAAAAAAAAAAAAAAATATATATATATATGCTAAATAAAGACTTCTCAGAGTCAGGCTGGACACAGTGGCTCACGCCTGTAATCCCAGCACTTTGGGAGGCCAAGGTGGGTGGATCACCTGAGGTCAGGGGTTTGAGACCAGCCTGGCCAATGTGGTGAAACCTTGTCTCTACTAAAAATAGAAGAAAAGTTAGCCAGGGGTGATTGTGCAGCCCATGGTCCCAGCTGCTCAGGAAGCTGAGGCAGGAGAATTGCTCAAACCTGGGAGGTGGAGGTTGCAGTGAGCCGAGATCGCGCCATTGCACTCCAGCCTGGGTGACAGAGCAAGACTGTGTCTCAAAAAAAAAAAAGAAAAGACTTATCAGAATCAAACTGACAAATTGACAGGAGAGGTGGAAAGTGGGTGGGCATTTAAAAATAGGTAAAAATTCTGCAAACCAAATTCAGCAAAAGAATAATGCATCACTTCCAAATTGGATTTATTCAAAGAAAACAAATGCTGTTTAAGATTAGAAAATCAATCGATTTTACTAAAGTAACAAAGAAGAAAAAATCACATGATCATCTCAAAAGATGTATGAGCATTTGGTAAACTTCTACAGCCATTCCCGATTTAAAAAACAAAACAGAGGCCAGGCACAGTGGCTCACGCCTGTAATCCCAGCACTTTGGGAGGCCGAGATGGGCGGATCACGAGGTCAGGAGATCGAGACCATCCTGGCTAACATGGTGAAACCCCGTCTCTACTAAAAATACAAAAATCAGCCGGGCATGGTGGCGGGCGCCTGTAGTCCCAGCTACTTGAGAGACTGAGGCAGGAGAATGGCATGAACCCAGGAGGCGGAGCTTGCTGTGAGCCGAGATCATGCCACTGCACTCCAGCCTGGGCAGCAGAGCTAGACTCCGTCTCAAAAAAAAAAAAAAAGAAAGAAAGAAAGAAAAACTTCTAGGAAGGGAACTTTATTAATCTGATAAAGACTATCTGCAAAATACCTAAACAAACATCATACTTGATGATGAAATACTGAAAACTCTCCCACTGAGATTGGGAACAAGACAAGGACACCTGCTTGATACAGGTACCAGAGAGCCTAAACAGGGCAAGAAAGAAAAGAAAAGAAGCAAAAACTGTAACAACTGAAAAGAAAAAATGAAATCTGTCATTATTCTCAGATGATATAATTATGTACCTAGAAATTTTTTAAAATGTACAGATAAATTATTAGAATTAATGAGTGAGTTTAGCAAGGTTGCTATAAGTTTTTTTCATTAAAAAAATTTTTTTTGTGAGACAGAGTCATGCTCTGGCACCCAGGCTGGAGTGCAGTGGTGTGATGTTGGCTCACTGCAGGCTTGACCTCCCAGGCTCAAGCAATCCTCCCACCTCAGCCTCCTGAGTAGCTGGGACTACAGGCATACACCACCCCCACCCCAGCTAATTTCTTTTGTATTTTTTGTAGAGAAGGGGTTTTGCCATGTTACCCAGGCTGGTCTCCAACTCCTGAACTAAAGCAATCTGCCTGCCTCTACCTCGCAAAGTTCTGGGATTACAGCCAGGAGCCACCATGCCTCACCACAAAGTCAATATTTTAAAAACTTGCTCTACTTCTATATATTAGCAAGAAACAGAAAATGGGCCGGGCGTGGTGGCTCACGCCTGTAATCCCAGCACTTTGGGAGGCCAAGGCAGGCAGATCACCTGAGGTCAGGAGTTCAAGACCAGCCTGGACAACATGGTGAAACCCTGTCTCTACTAAAAGTATAAAAATTTTTCAGACATGGTGGTGTGTGCCTATAATCTCAGCCACTTGGGAAGCTGAAAGAAGAGAACAGCTTGAACCAGGGAGGTGGAGGTTGCAGTGAGCCGAGATCACACCACTGTACTCCAGCCTAAGCGACAGAGCAAGACTCCATCTCAAAAAAAACAAAACAACAACAAAAAAAACCAGAAAATGAAAAAGCATCTAAAAACACCAATGAGGAATAAATCTCACAAATGTTATACAAAATTATACCCAAAACACTATAAAAAGAAATTGAGAGAAAGTAAAGAAAGCGTAATAAATGTCAGGATATATACAACATTCATGGGATGGAAAACTTAATACTAAAAAGATATACTTCAAAGAGTTGGGTTAATAGCCCAGTGCTGGCTGTCCTTCCAGCAGGTGCACAGTAGCTCCCATCAGACCAGCTCTCTTGTAGTTAACTATGAACTCTGGACAAAATAAAAGACACAACTACTTAAAGCACTGAAGAATGACCAAAACAAAGCAGGTAAAACCTGAAGAGAAGAACACAAACATGTGGAAGCAGGGAACAGCCCTGGGTGAACTTCCCGGTTCTATTTACCGCTGTTACCCTGAAGCAAGGTCTTAGCTGCTGTGATAAGTGGTGGTGAAAATTACCCATAATCACACTGGCTTGAAGAACCAGAGCTGGAAACCAAGGGGGGAAATCCTGAAATGGAGAAAGCAAAGAGTCGAGAGCCCTAAATTCTACATATAAAATCTTTCTAAATCTCTGGCTGATCACTGAGTTAAACAGAAGTGGGGCAGAACAACCAGACAGAACAGAGCAGCTAAAGTTGCTGCCCACGTTACAAAGAAGATACGAGTTTGGTGTTTGAATGCGACCAAGTAAACTATCAGTTAAAACAAAATTTTCAACACTTTTTGGAAGACTATAATAGAATCTGGAATCTCTACAACACATAATCCACTATACAATCTTAAATTAGTAGATACTCAAAGAAACAGAAGTGTGACTCACACTGCAAAGAAAAGGCAATCAAATGAACACAGATCCTGCTATGACCCAGATGTTACAATTTTGTTGTTGTTTGTTTAGACATGAGTTTATTTACATCAAAGGCCTTTTAAAGGCCTAAGAGTCTCATTCTGTGGCACACAGATGTGATAATTATCAGACTTTAAAGCAGCTATAGAAACTGACTAAGCTCAAGAGTGTAAAGAAAAATATGCTTTTAATGAACCAACAGAAAATATAGAGTACTAAAAACTATAAAAAAGAAACAAAAGGGTATTTCAGAACTGAAAATCTTAATATCTGAATTTTTAAAAATGTCACTGGGTTGGCTTACAGAAAATTGAACAAGACAGAAGAAATAGTGAAAAAGTCTGAAAGATCAACAGAAATTAATCTGTAGAAGAGAAGGAAAAAGTATTGGAAAAACAAAAACAGAAAAACAGAGCCTGGTGACCTGAAAAAATATTTAAAAATATAATGTACATATACTGGAGCTCCATAAGAAAAAGGAACAGAAAAATATTTAACAAAATAGTGTCAAAAAAACTTCCCAAACACAGTGAAAGATTTAAGTTTACAGTTTCAAGAAGTACCAAGGAAGACAAAGACAAAGGAAACCACATCTAGGCATATAAGAGTCAAAATACTAAGAACTAAAGATTATGAAAACATCTTGAAAGGAGGAAGAGAAAAACAACAAATTATATCCCAGGGAACAATACAAATTACTACCCACTTCTCATCAGGGAAGGAAAAAAAAAAAAAAAAAGACTAGATAACAACTACTAGTGGAAAAAAAAAAAACGATCAATCCAAAATTTTATTCCAGCAAAAATATCTTTCAAGAATGAAAACAATGTAAAGACATATTCGTAAAGAAAAACGAACAGAATTCCTAGCTAACAGATCCTCAGTACAAAAATTCTAAACGAGGGCCTTTGGTCTGAAGGATATACCAGATAGAAGAAGGATCTTCAAGAAGGAAAGAAAAACACCAGAAATGATAAATATTTGGATAAGCGTAAAGATTGTTTTCTTAATTTCTTTAAAATACATATGACTATTTCAATCAAGTATTACTGTTTTGTTGGATTTATAACATATATACATGGACTACAAATGACAACTATAGCATAAAGAATAAGGGCAGGGGCAATGGGGTAGAAAAATGGACTTACACCATTATAAGGTTCTTAAATTTCACAAAAAGTGGTATCATATGAACTCTTAAGTAGCCTATGTAAAGTTAAGGATGCATATTATAATTCCCAGGGCAACAACTGGAAGAAAAAAAAAAAAGCAAAGAGGTATAACTAAAAAAATAAATTAAAACAGAACTCTAAAAAATATTTAATTAAAATAATACAGAAAAGATGAACAGAGGGAAAAAAAGTAAAATGTCTGTATCCCTAAATTCAATCATATCAATAAGTGCATTAAATATAAATGGACTAACCAATTAAAAGACACAGATTGTCAGAATAAAGAAAAAATTAAGATATAATTATATGCTGTTGACAAGAGATCTACTTAAAATATGAAAACACATATAGCTTGAGAACAAAGAACTGGAAAAACCATGTACTAGCAAACAGTAGGCATAAGAAGCCTGGAGTGGTTACAGTGATAGCAGAGATAAAGCAGAATTCAAGACAAAAGGTATTACAAGAAAAAAAAGACATTTCATAATGATAAAAGGGTCAACTCATCAAGAAGACTTAATGATACTAAATGTATATGCATTTTTTTTGTTTGTTTGAGACGGAGTCTTGCTCTGTCTTGCCCAGGCTGGAGTGCAGTGGCACGATCTTGGCTCACTGCAGCCTCCACCTCCCAGGTTCAAGCGATTCTCCTGTCTCAGCTTCCCAAGTAGGTGGGACTATAGCCATGAGCCACCACACCCAGCCAATTTTGTATTTATTTTTTTAATCTTTTTTTTTTTTGAGACGGAGTCTCGCTCTGTCACCCAGGCTGGAGTGCAGTGGCCGGATCTCAGCTCACTGCAAGCTCTGCCTCCCAGGTTTATGCCATTCTCCTGCCTCAGCCTCCCGAGTAGCTGGGACTACAGGTGTCTGCTACCACACCCAGCTAATTTTTTGTATTTTTAGCAGAGACGGGGTTTCACCATGCTGGCCAGGCTGGTCTTGAACCCCTGACCCCAGGTGATCCACCCACTTCGACCTCCCAAAGGGCTGGGATTACCGGCATGGGGCACTGCACCTGGCCATGTATATGCATTTAATACTAAAAAGATGGCAACTCTTCCCAAAGTGTTCTCTATATATTCAATGAAATACTAATAAAAATTACTATAGGTTGGCCGGGCGCAGTGGCTCATGCCTGTAATCCCAGCACTTTGGGAGGCCGAGGCAGGCAGATCACTTTGGGAGGCCGAGGCAGGAGATCAAGACCATTCTGGCTAACATGGTGAAACCACGTCTCTACTAAAAATACAAAAAAGCCGGGCGCGGTGGCTCAAGCCTGTAATCCCAGCACTTTGGGAGGCCGAGACGGGTGGATCACGAGGTCAGGAGATCGAGACCATCCTGGTCTACACGGTGAAACTCCGTCTCTACTAAAAAATACAAAAAACTAGCCGGGCGAGGTGGCGGGCGCCTGTAGTCCCAGCTACTCGGGAGGCTGAGAAAGGAGAATGGCGTAAACCCGGGAGGCGGAGCTTGCAGTGAGCCAAGATCGCGCCAGTGCACTCCAGCCTGGGCGACAGAGCTAGACTCCATCTCAAAAAAAATAAATAAATAAAATAAATAAATAAATAAATAAATAAACAAACAAACAAAAATAAAAATACAAAAAAGTAGCTGGGTGTGGTAGCAGACGCCTGTAGTCCCAGCTACACGGGAGGCTGAGGCAGGAGAATGATGTGAACTGAGGAGGTGGAGCTTGCAGTGAGCCAAGATTGCGCCACTGCACTCCAGCCTGGGCGACAGAGCCAGACTCCGTCTAAAAATAAAACCAAAAAAAAAACAACAAAAATTACTATAGGTTGTTCCTTTGCAGAAATTGACAGGTTGTGTCTAAAATTTATATAAAAATGCAAATGGCCAAGAATAACCACCTGTGCCAATCAGTTAAAACCCTAATACATGTATGATATAATGGGAGGGACTAGGGGACTTCATAGCACATTCTTTTGTTTTTTCCACACATTGTTGCTGGCTTCAAGATAACAAATTGTTACGCCACACTTCCTACTTACCTTTCTGTACTTTGCTAGTAAAGTTCCATCAGGCCCAAACACAGCACAGGTGTTATATAATTTCCCAGCATCCTCTTCAGGGATAGAGCCTTTCATTGAGAGAAGAAATGTAACATAAGAAAAAGAATAGAACAATTCTTTTGTGAGAAAGGGATAAAAGCCTGATAACTTGGGTCGAAAAATAAAGAACCCATCTTTTACGGTTTATTTATTCATTTTGTTTTTAGAATAAGGCAACACCTCATTCTATAATGCAGAATAAGTATTCCCTTCTATGGGTAATTTAATCATGTTTTTTTTTTTTTTGTCCTTCTTGAATATGATCTTTCAGAGATAAACTGCAGAGTGTAGACGGGATATGATTAGGTTAGATGCCAAAGACAGGCTTAAAAAATAACCAAACTGTTCCTGAAATTCAGCCATGATCTTGAGCAACACTTAATCTCTAACATTAGGGCAAAATGAAAAATTTCCCATTGCTTAACTTGAATTCACCAGGTCCTGCAACAAAACTGTATCCCAAAAGATGAGAATGTAAAGTCAGAAGCCTCTCCATCACTGAATGCAGTTTCATCTCCAGGCTTCTTGCTTTGCCTTCATTTCTAATTCTTAATATATCATCGTACAGAAAACATTTTATTTGCTATATTTATAGAACTTTTTCTATGCTTATTTTTTATTTAAGCAAATAAAACCTTTAAACATTTATTCCAAAACCACAAAAATAAAGTTACCTGTATGTATGTGGCCTCTATGGAAAAAAATTTTTTTCTCAATCCTGTATTAGTATAATAAAAAACATGCCTGGCATGATGGCTCACACCTGTAATCCTAGCACTTTGGAAGGCCAAGGTGGGCAGACCGCTTGAGCCTAGGAGTTCAAAACCAGCCCGGGCAACATGGTGAAACCCCATCTTTACAAAAAAATACAAAAATCAGCCAGGCATGATGGCACACACCTGTAGTCCCAGCTACTCAGGAGGCTAAGAGGTGGGAGAATCACTTGAGCCTGGTAGGGTGAGGCTGCAGTGAGCCATGATCACACCACTGCACTCCAGCATTGGTGACAAAGCAGGACCTCACCTCAAAAAAAAAAAAATAAATAAGAAACTCTCTGCTTCAGCTTCCCAAGTAGGGAATACAGGTGCATGCCACCACACCTGGCTCATTCAGATGTTTTTAATGTTTAGGCCATTATACCTTGTGGGTATAAAGTTACCTCCAATGAGATATATGCTGCATTCCTTTGCTACTTCAGAAAGCTTCTGTGTGGATTCACCAGGAATTTTCTCTGCATATTCAGGAAAATATTTCGTTCCATATGGAGAATTAAAGCATTCCTAGAAAAATATTGGCAGAGAAAAAAAAAAAGATCAAAACACCCATCCATTTTAAAGTTCTGCTGTAAGAGGCCATAGCTGCTGCTTCTCGCTCTGCTTTCAGTCGAAGGGTTAAAACACAGCTAATAAGAAAAACACTGGCATCTCAAGGGTAAACAGCCTGTAGTCACAGGCAAGACTACAAAGCTAGCCTAGTGGGTTAGAAGAGACAAGTCACATAGGCTCTCCCAGAGTTCATTTAAAAAAAAAAAAATGTTGGAGGCTCAGTGCTAAAACCAACATGTTCTGGGCCTATAAAGACTTAATTATATAAGGAACAAAGTGTCCAAGCACTGAGCATTTCAGTTTCCCGTATGTCCCTCAATATACTAGGATTTTGGCTTCTTCATCTGAACAAAGAGGAAGATCGAAAAGCTAACGACCTATGACCGTGTTGGCACATTCTACTTTACAAAGACCCTTGCTAAGGTCATCCTCCAGTCAAACACAAAACAATCTATGGGCTCCAAGGGACACTGCTGGACCCCAGGATACAAGAGGACAACCAGAGCTAGCAAACACTGTTCTGCTGGGTCTACAGGGCCCAGAACAGGATGGCTGCCCCCATACTGACCGGCAAAGAAACTATTTTGGCTCCTTGCGTTGCTGCCTCCCGGATAAAGCTACAAGCTCGAGTGACATTATCTGATTTGATGGAAGAAATCTGAAGCTGGATGAGGGCCATGCGGAAAGCTGAGGACAAAGAGAAAAGAAAACAGCTGTCAGAGGCTTGAACTGCTGGATTCAGACAGAGCCATGGTTCTCAAATGGAAGGCAGTTATGTCCCCTGGGGAACATCTGACAAAGTCTGAAGATACTTTTGATGCCACAACTGATGAGGTGTGAGTGGCATCTAATGAATAGAGACCAAGGATACTGCCAAACTTCCTACAATGCATAGGACAACCCCCTCCAGAACAAAGAAGTATCCTGTCCAAAATGTCAATAGTGCTAAAGTCTATCTGGAGATGGAGCAATATGCATGGACAAAGTCCCATGCCAAGTGCAAGAATCTAGAGTGAACCAGCTTCTTCCTATGCAGTGTAGGGAATGAAATGAGAATATGGCTTAAAGTAAAACGACTGGGTTTGAATATGGTCCTGTCCCTTACTATTTGTTCTTGGACCTCTCGCCTATCTGCAATCCATATACTGAGCATGTCCCAGCACAGAAAGTGCAATTCCTTGGAAGTTGCTCACGTACTTCCCATGGGCAGCCCAGCTCGTGGGAAGGGAAGATGTCTGTCTCAGTTTCCCCACTACTGGCTGGGTCACAGCACATTGATCCCGCTGCTGGCAGAGGGAAACCCTGGCAGCCCGTGAGCTGCACACATGCCTACTCACAGGACAGGGGTCCCAGGCACCTGTAACAGTCTGCACTTACCCCATAAACATTCCTGTGTCCAAGAGAACATGACATTAAACAGCAAATAACACCATGAGAGGTTGAGAGAGATACTGCAGAAGGAAAAGCTAACAGCACTTTTCCTTGTTCTCTGAACAAGGGGACTGGGTCCCACAAATGACGTAGCCAGCCCTGACAAGGTCTGTGCTCAGCCCTGGAGCAAGGAGGCTGGCGGCTCTTCCAAGCTGACTCCTTCCTGGAGGTAGTAGCTAGACATCTATTTTTCTTCTGTTTTTTAGAGTCCCCTTTTAGCTTTTATGAAAATCACTTTCCATTAGCTAATATTTTTAATTTTGAGGCAGGGTCTTGTTCTGTCACCTAGGCTGGAGTGCAGTGGCACAAACATGGTTCACCGCAGCTTTGACCTCCTGGGTTCAGGCAATCCTCTTGTCTCAGCCTCTTATGTAGCTGGGACCACAGGTACGCACCACCATGCCTGGCTAATTTTTAAATTTTTTTTGTAGAGACAGGATCTCACTTTGTTGCCCAGGCTGGTCTCGAACTCCTGGGCTCAAGCAATCCTCCTGCCTCAGCCTCTCAAACTGCTGGGATTACAAGCATGAGCTACCACGCCTGGCCAGATAATAATTTTTAATATAAAATTTTCTGCCGGGTGTGGTGGCTCACACCTGTAATCCCAGCACTTTGGGAGGCCAAGGCAGGTGGATCACCTGAGGTCAGGAGTTTCAGACCAGACTGGCCAACACGGTGAAACCCCATCTCTATTAAAAATACAAAAATTAGCTGGGTGTGGTGGCAGGCACCTGTAATCCCAGCTACTCAGGAGGCTGAGGCAGGAGAATCACTTGAACCTGGGAGGTGGAGGTTGCGGTGAGCCAAGATCACGCCACTGCACTCCAGCCTGGACAACACAGTTAGACTCAGTCTCTAAAATAAATAAATAAATAAATAAATAAATTTCCTTGTTTGAGTTACTAGTGTTGTCTCCACCTTCTGCCTGGACCCTGATGGATACATAGTTCCTGCTCACGGTCTGGGGGGACGCCGCAGTAAAGGATCCAAAGCACATCATAACCTCTGAAGCTCTGCAAAACTTCAGGAATTATTAGTAATGGCCTGCCCAAACTCCCCATCCCACCTCTGCTCCAGTCTGAAAATCCTACCATTTGAGAGCTATCTCTGGGTGTTTCCTGTAAACAATGCAAATGTCTCCAGAAGAGGCAACAATGATAAACCTGGCCTCTGATGAAGGCCTGTTCGGCTCAGGGTTAACTAAAAGGAAACTCAGATGTCCCATTCCTCTATCTATCCTAAATATAGTGAGAAGCACTAAATTTAACCCTGAAGGCAGCCTGCTAAATAGTTACAGAATCTGAAGGGATACAAAAGAAATTAAAACAGGAAATAACAGCTGGGGTTATTCTGGGGCAAACAGATATTTTGAGCTGGTACCAGAACAGCAGACAAATCCACTAAATGTCTCCCCTCCATTTCCCGGGGTTAAGCCATCCTCCCGCCTCAGCTTCCCAAGTAGCTGGGACTACAGGGGCGTGCCACCACGCCGGGCTAATTTTGTATTTAATTTTAGTACAGACAGGTGTCGCCATGTTGCCCAGGCTGGTCTCCAACTCGGACTCCTGAGGTCAAGCGATCCTCATGCCTCAGCCTCCCAAAGTGTTACTATTACAGGCGTGAGCCACGTGCCTGGCCATGTCTCTTATTCTGAGGGTGGGAAAGATAAAGCTCGCCATGGCTATGCTGATGGCTTCCTCTCCTACACATCTCACCCACAAGGGCGGGGTCCTCAACTAAGCCTAGGACTGCCTATCATTCTGCAAATGACCCACTCTACAGATGTGCTGCAGCAGGGAAACCCCGCCACTGGGCAGTTCCTCATGCTAAGGACGAGACGCCAGTCACTCCATCTCATCTGTAAAGTGGAGACACAGTGACTTTTAAGGCTGCCCTAATATTCATCATAATCTAACAACGAAGGCCCAACGAAGGGGAGGAAAAAAAACAATAAAATACTGTGAGCGAAGGAACCAACAAGAAAATAAAATTTAAAGCACCGTGCCAAGTCCTTCACACATAAACTTCTATGAGGTATCATTAACATCATTTTACAGATAAAGAAACGGGGCTTGCAGGGAGAAAAGCTGCACAAAGTCACTGAACAAAGTAAGTGACACAGCAAGAAACCAAGTCAGAATCTGGAGCTGGAAAGTGAGGGGGGAAAGGAAGAACCGCCTGGGCACCTTTGTGCAGGGCGGGGCTGGAGGAGGTCAGGCAACTTGAAAACACCCAAGGGAGTCGGATCCTACCACCGCGGCCCACACCGTGGAGAAATACACGTCCATCAGCCTCTCTCAAGCAGGACGCGGCGGGTGCCGGCGCGGCCTGGGCGGCCTGGTGCTTTCGGGGCCTCGCCCGCCACCCCGGAAGCCTGGAATCCCGGATGTGCGCCCGGCCGCCCCGCCACGCGATCCCGGACCCACGCGGACGCCCGCATCAGGGAAGGCCGCGCACGGCGGGGACGCGGGGCGAGGGGGCTGAGCCGGCCAAGCCACCGCCGGCGCCGCTCCAAAGCCTCCCCTCCGGCCCGAGCTCGAGCTGCAGCGCGCGGCCGCGCCACTTACTGGCCATGGCTCTCCCGACAAGCACCACCTGCGGCGCGGGCTGAGCTCTGGAGTCCGGGCGGACCTCAGCGACCCTACGGTGGGCGGGGCCCGCGCCAGAGGCCCCGCCCCACCCCGCCTCCCGGCCCCGGCCCCGGGTAGAGGGGTCTGCGTTCATTCCAGTGCGCCTGGAACACCAGGACGGACCAACGAGAAATGGTTAATTACCACAGTCCGGAAAAAGCATGCCTCGAAAGGCAAAGGGCAAAAGGGAACAGCCTAAGTCGAGGTGGTGTGCTGGTGAATGTTTAACAACCGAACTTTTCAGGGACGAAAGCCCTGATTTGTAGCGTTTGCTGATTCTCCGCAAAAGGACTTTTAGCTGGTTGAATCAACTCTGTGGCCAGGGTAACATCGTATGCTGATAGGCTTGAGCTATTTGAACAAGTGGCTGTGACGGGGATGGAATGACCCTGGTTCGTTTAGGCACACGAGACGTATGTAGGATCTGACTACAAGGCTGCTAGACCAACGGGAAAGATGCTGAGGGTTCAGCGCGAGGCCCTCAACCAGTCAGTCCTCGAATACATTGTCATCTCTTTGCTAATATTCTTTTTTGTTTTGTTTTGTTTTAGGGAGGGTCTCGCTCTGTCACCCAGTCAGGAGTGCAGTGCAGCAATCTCGGCTCATTGCAGCCTCGACCTCCTGGGCT
Organism: Trachypithecus francoisi; assembly: GCF_009764315.1. Lineage (NCBI taxonomy): Eukaryota > Metazoa > Chordata > Mammalia > Primates > Cercopithecidae > Trachypithecus > Trachypithecus francoisi. The sequence continues at coordinate 88,936,706 of NW_022681453.1, forward strand.
CAAGCGATCCTCCGTCCCTAGCCTCCCAAGTGGCTGGACTACAGGCACATGCCACCGCGCCTGGCTATTTCTTTTTTTTTTTTTTTTTTAAGTTTTTTACTTTTAGTAGTGATGGGGTCTTGCTATGTTGCCCAGGCTGGTCTCAAACTCCTGAGCTCAACACCCTACTACCTTAGCCTCCCAAAGTGCTGGGGTTTATAGGCGTTAGCCTCTGGGATTATGGGCTTGAGCCGCTGAGCCCAGCCTATAGACTCTGATTTTTGCATTTTTATTTATTAGATTGTTTTTAAATTTTCGTGTTTCGTGGTTTTGTGCCTTGTCAATCTTGTGGAACAAAATTCCAAAACTTACCACCTTTTGGAATGCCCCAGAATAGTTTGTACTGAAACATATCCTGGTTTGTAAAAGAACACTATAAAAACATTTTGGGGGCAACTAGGGAGATTTAAATATGAATGAGATATTCGATGCTTTTATGAATTATTTTGTGCGCTGTATGTTGTGATTGTGCCAATGTCTTTATTCTTAGAAAATGAGGAAGTATTTAGGGATGAACTGTCAGAATGTTTGACTTGAAAATCGTCAGCACAAAGAAAATACATAAGATAAAGCAGATATGGCAAAATGTTAATTATTAAATCTAGGAGGAGGATACAGCTTTTCATGGTACTAGATTAAAACTTTGTAGAAGTTTAAAATTTTAAGCTTTCATAACAAAAAATTGGGGGGGAAATATGTAGCAGTTATGGCCTTTCTGCAGCTTAAGAGACTATCTGGACTTGGCTTTGTAGCAGGAAGACCTTTAAAATCTTTTAATTTCTGCTATGCTCATTAACCTATGAGGTTTCAGGGTCAACCTTTGGTCACAGACAACCTGTGAAAAAAAAAATTCATCTAGACTTCCAATTTTATTGGCATAACATTGTATCTAATAGTGGTCCTAAACCTGGCTAGACATGTTATTTGAAGTGCTTGTTCAAAATGCAAATTATTTCAATTTTTTAGAAATGGATTCTTACAATGTTGCTCACGCTGGTCTCAAACTCCTGGGCTTAAGTGATCCTCCCACTTTGGCTTCCCAAAGTGCTGGCCTTATAGGCATGAGCCATGGCATCCAGGTGGAGATGCCCACTAGGCAACTGGACCAAAGCCTCAAGCTCAGAAGATGTCTGGGCCGGAAATTGACTTAGGAGTCATCAGCAGTTTTAACTAAGAGGAAGCTCTGAATTTGGATGAGAACACACAAGAGGAGTGTAAAAGGCACATGCAGAAGAAGAAGGGACTGTGGAGCCTGGGAAGGAGCCATTAGAGAAGGACCAGGCTGAGTGCAGTGGCTCACGCCTATAATCCCAGCACTTCGGGAGGCCGAGGCAGGTGGATCACGAGTTCAGGAGTTCGAGAGCAGCCTGACCAGCACGGTGAAACCCCGTCTCTACTAAAAATACAAAGATTAGCTGGGCGTGGTGGCACATGCCTGTAATCCCAGCTACTCAGGAGGCTGAGGCATCAGAATGACTTGAACATGGGAGGCGGAGGTTGCAGTGAGCCAAGATCGTGCCACTGCACTCCAGCCTGGGCGACAGAGCGAGACTCCATTTCAAAAAAAAAAAAAAAAAGAGAGAGAGAGAAGCAGGACCAGGAGAAGGCCATCAAGACCAAAAGCCTATGGGTACTGTCCCTCTGTCACATGCAGGGAAACTGCTGACTTGGGCACTATGGGTGTTCTGGGCACTAGGGGTGTTCCTAGAGAAGGAAAAGCTAAATGAAAGTGTGTTTTTTAAACCTTTCTTTAGAACTTTCTGGGCATAATGGAAAAGCTAGTCACTGGGTTCTGGTTCTGGTTCTGGCTCTGACACTGGGATGTTAATACCTAGGGCAAATCACCTCACCCTCAGGACCTTGTACTCACCTATATGTAAAAGGATTTAGAGGTAATGGAAGAAGAATCTGGCTGAAGGGTGAAGTTTGTGCAGCCCTGCCTGCCACCACTCCCCTCACTGTCCCTTCTCTGCAGCACCTCTGCCTTACCTCCATGTTCCCGTTCATCTGACATATGAAAATAGGCCAAAAAACAAAACTACCGGGCCAAATGGATCTTGAAAGCCCAGCTAAAAATCTGATGTGCCTTTTCAGTCTCTATTCTCATTTATACTCATGTCTCACAGGCTTAATGACCATTTCCAGGCTGTTACTAGTCAGATTTTAATTTTTTTTTTTTTTTTTTTGAGACGGAGTCTCGCTCTGCCGCCCAGGCTGGAGTGCAGTGGCCAGATCTCAGCTCACTGCAAGCTCCGCCTCCCGGGTTCACGCCATTCTCCTGCCTCAGCCTCCCGAGTAGCTAGGACTACAGGCGCCCGCCACCTCGCCCGGCTACAGATTTTAATTTTTACTCCAGAGGACCTGTTTCAACATCTCCAGCTGCCACCATCTCTATTTACATGTGTTAACATCAGTTCAAACTCAACTATGTAAAGCTAAATGTATCACCTCCAAGAGCTTCTCCACCCAGCACTTAACAGGCACCACAATTTATGCCCAGTTTTCTAACTCTCCCTGCTTTCCAGCCCTCCAAGAAAATCTAAGTCACTTCAGTGACTTTCGAGTCTTTCATTCCCCACCTCTGGTAAGGGACAGGACTCTTCTTACTCTCCTGAAATGTCCCTGATTCCTCCTTTCAGTTCCCACCACCACCATCCACAGGTAGGCCTTGCTCACCTTAGGGAGACTGCTACAGGCACTTCCTAACTGGTCTCTCCTTTCCCTCAGCATTCCTCCAGCTGCCGCTTCATAGTGTGAGTTGAGTCTGCGGGAACGTGAGCTCAGTTTTTGGGGGAGAGGTGGATATGTGTTCCACGTAGAGGTGGAAAAACTCTACGTGTTTTTCCTCTGCTCTTACATCACCATCACAGCAATCATCAACACAGAAGAATTCTGTGACCAAATGTGAGGGGGTTCCTCCCTACCACCAAGAAGTGGACACCAGCTGGGTATCCTCCTACTCAATTCCAACACTGTCTACCTGAGGAAGATACACCAGGCACCAGCCATGTCTTGGACTCCAGAACTTCTGACAACCACTTTCAAGTTGGGGTTGCTATGACTCCATCTCTGGGTTTGAATGATTTGCTGGAGCAGCTCACGGAACTCATGGAAACATGTTTCCTGGTTTATCATAAAGGATGTTGCAAAGGCTACAGATGAAGAGGTGTAGGGCAAGGTATGGGAGGAGGGGCACAAAGCCTCCAGGCCCTCCTGGACACACCACCCTCCAGAACCTCCACGTGGTCAGCTATCCAGAAGCTCTTCAACCCCTGTTCTCTTGGGCTTCTATGGGAACTTCATGTCATCAGCATTCCTTCCTCCAAGGGATAGGGCAGGAGCTCTCAGGAGAGTTTTAAGACCCAGCATCTGCAAGATTAGAGTCCTGCCTTGGGGCAGGTGACAAGGAGAGCAGGAGAGGCCAGAGAGATTCTATTTCCTGGGGCCTGCCCCTGAGGCCTAACACACCTGGCATTATCACAAAAGACTTAACAAGGCTATAGGAGTCAGGGACTGTGCTTGAAAACGTGTGTATGTATGTGTGTGAATACCTTGTAACACCACAATATGAAAACACTAACAGCAGTCAGAAATTAGGGGCTGAAAATCAGAACTGCAGTCATTTGCAGAGAATAAGAGAAGAAATCTATGAGTAGATGCAATCCGAGAAGGAAAGAGTATGATACTACAGAAAGCAAAGGATCAAACTTGGGAATTATCATATTGAGTTAGAACTGTGTACAGGGAGGAGTCAAAGAGTGTGTATGCATCTAAATATACACATACATGCACAGATACATAGAATTTTTAAATTTCTGATGCAGTTCTCTGCAAATCAGGAGACCTGAGTTCAAAACTTTGCTGACACACCATGTAACTTTGGACAAGTTGCTTAATGTTGGGAAACCAACTTAATATTCCCACGTGGGTTAGACAGGTACCTGTGGAGTTAAGCTGGCTACCTGAAGAGAAAAGCAAGTACTGAGAAGGCCACTAGCTCTGGCCTACTGTTTCCAGGACAGCAAACAGCAAAGAGGTGGCACAGTAGGGCAGTTATGACCATGAACTCTTCTGCGTGGATGTAAGTCTTCATTTCTCTAGGGTAAATACCTAGGAAAGGGATTGCTGGGTTGTATAGTAAACTTATGTTTCTTCATAAGAAATTGCCAAACTGTTGTCTAGAGTGTCTGTACCACTTTGTACACCCACCAGCAATGTATGAATGTTCTAGTTGCTCCATATCCTCACCGGCACTCGGTATTGTCATTTTTTGTTTTTAATTTTAGCCAATCTAACTGGTGTGTAGTAGCATCTCATTGTGGTTTTGATTTACTTTTCCCCAACAGCTAATGATGATCTTTTCACATGCCTATTTGCCACCCATGTTTCTCTGAAGAAATGCTTCTTTTCCCCATTGTTTTGTTTTCTTATTGTTGTAGTGAAAATTTTCATATATTCTTAACACAAATCCTTTGTTGGTATGTTTTGCAAGTACAGTATTTTCCCCCAGTATCTAGCTTGTCTTTCCCTTCTATTAAGTGTCTTTTGCAGAGCAAAAATTTTAAATGTATTTTTAATTTCTTTCTTTTTTTTTTTTGAGATGGAGTCTCGCTCTGTCACCCAGGCTGGAGTGCAGTGGCGCGATCTCAGCTCACTGCCACCTCTGCCTCCCGGAGTCAAGCGATTCTCTTACCTCAGCCTCCCGAGTAGCTGGGATTACAGGCGCACATCCCCAAACTCGACTGATTTTTGTATTTTTAGTAGAGAGGGGGTTTCACCATGCAGGCCAGGCTGGTCTCTATCTCCTGATCTTGTGATCTGCCCGCCTCAGCCTCCCAAAGTGCTGGGATTATAGACCGTGATTCATTCTTATGGATTGTGCTTTTCCTATGTCTAACAACTATGGCCTCACCCAAAATCATGAAAATTTTCTCCTGTTTTCTATTAGTTTTATAGGTTTACATTGCACATTTAGCTGTATGATCCATTGAGTTAATTTTTGTATAAGGTTTGAGATATAAAGGGTGAGGTTAATTTCTTTGTATATGGGTATCTAGTTGTTCCAACACCATACGTTGAAAAGACTACCCTTTCTCAATTGAATTGCCTTTGAAACTTTGCTCAAAACAACTGCCCATTATTTGTGGGGGTCTATTTTTTTTTCATTTTATTTATTTTAATTATTTCCATAGGTTATTGGGGAACAGGTGGTCTTTGGTGACATGAGTAAATTCTTTAGTGATTTGTGAAATTTTGGTACACCCATCACCTGAGCAGTACATTCTGCACCCAATTTGTAGTGTTTTATCCCTCACCCCTTCCCACTCTTTCCCTGAGTCCCCACATTCCATTGTCTCATTCTTATGCCTTTGCATCCTCATAGCTTAGCTCCCACTTATGAGCGAGAACATATGATGTTTGGTTTTCCATTCCTGAGTTACTTCACTTAGAATAGTAGTCTCCAATATTATCCAGGTCTCTGCCAATGCCATTCATTAATTCCTTTTTATGACTGAATAGTATTCCATCATATATATACATATATATATCCACTTGTTGATTGATGGGCATTTGAGCTGGTTCCATATTTTTGCAATTGCAAATTGTGCTGCTATAAACATGCATGTGCAAGTTATCCTTTTCTTATAATGACTTTTTTTTTTTTTTTGAGATGGTATCTTGCTCTGTCACCCAGACTGGAGTGCAATGGCGTGATCTCAGCTCACTGCAGCCTCCACCTCCTGCGGTCAAGCAATTCTCCTGCCTCAGCCTCCCAAATAGCTGGGATTACAGGCGCCCACCACCATGCCCAACTAATTTTTGCATTTTTAGTAGAGACAGGGTTTCACCTTTTTGGCCAGGTTGGTCTCAAACTCCTGACCTCAGATGATCCACCTGCCTCAGCCTCCCAAAGTGCTGAGATTACAGGTGTGAGTCACCACGACCAGCCAATGACTTCTTTTCCTCTGGGGAGATACCTGGCAGTGGGATTGCTGAATCAAATGGTAGTTCTACTTTTAATTCTTTAAGGAATCTCCAGTTTTCCACCGTGGTTGTACTAGTTTATATTCCCACCAGCAGCATAGATGCATTCCCTGTTTACAGCATCCATGCCAATATCTATTATTATTTTTTTTTTTTTTTTTTATTTTTTTTTTTGAGACGGAGTCTCGCTCTGCCGCCCAGGCTGGAGTGCAGTGGCCGGGTCGCAGCTCACTGCAAGCTCCGCCTCCTGGGTTTACGCCATTCTCCTGCCTCAGCCTCCCAAGCAGCTGGGACTACAGGCGCCCACCATGTCGCCCGGCTAGTTTTTTGTATTTTTTAGTAGAGACGGGGTTTCACCATGTTAGCCAGGATGGTCTCGATCTCCTGACCTCGTGATCCGCCCGTCTCGGCCTCCCAAAGTGCTGGGATTACAGGCTTGAGCCACCGCGCCCGGCCAATATCTATTATTTTTAAATTTTTTGATTATGGCCATTCTTGGAGGAGTAAGATGGTATCACATTGTGGTTTTGATTTGTGTTCCCCTAATCATTAGTGATGTTGAGCATTTTTTCATGTTTTTGGCCATCTGTGTATCTTCTTTTGAGAACTGTTTATTCATGTCCTTAGCACACTTTTTTTTTTTTTTTGTGGTAGAACACAATTTTACTGTTTATATGTCCTGAATTTTTTATTATACTTAAGAACCCAAATATTAATATTATATTACGTTCTAGGGTACATGTGCACAACATGCAGATTTGTTACACATGTATACATGTGCCATGTTGGTGTGCTGCACCCATTAACTCATAATTTACATTAGGTATTTCTCCTAATGCTATCCCTCCCCCTCACCCCACCCCACGACAGGCCCCGGTGTGTGTTCCCCACCGTGTCCAAGTGTTCTCACTGTTCAATTCCCACCTGTGAGTGAGAACATGCGGTGTTTGGTTTTCTGTCCTTGTGACAGTTTGCTCAGAATGATGGTTTCCAGCTGCATCCATGTCCCTACAAAGGACATGAACGCATCCTTTTTTATGGCTGCATAGTATTCCATAGGCACACTTTTTGATGGGATTTTTTTCTTGCTAACTTGAGTTTGTTGTAGATTCTGGATATTAGTCCTTTGTCAGACGTGTAGATTGTGAAGATTTTCTCCCACTCTGTGGGGTGTTTACTCTGCTGATTGTTCCTTTTGCCATGAAAAAAGCTCGTTAGTTGAATTAAATCCCACATATTTATCTTTGTTTTTATTGCATTTGCTTCTGGGTTCTTGGTCATGAAATCCTTGCCTAAGCCAGTGTCTAGAAGGGTTTTTCTGATGTTATCTTCCAGAATTTTTATAGTTTCAGATCTTAAAGTCCTTGATCCTTAAAATTCCTTGGTAAAAAAGAATATTTTTATTAAGCACTACATAACACACTGCATGCCACATAAAACTCTGCATAACATTCTCGCAGGGGTAAGTGACCATAGCTGAATTCTTTTCTCCTCAATCAGGAAAATGAAAATGCTTCCTTAATCAATGTTCTTCAGTCTCTGACATATAATAACAATTAACTCCAAAAATGTGCCTCTCTTTCCATCAAACTCCACTGATATGAAAAATGGGCAACCTGTTTTTCCTTGCCCAGTTAGTGAACTTGTGGGTGTACCCAGTGGCCACTCTAGGGATCGCTATAATCAACAAGACACAGTTACAAGTGTTGGCAAGCAAGTGGAGAAATCACTCATATTGCCAGTAGGGAAGCAAAGTGGAATAGTTTGGAAGTTCCTCGAAAAGTTAAACATGGAATTAACATACAGCTCAGTAATTCCACTCCTAGGTAAATATCCAAAAGAAATGAAAACGTTTAACACAAAAATTGGTACACAAATATTCACAGGGCATTATTCATAAAAGCCAAAAAGTGGAAGAAACCCAAATGTCCACCATCTGATGAATAAATGAGTTACATCTATACAATAAAATACTATTCAGCCACAAGAAATGAAATTCTGATACATGCTACAATGCAAATGAAGCTTTAAAATATTATGTTTTGAGGTTGGGCATGGTGGCTCATGCCTGTAATCCCAGCACTTTGGGAGGCTGAGGCGGGCAGATCACTTGAGGTCACAAGTTCGAGACCAGCCTGGCCAACATGGCAAAACCCTGTCTCTGCTAAAAATACAAAAATTAGCCGGGTGTGGTGGCACACACCTGTAGTCCCAGTTACTCGTGAGGCTGAGGCAGGAGAATTGCTTGAACAGGGAAGGTGGAGGTTGCAGTGAGCCGAGATCTTACCACTTCACTCCAGCCTGGGCGCCACAGTGGGACTCCATTCACCGCCCCCCACCCAATATATATATATATGTTTTGAAGAAATAGATGTGATTTAAAAATTAGAAAAAATATGTATATTAAGTGAAAAAAGCTGGCAATGTGTGATTCCTTTTGTAATGAAATGTCCGGAATCCACAGAGACAGAAAGTAGAATGGTGCTTGGTAACGGTTGGAGGGAAGAGGAAAGGAGAGTGACTACTAACAGGTATAGATTTGTTCTGTTTTTCTGAGGTGATGAAATGTTCTAGAACTAGAGTTGCACAACTCTGTGGATATTCCAATAACTACCGAAAAGGGGGAGCTTTAAGGCATGTGAATACTTCAATAAATATGTTAAGTTCAAGATGTTAATGTTCAAACTGAGATACTACATTCATTACTCATTCAACCTACAGGGTTGGGGTCCCCCACATCAAACTATCAATTTTAACTAGGACTGCCAATTTACGGCTGGTTAGTCTAATGTCAGAGTATCATGCTAAGGAGTTAAAGGTCCTGTGTGAAACACAGTGACAAAAACAGCTGAGTATGTCAATACAAATTTATCATAATGACCAAGTTTTATTAATGGTGAGCAAATGGTATCAATCCTATACAGGAGAAGTAATTGTATACCTTCATAGACCAAAATAATTTCCAGGGAGTGTGGAGATAAGAGAAATACTTTCTCTTTTCACTCAATTTCTTTGAGCCTTGGTTTCCTTCTCTTGAAAATACAAAAAATAACAACCTCCTAAAGTTGCAACCTGTGCAATCATGAAAGCCCATGAGAGGTGGCCAGCCCAGAGTGATTCCCAGCTCTGTGGTCAGTGGGCCAGTGAAGGAAGGATGAGCTACACAAGTGCCTAGAACATTCAATGAAATGTATTTTCATTTAATAGTCATAAATAATCCTATAACTGTGTAGTTCATGGTAGTAGGTAACTTACTAAATGCCTTCAATTCTCTAATTTTGTGGTCTTAAGAGATTTGCAAATAGGGAAAAGAAAGAGAGAGACAGTGTCTTTAAGAACAAAATTTTGAGCAAACTGTATTAATTTATTTACAATTGTAATTTATAAACAGTAACACAAACATCTTTACATTAATATTATGAAAAATGTCCCATGGCTGAAATGGGTGAAAAATGAGACTTCAGCACATTTCTAAAGGGGTGCCAAGAAAAGGGAAAAAATGCAATACAACAGTTTTAGGGGAGAGTTATACCAAGTAATGCACCCAGGTGCAATTTCATGCAGATGTCTTCAACCACTCAAACTGTTTTTATTAGATATTAGAATAAGATTTCCTGAATTATGTTGCCTTCTATTCACTTGATTTCCATAAGTAAATCAAAATGACTGGCTGTTAACCAGGTACATCTAAATATTTCTCCCATCAACCCCTTAGAGATAATCCATTATATTTTAGGACATGTCAGATTGTGGGTATTGCAACTTCCCAAATGGATTTTACAAAGTATCATTCCATGGCCCTAAATGTGTTCCTGGATTTCTCTTACCAAATGTGTCTAATATGGACCACTATACATGAAATGAAGAACTCTGCAAAATACAGCAGAGCAATTTTCAGTACATTAAGAGAATGTGTCCAAAAATAATTTCAAACCACTGGAACTTCAATGAGAGGATAAAACCAAAAGAAGAGAAAGAAATTCAGAAAATGATGACAAAAACAATTGTACTTTATAAGCTCTCTGATTATTTGGCATTTATATAAGTGGATATTACTGTGGTTACCGACTATAATCCTCAATGAGGACAAATCAATGTGGCTTAAACACTTAGTTTTAAAATATAAATCAAATAATCCACTTGTAATAAAAACCAATGACATTTTTACAGACACAATTCTGTCCCCAAAATGTTAATCTTAACAGCCTACCTACTTATTTTAATGCTTTCAACTGCTCTTTAGAAATCATTAGGATGAAGTTTCTTATCTTTGAAGCATTTAGTGTCCAAATAATTAGCTAATGGAGCAAAGGTGATTTAGAAAATGATGTTTCAACACTTTACTAGCTGTACTGTATTTTGAGTTGGCAGGAATCTTCAACCATTCCATTAAAAAGATTTCACTCTTCTTAAGAAGAACAGAAACAGTGAGTGAGTTATTTATGTTTTTAGTTTCTGATATTGCTCAGTGGGTGAAACAATCTAGCAATTAAGGAAGTCTCCTCAACTAATTCTATCTCTAATTTTCAGTGAAGACACTGCAGATATGTATGTGTACAGCTGTTTTTGAACCCGAAAGTGATGCATGTTCCCTTAAAACAGCTCTTCAAAACAGAACTGCATTCTGTATCCTTACTTAGTCCATAAGGGCACAGGGTCAGTTACTTCAAAGTAATTTAATAACTGACCTTTATAATACATCATTTTATAAAACCAAAATGCAAAAGAAATATTTTTAAAAAGTTTACTGTCCACAGATTGATTATAATAATTTACACTTTCTTAGACCTGCTATTTAAGCAGCCCCATGAGCAAATGAAAGGTCTCCAGTTAGTATTTACCAGGAAGTATATGTCCATGTTTCTCTTGGTTGTCTTAATTTCTTTTTAAATAATTTTCTTTTATATTAACTTTCCAAAGCATCCAAAACTTTCATGATCTGCTGTTTTATGGCTTTAGTAGCATCCCCTGCATTTGGAATCAAATACCTAAGGGGAAGGAAAAATATATATATATATAGACACATATACATATTAATACAGTGCTTTCCCTTCAAGACTCAGCTGATAGGTCGCCTCCAATGGGAAGCTTTCCCTAACCCACAAAGCCAGCAGAAATGCCTCCTATGTACTCCCATAGCTTATTTGAACATAATCCAAAACTTATTTTGAAAGAGAGAAAACCTAAATGCAAAGGCAATGTGATTTTTCATACAGTGTAAAGCTAAAATTCTTTGAGCCATTATTAAATATAGGTAATAGCTAGATAAAACACAAGATAAAAAATATAATATTCCAGTCCCCAATACAGATGTACCTTCAATTAGCTACAAAAATCACATACGAATTGTTGTTATCCAATTCCAAAGACAATGACAATTCCAACACTTAATAGTTTGACTTTAAGCAAGTAATTTAAGTTCACCAAAACAGATTCCTACCTAAAAAATAGCTGTAGTTATCCAAACTTTACAGAGGGTTATGTACATAATAAAATGGTGTTGTAAGGTCTGAAATATTTACAAAAGACAAGACATATGATAACTATTACAAAATATCAACACCATAGATTAAACGTCCATTTTCTTTTCTTGTAGAATAAAAATAGTGTTTTTTTTTGTTTTTTTTAAAGCATTTTCTGTAAAACCTAACAATTCCACTGTATAAATCATCTGTAAGTGTTACATATGCAAGCCAGAATAGAGAACCATAAATGTCAATGAAGAAAGGCAGAGGGAGAATCTAGTTACTTTATCTTCCACTATTAAGACTATCTTCCACAACTCTGAATTAAAAAAAGATGTTGATCTATATACAATAAACTTCAATTTATTTAGCAAAATTTATGGGAAAGCCTTTAAAACATAATTCTCAACTTTTACTATACATGATAAAGTCATAATTCAAATCTCCTTTGGTTAAAATTAATTTATCAGTAGATATTAAAATGTGTATACCTCAGAGACCCACTGAATCTAGTTGCAGGAATTTATCCTGAGAAGATGAATTGGACAACTATGTAAATACACATTTTTTTAAAGGCCCACTAGAAGATTAATAGTTAAACATATGAAATAATGTACATGCCAATGAACATGAGGCTTGTTAAATCAATCTCCTGAGAAATCCTTATAACAGAATATCTACCATTAAAAAGTTAAGAATTTATATTTATTGGGCTGGGCGCGGTGGCTCACGCCTGTAATCCCAGCACTTTGGGAGGCCGAGATGGGTGTATCACAAGGTCAGTTGATCAAGACCATCCTGGCTAAGACGGTGAAACCTTGCCTCTACTAAAAATACAAAAAATTAGCCAGGTGTGGTGGTGGGCGCCTGTAGTCCCCACTACTCGGGAGGCTGAGGCAGGGAGAATGGCGTGAACCAGGGAGGCGGAGCTTGCAGTGAGCCAAGATCGCACCACTGCACTCCAGCCTGAGCGACAGAGAGAGACTCTGCCTCAAAAAAAAATAATAATTTATATTTATTAAAATGTAAATATATCACACTATACTGTTTTCTTAAAAAATCAGAACACAAAAACAAGCCTGTATCACATTTATCTAGTTTTTAATAGAGAAATAACATATGCATTAAAAAAATCTGAGATGATACTCATCAATGTGTTAACAGAGAATTAGAATGACATATTCTTTATATCTTTATTAATTGAAAATATTCTAGCACTTTGGGAGGCCGAGACGGGCGGATCACGAGGTCAGGAGATCGAGACCATCCTGACTAACACGGTGAAACCCCGTCTCTACTAAAAACTACAAAAAACTAGCCGGGCGAGGTGGCGGCGCCTGTAGTCCCAGCTACTCGGGAGGCTGAGGCAGGAGAATGGCGTGAACCCGGGAGGCGGAGCTTGCAGTGAGCTGAGATCCGGCCACAGCACTCCAGCCTGGGTGACAGCGCGAGACTCCGTCTCAAAAAAAAAAAAAAAAAAAAAAAAAAAAAAGAAAATATCACTATGTAAATATTTATTCTTACATAAAGCAACAAAGTGACTTTTTTTACAAATCGGGTATTATTTTCTTTTAACAAAGTACATAAAACAGTACAGATTCATGATGTTTGCTACCTAATTGTCAGTAAAAGATCAAAGAAACTGAATAATTTCCCCTTTCAATTGAAGTTGATTATTTAAAAGTGCTCCGATATTACCTTAAGCTTACTCTTTATCCAAGCACTCCTGTAAACAAGAAGTGTAACCCTAAATCTCAGGAGGGGAACAACTTGAACTGATGCAAGGTGGAATAAACCACAAATCAGGAGTCAGGAAGGCTATATTTGGATCTGTCACAAACTAAGTGTCAGGATCTGGGAAGTCATTCAACCCCTCTGGGCTTCATATTTTTATCTATAGATTTAAAAATGGTTTAGTATCAATATCAGTGTGGTCAACAGCCCTTGGGCCAGTCTGTGAACTGTTAGTGACCCACAATGAGATAAAGGCGGGGGCTTGTACCAGGCTGTAAATTACCTATATCATCCAGCACACTGCTTAGTTCACTGACAGTTTGTCAAAACAAGAATTTTTCTGTGAAGGAAAATAAAAATATTGACATACTCTAAAACAAGTTTCTTATTTCATTGCAAGCCAGCAATTAGTGCAGCACTGGTGTAGATTAACAATAAGGATCCTTGGGTCAGAAACTTTACGAAATTTGCTATGGCACTTACTCAAATCATGTGCTAATGGCTAAACCACACATGGCTAAGGACTGGGGAGAAAGAGATAATAAGAAACGCTAACAGTGGTTCACCTATCCTATTCCACCATCCATTCCCCAAAATAGAGAAACAAACTCTTTATAGTGAACTGCAGTAATTCAGATAATATCATCGTAAGGAAAATCTTACCTTTCAATTGCCAAGATTTCTATTCCTGAAGCACTGCTATTTCCATACTTGAAGGTAATGAGTTCAGGATGTTTTTTTTTGGATGTAATTTTAACTACAGAATTCAGCGCTTGTCGAGACTGTATATAAGCCAATCCTTTCCGTGAAACAATCTCCCTTAAACAATACATATGTGTTGCAGTAACCAACAGATGACTTGAGACAAAAAGAGCATTAAAAGAAAAAAAAATTCAAGTAAATGTCATTGAAAACAGGTGTTGTTTTGAAACAACCACCCCAATTATTAAAAATGTTCAACTCTAAATAAAATTATTTGAGTTAATATAAACAGAGGTTAATCTATAAACAAGTAAACTACATATTAAAGGCTTTTAATTGTATGCAAAATTAATATTTTATTAACAGATAATCCTGCAATGATTTAAAATATAATAAATGTAATAAAAAGTTCCATACAACATAGAAATCATTACAATAATATATCTTTTATTGAAATGGAGTATATTACTTTTCAAATTTTTAATACTATTACCTATATTCATAAACTATTCTCATTCAGTGCACCATATCCTATATCTAATATCCAAGATCACTAGGCAATTGTTGGGTTTCCCTATACATTTTGTAATACTCTGTAACTGGATCCTGAAGGCAAAATGAGCATAGTATTATTAACACTCACCCACAACCCCTGTATCTCAGCTTCTTTTTAATATAATACTTTCACATTTTTAGGTACAGTAATACCATATGACAATTATCAGACAAGCCCAGAATGTGGAACATTCTGCAGGATGACTGACCTGGACTCAAAGGATTCATTCATTATGAAGAGAAAAGGGAAGCGAGGGAGTGGGGGGATGAGTTCTGCTGCACACAGGGTGAGACTAAAGACACGTAACAGACAATGCAATGTGTGAACTAATGAACTGGATCATGGATCAGAAAGAAAAAACACACTTCAAAAGATACTTTGGGAACACTGAAAAATTGGGGTATGATCTGTATGATAAATGATGTTAATTTACAAAAATTTTTAGGTGGGGTAATGGCATTGAAGTTGTGCAGGAGAATGCTCATATACTTGGGAGGTTTATGCTGAAGCATTTAGGGGTGAAGTGTCACATTTGTAGGCTTCTTTTGAAAGGTTTGACAAAAGTGTACATATACATGTATATGTACATATATACATACGAAATGGGGTGGTATTAAAAGGTGTTAACAGTTGATCAAAGAATCATAAGGGTGTTCAATGTACTATTCCTTCAACATTTTTGTATAAAATTTTTCAAAACAAAAATTACATAAGAAATACTGTTATAATTCAAGACCTATTATACAAGTAGACAGAAGGAAATTATATCTTATTGTACTAGGATAAATATTCTTCTGTAGTTCAGTTTTGTATTATTAACTTCCCCAAATTCAATTTTACTTCTGATGAAGACATTTTTAAAAGTACCTGGGAAACATGTGTCCACTTTCTTTTACTTCCTTACAAGGAAAATGATGTTTGACATCTGGCTTGTTTATCCAAGTCTGAATGTTTACAACCTCTTTTCTATCATCATCTGACATTGAAGAACTGTCAATTTCATCTATAAAAAATATAAAGTGTTAAATATGGATACTACCAACTTTTAAAATGATACATTCCCTAACAGTCTAAAAAAATTTCAGTAGTATTTTGAAGATATGGATTAAAAAACAAACAGGCTGGGCGCAGTTGCTCACGCCTGTAATCACAGCACTTTGGGAGGCAGGCAGATCACCTGAGGGCAGGAGTTCAAGACCAGCCTGGACAACATGGTGAAACCCCGTCTCCACTAAAAAATACAAAAAATTAGCTGGGTGTGGTGGTGCACACCTGTAATCTCAGCTACTTGGGAGGCTGAGGCATGATAATTGCTTGAACCCAGGAGGTTGCAGTGAGTTGAGATTGCACCACTGCACTCCGGCTTGGGTGACAGAGTGAGACTCTGTCTCAAAAAAAAAAAGAAAAAAAGAAAAAAAAAAGAATAACACAACCAATTCTAATCCTGCTACTCTATTTCCTTATGCCACTGATATTAATATAGAAATATTATTATCAAACATCACTTTCATATGGTAACAAAGTCAACTGCAAATATTAAGAATACATTTTTAAAGATTAAACTATTTGGGGAATTTTAATTGTTTTGATATGCATAACCTAACTATGATCTGACTAGTCTGTAAAGAGATGGCTGAATTGTTAAACAATAGGCACTATCTTGAGGGTAAATGTATCTATTAAAATGTCAAATGTGATTCCCCATAACCTAGCAATCTGGCTGCTAAGAATTTACCCTCTGAATATACTTTCATCAAAAGCTAATCTGCATATATATCTTTATATAAAGATCCATTGCCATTTGAAACAAAAACCCTGGAAAACCACCAGTCTCAACTGGAAGACGGACTAAATAAAGTACGGTATGTTTATATGATAGAAGGAGAATGAGGAGATACATGAACTGAAATGGGAAATATGCAACATGTTTTACTAACTGGAAAAAGCAAGGTGAGATTTGGGAGTCTTTTTTCCTCATTCTGTACATTTATATATTTTTTCCCAAACTCAATACACATATTAACCAAAATTAGTTATGACTGCTTACCTAACACATATTAACCAATATTAGTTATGATTGCTTAATTAGGATGAACTGGGCAGTAGAATGATAAACCAAAGACTAAATTTTTTTCTTTTCTTTTTTTTTTTTTTTGACACAGAGTCTCGCTGTGTCGCCCAGGCTGGAATGCAGTAGCACAATCTTGGCTCACTGCAACCTCTGCCTCCTGGGTTCAAGCAATTTTCTTGCCTCAACCACCCAATCAGCTGGGATTACGGGCATGCACCACCACGCCCAGCTAATTTTTGTACTTTTTTAGTAGAGAAAGTACAAAGACCAACCATGTTGGTCAGGTTGGTCTTGAACTCCTGACCTCAAGTGATCTGCCCGCCTCGGCCTCCCAAAGTGCTGGGATTACAGGCGTGAGCCACCAAGCCTGGTCTAAATTATTTTTAAAAAACATAACCACAGAGAAGACAACCCTCCCTGACACAATATCACCATCTTGTGGCCCTTTAGGATACTGCCTCCAGTTTCAAAAGACTTCAGAAGTCTCAATTTGGTAATTTTCAGTGCTTTAGTCCCACAACTCTCAATCTCCTAGGTGATTGATCAAAGGAATTTCAATCCCATCACTTGGATTTATATACTATTTCTACACTGATAGCCTTCAAATTATCATCAGTTTAGACCTCTCTCCTCAGCTGAAGACACCTATAATCAATTGCCTCTACTTAACATTTCTGCTTGGATTTCTTTTTTTTTTTTTTTTTTTTGAGACGGAGTCTCGCTCTAGCCCGGGCTGGAGTGCAGTGGCTGGATCTCAGCTCACTGCAAGCTCCGCCTCCCGGGTTTACGCCATTCTCCTGCCTCAGCCTCCCAAGTAGCTGGGACTACAGGCGCCCGCCACCTCGCCCGGCTAGTTTTTTGTATTTTTTAGTAGAGACGGGGTTTCACCGTGTTAGCCAGGATGGTCTCGATCTCCTGACCTCGTGATCCTCCCGTCTCGGCCTCCCAAAGTGCTGGGATTACAGGCTTGAGCCACCGCGCCCGGCCTCTGCTTGGATTTCTAATAGTTACAATTCAAGGTGTCTAAAACCAAACTCTTAATAGAAAGCCACAGATTCTCCAATTATTTCTACAGAATCTCAATTTTTTAAAAAAGCAGTTGATTGGCTACTCCCAGAATGACTGCTGTAATCACCCTGATGACTGAGCAAAGCCCTCTGTAGTTAAGTGTATTACTACACCTGTGTCGTATTCTTCTTCATCCCCAATGCTGAAAACAGGCTTTACACCACGGTAAGGCTTGCCCACTCTGTCACTGCTGCTCACATGCCTATATTCAAAGAATTTTAGGGGAGAAATAATCACTTAAGAAGTTTTCAAAGATTTTTACCAAGCATCATTTGAATATTCACACAAAATGTAAATATTCCTTATCCCCCGCAAAACCCTGTGCACTACCCATAGTTTTAGGAGAGCTATGTTAAGGAAATCAAAAGAAGATAAAGAAATTATGTTAGCAAAAGTGGCATAAGGCCTTGGTAGACTGAATGCTCTTAAATATGTAAAAATTAAATTTTAAACAATTTTAATATCCACATTAAAACTAATGCTTAGATCCGTTTGGCCTTGCGCAAGTTATTTAGACTTCTGTGCTTCTGATTCCTCCTCTGTAAAATAGTGCTAATAATATCTACCTGTCAGGGTTATCGTGAGAACTAAATCGGTTAATTTTATTGTAAAACTATTAGGACAACGCCTGGTACTACCTTCATGTCTGTTAGGTAAAATAAGTTACTGACACCAAATATTCAAATTCCAACATGAGTGGTTAAGGTTTCTCATATAAGTGCAAGTGTCTTAAGGGTTATCTTCCCATTTTTTTATTACTGTTACTTTTGTTTCAATAGAAATGAAGATTCTACTTTTGTTGTGCAAATATAAGCCATAAAAATGAATCTGCCTCCGCCAGGCGCGGTGGCTCACTTCTGTAATCCCAGGACTTTGGAAGGCTGAGGTGGGTGGATCACCTGAGGTTGGAAGTTCAAGACTAGTCTGACCAACATGGAGAAACTCCGTCTCTACTAAAAATACAAAATTAGCTGGGCATGGTGGTGCATGCCTGTAATTCCAGCTGCTTGGGAGGCTGAGGCAGGAGAAACGATTGAACCTGGGAGGCGGAGGTTGTGGTGAGCCGAGATTGCACTCAAACCTGGGCAACAAGAGCAAAACTCCACCTCAAGGCAAAAAAAAAAAAAAAAAATCTGCCTCTTTTTCAAAAGGCAGAAGCATGTAAACTCAAGCTTGATTAGGTCTATAGGAAGTGTGACCTCTCTTTTTAATATAAAAATTAATACCCTACTAATTTTCAGGTAATCCCAAATAAACTAAGAGGTAAAATTAAAATGTGTCAACAAAATACTACATGTTTCTGAGGGGAAAAGCATTGTTTTACTTGTAGGATAAGGATCAGCTAAAATTACCTACTACAAAGGAAGACTCTAGCTTTTTGGGGTGTGTGCATGTAATGTATGAAAACACTCAGAATCTTCTATTTTCAAGAGATATTCCAATGTGAGAAAAAACATGAGGTTACATGCCTTTAGTTATTATTATTATTATTATTATTGTTATTATTATTTTAGAGCCAGGGTCTCGCTCTGTCACCCAGGCTGGAGTACAGTGGCACAATCTTAGCTCACTGCAGCCTCGAACTCTTGGGCTCAAGCAATCCTTCTGCCTCAGTCTCCCATGTAGCTGGGACCACAGGGGTGCAGGACCACAGGGGTGTGCCACCACACCTAATTTTTTTATTTTTTCAGAGACAGGGTCTTGCTATGCTGCCGACTGGTCTTGAACTCTTGTACCTGTGATCCTCTCACCTCAGCCTCCCAGTGCTGAGATTACAGGTGTGAACCACCACACTTGGCCTTTACTTAGGTTTAGAATTCAATTTTCCCAGAAGACAGAGATCAAATCGATACTTAAATTTTAAATATACATCATCAATAAAAAATTTTTTGTAGCCTAATTCTGTTGATTTACTTCTTCCAAAATAACATTCCTCAACATAACGAGAGTTTAGTGTATAACAAATATTCATTGGAAATTACAAGTTAGGTTAATCAATACATAGGCTTAAAGTCTGGTTAAACAAAAAGTGACAATCATTTGGTTTTATGTTAAAATATATCTAATGTAAAACTGTCCTATAAATTACCAAACTATGCTCATCAGAGAGAGATAGAAAATGATATAATTTGGATGCCTTTGAAACTCAGATTCAGCTTTCTTACAAAAGAAAGAGGTAAGAGCTTTATCTAAAAATGTTTTGATGCCATCTAGATTGTAAAATTTTAGATTAGATTATGAGTTCTCTCCTAATATTAAAGCACAATTAAACTGCCATAACATAGAAAGTAACAAAGATAAATGTTTACAGCAAATAAGCATTTGCTATAACTAGATAACCAAATAACCAGAAAGTATGAGTAAAGAGACAATCCTAAAAAACAAATTATTAATTGTTGATCAAGATTTATAATACAATGCAAAGTCTTTATAACCATGAATGCTAAGAATTATTGAGACATTTTTGGAAAGACTGTCTAAAAATGAATAAAATTCAACAGCTGGACTATTGTTTTAAAGCATAATATCTATACTTTTTTGCCATGGTAATAATAGAAACATCTCTAGTATGGTTTGAGTAGGCTTTAATTTACTGAGCTTAGAAAGAAACCTATTTCATTCTAACTTCTCATTTTTCTAAACAAATATATCTAACTGTGGATCAGAGATGATTTAAGTTATAAAAATTAATAATTTGGGAACTTGGGAGTTAAAAAAATTAGACTAATTCAATGGTCCTATAACAGAATAAAATGGAAAGGATGATTCACAAATAGATTATAATTTGAAAAGGAGCAATTTCCTTTAAAGTAGTGCTAGGTAAAATTATTAGCAGAAGTCCTGTAATTGGCATTGTGTAGGAATAGTCACAATAAATCAAAACTCTTAGAAGATAAGTTATTAGAGAGTAAAGTATTATTATTATTATTATTATTATTATTATTGAGACGGAGTCTCACTCTGTCACCCAGGCTGGAGTGCAGTGGCACAATCTTGGCTCACTGAAAGCTCTGCGTCCCAGGTTCACCCCATTCTCCTGCTTCAGCCTCCTGAGTAGCTCAGATTACAGGTGCCTGCCACCATGCCCAGCTAATTTTTTTGTATTTTTTGTATTTTTTTTTTCAGTAGAGACGGGGTTTCACCATGTAAGCCAGGGTTTCACCGCGTAAGCCAGGATGGTCTTGATCTCCCCACCTCGTGATCTGCCTGCCTCAGCCTCCCAAGTGCTGGGATTACAGGCGTGAGGCCACCACGCCCGGCCAAAAGTATAGTCTTAGAGAATGAAGTATTATTTTTTAAAATGCTACTTCAAGTCACTGAGAATACTGAAGTGACCTGAGAAAAATTCCATTCCATTATTCCAAAGCTTAACTTACATTCAAAATATGACTAGAATTTCTTTTTTTTTTTTTCTGGCCCACTTAGGATTTACAGAATTTCTTTTTAAATGTTTGTAGGTGTTGCTGTAATTGATATTCTAAATTGCTGAAAAATTCTGTGAGTATAAGAACTGTAAAGTCACACAGAGTTAAGTTAGTAAAGTTCTTCTGTTATCCTAATTGAAGATCCAGTAGATTTTTAAACCTTAAACTTATTTTGTCTTTTAATGAGAAACACCTCATTTTATTTGGATTAGAGAAGTGACAAATTATACATTAAAGTAATCCACCACCTAGAAAAAAAACGTAATTTTTTTTTCAACAAAAACCAAAGGCAGAACCCTAGAACTGTAGTGGCTTAGATTTATATATGCTAACTCAACCTAAATACATACATCTTATTAAGAAACATCTAAAAATATAAAATTACATAATGTACATTAATTAACAAAAATTTTGAACCATGAATGGTGCCTATTTTTAGGTGCTATAATTTTCTCTGCTGCTAGGCAGGAGATAGAAGCAAATGAGCACCAAAGCAGTTTTTTATATATATAAATAACCTGTCAACTCGTGACCACACACATGCTTTCTTTGTTTCACCTTCCCCTGTCTCAGAATAAAAACTGCAGGTTTTGAACAAACTTAATTTTCATCTGTGGAATGCGTGATACAAACAAGCATGCAGGAAAAGAAATTAAAATGATCAAGCAAAAAACAAAAGAAAAGTATATCTAACAATATGACACACTCCTAAAAGCAGAATGAGGAAAGTTTAGCATTTGAAATAGCTGCATGAAATTTGAGCCAAGACAGCATAAGGCTTATAGATGGCATGAGGCATATTAAAGGAAAAGGATGGTTCAAGAAAAATGCTCTACTCATTGGCTTACCGCTCTGTACATGATCTGTCTGGCCAAGGAAGATTGAAAGACATTCTATAGCAAATCAAGGCAGAGGACAGAACAAAATGATTATAAAAAAATGCAACAGCTTTAAAACAAAAAATATGGTACAGTTTAGTCAGTTTTTCTCACCCAAAGTGTACACTATAAAGATGTTTCCATCATCCCAAGTACAAAGAAAAACAAAGAAAAGCCAATTACAAGTAAATCAAGGCAGCAGTCTTTTTGACTTAGTTATCACCAGTCCATTTTAAAATAAAACAAATTTTAAAATAAAATTGCAAATGTTCATGCTACAAAATGCAGCAATAATAGTCCTCCAACCTAGAAGCACCAACAAAAGGTAAAAGGGTTAGTTAGCTTTTGAGAACAGAAATAACTTTATTGCATAAACAAGTCTTTCAGGCTTGATAAAACACCTTGGTAATTATCAGTTGACCACTTTGGATAAGGTACAATTTTTTGGATCAATGAAAATAATCTATTACCTTCTCAGCTATTTACTAAATGCAAAAAACTGTACTTTTGTATGCATATATACTATACTTAATAAAGGGACAGACAACAAATCCCTGACATTCAGTTCTTAAAGTAAAATACGTCAATTTTCCCAGGATACTGCAAGACATGAAAGTGAAACCAAATACTATAACACATTTCCAATATAAGGCTTCCTTAAAAACAAATTCTCTGTTGCAATTATAAGACTAGCTTTGAACTCTAGGAACAGGAAAGATCAAACAGACTCATACATGGAGAAAAAAATGTATCCTCAGTTACAATAAGAAACAAGATACATAAAACAGATATTTTTAAACTTGTTTATCAGTTGTTAACCACGTCCCTCATTTGTAATTTACAAGGAAATGGGGTTTTGTAAATAAAATTCTATGAAGGTCTGATCTTAAACATCAGAAGGTGGGTTTCTGCTATATTTAGCATGACCAGATTTTCTAGGTTTTAAATTCTTGGAGCAGAGGAAGAAGTCCTTACTATGAGATCACTGAATTCAGCAGATGATTCTCCATCCATTTGACATTTGGGAAGCAGCTACTATATGAAATGTAATACATACTGGGACATAAATTATTTTTAGTGAATGGCATGATGTGACAGATACATTATTTGCACCTTTGAGTAGTAAGAGAGAATAATTATGGATATAAAGTACATTCCTGCAATTCTAATGAAAACGATGAAATCATCTAATAGAAAATGTACTTTATGATCCTTTTCTGAAACACATTCAAGTCAACTAACATTTACTTACTGTAAGACATTATTTCTTTAGTTTTAATTATTCATCATAAACTCATACTGTATAAACAACTCACCGATCCACAGGAGTTGATGTATTCTCTATAAAACTGATAACTTTTTCCCTCACGTTAACGGATTTTGTCTTCAAAGCCACAGTCATTTTATTTACTAGTGATTTCATTCCTCTATCATTTGAGCCATTAGGAGATTCACCCTAAAAAAAGAACATAGATGGATTAACTGCTCTCTACATGACTAGAAGACATACTACTGCTAACGGTTATCTACATGCTATAGACTGAATTGTAATCCCACCAAATTCATATGTTAAAGTCCTAACTCCCAGTATATCTTAGAATGTGACTGTATTTGGAGACAGGGCCTCTACAGGCATAATTAAGGTTAAATGAGGTATTTATAGGTGGTCTCTAATCCAGTCTGACTGGTGTCCTTATAAGAGACAAAGACATGAGCCTATGAAAACAGACAAGAAGCCATGTGAGGACACAGAGGGCAAGGCAGCCATCTACATGCCAAGGAGAGAGGCCTCAGGATAAACTAAACCTGCCAATACTTTGATCTTTGACTTTTAGTCTCCAGAACAGTAAGACAATAAATTTACATTGGTTAAGCCACCAGTCTGTGGTATGATATTTTGTTGCGGCAGCTGCAACCTAATTCATTAGGTGAAACCATTTTAAGAATAGAAGGTAGAGGCCAGGTGCGGTGGCTCACGCCTGTAATCCCAGCACTTTGGGAGGCCGAGGCAGGTGATCACGAGGTCAGGAGTTCAAGACCAGCCTGGCCAAAATAGTGAAACCCCGTCTCTACTAAAAATACAAAAATTATCCAGGCGTGGTGATGGGCAATTGTAATCCCAGCTACTTGGGAGGCTGTGGCAGACAACTGCTTGAACCTGCGAGGTGGAGGTTGCAGTGAGCTGAGATTGTGCCACTGCACTCCAGTCTGAGCAATAGAGTGAGACTCCGTGTCAAAAAAAAAAAAAAAAGAAAAGAAAAAGAATAGAAGGTAGAATAAAATATTAGGATATACTTGTACATATATGTGTGTGGAGTCTGACATTACCTTCTTTATTATGAAAGAAACAGTTAAAACTACTGACCTTTCTTATCTCAGACTAGTTTACAAAAATAAGCAAAAGTATGATCAAACTACTATTTGCACATATATGTGTGTGGAGTCTGAAATTACCTTATTTATTCAATAGGAAATAGTTAAAACTATTAACCTTTCTTAGACTAGTCTACAAAAATAAAGGAAAAGTATAATCAAACTACTATCCATGTAGCTAAACTTTTAAATATTTATCCCTTGTAAATGCTTGTTTTTTAAAGACACTGCCACTGAGGGCTTTATTTTCTGAAGAAAAATTATCCTGATGTACCAAATGTAAGGGATGCGAGTATAATTCTTTTTTGTTTGTTTTTTGTTGTTGTTGTTTTGAGACAGAGTCTTGCTCTGTCACCCAAGCTGGAGTGCAGTGGCACGATCTCGGTTCACTGTAACCTCAGCCTCCTGAGTAGCTGGGATTACAGGCACCTGCCACCACGCCTGGCTAATTTTTGAACTCCTGACCTAAGGTGATTCACCTGTCTCGGGCTCCCATCGTGCTGGGATTACAAGCATGAGCCACTGTGCATGGCTTTGAGTATAATTCTTAAATTGTTTCATGGGATTGCTCACATACACCTTCCTAGAAGGAAATTCAGTGATGGGTGTCAAACATTTAAAAGTGATCCTCTTTTTTGCCAATTAATTCCTCTTTAGAATTAATGGGAAGTGCCCAGAAATTTGGGTACTATTTGATGGAAAATTATACAGTCATTACAAACTCATACTATTTTTAAATAGCATTTTAAAATGCTAGAAAATGCTCATACGTTTAATGAAAAAAGCAGAAAATAAAATTCTACTTTGCTATGATCACTACTTTTAAAACAAACACATTCACTAAAAAGGGTTTGATGAAAATACTTCAAAATATGAATGGCAAAATTATCTCTGGAACAGCTACAGGTGACTTTGTTTTCTTTATACTTTTCTTATTTATATATGATGCTACAATGAACATCTGTTACTTTTATTTTTAGAAGAAATGTCATTAACAACACAAAAAAACTATGTTTCTATTTCTATATCTAAATTCAAAGCCAAATTAAACTGCAAAACTTCTTTGGTTTGGTTCTACTTTGAAAAGAATGCTCTTTAAGATAATTTCTAAAATAGCCTCAATCAGTGTTTTTCAAATCTGAATATAAAAGCTTCAACAGAAAAATTATCCAGTGATGTGAACAGGAATATAAATTAGAATGTTTTTGGAGAGCCATTTGATAATAATGCAGAAGTCTAAGGACTTTGGTAACATTTTAATCAAATTATTCCACTTCTAGGACTAAATAATCATGGCATATGCAAATTTATCACTACAAAAATTAAACAGTGTTTGTAACAGAAAAAAACTGGACACAATGTAAATATTGAATAATAGAGAACTGAATAAATTATAATATACCCAAACAATGAAATACTATTTAGTTATTTGTAAGTGAAAATAGCAAACATTTACTAAGTAAATGGTGATTTCACACAAAGAGCATCAAGTTAAAAATAAGAGTATCAAGTTAAAAATAAGATTCTCAGGCAAGCCTTATCTGCTGATGTGAAAATAATCTGATTTTGATTTGCATGGCCAAAGATAAACCTCAACTAACACAGGTAGTGAGTTACAATTTCATAATAACTACTATTAAATATTTGGTGACAGGTACTATACTTTCCATTTACTTCCACAGTTGATCCTCAAGTTATCCTTAGGAAGAAGGTTATGTTGTTAACATTTCTATTACACAGGTGGAGAAACCACAGCTCAAAAAAGACCTTGCTGGAGATCATGAAGAAAGTAAGTTGTAGATGAAATCTGAACCTAGGTATGTCAGACCTGTAAGCCCAAGCTACTAACCATGACCTTGTACTGCAGTTTCCCTTCTATTTCTGTTTTAAAAAATAATCACTACGTAGATGAGGACCATTATTTATGAAAATAATTTAATGACATCTAATTCAACTAACATGAAATACTGAAGTACTGGAAAAGCACAAAAGACCTATTACCCAAATATTTCCAAAGTAGAACAGAAAAACAGATTTATCCACTGTAGCAAAACCGGGTAGTAATACACATCTCAATAACTAAAAATCAAATAGGATTGGCAACTAGTTCTTGTCTTCCTCTGCCTGACCAATTCTCAAATGTGGATAGACTCACGTTCAAATCATTTAAGTCTGTGATGGGGATGGGTACAGATATAGTGTGCATGAGATGATTATGAGCCCTCGTATTCTGGCAAAAACTAACTGGAAGACGCCTGGAATCAGCTTGCTTAAGAGTCCCAGCTATTTATAGGACCCAGATTTGTCCCCATCGATATTTAAGCTGGAGCATAAAACTGTCACTATGTGATACCAAACTACAGATGGACAGGGAGAAATTTGATTTCAGCAGCTGAACTTCAAGAGCTCCCACCTAGTTTAGCTGTGAAGGCTTGCTGTATCATGTCATCAATCTCACAATAAAGGCTTGCTGTATCATTTCATTAATCTCACAATACTATGATTCTTCACGGCATGTGTTTAAAATGTTTTGACTCCATTTCTGTTATGGTAGGGATTTAGTAGTTAATCACCTTTTCTGGGAACTTATCCAAATCCGGTAACGTACTCTCTACATACACTTACATCAACAGAATTGATACTGCTCCTTGAGCCTGAGGTACTAGCAATCCAATGGCCATATCCATTTTCTGGTCCATCCACATTAATGTCTGCCAGGTGCTGCTGCAGTGCTTAAGATAAATTAAAAACAACGACAACAACAAAACCTAAAATATCAACCCTCTTTGGAAAAATTCATTACCAACGAAATATAATAAATATGTCACAGCTGAGAAAAAAGGACCGAAGGAAATAATCACAGGTATTTCTTTCTGCACGTCTGTGATGGAGAAAAGGCCTCCAAGCTAGAGCAAACCTTCGTCTTCTTCCTCCTAAAACCCTCTGTACACGGACAACATTTCTTAAGTGACGCCAAAGGTGATGATAACTGTATAGGCTTTATGTTTTCTTCTTTGGAAGGAAATCTTTCAAGTATTAATAGATAATTTCTGCAACATTTTTATGACATAAAGGATAAATAGAAAACCGATTGTGACTTTCGTTATACCATAAGGAGACATCAATCAATCTCTCCCATAATAAAGAAGCATCGTTAGGCATTAACAGTTACAGAAAGAGATATTATTATTGGTGAATAAATAATCCATGGTTTTAAAAACATTTCCAAAATCTGGGCTACACTATAAAAAAAATGCTTTTCAGACCCTTTTGAGAATTACAAGCTTAATAATCAAGTTTTATATCATTACCAGGATTCCTAATAAATAACAATGAGCCTAGGGCCAATACATGTTTAACACTACTTATTAAAATAACCCTTTTTGTACATCACTCTGGGTATGAACCTCAAAAGTCGTTAGTTATCAGGTCATGATAAATAGAAGATAATCATAATCCTTGTTAATATCAACAAAGACCAAGAGGAAATACATCCTAATGTTCCAAAAATCCTAAGTTACAGCCTAACTCCCATGATTAAAGCCTACGATTCCATTACCCTCAACATATACTGATTTGATTTTTGGAGCTTCAGTTGCACAATTGGTTAGCATGTGATTCTTATATATTGATTTGATTTGATCATTAATTTTCCCCAGCATTTACAGCTCAGTATTTTTGTAATCTCTTTTTCTAATGTAAGATAGGCTCTTTTAAAATCTTGTTACTCTGCCTGCAAAGTAAAATTCTCAATACTTGCCTGCAGAGAGCTTGACAATTATTTGACTCTCCTAGATTATCAAATATTAGTCTGCAGTTCTGAAAACATCAGTTTATTTTGTTCCACTTAGCTAACATTTTTTAAACAGAGAATACCTTCAAGTAGTTCAAAAATAAAATAATAAAACACCTAGAGTCCAAAGGGTATACTATAAAAAGTATTCCTTGAATTCTTCCTTCCCCGTCCCATCATTTAATCCTTCTTTTCCATAGAGGCAATCATGTGGACAGTTTTTCATTCATCTTTACAAAAATATTTTTTGGAAACAAATCTATTAAAATAGTCTTACATCAAATAGTCACTCATTTCAACTGCCTATTACGTTTGTCTGTTATCTGTAAGTCCTCCTGGCCTTGCCTTTTCTGAAAATATTGAATGAATGAAGAGTCTACCCATTAACTAATGTGACCACTCCAGATCAACTCTATTGATAATCAATACAATTTCTTCTGAAACACAGAGGAAAACAACTAATACATTAAAATCTTACCCATAAATCCTCCACTGGCAATACTCACATATTCTTTGTTTTTCTGTAACGGAAAAGAAAATTTAAATTCTTCCAAAAATGCGACTTAATTAAAACTTCAGCTAGTTCTAAAACACTGATAAATACAATATCAAGTTATATATTAAATTTCAGGGCTTTCTTATTTCCTTGACATTTTGGACTTTGGCACACAGAGAGGTATATCCATTTACCTTACGTATTGTAAGGGTCTGGTGCTTGGGTGGGAAGAAGGGGACAACTTCAAGGCTATTAACAAGTCTTGATTTTACTTGTATTATCGTTTCAATAGTGCAATGTTCAAACCAAAATTAAACAGTATTTTAGGATGTAATCAGAGTGATTTTTAAAAGCTTTCAAAATATTTTGGGTCCTCTATTAAAAGACAATATAAAAAGAAACATTATGGCTAATTATGAAGAAATAAGGGAATGTTACCATTTTGCAAACTACTAAAAACATAATGGATCTAAGTAATAAAAACAACAATAAAAAAGAGGAACACTAAAAATACATCTAAATAGTATTCATCATCTAAAAGAGGCAGGCATCACCCCCTCAGGACCTCCTTCTCCTAAACAAAGAAGTCTGAACACATCTCTAGATGTAGACTACTGGCTTACAGGAAATACCAGGGACAGAACATGATAAACGACACCATGTGAATGTAATCAGCAAAATCCAGAATGTGGGGAACTCTATAACACAAATTAAGTGCTTTTCCCAACAAAAATATGCAAGGAAAAAAATTTAACAAAGGAACCTATAAACTCAAAGAAACTTAAAAGACATTAACCAGGCCGGGCGCGGTGGCTCAAGCCTGTAATCCCAGCACTTTGGGAGGCCGAGATGGGCGGATCACGAGGTCAGGAGATCGAGACCATCCTGGCTAACACGGTGAAACCCCGTCTCTACTAAAAATACAAAAAACTAGCTGGGCGAGGTGGCGGGCGCCTGTAGTCCCAGCTGCTCGCGAGGCTGAGGCAGGAGAATGGCGTGAACCCGGGAGGCGGAGCTTGCAGTGAGCTGAGATCCGGCCACTGCACTCCAGTCCGGGCGACAGAGCAAGACACCGCCTCAAAAAAAAAAAAAAAAAAAAAAAAAAAGACATTAACCAAATGTCAATGTTGTTTTAGATCTTAGGAAAATCAGGGAAACTTGAACACTAAATTTTTTTTTAATAAAGTATGATAATGATGTGGTTATGTCTTTATAATGAGTTTATGGCATTCAGTTCTCCCTACTTTTCAATTTCCTTGAAATTTTCCATAATAAAAATTCGGGAAAAAATTTATAAAACCACACAAAGAACTTGAATAATTTTAAAAAGTTCACAATATTCCAAACTCTTGCCCTATGACAGCCCTCACAATATACAGTACAGTTTACACTGAAGCGTTTTTATTTCATTTTGTTTTTGAGGATAGGGTCTCATGAATACGGCTCACGGCAGCCTCAATCTCCCAGCTCATGCAATTATCCTGCCTCAGCCTCCCAAGCAGCTGGGACTACAGATGAATACATCCACACGCAGTTAATATTTTTATTTTTTGTAGAGACAGGGTCTCATTATGTTGCCCAGGGTGGTCTTGAACTCCTGGGCTCAAGTGATCCTCCCATCTCAGTCTACCAAACTATTGGGATTATAGGTGTGAGCCACCCTGCCTGGCCTGAAGCATTTTTAGAATAGACCAGTTAAATTTATGAGTGAAACGAGTTTGGTTCCCTACTTTTGTTATTCCGTATGCTTCTAAACTCTTTCCTTTAATAAAATTTAAAATTATCCTACAATCTCTCTCCCAAATATCCTCTTCCTTCTCTGATTTTGCTTTTCAAGGATTTCGTCTTTAATTTTTTCAAACCAGATTCTCAGTAAAATACAACATAAATAGAAATGAATCCAAATTGAGTGGCTTGTGTATTACCAGGCCTACCATCTTGCTGATTCCATAGTTCAGGACCATACAAAGTAAGGACTTTAACACATAAACTGCCAAAGAATACCTAATAAGTAACTATTTTAATATAAAACAAGCCATCACTGAGTGACGTTTTTAAAAAAGCAGAGAAGCAGGCTGCATAAAATCACTAATTCAAATTAGCTGTGTTGAAGACGATCCTTAAACACAAAAAGGAAAGATGGCCAGGTGTTGTGAATGAATGTGCATATGCATTTATTCAGTTTCAAATGAAGATATTAAAATGAATTATATAGCTACTGTAAAAAGTACTAGGACATAAATACACATAAAGATCAATGTAACATAATAGGCCAGGGACGGTGGCTCACGCCTGTTATCCCAGCACTCTAGGAGGCCGAAGAGGGCGGATCACTTGAGGTCAGGAGTTCGAGACCAGCCTGGCCAACATAGTGAAACCCCGTCTCTACTACCAATACAAAAACTAGTCAAGCATCGTGGCGCATGC
Source organism: Trachypithecus francoisi (assembly GCF_009764315.1). Taxonomy (NCBI): domain Eukaryota; kingdom Metazoa; phylum Chordata; class Mammalia; order Primates; family Cercopithecidae; genus Trachypithecus; species Trachypithecus francoisi. Next base: position 88,967,718 of record NW_022681453.1, read on the forward strand.
CTATAGTCCAGCTACTCGAGAGGCGAAGGGAGGAGAATTGTTTGAATCCGGGATGCGGAGGTTGCAGTGAGTCAAGATCACGCACTGCACTACAGCCTAGGCAACAGAGCAAGACTCCAGCTCAAAAAAGCAATAATAAACAGAAAACAATAAAAGATCAGTGTAACATAATAATCCAGAAATAGATCTTGATGCATAGAGGAACTCAGTATATTAATAAGGTGGTATTTCAAATTGTACAATTTGTAAGCTATTTGGAGAAAATTTTTTTTAATTCCTACCTTACTTCTTACACAAAATAAATTCCAGATGGTTTGAATTAAACATTAAAAAAACATATGAGCATATGAGAAAAACCTGAAGACCTTAACAAGTCACAAAACCAAGAAAAATACAGATAAATCTAACAAGCAAAAAGTTATCTACGCAAATTTTTTAAAGGTGGTAACATTAACCAAACAAAACTGAAATAATTTATGTCAGCATACCTGTAAAAAGTGTGCCAGGACCATGTTCATATACATGTCTTCTTCCTCCCTGCCACTGCCCATAAAACAGAGGTGCTCCCCACCAGCTATGGAGCCAGACTCAATGGACTGCTTCTGTGCTTCCAGCAAGGATTTTACTGACTGTGCAAACTCAGATGGATTCTGGAGCATCTAGATAATTTTTTTAAAGTTAAAAACTTGACAAGCCTGTGTTTCACATATATTTGTAAATTTTGAATTTTTTTTTAGGAAAAACCCCAATATTTAAAGAGCTACAACGAAAATGAAGGGAAAAAAAGACTTATAAATAAAACCCCTGGGATAAGAGAAATATTTATAAATGTATCTATAATACAATAGAACAAAAATTGAACATTCACACAAAGATTGATGCAAAGAAAATACGTCTCTACTAGAGAAAACCTGTTTAGTTCCTGTTTCTTCTTACATAACAAGTAGCAACTGTGTCCTTAGGTATCAAGACAGAAAGAGTATAAAACTATAGATCAAAACAAGCTCTATTTTTCAGTTTCCCCTTAGATGGTAAACCATGTATTTCTTAGAGGATAGTCAGAAATAACAGAAAGCATTTGTTTATCGGCACTATTGCAGGTAATGGAGATACAAGGATAAAATATTCATTTCTTACCCTCAAGGAAACAAGTACGACAATGACTACAACGATGTTTAAAAACTGTTTTAATGGAGATACACAAAAAGTATGGTGAAAAATAGAAAAATGGACAGACCACATAGAAAAGCAATTTGTAAAAAACAAAAGCAAATATAAACAGCACACCCACAAAAAATAATGTTCAACCTCATTGGTAATTACAACTATTTTTCACTCATCACTCTGGTAAGATGCGAAAAGATTGATAATGTCCAATAATACCAATGGCATTCTCATTTAGAGTTCTGAAACATAAGAAGGTTTCACCTTTTTTTTTTTTGAGACGGAGTCTCGCTCTGTTGCCCGGGCTGGAGTGCAGTGGCCGGATCTCAGCTCACTGCAAGCTCCGCCTCCCGGGTTCACGCCATTCTCCTGCCTCAGCCTCCCGAGTAGCTGGGACTACAGGCGCCCGCCACCTCACCCGGCTAGTTTTTTGCATTTTTTAGTAGAGACGGGGTTTCACCGTGTTAGCCAGGATGGTCTCGATCTCCTCTCGTGATCCGCCCATCTCGGCCTCCCAAAGTGCTGGGATTACAGGCTTGAGCCACCGCGCCCAGCCGGTTCCATCTTTTTTTTTTTTTTTTTTTTTTTTTGAGACAGACTCTCCCTCAGTCACCCAGGCTGGAGTGCAGTGGCGCGATCTAGGCTCACCGCAACCTCTGCCTCCCAGGTTCAAGCAATTCTCCTAACTCAGCCTCCAGAGTAGCTGTGTTCCACCTTTTTAAAGGGCAATATGGTGGTCTCTAGTAAAATGTATATATCCACACACCTCAACAAAACAATTTTACCTTTAAGAATCTATTTTACAGAAATATTTGCATAAGTTCACAAAATGTATATAAAGATGTTAACTGCAGCATTATTACAAGAAAACAAAAAAACCCACATACACATCAATCAGGCAATAAATTATAGTATACCTACATGTACCATGGACCACTATGCATCATTAGAAAGAATGTACTTAAATCAAAACATCTCTTAGAAACTGTTATGTGAAAAATCAAGTGGCAAAACAAGAAATATGTAAATAGATATTAAAAGTCTGCAAGACTAAGTAAGTTGATAATATTCTTTAAAATTTTTTTAAAATTCAAGCCTGGCATGGTGGCTCATGCCTGTAATCCCTGTACTTTGGGGGGCCGAGGTGGGCAGATTACTTGAGGCTGGGAGTTCAAGACCAGCCTGGCCAACATGAACCCCCTCCTCTACTAGAAACAAAAAAATTAGCCAGATGTGGTGGCGCACACCTGCAGTCCCAGCTACTCGGGAGGCTGAGGCCAGAGAATCGCCAGAACCTGGGAGGCTGAGGTTGCAGTGAGCCAAGATCACACCACTGCACTCTAGCCTGAGTGGCAGAGTAGAAACTCTGTCTCAAAAAAAAAAAAAATTAATTTAAGTATTCATGAATCACCTGAGTAAACTGTTAAAATAGGAATGACAGAGGAATCAAGGGAAGAGAAAGGCACAGAGTTCAACTATGGAATATGGATGAGCTAAGATGGCCTTTCTTACAATATCCAAAACTCTGATTTCTTATATTAGTTTTCTCTCAATATTACCTAAGCCCTTTCACACACCCTTTCAGTCTCAGCATCAAATTTTTAAGACAAGTTAGGAAGGGGAAAGGTAGACTTAATATTTAGCTAAGAGATTTCTCATCCCACTCCTGTGTTCCCCATCCCTGAGGCTTTAATGATCCCAGAATGGCTTAAATGACATTAGCCTCAATTTTACCAACAGCTCTATACATCTCTGACAATTATTTACTTTACCATTCTTCAAATTAAATGACCTAGGATAGTAGTTTTAATAACTAAGTACTTATAAGCCAGATACTATCCTTATTAAATATTAGTTTATTATATGCATAAATACTCATGATTAAAAATGGTTCATACTATAAAGCTTACAGAATTCTTACTCAATTACAGTAAGAGCTGATATCCGAAGAGTACTTAGTAGGTGCAGTGCACTATGCTAAGTGCTCTACTATGTAGCTCAAACTAAATTCAGAATTTACTGACATAACAATGGTAAGCAATAGTAAGCCACAGTGGGCATTGTTTCAACTACTCTTTATGATGCCAAAAGGGTATCTGGGCCGGATGTAGTGGCTCAGGCCTATATTCCCAACACTTTGGGAGGCTGAGGTAGGGGGATCACCTGAGGTCAGGAGTTTGAGACCAGCCTGGCCAACATGGTGAAAGCCTCTCTCTACTAAAAATACAAAAAATTAGCCGGGTGTGGTGGCGGGTGCCTGTAATCCCAGCTACTCAGGAGGGTGAGGCAGGAGAATAGTTTGAACCCAGGAGGCAGAGGTTGCAGTGAGCTGAGATCGCACCATTGTACTCCTGCCTGGGCAACAAGAGCGAAACAAACAAACAAACAACACAAAAGCATATTTGGGTGAAAAGTAAACCTGACAGCAACACTTTTCTTATAAGGGCAGAGACTCCCTTCTTAAACAGAAAGAAAAAAATTCCCCAATCTGGGACCTATACATTTATTTATGAACTAAAGGAAAAAAAGTTACTTTAAGAATAATTAATCAGCATTTATACTAACCAGATCTGAATCTAAGTGGAAAGCAGTTGCTAAATGCCCAGCATTATATTGCTCTGCAGGACGGCAATCCACCACAAAGAACCGGACTCCTTCCTAAAGGGGAAACAACATTTGATATATAGGAATTTCCCATGAGGTTCACATTGCACAATATAATATTCATAGTTAACCAAAGGAAGGGAATAAGTTTATGAAAACATGGATCTCACATGGAATTAGGAGGACCTAGTTAGTATAGAAAATAACCTGAAGGTTCTAAATACTTTTATTTCTTTTTAACAGTTAAAACATTTTTCTTTTTTAGATGTTGTTCTTTACTGGAAAGTCTTAAAATACATAGGAGAATGTCTGTTTGAGCTATAAAACAAATTATACTGGAATTTGACAATGTACCATGTAAACACTACATAGTTATAAACATAACTTTGGATATGCTTTTCTTTTTTGCAAATAAATCTGCAAATTTATCAACAGTTCAATTCACGTAAGAACTAAACATCTATTTAGTGTGGGTGGGATGAAGGGAGAATGTTCTGAAATACCAGTTTTAACTAAAGAAGTTCATGTGGGTCTCTTTAAACTGGATAACATGTTTTCATTTGTTTTTTAATATTAGTCTGAATAAGAAAAAAGCGAGATGCTTGTATTTTGAAAATTCTTAATAACCAGCACAGATACAGTAAGAAATCCAACTAAGAAAGATCTACCATAAAAGGCTATCTTCCCACATCCATTCCTTTCCTGACCTCAACCTTGGAAATACACTACACCTTGCAAATACACACCACGGTTAACTGTTGCACCACTAGTAATAAAGACCATATATTAAAAACCACCATCAAACTGACTGATCAGATTTTCATGAAGAAAATTACATTTTCACAATTCTCGTTTGCTATAAGTTGTATCGAACTAAACCATGTAATTCAATTAGCTGTAAACTACCAGAAACTGTTAAATGCTAAATTCACCCTTTTAAGTATTTTATACAATGCCACATTCAGTCACTCTACTGAAATATGAAAAAAGATATGTCGATTTACAAAAACTGGTGTCAAGAATGTCAACAATAATTAATTGTAGACAATTAAAACAACACACAAGCTGACAAGTTTTAAAATGACCCTCTGAACATAACATTTAACACAATCATTCAAAAAGCCAAAAGAGCCACCTTGTTGCAGTAAATTGATTTTGTGGGAATCACTGAACAGGGAGGAAGTTGTTTCCTTGTATTTAAAATGAACCGTCCCCTAACAAACTGGGTTTCCTTTACTTACCCCCTGTAGCTGATTCGCTTGAAGGATCTCTGACACTGAGATGGCCAGACAAAGAGCCTGACTCAGATCTGCATCATCATCCTTAATTCCCAACAAAGTACTACCAAAGAGATGGTGATTATCCTGTTTGAAGGGAAATTTTTAAACATTATGAAAAAAAAATCAAAATTTCTTCCTAAAAATATTCTAATTAAACCATAACAGGTAAAATTATAACATTCTTGAGTTGTGATTTTTAAAAACGTAATACTAATCTCAAATTTTATACGCTAAGAACTACAAAAAAGTCACATAAAGTCCCTGTTAGTGTTCACACAAAATGAAAGACTAAGAAAAAAATAACACATTCTAAATAGCTATTTTCTATACTACCACCTGTAGTTACTATTGAATTTTAAAAATGGTTACTTACAATTTTTCATATCTTAATAAAAGCAAATATGTGGCAGGAATCGATTGCATAAATGAGTTAAAATACTGATCCATGGCCTGCTCTAATTCACAACTGCTAGTACAGTTTCACTATGTCTGAAGAATAAAAGGTGCAACTCTTGAAAGAGAAAAAAAATAAGATGTCTTTTTCATTCAGTATTTTAAACTACTGTCCTACCATCTGACTTATCCAGCATTGCTAGGAACTAAAGAGTTCTATATAAGAAAATTATTAAAATAGTTGAAATTGGTCCCTAGAAATAAGTCTTTTAAAATTAGTTATTTTTAAGGGAAAATGATCATAAAAGATTTCCTTTACCTGCTTTCTAAAACACAGTATACTAAACATAATTTAACTTTATCTTGACACTTCAGTGACATGACGAGTACTAACTAGAAATTATTATGGCAGAATGCTTTAAAAAAAAAAAAGATAATAATGCTCTCATGGGCACCTGAAGTCACACACAAACCTGCTGGCTTTAAAAACTTGTGCCTCTTCCACTATTAGCTTTTGCTTCTTAGAGTTTCATTTTTCAGGAGTTCACATCACTCACACTTCTAATCTGGTGTCCTTTATTAAGCATCTGTCTGGTCTAAGGGTCTAAGTCTTTATGGGGCCTAAATGACCTTTCATTATAAGCCAGCTCTGCATCACTAAGACTGTACAAGCCTGCACTCCAGAGAAAAGTGGCATAACTCTACCTCCTCCACTGGATTACTACTGTAATAGAATTTTTTTTTTTTGAGACAGCGTCTTTGCTCTGTCGCCCAGGCTGGAGTGCAATGGCATGATCTCAGCTCACTGTAAGCTCCGCCTTCCAGGTTCACGCCATTCTCCTGCCTTAGCCTCCTGAGTAGCTGGGACTACAGGTGCCCGCCACCATGCCTGGCTAATTTTTTGTATTTTTAGTAAAGACGGGGTTTCACCGTGTTAGCCAGGATGGTCTCGATCTCCTGACCTTGTGATCCGGCCGCCTTGGCCTCCCAAAGTGCTGGGATTACAGGCGTGAGCCGCCGCACCCAGCCCTGTAATATAATTCTTAAAGTCAAGAAAACACTAATTTAGCAAATATCTCACAGTCAATTTTCTTATGATCAGAAACAACAATAATCAGAAGAGAGGTAAGATGCTTTCTTTTTTTTTTTTTTTGAGACGGAGTCTCGCACTGTCGCCCAGGCTGGAGTGCAGTGGCCGATCTCAGCTCACTGCAAGCTCTGCCTCCCGGGTTCACGCCATTCTCCTGCCTCAGCCTCCCGAGCAGCTGGGACTACAGGCACCCGCCACCTCGCCCGGCTAGTTTTTTTTGTATTTTTAGTAGAGACGGGGTTCACCGTGTTAGCCAGGATGGTCTCGATCTCCTGACCTCGTGATCCGCCCGTCTCGGCCTCCCAAAGTGCTGGGATTACAGGCTTGAGCCACCGCGCCCAGCCGAGGTAAGATGCTTTCTACTATCTTTTTTAACTAGTCTCTTCCTCCACTAGGAAAGGTCTTTATGGAGAGGAAAAAAAAAACCACACAAAACTACAACACATAAAGAAACAGAAAAAATTGACAACCTAGAGTATTTTAACTAAAGTGAATAAAAAGTAATAAAACAATGTACAAAGGTGAAATACAAAATAGTTGACCATTTCTTGTCTTATACCTTCCTAAAAGAAGCTGGTGTTTTGCTGCAATAATACTGAGCCAGAGAGAAAAGATCTTCTATATCTTCTATATTCAGACTGGATGGAGTATTTTGCAAGAACTCTGAAACATGATTATAGACATAATATTTAGTAGTTTGTGAAAAATGCAAACATTAACATTATTTATGTATCAGAGCTGAAATATCTTCATAAATACTATGCAAATAGAGTCTCAACAGTGGTGCTTTTACAATGTCTTGTGGAAAAGTGGATTTCTCCAAGTGAGCTGAAACTGTTAATGTAAATCTCTTGTTAGTGAAGGATGGTGTCAGGCAATCAAATAAAATTCATTAACCTTAATTAGAATTCTATGATTTATTTAACAAACATATATGAAGAAGTGCCAGGGCCCCTGAACATACAAAATATCTAAGAAATAGTTACTGACTTAAAAGAACTTTGTCTTGTATGAAAAAAATAAAAATAAATCATTACAATATAATAAGATAAACATTACTATACAGATAGCACAAAGTGCCAGGCAATATAGAGAGGAAGTAACTATCTCCATGTGGGGAATATGGTGGGGAGAACCCAAAAGGAGAACCAAGGTTTCACAATTGAAATATCATATAAACAGAGTATTGAAAGGTAAATTAAGGATGGGTAGGGAGGAACAGAGGAGGGCGATCTATCTGAACAGTGAAACCAAAGGAATAGTATATGAAAAGCAATGAAAGAGTGAACAAATATGAAGGAATGAATGAAGATGGCAAAATAAAGGAAAATAGTCTTCAAGGTCTGTACCTGGAGAGTGTTTATATAATTTGAGAGTTGAATGGAGCCTCAGAGCTCTTCTAATCTCCTAAATTTATGAATGAGGAAACTGAGTAACTTACACAGATAAGGAGACCCGAAATGTTTTCGCTACATAAAATGATACTTACGGATAACTTCTTCTTTGCTGTCTGACTCTTGTGTTAAAATAACTTCTCTGTAAAAGGGAATCAAATCAATTTGAGTTAAATATTAACAGAGCACCCTAAGAGGAAAAAAAAACAACTAACCAACCAGATACTTACTTTGCATTAACAAGGATAATTAACATTAAGAAATAAATAAAAAATGGATCTGCTTGTTGTAGATATCCATCCCATATTGCCTGAGTGACTTCAGTGGAACAGTAACATGCAAAAAGACTTCCAAGCTGTAATCAGGAAATGAAATGAGAGACATAAACCACTGGAGGTGACTTGTTCTCTTAAAAGTATTAAAGCAAATGAATAAGAAACATTACATCAAATTATCTGCACCTGATATTTAATGCGTACCTTAATCTTAGTGTATGAAATCCAAAGGCAAAACATGTGAATTCAAGGGACAATGGAGCCACTTATTAACTGTGTGACTTAGGACATGTCAACCTCTTTAAAGCTTCCATTTTTACTTCTGTAAAAAAGAGGAATACTGCTACCCATCTTCTACTACTATTGTGAAAAGAATACCTAAAGTAACCACACATATCTTTGCCATAGCATAACTAACGTAATTATGGTCTGAGCTCCATAAGAGTAACTAAAATAATTACAATATAATAACAGCACAGTATTTAAATTACAAGGTAATTGTGAGGATCAAACATGGTAATTTAAGAGCAGCTAATAAAACTCTAATCGTAATATAAATATGAATTGCTCCCAAAGCTCACTTGTACATCACTTGAAAGAGATTAGGCTGGGCACAGTGGCTCACACCTGTAATCCCAGCATTTCAGGAGGCTGAGGTGGGTGGATCACCCGAGGTCAGGAATTTGAGACCAACCTGGCCAACATAGTGAAACCCCGTCTCTACTAAAAATACGAAAATTAGCCAGGCATGGTGGTGCGTGTTTGTAGTCCCAACTACTCGGGAGGCTGAGGCAGGAGAATCACTTGAACCTGGGAGGCAGAGGTTGCAGTGAGATGAGATCTCACCACTGCACTCCAGCCTGGGTGACAGAGTGAGACTCTGTCTCAAAAAAATAAATAAATAAAATAAACAACATTCATATCCTTTGATATATTTCAGGAGCTAAGAGTTAATTTATAAGCATCTCTACAACCCAATTGTGTTTTAAGTTGCATGAAGTAATATTTTTAGATCATTCAACTTTCATTAGATACAGAAATAATTCCATCTACAGGTTTAAATTTAAAACATTTTTAATAGCTAAAGAGAATTAACGGGAACACATATATTTAGTGCACTCTTTGTGCAATACTAAACTAATACTAAACTATTATCACATGTCATTAAAAATATCTCTTACTTAAATTCTCACAACAGGCCTGGAAAGTAAACACATTTCTTCCCATTTTGCAGGTGAGAAAGTAGATTTCAATTACTCCCCATTTTTTTCAGGTGAGGAAGTTGGATTACTTTCTCAAGCTCACAGAGCTAGTGAGTGGTGCTGGGAATACAAAAAAGCCTGAGACTCCACAGCCTATGTCATTGCCATCACACTTGACCACAAGCCTTTTAAAATACGTAATGCTACTAATGTTTTTTGTGGTTGCTTTCAAAATTACGATTACAAACACAGATTAGAAGAGGTACATACAAACAGAATAGCAAAATACAGTCATCTTTAAGCTCACTTAGCTCAACTAAAGCTACCACTGCATTGCTCACAGTGGTTTAGGAATTACTCTTTGTTTCATCTCCTGATATTTAACAAATTCTATTTCATCAACATGATACTAGTAGCAAGAATAAACTATCTGGCATATCAGCTGAAGAGAAACCACTCAGTTCAAACCTCCAGCTACCAGCACTAATTCAGAGCTCTGGCATCAGAAATGGCATTTCCTAGGCAGAGAGACCCCTATTAATTATTAAAATGCTTAAGAGAAATAGTTCACTTCTTAAACATAAAAGTAGATTCAGTGGCAACATATGAATCTCAGAGAAGCTACAGTTTTATAGGTATTTATTCATTTTAACTCAAAGTGGTAAGACTAGGCTTGGCTCACACCTGTAATCCCAGCACTTTGGGGCCTGGGCGGGAGGATTGCTTGAGCCCAGGAGATCGAGATCAGCTCAGGCAATACAGTGAGACTCTGTCTCTACAAAAAAATTAAAACATTAGCCAAGTGTGGTGGCATATGCCTGTAGTCCCAGCTACTCAGGAGGCTGAGGTGGGAGAACCACTTGAGCCCAGAAGGTGGAGCTTGCAGTGAGCCAAGACTGTGCCACTGCCCTGCAGACTGAGACACCAGAGCAAGACCTCATCTCAAAAAAAAAAAAAAAAAAAAAGTGACAAGACTGTGGCCAAGAGGGAATTAAAGAACAGGCTACTGAGGTTTGAGATTTAATGAGCCCAGAGGTGAAACCAGTTAGAATTCTCCAATTACCCATTTCCTGATTGTTAACTCATCCTATCATCCTCTGAAGTAGGTATAGTACTATTATTATTTCCACTTTGCAGATGAGGAATTGAAGCTCAGAGGCTGTCTTAGATCACACAGTTAATAACCAGAAGAAATGGGATTCTTCCTGAAGAAAAGTTAAGCAATACATAATAAAACAATATGAATATATAGTCTCCTAGCACCCAATAATCATTGTTTTAGAAAGATCTTCAAGCTAACCAGAAGAGCAGTTCTCAAAGTGTGGTCTGGGGACCTCCTAGAAGTCCCCAAGATTCTTTACAAAGGATCTGTAAGGTCAAAACTATTGTTACAAAAATATGTAGAATTTACCTGCCTTTTTCATATTTATTCCCTCAAAAATGAACAACAGAATTTTCCAATGGCTACATGATATGTGATATTAACACAGATTGAATAAAGAAGCAGATATGGGCCAGGTGTTGTGGCCTCACGCCTGTAATCCCAACACTTTGGGAGGCTGAAGCAAGCGGATCACCTGAGGTTAGGAGTTTGAGACCAGCCTGGCCATCATGGTGAAACCCTCTTTCTACTAAAATTACAACAATTAGCCGGACATGATGGTGGGCACCTGTAATCCAAACTACTTGGGAGGCTGAGGCAGACGAATTGCTTGAACCCGGGAGGTGGAGGTTGCAGTGAGCCAAGATTGCGCCACTGTACTCCAGCCTGGGCGACAAGAGCAAAACTCCATCTCAAAAAAAAAAAAAAAAGAAGAAGAAGAAGAAAAAAAAAAAGCAGATATGATAATCCATCTTTGATGTAGCCAAACATTAATGAGATTTGCAAAAATATAAAACAATGCCACTACTCTGATTTTCTTTTGGAAAATAGTTGTTTTTTATTTTAAAAAGGCTATTTATATCAACATGTAATAAATTTATAATTACTTTTAAATACATTAATAAACATTTAAAATTCCTTAAATTTTTTTTTTTTTTTTTTGAGACGGAGTCTTGCTCTGTCGCCCAGGCTGGGGTGCAGTGGCCGGATCTCAGCTCACTGCAAGCTCTGCCTCCCGGGTTTACGCCATTCTCCTGCCTCAGCCTCCCGAGTAGCTGGGACTACAGGCGCCCGCCACCTCGCCCGGCTACTTTTTTGTATTTTTAGTAGAGACGGGGTTTCACCGTGTTAGCCAGGATGGTCTCGATCTCCTGACCTCGTGATCCGCCCGTCTCGGCCTCCCAAAGTGCTGGGATTACAGGCTTGAGCCACCGTGCCCGGCCTTTTTTTTTTTTTTTTTGAGACAGAGTCTTACTCTTTTGCTCAAGCCAGAGTGCAATGGTGCAATCTCGGCTCACTTCAAGCTCCGCCTCCCGGATTCAAGTGATTCTCCTGCCTCAGCCTCCCGAGTAGCTGGGAATACAGGCACACGCCACCACACCCGACTAATTTTTGTATTTTTAGTAGAGATGGGGTTTCGCCATGTTGGCCAGTCTGGTCTCAAACTTCTGACGTCAAGTGACCGCCTTCCTTAGCCTCCCAAAGTGCTGGTATTACAGGCATGAGCCACTGCACCTAGTCTAGTTTTAACTTCTTCTCAACATAATCCATATGGATTATCAACAAATTTTAAGAGTGTAAAGGGTCCTGACACCAAAAGGTTTGAGGACCACTGACCTAAAGTAAGACTTCCCATTGAAAATACAAATACAGAATGATAGAGTGCTGAATTATACTTTATATTCTTTTATATTAACCATTTGATAACCTTAAGTTATTTTCCTCGTGACTGTATACAAATTCTTATACACACCATCAACAATTTAAACAAAGTTCTCAATTGAACTGATATATGTATCATATATTACATGTATATATTCATTTTTATTATATATGTAAATAGTTGTAATATTTACTTGTAATTAGCTGTAATATTAGTTACATTTATAAATACATGTAAAACAATAAAAGTAAACTTCATATCAAATAATCTGAACACAACTGAAAAGCAAAAAAAGTTATTTTTAAATGCCAATAATTTTACCCCTTTGGTTTAAACAGTAATGATCTATAATTAGCACTTTTCTTTCTCTTCCTTGAAAAAAAACCCACCTAAGTATAGCTTTATAGAAATCTATTTTTCATTAAATGTTCCTACTTTCACTTTATTACCCAGTTGAGTGCATAGGAGTCTGGAGTAATTTTCTTTGTATCAAGATAAGAACAAAGCTCAGGCTCATGGTATTGGATGAGCAACCTGAAGAGATGAAATGGTCTCCCTTTCTGGGAACAATCCCTAGAAGACAAGAAGCAAAATTTTTTTGCATTAATAGATCAGAAATAATCACATCAGTAACCAGTCTTCCTGCTATACCCTCCACAGCATTTACTGGAAGCCCACTTGACAGTAGCAGGCAGAGGTCTTTTGCTAACACCTTTTTCAATGTCCCTGACTTGACAAAAGTTGTAGAAACAGTAGGTCTAAAGCTACTCTAGGGAGAGTCTCACAGGTGAACCCAGGCAGCACTCAAGTGAGAGAACTACAGGGATCACGGAAAACAAATTTAAGTTATTTGGTAAGGCTGGGATCCCAAAAGGAGATCTGGAGAGTCCTTTCTTCTCTGCCAAAAAAGAGGAAATTCTAAAATCTAGGCTTCAGGTTAGCATCACAGTTTATATACTCAATTAGAAATGTCCTTTAGCAAAGGTACAAGTCTGAAATGGGCAGGTGAACATTTTAGAAATAGTGGCCTTAAAAATTGTTGAAGTGGCCCAAGTACCAACTCCTCAGAGCAAATTCCAGAAGGTGCCAAAATACTCATCTTGTTCAATAACTGTCCTACTTCAAAGGGTTATTGTGAGAGCAAAATGGAGAAAATGAATCTGAATATTGTTTTAAAGTACAAGGCACCAAACATGGCCATTAACATTTTTATCTCAAGCCTTTTTAAAAACAAATACCACATTTTCCTGCCAGAGACTTCAAAAGTAGAAAGAGAGTACTCTACTTATTGCCTGGGTGGTGAACGAATCTGTACACCAGATCCCCGTAACACCCAATTTACCGATATAACAAATCTGCACATGTACCCCTAAACCTAAAATAAAAGTGAGAAATAATCACAAAGCACCTACAGATGCACTTCGGGTCATGGATTTCCTAGTTTCTAGTCATCAGCTCGGGAAGCATCTCAGCCTGCTCAGCTCTAAGAAGACTCCTCGGCCCCAGGTCACAGTAGCCACTCACAGCCTTGATCTGAAAAGTACTGTCCCTCTACCCAGGCACCCAAGCATCTGAGCTGAGAGATGACAAACCCTTGGAGCAGGTCCAGATGTGGTCTACGAACTAGGCTCACTCCTCAGGAAGTACAGTGACTTCCTCCTTCCATACTCAGTCCCTGATCTCGAATTCAGAAGCCTTATCTTCTAACTCCCACATAAGTAGCACTCTTAGAAAATCTTTCAAGCCCAGAGGATTTGTTAAGATGCTATTACATTCACATTAGTTCATTTTCTTGTGTCCATGTTTGTCATAACGCAAACAGAATACTTCACGGAAAAAATCCCTTAAAAGATACTAGATTTTTGGTAATGGATCTTACTGGATATAGGGAGATAATTACATGTTTTTTGGGGGAGTTTTTTGTTTGTTTTTTTAAGACAGGGTCTGGCTCTGTTGCTCAGGTTGGAGTGCAATGGCGTGATCTCAGCTCACTGCAACCTCTTTGCCTCCTGGGCTCAAAGCACCCTCCCACCTCAGCCTCCCAAGCAGCTAGGACTACAGGTACATGCCACCATGCCCAGTCGATTTTTGTATTTTTGGTAGAGACAGGGTTTCTTCATGTTGCCCAGGCTGGTCTCGAACTCCTGGGCTCAAGCAATCCTCCCTCCTTGGCCTCCCAAATTGCTGGGATTATAGGCATGAGCCACCACACTGGGCCAGAGGTAGTTATTTTTTAACTCATACAGTTAAAAACAAAAAGCAATACTGCAAACACAGTTACTTCCAGACAGTTTGGTTAAAGTATGGTGTTACTGTTAACAAGGTGCTGACTAACTCAATCTTCATTTAGACCAGTACGCTTCACTAATTCCTCAGTTCTATAAATTTACTCCATTCAGCTTTTGTACTGAAATACATTCTACTATTACAAGGGAAGGAGGCGAGAATGTATCTAATGAATCAGCAAAAACTTATAAACAGGTCAAAGCACAGGTCATCATAATAAAAGTCAACTATTTATTGAGGAAATACCATGTGCCAGACAAAGTAATAAGCATTTTACAAAGTTATTTCATTTTATCTTACATTTTATCAAACAAACCTATGAAATCTACACCCAATTTACAGATGAGAAAACTGAGGCTCATCTGAAGGTAAAATAGCTCACTTCAGCTCACTGAAGGTAAAATAGCTATGAAGTGATGGAGCTAAGACTTGTACACAGAAACTAGACATTAAGTCATTATGCCATACTGCCCCCTTCCATATCTAAGTTGATATTTCAACAAGTGGTATTTTTGTAGGGGTACCATCTCTAAAAAAGCAAACCGTAAAGAAAATGAAGTAAAAGGCCTCATGTAAAAAAGTCAATGAAATGAATGACACAGTTTTAAAATATTTTTTAATTTTTTTTTTTAAGACAGGGTCTCACTGTTGCCCAGGCTGGAGTGCAGTGGCAGGATCATGGCTCACTTCAGCCTCGACCTCCCTGGGCTCAGGTGATCCTCCCACCTCAGCCTCCTGAGTAGCTGGGACTACAGGTGCACACCCCCATGCCTGGCTAATTAAAAAAATTTTTTTGTAGAGTCAGGGTCTCACTATGTTGCCTCAGCTGGTCTCAAACACCTGGGGCCAACTGATCTGCCTGTCCTGGCCTCCCAAAGTGCTGGGATTACAGGTGTGAGTCACTGCACCTGGCCTCACAGTTTTAACATGACAGCATTAATAAAGAGTGTTTTTTTCTTTTCTTTTTTTTCTTTTTTTAGACAGAATCTTGTTCTGTCGCCCAGGCTGGAGGGCAGTGGCCTCACACTTTTAACATGACAGCACTAATAAGGAGTGTTTTTTCTTTTTTTTTCTTTTCTGAGACAGAGTGTCACTCTGTCATCCAGGCTGGAGTGCAGTGGCCTCACAGTTTTAACATGACAGTATTAATAAGAAGTGTTTTTTTTTTTCTTTTTTGAGACAGAGTCTCACTCTGTCATCCAGACTGGAGTGCAGTGGTGCAATCTCGGCTCACTGCAAGCTTTGCCTCCCGGGTTCACGCCATTCTCCTGCTTCAGCCTCCCGAGTAGCTGGGACTACAGGTGCCTGCCACCACGTCTGGCTAATTTTTTGTACTTTTAGTAGAGATGGGGTTTCCCTGTGTTAGCCAGGATGGTTTTGATCTCCTGACCTCATGATCTGCCCGCCTCGGCCTCCCAAAGTGCTGGGATTACAGGCGTGAGCCACCGTGCCCGGCCAATAAAGAGTGTTTTAAGCAGGGCAGAGTGGCATGAACGTATAGTCCCAGCTACTCAGGAGGCTGAGGAGGGAAGATCACTTGAGACCAGGTTTTCAAGACCAGCCTGGACAACACAGGAAGATCTTGTATCAAAAAAGCAAAAAAAAAAAAAAAAGTCTTACAATGTAATTTAAAGGGAATAAAAAATAATTTCTAAAATCTAAGATGTGAAGTCAATGACAGGATTTGTATGACTCTCAATCTATCACTTTCTGATACTGCAGGTGGAAGGAAGTTTTACAGAGAAGGCCCCAGGCTGGCAATTCAGGTGCCCAGACACAGAACTAGATTCATACTGGCAAGATTACCTCCTCCTTAGTCTTAATACTTATCCTACTGTATAAATACAAGGCAAAAGAATGCTAAGGCAGAATACACAGTGAGTAGGGGCATACACTATAGAAACAATTGCCTAGTTCATGATCTTGTCTTCCGAAAAAGTGGGGAATCTCTGGGAGTCAGTCATTGCAACAGCATCTATTCATTTAACAGCTGTACACTGCAAAGCTGCTCTCAACTACAAGGCACTGTGCTTGATGGGATTCTGCCATCTTATATGTGAATCTGTAATAAGAAGATATGGTAGTAGTAAAACCCACTCTCTACTAAAAATGCAAAAATTAGCCAGGCGATAGTGGCACGCACCTGTAAACCCAGATACTTGGGAGGCTGAAGCAGGAGAATTGCTTGAGCCTAAGAGATGGAGGTTGCAGTGAGTCGAGATTGCGCCACTGCACTCCAGTCTGGATGACAGAGTGAGACCCTATCTCAAAAAAAAGAAGAAAAAAAGGCTGGGTGCCGTGGCTCGCGCCTGTAATCTCAGCACTTTGGGAGGCCGTGGCGGGCAGATCACTTGAGGTCAGAAGTTTGAGACCAGTTTGGCAAATGGTAAAACCCCACCTCTACTAAAAATACAAAAATTAGTCGGGTGTGGTGGAATCACATGCCTGTGATTCCAGCTACTTGAGGGCTGAAGCAGGAGAATCGCTTGAACCCGGGAGGCTGAGGTTGCAGTAAATCAAGATCACGCCACTGCACGCCAGCCTGGCAACAGAGCAAGACTCCGTCTAAATAAATAAATAAAAAAAAGAAGAAGATATGTTAGGTCGGGAGTGGTGGCTCACACCTGTAATCCCAGCACTTTAGGAGGCCAAGTTGGGCGGATCCCTTGAGGTCAGAAGTTCGAGACCAGCCTGGCCAATGGTGAAATCCCATCTCTACTAAAAACACAAAAATTAGCCGGGTGTAGTGGCACACGCCTGTGATTCCAGCTACTCAGGAGGCTGAGGTATGAGAATCGCTTGAATCCAGGAGGCAGAGATTGCAGTGGGCTGAGATTGTGCCACTGCGCTCCAGCTTGGACAACAAAGTGAGACTCTGTCTTAAAAAAAAAAAAAAAAAAAAGAAGAAGATATGTTAAAATGGAGTTCTAGCAGCATTCTGTGGGGCTCAGGGTTCTTTCCAGGGCTATTAATGCTGACCCTGGCTGGAGGGCTGTTCCATATGGAAGTCATAGAAGCAATAACTAGAGAACCTGACAACAGTATGTTACAAAGCACAATGCAAAAGTCTTTCCCCTCTAGTCCTAACTACCATCACCACCATTCTCTAGAGGCAAAGCTGGGACATCTTGTATCTTGCTATTGCTAGCTCTGTTAGAGCAAGAGGTGGCCATGAGAAGTGCTAAAATATAGGCAGTTGAGAGACCTAGCACAACAGAATGATCCCTAAATATGAATTCAAGTCTTGGCTCTGTCATGACCGTAGCCTTGGTTTCTGGTATCTTTATGTCTGTTTTCTTTACATAAAGCAGTATGGCTTCAAGTAGCACAGAGATTCTCCATCCTGATACACATCAGAATCACCTGGGGAAATTTAAAACTATCTATACCTACACTCTTTGCAGTCCACTTATATTTGAAACTCTAAAGGCTTATTGGCGAAAAATAGAAGTACAAAATATTTATTGGGGAAAAACAAAAACAAAAACAAAAAAAAAAACTCTAGGGACCAGTATGTTTTAAAAGTACTTTGGGTGAAAAGTCATTTCTCCAAAGAAAAAATACAAATTGCCAATAAACACATAAAAAGATGCTCAGCATCATTAGCCATTAGGGAAATGCAAGTCAACAACCATAATGAGATATCACTTCACACTCACTAGGATGGACTATAATCAAAAAGACAAACGTTCACGACTATGTGGAGAAACTGGGATCTCCAGACTGTTGGTGAGAACATATGATGCAGCTGCTATGGAAAAATCCGGCAATTCCAGAAAAGGTTAAATATAATTACTATACGGTCCAGCAATTCCCCTTGTAAGCACATATCCCAGAAAAGTGAAAATACACATCGACACAAAAACTTGTATGTGAATGTTCACAGCTTCATACTCCTAACAGTAAAAAAGTGAAAACAATCCAAATATCCATCAACTGATGAACAGGTAAATAAAATGTGGTATATGCATACAATAAAAAATTATTTGGCAAAAAAATGAAATATGATATGGTACAATATGGATCTAGAAAACATACTGCTAAACATTAAAGGCAGTTACAAAAAACATATAAGGTACGATTCCTTATATAGAGAATCACACCGATCATTCCCATTTTGGGGGAAAGTGGAGAGTTGACTACTAATGGGTATGGGCCTTCTTTCTGGGGTGATAAAATGTTCTAAAATTGGTTGTGGTTATGGCTGTACAACTCTGTGACTATAATTAAAACCAGTGAATTGTACACATTAAAATGGTGAATTTTAAGCAATGTAAATATCTCAATAAAGTAGTTATTTAAAAAAAGAAAAAGTGCCTCAGTTGATTCTAACAAGCAACCAGGGTAGAGAACCATACAAAACACTTATACCTCGTACAGTGTGATATCACATAGAAAGTAGTAAAAAATAAGAGTCAGTTAACTAACAAGGTCCAGATTAGTGGTTCTCTACCTTGGCTACATGCTGAAATTAGTTAGCTCTGAACAAACTGATGCCAAGGTCCCATCATCAAGAGATTTTGATTTAATTACTCATGTATGCAAATAGTCATTAGGATTTTTAAGAGTTCCCCCAATAGTTCTAATGCGCATTCAAGGTTGTACAGCCAAGCCACTAGTCTAGACTACGTTTAAAGTTTCTTTTGGGACTAAAATTCTAACTATCTGATCCATCGCACTAGGAACTACAACAATTCTTTCTGGCCTCATGAGCCACCATGACCCCCACTACAATCCCCATCACAACCACCTGCACATCTGTCTGGTCTCAACTTAAATGCCACTTACCACGGGAAAGCCACCCCTGACCTCCAGGGTAAGTTAGGTCGCCCAAATTATACACCCCCATAGCACTCTATATTTCACCTTTCTAATATTCAGCATACTTCAATTTACTTGTTCAATGCCTAGATTTCTAGGATTTCCTTCCAAGCTCAATAAGGTAGCACTCCAAAAATTTTACTTTTCACTTGGACACTGTAACGTTTTCATTTTATAGGCAAATAAATTAAAATAGGAATACCACCAAATAAACTGGAAGAATTATATATATAAACTCTAGAAATTTTTAATTTTTAAATTCTTTTTTAAAAGTAAATTTCTGTGTATAATACAGCATGTTATAAAAAACACATACATGGTAAATGGTTACTACTGTGGAACAAAATAATGTACCTATCATCTCACATTCCCACTTTCCCCTCTGTGGCAAAAGCAGCTATAATCTACTTATTTAGCAAAAATCTTCAATATAACACACTATTATTAACTAGAGTCCCCACATTGTATATTAGGTCTTTTAACTTGTTCATCACATCTATTTGCTATTTTGTATCCTTTTGACCTAGATCTCCCCACTTCCTCCCCAACTCCAACCCCAGTATAACCACTGTTTCAGAAGTATACATTGTTAACTAAAGAATCTTTTAAAAAACGTTTATAACCACAAAAATAAAATAATAATTATGGCTCAAACAACCTTCAAAATTATTTAAACCTTTTACTTTACTGCCAAAGTAAATCTAGTAACTTTAGCTCAAGGCAAACCAGACCTGTATTCACTTAAAAAACTACAATAACTAAATCATATTTTACCTGGGAATGTACTTATTCATTATGGCATAAAAGCAGTTGTATAAATCGCTGCGTGGCAGTTGAAGATGCACCAATGGTTTGAGTAGATGTATCCAGCTAAGGGATGTGCTATATTTAATGTTACGTGATTTACAATAAAAGGTAATTACAGATTCAATATCCAAAAGTAATTCTGTTGCCTTCTCCTCTGGCACTGAAAGCTGGTCTAGAAAATAAATGTTAAAAATAAAGTTACCCAGGGCCTGATAGAGGCTGTTATTGGACATAACACTTCTTTACAAATATATAATACTATGTTAGTGCATTTAGAGAAAGACAAAGTGAAACTACATGAAAGTATATTTTCCCTTACACTTAACAATCATTGGTTCACAGATCCAAAACCAAAGGAAAACACATAGTCAAAACTCTTTATAACAGTCTTTTAACTTTAAGACAGTCATTTAAAGAAAATTAAGAATAACAGTTTCACTTAAGCATGTTTTCTTTACCTAGTCCGTTGAGAGAGAAGGGAAAGAAACAGAAGACTTCTATAAATTCAATATTTACTAAACATTAGCACTTAGTAATACCTGTCAAACATAAGAATGGCCAATCTGAATTAAAGGGATAGGCAAAGATAGGCATAGCCCGTATTCCTGGGAAGCAAAACTGTTTTCTAAACAGATGATCACCTACCCCGTGATGGGCAGCTGTTGCTATAACTCAGGCAAAAAGAGGGAAAGGAATTCATTCTCCACTACCAAATTCTCTTTCTTTTGTCCACACCAGCAATAATGTTTCTGGTGTGCTTACCACACATAGGCCTATCAAGCCAATAATTTAACTAAAATATGATGGAAAGAGAAACAAAAATACAACAAAACACTAGAGATGAATTTAAAAGAAGAATAAACTAAATTGATCTACATTGTGAATTGAAATAGATGTTGTGGGTGATTGGAAACCTATTCAATCACAATTTATAATAGTTTCTCTATAGCAGACCACAAACTATGATTGACAGATAAACTTTTGCAACAAAACTCCCCTTTAATTTGAGGGCTGTATACAATCATACAGATCTTCAATTATACAAAAATCAAAGTTAAGACTACAACAAACCCATAAATGTACATGAAAAATCTAACACATAATGCAAAAGAAACAGTAAAAACTAGGATATCATGCTTGTTTCTTTGAGACAGAGTCTCACTCTGTGCCCAGGATGGAGTGCAGTGGCGCAATCTCAGCTCACTGCAACCTTTGCCTGCTGTGTTCAAGCGATTCTCCTGCCTCAGCCTCCCAAGTAGCTGGGACTACAGGTGCCCACCCCCACACCTGGCTAATTTTTTTATTTTTTAGTAGAGACAGGGTTTTGCCATGTTGGCCAGGCTGGTCTCGAACTCTTGACCTCAAGTGATTTGTCCACCTCGGCCCCGCAAAGTGCTGGGATTACAGGCGTAAGCCATTGCACCCAGTCAAAACTAGGCTCCCTTAAAATCAATAGACAATATTTCATAAGAATTTCAAAAGAAAAGTTCTAAAGCTATTTACAAGCCTTTTTCATATTTTGAAATTATAAGAAAATAATTCTGAAGAGTGATTCCTCAATCCAAAAATTATTTCCAAAATTTAACTCTGCTTGAAAATGATTATTAAGCTTACCCATAAACTGCAGGCAATCTTTGTGAATAGTGTTCTGTTCTGGCAAGTCTAAAATACCATCCCATGATGCCAAACTATCACCTTTTCCTGCAACATTCAGAGCAATCTGGAAGAAAGATTTAAAAAGCGACTAGCTTCATATGTTAGTCCTCATTCTTGGAAAACATGTTGTAATAATTAAAGGCCTGAATTTAAAAATAATAACAAAGATTACAATTAAGGTATCCATACTCCACCAAATTTGAGTATTTAGCCATGTCACATCCAGCAGAATGATTTTAAATCCTCTTACATTAGATATTTCTTCATGTTGATTTAGGGAATACAATAAATTACCCAAAATATTTATATATTTAGATATGTAAATTTACACAAGCAATCATCTTTCCTTTTTTTTTAGATGTAAAAACAACAGAATGTACTGGCAAAGAAAAAGTACATCTGTGGCATGTATATTTTAAAATTACACAGAAGAATATTTAATAAATTGAGAAAATGTTTTTGCTGTTTTGTAAGGTTTTTTTAAAAAAATGTAAAATAAACTGTGTTGATTTAAAGAATCTTAAGTGACATATCCAAATGCAACAGGTAGGCCTACTAGAATTCAAATTTAGACAAATCACCTATAAAAACACATGTATGAGACAACTAAAGAAATTATCTTATGATGTTAAGGAATTACCAGTCTTTTTTTTTTTTTTTTTTTTTGAGCCTCGCTCTGTTGCTCAGGCTGGAGCAAAGTGGCATGATCTCGGCTCACTGCAACCTCTTTGCCTCCCGGGTTCAAGCGATTCTCCTGCCTCAGTCTCCCAAGTAGTTGGTACTACAGGCACCCGCCACCACACCCAGTTCATTGTTGTATTTTTAGTAGAGATGGGGATTCACCATGTTGGCCAGGCTGGTCTCAAACTCCTAACCTCAGGTGATCCACCCGCCTCAGCCTCCCAAAGTGCTGGGATTACAGGCGTGAGCCACTGTACCCGGCCAGGAATTACCATTCTTTTAAATGTTTCAGACTTTTAGTATGCTAGCAAGGATTTGCTTTAAAACAGTCCAGTGAGTTGGGTGTGGAGGAAAGGATGAGGATACTAATCAAACATTGTTCTAAATGTTGATACCAGTTAAAGTTGGGTTATGGGCACATGGGAGTTCATTATACAAGTTCTATGCTTTTGCATGTACTTAAACTTCTATAATAAAATGCTCAGAATGCTATGTACAGTTTTAATTCCATTTCTGTTACATATATGCATAGGACAAAAAGGTAAAAGGGTAAGTAAGCATCAAGACCTTACATGTTTTACCTATAGGTGGTAGATAACAGATTTTTATTTTATCCTTTGTGGTTGTTATGTCGTACATATTTCCACAGATACATGTATTTCTTTTGTAATCATAACATCTTAATTCAAAATTTTAAAAAATAATAATACACATGCACTGGTGAATAGCTGAACAGAGGAAAACAAAGGGAAAATTTCCTATAACCCCAACAGCCAGAGGCATACTTTCTTTCTTTCTTTTTTTTAACATTGCTATGAGCATTCTGTATCTGCAAATATACATCCTATTTTACTCACTGATTGTATCCTGTTTCACGAAACAATTTTCATAAATACCACTTCTTTTCATTTGTTTGTTTTGAGATGGAGTCTCACTTTGTCACTCAGGCTGGAGGGCAGTGGCGCTATCTCAGCTCACTGTAGCCTCACCTCCTGGGTTCAAGCGATTCTCCTGCCTCAGCCTCTTCGTAGAGATGGGGTTTCATCACGTTGGCCAGGAGGGTCTTGAACTCCTGACCTTAGGGGATCCGCCCGCCTCAGCCTCCCAAAGTGTTGGGATTAGAGCATGAGCCATTGCGCCTGGCCCCATAAACATCATTTCTAATGGTTACAAAAGCATATATTACATTCCAAAATCTAAACCATTATTGTTAAATATACCAAACACTACAGAAACACACATTTTAATAAGCTACTGTTTGATAAATCTTCTAGATGCGGCATGCTCATAAAATAATAAAGTTTTCTGCAACTAAGACAGCTGAGGCAACAAACTTTTCAATATATTATTCTTCAGTGATTACATTTTATTCATTTTAGTTTCCAGTTACCTTCCAAACTTTGGCCCTCAGATCAGCAGGCAGTGGTCTTCCTTGAATTATATTTCTCAAAGTTTCAAGATCACAACCTCCTGCTTCCAGAGCTTCTTCAAGATCTCTTTCCCTAAAAAACAAGTCCTATTTATTAAAATAAACTTTACTTCATACTTTTTCTTATTCAAGATTCATTTATAAGCATGGCCTATTAAAGGCTTGTCTAAGACACAAAAGTTCTCAGCAGCCAAAATGTAATGCCAAGGCATACACAACATATTTTCTTGGTGGGAAATCTCAGGCTTCATATAGTCAATTTACTCTCATTTTACCCTTAGTTGTAACCAGTTTGGTTGTCTTTTCCTAGATTAATTTAAAGAGGAGATGGGGCAAGCTGGCTGACAGCACTGTGAAGTCACAGTAATAACAGTGTTCCTAGCAGAGGTAATGTCTTTACATAGCAACTATGTGTGGGTCACTATTTCAAACATTTTATGTGTTCTTTTTAATCCTTATAACAATCCCTGTGAGGTAGGTTACATTATTGACCCCACATACAGATGCAAAAATGGAGGCAAAGAAGGGTTATAGACATTTAGGGGACAACTGAAGAAATAACTTTATTGGTATTAAAAAGTCACTATTCTTTCAGGTGTTTACCAGTATTATGGTATATGGTCACGTGTCATGTTAGCAGTAGAGCCAGCATTCAAATTTTAACAGTCTGGTTCCTGAATTCGTGTTCTTAACATTATGCTCAATTCAGTCAAGAATTCAAAACACTGCAGCCTGAGACTATTTAGTAAATGACTATATCAATATCATGCCTAGAGCAGTGCCTAGCTTAAAATAAGTATTAAATAAATGTTAGAGGGGAAAAAGGATCTATTGGTATATTAAATAAAAATAATAATATCACATCATCTATCAGGGAATCTGCCCCCAATATTTCAACATAGGTTCTTTCTATTTTCCGTAAGTGTTGGCTCGCTGAGAAATAAAGAGGAAGAGTACAAAGAGAGGAATTTTACAGCTGGGCCACCGGGGGTGACATCACATATCAGTAGGACTGTGATGCCCACCAGAGTCTCAAAACCAGCAGGTTTTTATTAAGGATTTCAAAAGGGGAGGGGGTGTATGAACAGGGAGTAGGTCACAAAGATCACATGCTTCAAAGGGCAAAAAGCAGAACAAAGATCACATCCTTCTGAAGGCAAGAGGCAGAACTCCTGTTATCTATGTTCAGAGGTGCACATATTGTCTTGATAAACATCTTAACAGAAGAAACAAGGTTCAAGAGCAGAGAACCGGTCTGACCAAAAATTTACCAGGCGGAGTTTCCCAATCCTAGTAAGCCTGAGGGTACTGCAGGAGACCAGGGCATATCTCAGTCCTTATCTCAACCACATAGGACAGACATTCCCAGAGTGGCATTTATAGACCTCCCCCCAAGAATGAATTCCTTTCTGAGAGTATTAATATCAATATTCCTTGCTAGGAAAAGAATTTAGTGATATCTTCCCTATTTGCACGTCTGTTTATAGGTTCTCTGCAAGAAGAAAAATATGGCTCTTTTTGCCTGACCCTGCAGGCAGTCAGACCTTATGGTTGTCTTCCCTTTTCCCCTAAAAATCGCTGTTATTCTGTTCTTTTTCAAGGTGCACTGATTTCATTTTGTTCAAACACACATTTTATAATCAATTTGTACAGTTCACACAATTGTCATAGTGGTCCTGAGGTGACGTACATCCTCAGCTTACGAAGAAAACAGGATTAAGAGATTAAAGTAAGACAGGTAAAAGAAATTGTAAAAGTATTATTTGGGAACTGATAAATGTCCATGAAATCTTCACAATTTATATTCCTCTGCTGTGGCTCCAGCAGGTCCCTCTGTTCGGGGTCCCTGACTTCCCGCAACAATCATCAAGTAAATTACCAAGCACTTTTGTTCAGTCTACTATGTTTAGGAGAAGAGTATGAATTTAATTTCATTTGTATAAGGTAAAAATAATTAAAAGAAAACTTTTACAAAGGTATACATTGTTTTCTAGACAGAAAATAACCGGTTAAATTATCAATTCTGGCCGGGCGCAGTGGCTCATGCCAGTAATCCCAGCACTTTGGGAGGCCAAGGTGGGTGGATCACAAGGTCAGGAGTTCAAGACCAGCCTGGCCAAGATGATGAAACCCCATCTCTACCAAAAACACAAAAAAGTAGCCGGGCGTGGTGGCAGGTGCCTGTAATCCCAGCTACTTGGCAGGCTGAGGCAAACAACTGCTTGAACCTGGGAGGCAGAGGCTGCAGTGAGCCGAGATTGCACTACTGCACTCCAGCCTGGGTAACAGAGCGAGACTCCATCTCAAAAAAAGAAAAAAAAGAAAAGAAAATCACTCAATTCCTTAGGTATTTTCAAAAACTGAGGTTTCAGTCATTATCTACGATTTCAGCACACATTAAAAATCTGTACAAATTTTTAAGAGCTTCATAACCTGGACAATTTATAACATTCCTTGAAGCAGCCTAAAAGGCAGTTCATCTCACTAGGATCAGGAAATCAGGATTTTTGTCCCATTTTTGTGGTTCTGAAGAAAATAAATTACTCCCACTCTTCATTTTTTTCAATGAGACAATGAAAACCTCCCCACTGATAGGCATCTAAGAATATTAGTTTAAATGTATGTATTTCATAAAATGTTACTCTCCTAAGGGAAAGGAATTAAATGAAAATGTAATCATTTACGATCATACTCAACAGAAAAGTACTCATTGTATTTGAAAGGTTCCTTGACAAAGCTACTACAAATTCATAGGAACAGAAGATAACTAGTGACCACACAAGAAACATTTAGTTTTTTTGTTATATGGTCACCGAAGTGTTGGAAGGGAGAGGTAGAGAAAAAGATTTCAAGTCTACTGTTGAGACAGAGTTCAGGTCTATAGCTGATAAACACTGGGGTTTATCTATTCTCTTCTGGCCAAAATGTACAAGGCAGGCTGTTAGTAACCATGAAACAAAGAAAATTTAATGGCATCTTTGGCGAATAAATACCATATATTTAAATGGTCAAATGTATCAAATAATGAGGGACTAAAAACACTACTTACTGAGATGAAATTATTTTACTAGATGAATGAAGAATTGGAATTATTCACTTTTTAGTGCAAAATTCTTTTCTTTTCGAAATATTTTTGCCAAATCCCTTACTATTCCCGACAACAAAGCTTGTATTTTGTTGCAAAATGCCCAATCCTCAAAGTACTTTTTTTTTGAGACGGAGTCTCGCTCTGCCGCCCAGGCTGGAGTGCAGTGGCCGGGTCTCAGCTCACTGCAAGCTCCGCCTCCTGGTTTACGCCATTCTCCTGCCTCAGCCTCCCAAGCAGCTGGGACTACAGGCGCCCGCCATGTCGCCCGGCTAGTTTTTTGTATTTTTTAGTAGAGACGGGGTTTCACCATGTTAGCCAGGATGGTCTCGATCTCCTGACCTCGTGATCCGCCCGTCTCGGCCTCCCAAAGTGCTAGGATTACAGGCTTGAGCCACCGCGCCCGGCCCAAAGTACTTTTTAAATCACAATAATGTACAAGCACATCTCTGTTGATACAGCTGCTGTTGGATTCTTTGATGCTGTCCCCAGGGAACCACAAATGTGCTCTCCAGCAGTAGAACCATCAGCAAGGGCTCCTTTGAAGACTAGAAAATGCTACACCTTAAGTAGTAAAAGATACTTCTTACAAACCTAAATAATTAAAAGTAACATGATTTTCTGAACAAGGCATCCAAAGGTACAGTTACTAGACCTTCGACAATATAAATGTGCTTATAAAAGTAGTAAAGAGCTGAAAATTGTTAAGGTAAATAATTCATAGAAGGATCAAGCAGAGATAAGAATTCTATGGCATTTAGCTCTCAAATAGAATTCCTCTTCCCCTAAACCAAGTTTCTACTTTTAAACATGTAATACAATTCCAACACACAAAAGCAAAATCCATGTCTGGTGTGGTATGAGTAGGTGGACTGTGTTTTGTTCAGTCTTCTTTGCCCTTATAGCAGCTTCTCATTGACCTTACAAATTACAGGTTGGTACCGTTACACTGGACACCCAGACGAGGTTTTAAAACAGAAAAGTACAGGCCTTGTCCATTTATTCTAGGAAATAAAAAAATAAGCAAAACTATCTACTTTGCTCAGAAAGTTCAGGACAGACCAAATCCAATGCTTCTGAGGTTGGAAGGAAGGAGAAACTCATCTCCTCCTGACTCTGTGACGTTTAAACTATTAACACGTGTTGGTATAATACCACAGGTTCCTGTCATGATCTATCAATAGCATATTTTCAAAACCTAAATAAAACATAACAGAATATCCCCTCACCTGATGTTGTGTGGTAAAATCACCTACTCTAAGCATTGTAGCCCAAGTTGCTTCAGAATTAGAGTGAGGCAAACAATGTCACTAGATTTACATGGAATTAGTTTAATGTTTATATTCAAGCTAGCAAATGAATTGGATTTTTCTTCTTCCACTAAATGGTGAATAACATATGGAAGCATTTGCACAATGTATGGGAGAAGGAAGCATGAATTTTCAAGCACTACCAAATTTAATATGCATTTCCAAATGCTTCTATGATTAATTCATTATTAGAAATTTTGTAGTTTTCTGAATAAACCATATTGAATCATACAAAAATTATGATTTTTAAAAGCAATTGGATTACATATATTTTGTTGCTAAAATTTAAAAAGTTAGAGAAAATCTCCCACTAGCAAAAAATGACTACATATTAACATTTTTCTAAATTTGGTTTTCCTCCCAACCATGTTCTAAAAACTTATTTTTCCCATCATTTCAAAATTTATGAAAACTGTTTAAATGTACACACTCTCTCGCCAAACAGGGCATAAAAACAAGAAACAAAACTTAGTTCATCTCCTTTTTTTTTTTTAAGAAGTATCTTTCTTCACTTAAAGAAACCCCATACCCATTAGCAGTCACTCACTATTCCTCCCCACCAGCAACTCCTACCCTGCCCCGAGCCTCTGCCAACCACTAATTTACTTTCTGTCTCTACATATTTACCTATTCTGGATATTTCATATAAATGGAATCATATAATGTGTGGCATTTATGCCTGGTTTCATTTAGCATAACATTTCAACATCTACCCATAATGTAGCATGTATCAGTACATGCTTTTCATTGTCAAATAGTCCACTGTATATGAATATACCATATCGTACTTATCCATCCATCACATAATGAGTTTTTGAGTTTTTTCAACTTTTTGGTTTTTATAATTATCTTATTTTGAACATAAGTATCAGTAGTTCAACTGGTTAAGTGTATGATACATATGTATTATTTATTAATTATTTATTCTTCAAGAAGTCTGAAAGAATTTAAAGATCAAGTCTATTAAAACCTCACTCAAAAACCAAACCCAAACCAGGCCAGGGGCAGTAGCTTACACCTGTAATCCCAGCACTTCTGGTTGGATGGCTTGAGCCCAGGAGTTTGAGACCAGCCTGGGCAACATGGAAAAAAACCTGTTTCCACAAAAACTACAAAAAATAGCAAGTTGTAGTGGTGTGCGGCTGTAGTCCCAAGTACTCAAGAGGCTGAGGCAGGAGGATCAACTGAGTTCAGGAGGCAGAGGCTGCAGTAAGGCCAAGATCACACCACTGCACTCCAGCCTGGGCTACAGAATGAGACCCTGTCTCAAAACACAGGCTACAGAAGACCTTGTCTCAAAAAGCAAACAAACAAACAAAAAACAATAAAACCAAACCAAAGAACCCGTCACGCTCATTAGGATGACTACTACTTTCAAAAACATAAAATAACAAGTGTTGACAAAGCTGTGAACTCTTGTGTAGTTAGTGGAAATGCAAAATGATGCAGCCACTATGGAAAACAGTATGACAGTTTCACAAAGAATTAAAAATACACGTCCCATACAATTCAGCAATTCCATATCCTGGAATGTCTGAAAGAACTGAAGGCAAAGTCTGAAAGAGACTTTTGTATACAAATGTTCACAGCAGCATTATTCCCAGTAGCCCAAAGGTGAACGCAAACCGAGTGTCCATTCACTGAGGAATGAATGAAGAAACAAAATGGGGTGGTGTACTTTAAGTATAGATATAACGGACTATTATTCAGCCTAAAAAGGAAGGAAATTCTGACACATGCTACAACATAGGTAAACCTTGACGACATTATGGTAAGTGAAATAAATCCGTCCCAAAAAGACAAATACTATACAATGCCACTTATATGAGGTACTTAGAGTAGTTAAATTCATAGAGACAGAAAGTAGAATAGAGGTTACCAGGGCAGAGGGATGGGAGAATGCGGAGCTCTTCAACAGATACAAAGTTTCAGTTCTGCAAGATGAAAGGAGTTCTAGAGATTATATGCACAACAATGTAAATGTACTTAATACTAATGCACACTGAAAAATGGTTAAGATGGTAAACTTCTTACATTATGTATATTTTACCACAATTTTAAAAAAACAACTCTAATGTATTATAAAAATTCATAAATTTGAGCTTCAGTATCAGATCCAGGTTTCAATTTTGGCCCTTCAACAGCCATGTGACCTCACAAAAGGAAAAAGCACCACAGTGCTTATCTTATAGGGTCAGTTAATGCTTAAGTAAGTTTCTAAACACAAAACTTTCAGCGCAATGCTTGGCTACATAATTCTTTAATAAACAGAATCCATGAATACTATTACTTTTGCTATTATTACTGAACAATAGCTTACTTTCTTAAAATGACTTTTTAACCATAATCATTTTAGAGAATTTTGCCAATGCATAAAAAAAATTAAAAACCAACCACAATTCCATTACCATGAGATAATCACTTTTTGTTAATTACTTTTCAGTTTGTCATGTGTGTATTTACAGACATATATATTTATAGACATATATATTTATAATAAACTCAATTATACTGAAAATATAATTTTGAATGGTATTCCCTGGGTTTTATTCTGGGGTTTTCATAGTTTTTAGATTTCCATCTTGAGGTGATTTTTGTATACAGTGTAAAGAAGGGGTCCAGTTTCAATTTTTTGCATATGACTATCCAGTTATCCCAATGCCATGTATTAAATAGGGAATCCTTTCCCCATTGCTTGTGTCAGGTTTATTGAAGATCAGATAGTTGTAGGTGTGCAGTCTTATTTCTGGGTTCTCTATTCTGTTCCATTGGTCTATGTGTCTGTTCTTGTACCAGTATCATGCTGTTTTGGTTACCGTAGCCCTGTAGTGTAGTTTGAAGTCAGGTAGCATGATGCCTCCAGTTTTGTTCTTTTTGCTGAGAACTGCCTAGGCTATCTGGGCTTTTTTGGTTCCATATGAATTTTAAAATAGTTTTCTCTAGTTCAGTGAAGAAAGTCAACGGTAGTTTAATGAGAATAGCACTGAATCTACAAATTGCTTTGGGTAGTATGGCCATTTTAACAATACTGATTCTTCCTATCCATGAGGATGGAATGTTTTCCCACTTGTTTGTGTCATCTCTGGAGGTCATTACCCCTAGCAATCTAAGGCAGGAACGGAAAACGAAATACTGCATGTTCTCAAACATATTACTTCTTTGCTTAGCGTATTAAGTAACTGTTACTTAAGAAAGGATACTTTACAGAATCATTAAGTAGGAAACAACGTGGCATATGTGCTACTTTAAACTGT
Organism: Trachypithecus francoisi; assembly: GCF_009764315.1. Classification (NCBI taxonomy): domain Eukaryota; kingdom Metazoa; phylum Chordata; class Mammalia; order Primates; family Cercopithecidae; genus Trachypithecus; species Trachypithecus francoisi. Next base: position 88,999,214 of record NW_022681453.1, read on the forward strand.
TTCATTCTAGTACTCTCCAGTACTTAATATTGGAAGTATAAACAGGCTAAACAAGTTCAACTTATAGCTGACAACAAACTGTATTTTAAAGGTTTTCAGTATGATAAACTTGGAAGTAACATAAAAGATATAAAAATATGTGGCTCAATTTTTGAGTGGAGAAAATAATTAATTTGAGGGAGTAAGCATCCTCCCCACACTCCCTGTGGATGGAGACAAAGGTAAAGGATGGAAGGGTGGCAGGGATTAGTTAGAAGAGTCTTCATGTGGCTTCACTTTATGTCCTCAGTCTTGATTCCATGGCCCAAAACTTAAAGCATATTCTTGACAACACTCTTGACTTCTTCACTCCTTGGTCTTTCTGTCACATTCAGAAAGCTGCAAATTCCTAACATTAGGTTAATCTAACCAGTCTGCCTTCTTTGTTCCTATACTCTACTCTATGTGGGCTTCTTGGGAAAATAAGACAACTCTATGATGCTATCATATAACGATAGTGCCTGGAAATCTCCTATTCACCACTTACTTCAGACTCCTTACCCGGCCACTTTACCTCATGTGACTTTACTTATGACTCCAAAGAGAAAATACAGGCCAGCAGGCTTCTCTTCCCTTTGATCTCAGCCCCCTCCAAAAACAAACAAACATAAGCAACTTATTATTCCAGTCATTATTTTCTTCTTTCCTGTATCCACAGGAGACTTAACTATCTCTTCTCTAGTCTAAGACTGATAACTTCACCTGGCTCTTATCTCCACTCACTCCCCAATCTTTCAGAAGCCATGTGCCATCCATTATCCCCTCTCTCCTATCTTCCACTTCTGTCTCTACTGGCTCTTTCCTCCGAGACAATATGCTCAAAAATTGTCATTAGAAATAGCAATGTTCACCACAAAAACGTCTCCACACTTTCCCTTTCCATCCAGCTACCAAACTTTTGGTTGTTCCTTCCACAAAGAATCCTTGACAATATATGTAACAACTTTTCCCTCATCTTAAATCTCTCTCTTCCCTCTCTTGCCAATCGCCTTCCATTTCTCATCCCTCTTTGATCCTCACCACTCCATAGGGACCACTCTCTGTATCATCTCCACCTCCTTTCTTAACCAAATCTAAAACACTAAGATATTAATAGAATGTTTTCTGGATTGGAAAAAAAAATGTTTCAAATTCATGAAGCCTCTCAGTCTATCAACTAAGCTAAGTCAGCTTTACTAATCTTCAAAATTCTTAAAATTGAATCCTTTTCTGTAATTATAAAAATAATGAAGACTAGCAGTGTTAAAAGGACCAAGTAGGGCCTATAATATATGTAATCATTCTACACTTAATAGCAGAGTACAGAGAAATTACAAAGAAAATCCAGTTACCACATTAAAAAATTAATTTTGTATCTTAAAGTGGCCAAGGTCTAAGATTTATTATTGTTTTCTTAATATAAAAATACGAAAGCTACACTACTGGGAAATCAATAAAAGCCCAAAGCCTGACATGTAAACATCTTAAATATGTTATTTCTGTTGCATAGGATATTATTCAAACCTGTGAGTCTGCTAACAGTATTAAACAGAGCCAAGAGAAAAAAAAGAACTCAGAAATCTTCACTGAAAGTACTTCTAGCATTCAAAAACATAACCTGTGATTATCTCCTTTCCTTTAAAATTTTCACATTTACTTACTTGAAGGGTCCTATATATAAATATAATCTGCTTCCCATCCAAAAGTCATCTCTCTCCTTCCCTTTACAGTTCAACTTCCTTGAAAACAGTAGTCTCCACTCACCTAAACACTCTCATTCACCCAAAACCTCCATCACTCTACTAAAGGTGCTCTCAGAAGTCATTAGTCATCTTTGTCAGCTCTCGTCCCCTTTACAAACACTGCAAAGTTTGACTGTCTCCTTAAAACACTCTCTTTTTAGATTTTCCTCTGCTTTCCTAACCCATATTCTGAATTATTTCCTTCCCTGACATAAGTATTCTTTTATTCAAACCTTCAACACATATGTATTGAGCACCTACTACAGGCTACCCACTGTGTGAGGCACTGGGGATGTAGTACAGAAAAAAACGTCAATGCTCTTATGGAGCTTACATGCCAGATGGCTATTCCAAGGTTTTAGTTCAAGTCCTATCATCTAAATCCTGTTGAACAGAGGTGAGAGGACCTATGAGGTGCAGTTTATTCATATTTGTTTAGAATGTAAACCACTGTGAGCACAGAATAAACCTTGACAGCCCAGCTTGTCCATGTATATATCCTAATCAGGTATAAGCCTCTGACCAATTATTTAAAACTCTAAAGTGAACAGCTAACTAGTCATAAGCACGAGCAAACTGTGGAACAGTGAGCAAGCAGTGGCAAGCTGCATGTATTGAATTGTGGCTTCATGGCTTAATTTGTGCCACCACACTTCTGGGGGTTTCTTAATGCCCAGGTAATGAGACATCAGGACCAAAGCTTTGAACGTATTTTGCTACTATTATTAGGACGCTGGTTACAAAGTACTACCATAACAAAACTCCTTACTTAGTTCTTGAATATTCTGTATGACATTTGGTAGAAATGAAAAGAGAATAACTTTGTTACAGATTCACTTGTACAGTAGATACGCATGGAGCTCAATGACCACAGTATGTCTTGTGCAACTTATTTTTAAATACCAACCTCAAACCATCAAAACTTTCCAAGTATTTCAATAGTATGATAGCACATTCAGAAAAGAACTTGACAACTTAAAGTCTTGAGAGAACACAATTTGATACAATTTGATAATTGTGAAGTTATCTAGATTTGTGTCAGAATCAGACATGCTTGTTACAAGCATTTTAACAAGTTACAAATTTATATGCCAAGGGGAAAAACACCCATTCACCAGCTTTAAAAAAAATTGTAAAACTTTGCACTAGGACCAGATCCACAAAAACAGCTTTGGGAGATTCCCTTATGAATAATGTAATCTTCCCTAGAATTTGTGTTTTAATCATGATCTTGGGCCAAGTAAAGATGGTGCTAAATCTAGTCCTCTTGGCTTGACAAGCCAAACTTAACAGTTACAGTATTTCATCACTGTATGCAATAGGCAAAAGAGATAGAGATCACAGAAATGTTATTTTATAAGCTACTAAAATTAACTACAAATGGAACAGGTGTTCTAAATCTTAGATTTATTTTTGATCTACAATCCATGTAGATCAAATTACACCGACGGTACCAATGGTGCTCCTTTCTCTGCTAAGAAAAAAACTCAGTTGTTGCCTACGTAAAAAATAAAAAGATACACACAAAAAAATTTCTCATAACTACATGTATAATGTTGCAATGCATTTGCTGTAAGATTCTGACTAGAAAATTGGAGAGTAATTTCTCTAATGAGCAGTCAACTTCAGCAAGTACTCTAAATCCTTTCTTCTTCCATGCTTTCTCAAAATAAAAATCCTCAACACTGTTCCCTTCTATCTATATATATGGGGTGACTGTTCAGTATTTTTAAGGCACTAAGAAATGCATCCTTGTTTATTTACCCCCACTAACTATTTGGAAACTAAAAACAGAGTGTATCTTTTGCCTAAGACAGAGAGTGGTATGAAAACAGCAAGAAGTCAGAGAGAGATATTACCTATGTCTATTACAAATTTCCACTTTATTCAAAGTATAACGATAAAAGAAGTGTCACCAACCAACATTCTTTGTCTTGAAACTATCATTTCAGAAACATAGTTGTTATAAAGAAACAACTATAGCAAATGAAGTGACAACACTTTGCAACATATGGACAATTCTCAAGGGTACTATGCCAATGGGGATCATAGTTTGACAAAGAAATACATATTGGGGTTTTTTTTTTTTTTAAGCTGGACTGAAACCATCAGAGAAGATTTTTTTTCATAAGAGGATTTCACTGAATTTTATGCTGATGGTTATTAATCTAAATGGAATTCACAAAATAAAGGATTTCTGGTATTCAAATTGCGCACATATATGAGACGAATAAATCTTTTGCATCACAAAGTGATGCACAGAGGCTTCAAAACAAAGGTTAGAAACTGTTTAAAGGAAAAATAACACATGTACATTATTATTATTATTATTAAAGACAGAGTCTCGCTCTGTCACCCAGGCTGGTGTGCAGTGGAGTGATCATAGCTCACTGCAGCCTCGATTTTCCCTGTTAAAGCAACTCTTCTGCCTCAACCTCCCACGTAGCTGGGCCTACAGGTGTGTGCCACCAAGCCTGGCTAATTTTTTTATTTTTAGTAGAGACGAGGCCTCACTATGTTGCCCAGGATGGTCTCGAACTTCTACGCTCAAGCAATCCTCCCACCTTGGCCTCCCCAAGTGACAGGATTATAGGCATGAGCCACTACGCCCAATTCATAACTATGCTTTCTCATAGAGCTGTTTTAAGATCAAAATGAAATGTTTATATAAGCTATATATATAAAGAGTAATGCTCTATGTAAATGTATAGTATTTTCTTATATAGGCTGAGCATCCCAAATCCAAGAATCCCAACTCCAAAATGCTCTAAAATCTGAAACTCTTGAGCACCAACATGATACTCACAGGAATGTTCACTTAGGCATTACGGATTTCAGATTTTTGATTAGGGATGCTCAACCGGTTAAGTATAATACAAGCATTCCAAAGAGATATTCAGCCTGTATCTCCTTGCTAAAATTATTAAATACCACCATAACAACTAGTTTAATGTAACAACTACTTTAAAAAAGAAGCAAACACTACAAGATTCCCACCCAACTATCAAATGCAATGTCAGCGAAAGGATAAGAAAAAACTCCTTTAAGCATCAAGAAAACAGATGAAGACTTGCAACAAATGATGTAATTAGACATTATTTTCTTAACTCAGGTTAAAAAGTTAGGCAGACCCTTGAAACAAATAGACAGTAAATTTCAGAAAATAGGTTTAAGTGGCTCTTATGTTCTTTATTTCTATAAAAAAGAATTTGATTTTATGAGCTTAATGGAAGGTACTTACTTGCTTTCCATCTGTAATTCTCAGTATCTAACTCATTTTAAGCCCTGCCCCTTTTCGAACTGTTTAATCCTATTCTTTTCTGCTAGAGCCTGTAATTTCCAAAACACCAGCATTTAGATATCTTCAGAAGTTATTTTCACACAGTATTCCTAGAGATAAAATGATGAAAAAATTAAAGTGTCCAAGGAAGGCACCACAATGCACATTCCTGGTCTTAAAACTGTTTCAAATTTTTTTCTAAAACCTTACACAGCAGCTTGAATATAACCACTATTCAGTGAATGTTTGCTGAACTGAGAATGTTTTTGGTAAACTCTATTTTGCTTTTTGACACATGAGAAAAGGCACTGTCTTTATACCAAAAAGAATCCACATTTCAGCACTATGCAGCAGAAATGCTTTGTCAAGCATATTTTCTCAATTCTGTCCAGAAGACTCCTACTGAAAAGTTGGCTGCATACTGCAGTATATTTAACTGGGTGCTCTGAATTGCTCATTATACTTACATAGGGAATGCACTTATCCCCTCTCTGCAGTGAGTACACAGAGATAAAAATGAATTAATTGAAATACATTTATTTAGCATGCAAAAAGCAATTGCTAACTCAAATAATGGATATTAAAACATCTACAGGAAACAAAATCCTAGAAGTGAATTATTACTTAAGAATTACCTTTGGCCGGGCGTGGTGGCTCAAGCCTGTAATCCCAGCACTTTGGGAGGCCGAGACGGGCGGATCACGAGGTCAGGAGATCGAGACCATCCTGGCTCTACTAAAAAATAAAAAAAAAACTAGCCGGGCGAGGTGGCGGACGCCTGTAGTCCCAGCTACTTGGGAGGCTGAGGCAGGAGAATGGCGTGAACCCGGGAGGCGGAGCTTGCAGTGAGCTGAGATCCGGCCACTGCACTCCAGCCCTGGCGACAGAGTGAGACTCCGTCTCAAAAAAAAAAAAAAAAAAGAATTACCTTTAGGCTGGGCGTGGTGGCTCACACCTGTAGTCCCAACACTGTGGGGTGCAAGGAGGGTGGATCACCTGAGGTCAGGGGTTCGAGACCAGCCTGTCCAACATGGTGAAACCCCATCTCTACTAAAAATACAAAAATTAGCTGGGCATGGTGGCACATGCCTGTAATCCTAGCTACTTGAGAGACTGAGGCAGGAGAATCGTTTGGACCCAGGAGGCAGAGGTTGCAGTGAACCAAGATCATGCCACTGCACTCCAGCCTGGGTGACAGAATGAGACGCCGTTTCAAAAAAAAAAAAATTACCTTTAAAAATTATAAAATTTACATTATAATTAAAGACTTCAATGTAAACAGTATGTCTTTTTCATTTCTTTGCCTGCCCTCTAATTATAGTTTATAAAATCAAGTAACTGTCACATCATAACCCCAATTCAACAAATGAAGTTCATTTTCTTATTTCTTCTAAAGTAGTATCTAGCCTTCCCAGTTCCACAAGTAGACAATGTTCTTCTTAAACAAAGTTACTTTTTCTTTTGTATTTAACATATTTCTTTATTGATTATATCATACCTGAAATTTCAGACACTTAGTTCTTAAATGACATTTAAATCTTTTCTCATATTTTAATGATTATTAAACAGGGAGCACTGATAGTACTATTTACAGAGTACAGAAAACTTTGAAAAATAACTTCTTATTCTCAAACAATTCCTACTCACATCTCAGATTAACAACAATAGAAGATTCTTGTGGAATTGATATTTTTACAATTTTAAGAAAAGTTTAGCAATAATTTAAGAAGACTTTAGCAATAAAAAACACTAAAAGCTGAATATTAAGTAACATTTTTTAATTAAACAAACTCCCAATTTCAACAGTTATATAATTAAAGTCAATACCAAAACAATTTTTAAGTTATGACTTTAGATCTTTAGACATTATTTCAGGAAGAAAGTCTTGGAAAATGAGAACATATGTTCAAATCCAGTGCTATTTTTCTTCAATACCAAGAAAGGTAATTACCAATCTTTTCACTGTAACAATTCAACACGTTTGATTTTACAAATCCAGATTCTCACAACTTATATTATTTTTTTAAAATTAAATTCAAATCACTTCAAACTAACTATTTTTACAAGAATTTTAGCACACCCTTTGAGCTTACATGGCTGAATCCCAGAGAGCTTGAAAGACGAGGCATTTTCTGATTACTCTGGCTTTCCACAAAGAATAAGCATTATATCAACAGACAATTCCACAGCTCACAAAAACACTGGAGTCAGGAAATTTGTATGAAATGACAGCTTAGTATGTTACTGCACATAATTATATGAAAGTCTTTATTCATTCATGCGTACATTCACTCAACAAACATTTACTGAGCCGCCTGCCTTTTATCAGCCACCGCCCTTGAGAAGTTCATTATCTAAAGAGCAATGGTAAGTCATGTAATTACACATATTTTAGTATAACATGTAAGGTGATACAATGTGACATATACAAATTCCTCTGACCTACTCATTCTGATATACATATAATCTAGAACCCTGATAACTAAAGTGTGGTCCATAAACCACCATAATCAGCAATACCCAGCAGCTAGTCAGAAACAGAATCTCAAGTTCCACCTCAAAATCTATTGAATCACAACTACAATTACCTGGGTAGCATTTTAACAAGCTCCCCAGATAATTCCAATGCACATTTAAATTTTGAGAAGCACTGAACTAGAACATAACTGAAAATCAGCAAAAACAATGTCATAGAGTCCACATACTTTTAAGATCTTCAAGGTCCATCCTGAGCCTTTTTAAGAATGTATACACAATTTTAACAAGTTCAATGACTTAGTTTCACAGACTAGGAACAAATTAAGAGATACTACCGACAAAAAAAAAGAAAATAGGAAAAACTTACAAAAAGCAATCTCGAAAAGGGACTGCTGTGTCATTTAGCATAGCAACAATTTGTCTAGATAGGCCCCCAAAGTCTCACCATATTACAATAACACAACTGTAATCCAAGTTCTCAAACATGCCTCCTGTATCTAGACCATAAATTCCTTGAGGACAGACATGTAGTTTTATCCTGAAATTACATTTGTAAACTGAATGACTCAAGTCACTAAGATGAGTTTGAGCTAGGCAGTAAGATATACGATATATTTTAGAAAAAACTCCATCTGACGGAGTTAAAAACATTTGCTCCAAAAAGAAAGAAAGAGAGCGAGGGACGGAGGGGGAGGAAAGAGAAAGAGAGTGTAACACACCCAGACGGATGGGGCACACCTGTAGACCCCAGCTACTCATGAGTATGAGGCCAGTTTGGGCGCATGGCGAGACCTCATTTCTTAAAAACAAAATAAAAAAAGACTAAAGCATCCCCATTCTATAACCCATTCACCAAGCACTCTAAGAACGCAGGCTTTACTGAACCTATGGCTCCCAATCCCAACGTCTTCCTGACTCTATTCAAACCCTCTTCTGGGGTGACGATGAGAGTGCCAGGAGAAAAAGGAGAAAGATTAGAAGAGGATGGAGGGAAAACAGAAATCACTGACCATGTCAGTGTTCCTCCATTCATGAAAAAAAACCCAGCAAAAATACAAAGACACACCAAAGATACAGCAATCCTACAAGAGAACAAATGCTATCTCTAGTAAACATTCACTCCATGTCCTCTGCTTCTGCGAACCAGGAACATGCTCACAATCCCTCAAAATCTAAGAACTCCCCAGAGACACCTTAACTGTGGAAACATTTCCCCTCATGGCACTCAATGAGCTGGTTAAGGCCAGTTTATGATACAATTCACCGTTCCAAAACAGCAAACTTCAGGTTATAATCAACTAGGTCACTTTCTGAGAAGTATTGTAATGTCTGTCACTGATTCTTAAAAGGTTCTTTTAATTACTTAAAAACTTTTTTACTATTTTTCCAGACCTATTTTTTTTTCTCCTGCCATTCTTGCAGGATACCAGAAGCAAAAAGACGTATTTTTCTGCAACTTCTCTCCAACCAGGTAGTTCTCATTCTTACTCTCAAAACAAATTAGTTGCCTTGTCTATGCCCTTGCTTATGCTCTTACTCCATTCAGAGGCCTTTCCCATCTCTTAATCTGATTCTGCACCAATATGTTAGCCCCAAGCCATGTGTGGATATTTAATATCTGAAATGTGGCTAGACCAAACTGAAATATAAGGTAGATGTAAGATGCACATTGGATTTTGAAGACTTTGCACAAAAAAGATGTAAAATTATATAATTTTTAAACTAATTACATGTTGAAATACGTTAAATAGATGATTAAAACTGATTTCACCTGTTTCTTTTCAGGTTTTTTTTTCTTTTTTTTGAGACGGAGTCTCACACTGTCCCCGGGCAGTGTGGGGGACAGTGGCTCGATCTCCGCTCACTGTAACCTCCGCCTCCCACGTTCTACCGATTCTCCTGCCTCAGCCTTCTGAGTAGCTGGGATTACAGGCACGCGCCACCACGCCCCGCTCACTTTTGTATTTTTAGTACAGACGTAGTTTCACCATGTTGGTCAGGCTGGTCTTGAATTCCTGACCTCAAGTGATCCGCCCGCCTCGGCCTCCCAAAGTGCTGGGATTACAGGCGTGAGCCACCGCGCCCGGCTTCTTTTTAGTTTTTAATGCTGCTACTGGAGAATTTTAAATGACAACATGTGGCTTCTATCAGACAGCTCTGGGGTTTAAATCCTACTCATTCTTCAAAGCCTAATTGAAATGCTGCTGCTTTCATGAAGTTTTCCACCAGTGACTCCAACTGCCCCAGCCCCCACTGCCAACCTCTCGTAATACTTTTAATCACACTCACAAAGAATGAGATTAATTTTACCTTGTTATACCTCCCCAACTCCAACATAAGCAAGTTGAAGAAAAAAAACTACATCTAGATCACCACGAAGTGTTCCTCTGACACCTTGGAGAGCCCAGCACTAAGGAATGTTTGATGTCTGCTAATGGAGAGCTGAATTTCTTAATTACTAATTATCTATCCCTTTCAACGATTTCCATTTTTTTCCTCTGGGATTAAAGTCGAGGTCTATGAATGTCCTATATTATTTTTAAAGTGCCCATGAGCTGTACACATACAATATAACAAGTAAACCCAAAACTAATACATGTGGTCAATACACTTAGATCAACTGTAAAAGTTAGACAAGCCTCTAAAGGTCCCTTTTTCAAAAGTGATGTTGTAGAACAACGTATTGTGAGATCAACTATTTCAAAAGTAGAAGCCTTTCCCAAAGATTAATACTGGGTAAGCAATTTACCAAAAAATTATTGGCGGTCCTCCCCCACAATCCCGAGTATAAATCAGGTAAGCATGCAAAACCTTGGGTGCAGCAAGAGCAAAGTCGCACACTGCATCCAAAGCTCAGAAATCGAGCTGTGAGAAACATGGTAGTAGGGGAAGAGACGACTTGCGTGAAGGAGACGCATGATGAAAACTGTTGGAATGCAAAACGAGATAACAGCCAGAATTTAAAAAAAGTATACCAACTACGTGGAGGGGATCCTCCCGGGGTCAACCTCTGAACCCTCAAGAAAAGTTCGCAGTGGTCATTTCAAAACATCTTTTCTTCATATTGCATTTTAGTGCCTCAGATCTGCATCCAACAAACTTCCGTCTTCAGCCTACTCCAACTCCCACAGCCAGGGACTCCGGCCAAACCCAGCCCTGAAGCCACCCTCTCCAGGACACTTTGGAGACTGACGGACGACATGGGAGGACCGTTCTGAGGCCCAGCACCTGGATGACACCCCACTCCTTGGGAGTCCCGCCCCAGTCCCTTGGGCAGAACCAGGCAGGCAGGGGGCACCCGGCAGGCAGAGGGGGCGGGGCAGGGCACCGGACTTCGCCTAGGACCGGCCTCTTCGTTCTATGCCGACGCCAGACGTCTCCTCGGGGACGGGCAGGATGTTGAGAAGGAAGAATAAAGGGGCACTGAGAATTAGCCCTGGCTTTCACTCACCAGCCGTCGCCGCTCGACGTTGGCAGCGGCAGGACCTCTTCTCCTTCCGCCATTGCTGTTGACGTCCACGTCACTTTGCCGAAAAGTGGATCCCGCGCTGAGACCAACGCCGAGACCCAATGTCGTAAAAGGTCTTCGGAAGTCCAGCACTGAGCTTCCCCAGACTGGAAGAAACAGGGAGGTGGCAAGGGATTGCAGGAACGCAGCGTCACGGCGTCCCGAGGCCGAAAGGCAGCGTCTTGGGGGAGGAGACTTGGTGGAGGCAGCTGCCCCTCCGAAGACTACATGTCCCAGGATGCCACGGTGCCGCGGACTGGGCGGGGTGGGCGGAGCTCGATGGGAGCCGTCCCAGTTGGAGGCCTTGTGTGATAACAGCGTCTGTTTTTGGCGTCCAGTTAGCGTCTTCATTCCAGCTTGGCGTCGAAATTAACAAAGTTAGAATTTAGAGTCCTAACTATTTGAGAAAGCCAGGGAAATGGGAATTGACACAGGGAAGGCGGACGTAGGAGAAGAGCCACAGTTCAGTAATTTCCTGCTGTAGCAATTTAATTTGAAGAAAGAAATGGGACGTAAGGAAAGGGGCAGACCACCCCTATTTGTGAGGCCCCGTCAAAAGTATAAGTGAAGGCCCACATACCTTTTGTCTGAATATTTAAAAGTTGTAAATCAAGCTAAATACTAAAGGAGATACGTTCTGGCCTCCTAACTTAAATATATCTTCCTAACAGTCTGAAAGATCAAGTCCGAATTTAGAATTCTAGGACTGGAATTCCAGGCAAGGAGAGCTGCCGAAATCCTCTTCCCATTTCACTTCCCCTTCACACCACATGGGCGGACACTTGGCCACCACCGGGGCCTTGGAATGAGCACACAGTCGGGAGGATGGACCTAAAGAAATGCTTTTGCAAGTCCTGAAAACAACAGTGATGAAGTAGTACTGCATGTAACAATATGGATACATCTGAAAAATACGCTGTTAAATGAGCAAAACAGATGGCAGACGCATAGGTAAAGTATGGTATCATTTATATTTGGTGTTTGAAAGACAGTATATTAAAAATAGATCCATATGAGCTTAAAATGCAGGGGAATGATACATAGAAATCTCGGAATGGCAGTTACATTCAGGGAAAGGGAGGAGTTTGCATTAATTTTTTAATATTTTATTAAGGGCCCAAGGTGGCCACATAGGTGGCCAGTATTCTTTATAGAGTCTATACTTAGGTATGTAAAGTGTTTCATAATTTTAAAACCTATTTTTTATTAAGATAAATACAAAACATAGTATAGCTATCTCATTTACAACCAAAAACATGTTCACTCTCTTCCCTAAAAGGAAATAATACATATCTGCATGGTACTGCACCCACTTCCAAGACCCGGATCTCTGTAATGTTCAGTCCTCTGTTAGGGAACATTTCTTTTAACATAGAATGAGACTTTAGATGCCCTCTATCAAAAAGAATAAAATACGTGAATCTAGGTCACATTACCATTCTAATATTCAGGACCTCCCCTGGGTCCCTTCAATTGTTGCCGGTAGGTTTTCAGAAACTTTTCAAAAAATGATTTTAAAACCTATTCAGTCATTGACATGAGAAGCGGTTGTTCACTGGTTAGGAAGATCCTAGTACTCAATTATGATTCATTTTGAGTATAATTAAATCAGCAACTGCTTTATAGTCTCTAGTAGAATATTTTCCCATTAAAAATATGTCACTTGACATTTTTAAACAGTTCTTTATTCTGTCAAAGTAACGTGGAAAGTTCTGACTTCTATGTTCTTTAATGGAGCCAGAGCCAGCTTCATGGGCATGTAGTCTATGCAATAGCATGAGACCACATGCTTAGAAGAACTCTGTGCTTAATTTCACGCTCAAGTGTTGCCATCTTGAAAGTCTTAATAATTTGGGAACAAGGAGACACTGGTTTTAATTTTGCACTAGTCCTCACAAATTAGGGAGCCGGGTCTAGATAGGGTCAATATCTTAGTGATGTATAACCCATTGGGGACAAGATTTCAACCAAAATTGTCTAGCGATAGTATCTTCTGGGGATTTGTGTCATTGGTTTTTTTTTTTTTTTTTTGAGACAGAATCTCAGTCTGTCACCCAGGCTGGAGTACAGTGGCATGATCTCAGCTCACTGCAACCTCTGCTTCCTAAGTTCAAGCAATTCTCTCGTCTCAGCCTCCCGAGTAGCCAGGATCACAGGCGTGTGCCACCATGCCCGGCTAATTTTTGTATTTTTAGTAGAGTTGGGGTTTTGCCATGTTGGCCAGGCTGATCTCGAACTCCTGACCTCAGGTGATCCAGCCACCTTGGCCTTCCAAAGTGCTGGGATTACAGGTGTGAGCCACCATGCCCTGCCCATTTGCTCTTTATTCATCAACCTGTTGTAAGTTCTACTCAGTATTTGCTCCAAGGTCATGATATTCAAGATTTGCTCCAAGGTCATGACATCCTTTTTCCTCTAGTGATAATTCTAGAAATTATCTAGAAATATTCTAGAAATCTAGCTGAGAGGCCAAATAGTACTTGAAACTTGGAAGGCCTTTGACTCCTTTTTCTTTATTATTGTTTTATTTTTATTTTTCTGAGACAGGTTTCACTCCCTCAAGTAGAATTTGTTAAATTTTCAGAATAGACCTCTGCTTAAAACAAAACAAAAACACCTTTCAAGAACTAGAGAAGATTTCATTATGAAATCTTGGGGTGTATCCCCTACCTGTATTTGTGCATCTAATTGTAGTTCCCACATCCAAATGGGAAGGTGTATTATTTCATATTATCCTTGGATAAAATCAAATCAAAATGTATTTCTTATAATGAGAAAATTAAAATGTCTTGGTTTTAAATGAAATTGTAGAGAACATAAAAAGATTTTGCATCTATTATTTGGTGTTCTGAGCCATATAATTATGTCATTTATACTGTATTACATGTACTTAATTTGTACCATGCCTATGACACATAGTAGAATCTCCATAAATATTTGTAAAATGAACTAGGGAATTTTCTGAAGTACTTTTGTAATGGATTAAGCTATTCACCTATATAGAAATGGCTGGTTGGGTTCAGGGACAGGTAAGGATTATCAACTCATCTGCATGGTCATAGTTGTTATGTGAGTAGAATTTAATTCAGTTTTCATTGTAATATTATTTTAGCATTTGTTAAAAAGAGATGGAGAAATGATCATAGCTCTTGATCATTTATTCCATATTCGTGCAGCCTTTTCTTGACTTTTGTGCATTCTTAGGTAAAGACAAAGACCTAATGAGATGTTTTAATCTACTGCTACACAACAAATTACCCCAAAACTCACTGTCTTAAAGCAATAAATACATAACTCACAATTTCTGTGCATCAGGAATCTAGAAGCAGCTTAGCTTGATGTTCTGGCTTAGAGTCTCTTGAGGTTGGAGGCAAGATGTTGGCCAGGGTTGCAGTCATGCAGTCATCTAAAGGTTTCAGTGGGGCTGGAGGATCCAGTTCCATGGTGGCTCACTCACATGCCTGATGAGTTGGTGTTGACTGTTAGCCTCAGATCCTCCCCAAATGAGCCTCTCCATGGGCTGCTGGAACATCCTCTTGACGTAGTGGCTGGCTTCCCACAGAGTAAGAGTTCAACAGAGACCATGATTGAAGCGACAACATTTTTTTATTACCTACCCTCAGAAGTTGTAATTTCTGCAGTATCTTATTGGTCAGCTTTATTCAATGTGGGAAAGAACCACAACAAAGGCTTGAATACCCAAAGGCAAGAATCACTGAGGGCCATCTCAGAGGTTGGCTGCCACATGAAGTGATATTAAATCCTACGCATTCTTCACTGTTCAGTGAAACTTGCCCCTGAGATTCCTGCTCATATCATCTCAACCCTTCTTACATTCTGTCGCCTCTCACCTAGTTTAGGACCATCAACAGGCACTCTCATCTGGGCACTGAATCATACAGCATCTTGTATTCTTTAACTCTGAGAATGGCAACTGTTTTTAAGTTCCTCTGTAGCCTCCACTGCACCAAATGCAAGGCTGAACACATAGATAATGCCTAAGAGTTCTTGTTAAATAACAAAATATTGATTTTTGTTTCTGCAGCTATTGTGTGAGAGTTTCAGAATTCTAAACTTTCCCAAGAATTCCCTTTTTACCTTACAAGGACAAATGTTTTCACAATTATCAAAATTAGTTCAGTTATTTGTCGTTTTAAAATCCCATCAGGACCTGCATTCCCAGACTCTTTAAACTACTGAAGCTTAACATTTAATTGAATGATGAACAAAACCAAGTTAATTCCCATTCACAGATGACGAGTGAACAACTGGCAGCAATTTCAACATCTGCTTTTAATTCCTTTTAAAATGTTGAGCAAACTGATAAAAAAAAAAAAAAGAAAAAGAGCTGGAAACTCTGTTTCTCCATTATCCTTCTAGTAGCTGTCTTCGCTAATTGAAGTTGACTCTAAATAGGTTTTGTAGTTGGACCCAAAATAAACATTTGGATAGGGATTGACCCATTCTTAGGTTTGAGATGTTTGTGCTTTAATGTGGGAGTCTGTTTAACCCTTTGCTCATTCCAATTTTGTTCCCACATGTTACAGGCAAAAGGCTTTTATTGGGGTTGAGTACTTCCTGGTTGGAAATAGGATAGTAAACAACATGTTAGCTGGAACTAGCCTTAGTTTTTAAAACTGAACTTCCTGCTTTTTCATGAACTACAGGCTCTAAGGACACACACACACACACACACACACAGGCACAGTCTGAAAACAGAATCCTTCAGACAATGGCAGTGCTATTCTTGATGTATAATTTATCTCTATTTGTCTTATACACTTATATTCACCCTTCCTTTTTGGTATATATATGTGTTACCAAATAAAATCATTAGCAAGGAATCATCTAAGGTAACTGGATGGAATTATATGATATATGCTTTTGACAAAGTGTGTTAAAAATATAGGTATATGTTACAGTTTATCTGAATATGTTATTTACAAGCTGATTTCTCTAATACCCAAGCTAAATTATACAGCTTGTCATTGTCATTTTCACATCTCAAATTCACGTAAGAAAAATACAAAAGTAAACAAAAAGAATTTTAGGATATCATGAACGTAAAAAATGACTACAGATACAAAAGCATCCAGAAGTTTAAAGAATTTATTCTCTATAATTTTGCTCACACTTTTTTTTGGTACAATAATAAATTCTCTGTTGTTAATTCTCACCTATAATCTGGTAACTCCTGTATCTCCATTTCCAACCCATTATTACTATAACAATAATGTTGCCATAAAAAACATTATTATTTTAAAAATTATTAATATTTTGAAAACATTCTGTGATAATCTGTCAGCAGAGAGAAAGCCCATTTGTCTTCAGCCTATTTGTCTACCTTCAATTTAGATAGATATTCAAAAGAAAAATTTTTTTTTTTGGCACTCTGCATATATAAATCCAGTCATCTACTAGGAGCTTACACTTGGACGACAGACATTCTGAACTCAACATTTGAAAACTAAACTCATTTTGTCTATGTACCTGCCAGTCGCTACCTGCCATTTCTTTTTGTTAATTTTTCTTTATTATTTACTTTTATTTTGTTAAATTTCAAAGACTATGTGCACATCTACCTGCCAATTCTATGGAGCTGAATTTTTTCATTAAATCTCCAGTCATCTAGCCAGAAACTTGGAACTTAGTCTGACTTCTTTGTCTCTCTTCCCATTGGTCAGCATGGCCTATGATTTTTTCCCTTTCTAAATATTTTTCAGGTTGGCTTCTTGTTCCCTTGTGCAGATTTTCTCTTGTTTTTGTCCTGGTTATATTTTAGATGAAGGGGTTTCTTAATTACTCTGTACTTCTTCTATGCTCTTCCCCATGCAGTCAGCACTTCCTCTACCCCAGGGGTTCAAACCGGCGATCCTCAGGCTGAATTTACTTAGCAGTTTTTATTTTGTTGTTGTTTTTAATAACTTCAGTGTCTTTATATACTTTTCATTCTGCTTCCCGCAAGACTTCCCATTGCTTCAAACCAGACCCCATTTGTTACTTGCTAGGTTCTCCAAGGTATTTGAATTTGTGCCCCTTGCTGCACATTTTCTAAAATGAAAATCTACCTAAATTGCTTCAATGACTCACCACTCCCTGAAAGAATATCCAAATTTCTTATAACTGATACAGTATTCTCATAATCTGTCTCATTAAGTGCTTTCCCATCTTTCTTTTTGGTTTTTGTTTTTTTGAGATGGAGTCTTGCTGTGTCACCCAGGCTGGAGTGCAGTGGTGTGATCTCAGCTCACTGCAAGCTCCACCTCCTGGGTTCAAGCCATTCTCCTGCTTCAGCCTCCCCCGTAGCTGAGATTATAGGCACGCACCACCACACCTAGTTAATTTTTTTTTTTTTTTTTAAGTAGAGACGGGGTTTCACCGTGTTGGCAGGTTGGTCTTGAACTCCTGACCTTGTGATCCACCCGCCTTAGCCTCCCAAAGTGCTAGGATTACAGGCGTGAGCCACCGCGCCCGGCCTCCATCTTTCTTTATAAAATATACTTCAGCCATTCTGTGTTCAAGGCTTCAAATATACCCTGCTGCTCCATGACTTTATGTCTTTTTTAAAACTATTTCCTCTGCTTTGTTAATTCTACTCAGTCCCTCAGCTGGTTGCTCCTAGCTACAAGCCTTGAGCATCATTTCCTCTGTAACCCTCTCTCCCAAACAGAATTATTCATTTCTGCCTTTTGCTGCTGCTGCCCCTTAAACATACGTCAATCATTGCCATTTGATTTACTTGAATTTGGATTTCATATTCTTTCATTGATAATTTATAGGATTGTTGGGAGGATTAAATGAGTTAGTAGAAGTGCTTAGAACAATGTCTGGCACATAGTAAATGCTCTATAATGGTTTGTACTTATATATGTGTGTATGTGTGTGTGTATATATATATATATGCGTGTGTGTGTGTATGTATATAATCCATTCAATCATTTATTCCTACAGCAAATTACAGTTGTGTATCAGGTATAATGCCAGGCATTGGAAATGGAAAGGTATAACCTGGTCCCAAAGATCTCATATCTAGTGGAGAAAACAAACATGTAAAAACATAATGAAAATAAAGTTGGAAACAGGGTTATAGCCCAGAAAATGGATTGGGTCTAAGGACACGAATCATGGTAAATTTTGGTTTTGATTATTTATGTAAGATGAGAGATTACCAGTCAGAGACAGAGAATGGTAATAGGCACTCTCATATGCCATTTATGGGCGGTCAATTGATACAACACTTTTGGGTGGAAATTTTGAAATACTTACAATTAAAATATACATACCTTTTGAAACATGCGTTTCCAAGAACTTATAGAAATATTTATGCAATCGAGTAAGAATATATACAAGGATACTCACTGATATTTTGTTTGGCTTGTACATGCAAAAAAATGGAGTCAGCCTAATTGTCCGTTATTGAATGGTTCGTCTGTATGATGAAATACCATGCTGATGCTAAAGTAGAATAAGGTAAAACTGTGGATGCTAACACAGAAATACGTTTATGATATATTAATTTATAAAAGCAAGTTACAGAACACTGTCTAGTATTATCACATTTTTTCTAAAAAATTGAGATGATATTTGAACATGCAAATAGAAATTAAATAATATATGTGGAATTGTTAACGGTGGCCAATTTTAGTGGGTAGGATTTAGGGGGAACTTTCGTTTATATGTCTATAAATTGTTAGAATATTTTTTTCCAATGAGCATGTATTACATTTGTAATATGAATAAAAGTTTGGTGAGGCTAGGCATGTGGCTCATGCCTATAATCCTAGCACTTTGGGAGGCCGAGGCAGGCAGATCACCTGAGGTGAGGAGTTTGAGACCAGCCTGGCTAACATATAGTGAAACTCCATCTCTACTTAAAAAAAAAAAAAAATACAAGAATTAGCAGGGCGTGGTGGTGCATGTCTGTAGTCCCAGCTACTTGGGAAGCTGAGGCAGGAGAATCGCTTGAACCTGGGAGGCGGAGGTTGCAGTGAGCTGAGATCACACCACCGCACTCCACCCTGGGTCACGGAGCAAGACTCTGTCTCTAAAAAAAACACAAAAAACAAAAAACAACAACAAAAAAGTTTGGGCTAGGCACAGTGGCTCACACCTGTAATCCCAGCACTTTGGGAGGCCGAGGTGGGCGGATCTTTTGAGTCCAGGAGTTCAAGACCAGTGTGGGTGACAGAGAGAAACCCTGTCTCTACTAAAACCTACAAAAATTAGCCAGACATAGTATCATGCACTTATTGTCCCAGCTACTTGGGAGGCTGAGGCAGAAGGATCGCTTGAGCCTGGGAGACAGAGGTTGCAGTGAGCCAAGATCCTGCCTCTGCATTCCAGCTTAGGCAATGGAGTGAAACCTTGTCTCAAAAAAAAAAAAAAAAAAAAAAAAGAAAAGAAAAGAAAAGAAAAAAGTGCTTGGAATTTTAGAAAAATCACTTAGAGATTTTCTTCAGGAGGTTAGTCAGTCACTGATACTAAAGGTAAGATAGTAATAGCAGGTCAAAGCAAGGCAGAAAAACATGTGACAGGCTTAACTGTGAGAGGGAGTGGTACATGGTATGTATATATATGAAAGCAAATGGACAAGGCCCTCCTGGACATTCTAGTCCCTTTCCACACCATGTTCTTCTTTCTCTTATACTGGTCTCCTCTGTGTTCCTTGAATAAGCCATACTGTTTCCCAACACGTGACCTTTGCTGTCTCTTCTGTCTTGAAAGATCACCCAGCCCTGCACACCCTTGGACTCCAACATATGTACACATAGCATCAAGTTACTTCCTACTCTTACTTCAGTGCTCAGCTTAGTTGTTTCTTCCTCAGAGAATGACAACAAAGCCTTTTGGAATATAGCCAGTCCCTTTATCATATGTGCCCTTTATCACATCTCATACATGACATGTGAGTTGAGTGGAGGAATCAACAAATTAAAAATGGGAAAGGAGAAGGAAAGCAGAGAGTAATGTAGACTTGAATAGTGTTCAGGTTTTAAAACATTTCTTCTTGATCTATATGGACATGTCTACCTGTTTCTCTTTTAAGTTTACTTGTGGTTCTTTGTACATGTTTCTTATGTGAGGCTATAAAGAATCCTAAAATCATGAATAGATTGTGAACTCCTTCATTCTCATCATAGCACCTCACATTGGACAAGTTTCAGCAATCATTTATTGAGCACTTGAGTATAGAACAAATTCTGTTTCAGGATTTAGGGGGAATGGTCTTATCTACCTCCCACCTTTCCTACATTTATTTCTTCATTCTCTTTCTCAGCAGAAGCTCAGTCCAGCACTGTGTTTTTCAATCCTTTTAGCCTCAGAATAATCCAAGGAGCTTAAAAACACACACACATAAAATGATGTGGGAACCTCACCCCCAGGAATTCTGATTCTGCTGGTCTAGGGTCAGACACAAGCACAGGTGAATTTTAAAAGTTTCTTAGGCAGTGCTAATGTGCAGGCAGCATTGAGGACCACTGGCCTAGACTAATCTTGAAATAGAAACTCGAACTGGAGAACTGCAGAGCATCTGACTTCTGGAAATCAAAACTTGAGTGGTTTCAATGATATTTTTATTACAATTGATCTCTAAGATGGTGTTACACCCACGGAAGGTGCTAAAAAGGCTATAACTGATGCATTGCCCCTGAATTACGGTTGATGACTTTGGACCAGAGCACTTGGTTGTAGGAAATAATGTGATTACTTGTACACCTGCTTCAGGGGCAGTCACTCATGGTGGAGGAAAGCAAACTAAATGCCTATGGGCACTTTTGCCAACTTTTAGGTTCTCTTCTCTGACACTCATGTGTCTCAAAAACTTGCAACAAATATTATTTTATGAGTTTAGTGCCTGGGTAACCTGAGACCCTGAAAGGTTTAGGCTTTATTTTCTGGCACAGTCCAGTAGGCAGGACTCCTGACTCCCAAACTCCAGAGATTATCTCCAGTTGAGGAAACCGTGAAACAAGTCGCCTGATTCCTAGTCTTAGCTCAGCCACTAGCCAGGTAGATGTGTGGCCCTGTTTAAGTTATCTCTGATATTGGGGCCTCAGTTTCCTCAGATGAGGTAAATTGAGCTAGATGGTCTATCCCGGCCCCCTTCAGCTTTAACAAGTGTCGCTAGGTGGCACTCATGTAACTCCAGTGAGGAGCCATTGGAGCAAGTTGGCTGCCAAGCTCCTTCTGTCCCTTAAACGACCCTGGGACCTGTCAGAGGCAACTTAGAAAAGAATGCACTTTTAGGAAGACTGTTTAGGAGTCTTTTTTATCAATAATAGCTTTTGAATATGCGGACACTTGTTGTATTTTACCAGTTGCTTTCAAGCATTATGTACTTCTGGTTTTATATTCCTATCCTTTTACCATCTCAAATTTTAAAATATTGTATAGAAAACGATTTCTGTGGCTTAGCTACATTTGTCACATTGTCCAGACATACTCGTTTGTGTGACGTAAACACATGAGGTATTCTCTTAGCAAGTACTGAACTCTGCCAGCCATAAGCCACTGCATCAGTAACTTTTAAGAGGAGAAAGATTCACTATCCCAACACTGGACTTCAAGCACATGGGATTCTGCCCTGGGATGTCTCCCCACTGGATGGAGTCAGTCAGATATGGTTCTTGTTTAAAGACTTGCTCCCCAAACCTGGTTTGTCTTGGTATCTGACATTGCTAGGGAGGTTTATTCTCACTCAGATTCATTTCAGAAATTCAGTCCTGCTCAATCTGGCTTCCAAATTCAACTCACAGGTAGGGGAATTGGGAGCCTCCATCTGCCTGGCCAATACAAACAACTTTTATCATTTATAATCCTCCTCTTGATTGCTTTTCTCTACTACAGTGTTTTTACTTTCCAACCTCATGTCAGTTCTACAAAGCTTAGCAGATACCCATTTGTGGCTTCCTTTCGCACTGTTGCTGTCACTCATTATTCCTTTTAACATCCCCCAGGTAAATAACTCTCTGGGCTCAGAAAAGATTTGGAGGAACAAACTAGGTGTGTAAGCACAGTGAGGTTACTGAAGTGTTCTGGAGTTCTGATTTTCCATTTGTAAAGTGAAGCATGTATGTTCTTACCATCTCTATCACCTGAATTATTATAAGGATAAAATGAGATAATTGATATGGTTTGGCTCTGTGTCCTCACCCAAATCTCATGTGCAGTTTTAATCCCCACATGTCAGGGGAAGGATCTGGTGGGAAGTGACAGGATCGTGGGGGTGGATTTCTCCCATGCTGTTCTCATGATAGTGAGTTCTCACGAGATCTGATGGTTTAAAAGTATAGCACTTCCCCCTTTGCTCTCTCTGTCTCTCCTGCTGCCATGTAAGATGTGCCTTGCTTCCCTTTTACCTTCTGCCATGATTGTAAGTTTCCTGAGGTTTCCCCAGCCATGTGGAACTGTGAGTCCAACCTCTCTCCTTTATAAATTACTCAGTCTCAGTGTGAAAATGGACTAATAGAGAAAACTGGCACCAGCAGAATGGGGGCACTGCTATAAAGATACCTAAAAATGTGGAAGTGACTTTGAAACTGGTTGGGCAGAGGTTGGAACACTTTAGAGGGCTCAGAAAATAGGAAGGTGAGGGAAAGTTTGGAACTTCCTAGAGGCTTGTTGGTTTTGACCAAAATGCTGATAGTGATATGGACAATGAAGTCCAGGCTGAGGTGGTCACCCATGGAGATGAGGAACTTATTGGGAACCAGAACAAAAGTCACTCTTGCTGCATTTTACCCCTTCCCTAGAGATCTGTGGAACTTTGAACTAGAGAGAGATGATTTAGGGTATCTGGTGGAAGAAACTTCAAAGTAGCAAAGCATTCAACAGGTGACCTGACTTTTTTTTTTTTTTTTTTTGAGACAGTCTTGCCCTGTTGCCCAGGCTGGAGTGCAATGGCATGATGTCGGCAACCTCCACCTCCCGGGTTCAAGTGATTCTCCTGCATCAGCCTTCTGAGTAGCTGGGATTACAGACACGCACTACCCTGCCAGGCCAATTTTTTGTATCTTTAGTAGAGACGGAGTTTCACCATGTTGGCCAGGCTGGTTTCAAACTCCTGACCTCGTGATCTTCCTGCCTCGGCCTTCCAAAGTGCTGGGATTACAGGCGTGAGCCACCACACCCTGTCCAACCTGTCTTTTTATAAAAATGTACACTCATATGCGTTCACAAAAAAAATGACCTGAAATTGGAACTGTATCCTGCAGAGCCATGGAGGCAGAGCTGCCAAGGCCTGGGGAGCCTACTTCTTGCATTAGCATGTCCTGGATGTGAGACTTGGAGTCAGAGGAGATTATTTTAGAGCTTTAAGATTTAATTTCCTTGTTGGGTTTTGGACTTGCATGGGGCCTGTATGCCCTTTGTTTTGGCCAATTTCTCCCGTTTGGAATGGGAGCATTTACCCAGTGCCTGTACCCTGATTGTATCTTGGAAATAGCTAACTTGTTTTTGATTTTACAGGCTCATAGGCAGAAGGGAACTTGCCTTGTCTTAAATGAGACTTTGGACTCGGATTTTTGAGTTAATGCTGGAGTGAGTTAAGACTTTGAAGTAATGTTGAGAAGGCATGATTGTGATTTGAAATGTGAGAAAGACATGAGATTTGGGAGGGGCTTGGGTGGAATGGTATGATTTGACTGTGCCCCCACCCAAATCTCATGTGGAATTTTTTTATTTTTTATTTTTTTAAAACGGAGTCTCGCTGTGTCTCCCAGGCTTGAGTGCAGGGGCGCGATTTCTGTTCACTGCAAGCTCCGCTGCCCAGGTTCATGCCATTCTCCTGCCTCAGCCTCCCCAGTAGCTGGGACTACAGGTGCCCACCACTACGCCTGGCTAATTTTTTGTATTTTTAGTAGAAACGGGGTTTCACCGTGTTAGCCAGGATGGTCTCCATCTCCTGACCTCGTGATCTGCCCACCTCGGCCTCCCAAAGTGCTCATGTGGAATTTTAATCTCCACGTGTCAGGGGAGGGACCTGGTCAGAGGTGATTGGACTATGGGGACAGATTTCCCCCATGCTGTTCTCATGATAGGGAGTTCTCACAAGATCTGATTGTTTACAAGTGTAGCACTTCCTCCTTAGCTCTGTCTCTCTCCTGCTGCCTTGTGAAGAAGGTTCCTTGCTTCCCCTTCACCTTCCACCATAACTGTACGTTTCCTGAGGCCTCCTCAGCCATGCCTCCGATACAGCCTGTGGAACTGTGAGTCAATTAAACCTTTCTCCTTTATAAATTGCCCAGTTTCAAGTAGTTCTTTATAGCAGTGTGAAAACAGACTAATACAATAATGTATGTGACAGAGCTAAAATTCTACAGGTGGGTTCTTTGGCAAGCAGATGGTAAGATGGAGTTAGGAGTACCAGAGGTGTATGGGGGGAATTTACACCTGTAAAAGAAGAGAAATAGGTAGGACTGAGCAGGGAGTTGTCAGAGTACAATGCTTTCTCTGCTAGTTCAGTAGGGAGCATCTCTGCAGAGGTGAACAGTTGTAGGAGTCCACAATGGGTGGGAATGGCTAGCTCCTTGTACCCACCTCCTTGTTCAGTTATTGATTGAGGACCACCCTAATAAGAGTACAACCTCAGCTCCAGTGCAGGTTTTAAGGAGCTAACAGCTGGAATCTGTCAGTTAACTAGACTTCTTAAAGCTAGGTAGCGAATCCTTTCTTGAAAAGGGGAGCCTGAGTGGCACATCTCGTGTTTTCCACAGCCAGCCACTAATATGACTCTGCTCAGGGCCACTGAAGACATTTATAAGTTATATCTCAAGATCATGAGTTCCCTTTTTCTGATTACAAACTTCTGCCCTTTGTTATTGTTCATTTTCCCTCTGAGCACTGAACATGCTCCTCCCTCCATCTGTGACCTTATCCATCTGTCCCCCTTTCTCTTGACAGCTTGTCACCTTCTTCTGATTTCTCTTGCCTTTCTGTCAAGGTTCAGTAGTTTGGACTCAAGGATCTAACAGTTTAATCTTTCCTTCGCTTGCTCCTCTTAATCTTTTGAAAGTTTATCGGCCGGGCACGGTGGCTCAAGCCTGTAATCCCAGCACTTGGGGAGGCCGAGATGGGTGGATCACAAGGTCAGGAGATCGAGACCATCCTGGCTAACACGGTGAAACCCCGTCTCTACTAAAAAATACAAAAAACTAGCCGGGCGAGGTGGCGGGCGCCTGTAGTCCCAGCTACTCGGGAGGCTGAGGCAGGAGAATGGCGTGAACCCGGGAGGCGGAGCTTGCAGTGAGCTGAGATCCAGCCACTGCACTCCAGCCCGGGCGACAGAGCGAGACTCCGTCTCAAAAAAAAAAAAAAAAAAGAAAGTTTATCTGCCTGTCAGAGTAATTTCTAAGTCTGAATTACCCCATAGCCTGCCTTCTTTCCTCTGAAATTTGCATGAGTGAGCTCTACTGGGGAAATTTATGTAAATCTTCTGAAGCATAAACTACACTTCTGTAACAGCCAGTTTCATCAAGTCTTTTACTGTTGCAATCTTTTTTATCCGGTTTTATTGTCTCCCTATTCTGCTTACGTGGCACTTAACTCATAGATTATTGACATTTATCCTGTGCTATCTGTGCCAAAAATATCTAAATACTTAAAACAACTGCTTCCACTCTTCTCCCTCCAACTTTTATATGGTAACTCTTGAGGGTTGGGCCGTAACTTAACTTGTTCAATCCCCAGCACAGTGGCATTAACTTATTTAGCACTGAAAAAAAAAAGAAATGTGTTGCATGTATATTGCAGGCTAGATACAGTGTCAGGTTCTTTATATATGTCATCTCACTAATCCTTTTTTTTTTTTTTTTTTTTTGAGATGGAGTCTCACTCTGTAGCCCAACTTGGAGTGCAGTGGCATGATCTTGGCTCACAGCAACCTCCGCCTCCCAGGCTCAAGCTATATCTTGTGCCTCAGCCTCCCGAGTAGTTGGAACTACAGGTGCACGCCACCATGCCCAGCTAATTTTTTGTATTTTAGTAGAGATGGGGTTGCACCATGTTGCCCAGGGTAGTCTTGAACTCCAGAGCTCCAGCAGTCCACCCACCTTGGTCTCCCAAAGTGCTGGAATTACAGGCATGAGCCACTGCACCTGGGCTCATCTTACTTAATCCTTGATCTTCACAGTACTCTCATTTTGTGGGTTTTAATAGTCCTACTTTATAGATTATCTGTTGCTTGACTATGTCTACCACTAAATATAACTTCCTTAAGGGAAAATATTATGTCTGATTAATTTCTATAGCTTTCTATCTCCACTTCTCAGACAATGCCTGACACATAGATGATGTGTCAGATGATAAGATAAAAATTAAATGAGGGATCAAATAAGTGACAGAACCAACGGTGAAGGGGCAATATCAAAACTGAGGCCCAGGTCTCTTCAATTCTAAAGCTTGTACACTTTGTGCCAAGCATTGTGGCTCTGTCTGAATGAAGTGTTGTCAACTACCCAAGGGCTTATAACAATTGAGTGATCAAAGCTGAAGGAGAAGAAAACGATCTTCTATGCCCTACTTCAATAAAAATAGGGACAGAAACTGTAGTTTTCACTTGCTTTATTTATTTACTTCTAAAGAATGTATCTAATATCGTAGGGAAGACAGTTCAGTAATTTTCTGTTTTCTCTTCAAACATTGGATTGTCATTGTTTAATTATTCTCTTACCTTGGTTTGAGGTCAGTGGCAACTTAATGAATAGTACTGTGGGCCAGGTGCAGTGGCTTACACCTGTAATCCCAACTCTTTGGGAGGTCAAGGCAGGTGGTAGATTGCTTGAGCCCAGGAGTTCACGAGCAGCCTGGGCAATGTGATGAAACCCTGTCTCTACAAAAAATTAGCCAGGCATGGTTATGCATGCCTGTAGTCCCAGTTACATGGAAGGCTGATGTGGGACTATTGCTTGAGCCCGCAGGGTTGTGTGTAGTAAGCTGTGATCACACCACTGCACTCTAGCCTGGGTGGCAGAGCAAGATGCTGTCTTGGAAAAAGGAAAAAAAAAATAATAAAGTAAGTAAATAGTACTGTGTTTGGGTATCACTCAGGAGGCCTGTGAATTCTATATGGCTTCTATTTCTTACCACAATAACAAAATTAGCTAATTTTGCATATGCTAAAACTGGTGATAAAATGATAAAGTATGAGTTAAATAAAATGCCATTTAACAGAAAATTATAATTAAGTGCTTAATTCATCTTCCTTTCTGCTAGAATTTGGCTTTTAGTCAACTGAAACCTTTTGTTAGTAGTGTAATGATGTGGCAAACATCAGAAAGAAGACAGCTCACAGTTCCCAGCAGTAGGTGTGTGTTTAAAACATATGTTGAAAATTGAAAAACAATAGATTTGAGATTCCAGAATTTCCATTCCCACTACTACTTATTATGGAACTCAATAACCATGAATGCATTTTAGAAATAAATGAGGCCTTCATTCATGAAGCATTTTATGAATCTTTCCTTGTAAATGCCAAATACTTTTAAATCTTTTGATTGATTACATGATGAAATGTATTCATAAGCAAGCTGGACCACTCCATAATAGTTCTAATGGTTTCTCTATTTATGTACCTTTCAAAAATAGCCACAATATAGTGAAGGAGGACTAAAGAAACATGTCTTTTTAAAATATATGGGTAGTAACCACATGGAAGCATATATTAAAAGTTTCTGCTCAAGCAATGAAACCAAAACAGTCTGTAAAACAAGGGAGTTGAACTAAATGATCTCTAAAGTTGTTCATTCGTGGGGGGAAAAAACTATGGCTCTAGCTCTAAAAACATTTAGCCAATGTTAAAACCTAAGTACAATTCACATGCCCTGTTATTCATGACTTACATGATACATTCTTGTTTATGAAACTCAAATCTGGAGGGAAGTTAGCAAGTCTATGTAAATTTATTCATTTGTTTTTATTAACTCATCATTCCATCTCCATATTTAATAAAGTGGTCATAATATACCAAGAGATCCTGGTTGAAGGAAGAGGCATTTTCAGAATGTTTTTTTCTTTATTTCTTTTTGTAAAGGTAGTGACAGAATTTCAAAACCCAGCTTTATATTCCATGGTTATAATTTTGTACCATATTTACATGAAAAAAAAACTCACTTTCGCAGTACCTCTCTTGATTGTAATAATATCTTACATTCATATCCTACTTTACAGTTTAACAAATTATCTTTTTCAGTATTTAAACTTCCTATCATGTTCACCGCATTGGCTCTTCAAAACCTTCTCATCACTCTCTAAGTAACTAGTCTCCTTGTTCCCTCATTCATCGCCTCTGATCCCCTTGGTGTCCCTGACCTGAGTGCTTGGCAGGCATTGTCATTTGGAGATGAGCAAGCTGAAGCTCAGAAACATGAAGAGACTTGCTGGTGGGTGGTGATGACTCAGATTACAATTTAGATTGTGTCTGTATAGTTAATTTGAAAAAAAAGTTTCTGAATGAAAATAAATCATTTGGACAACCAAAAAATGCTGACATCATTTTAGGAAAGTTGATAATTGATAGACTCACATCAAGACTCTTGGCCTGGCCGGGTGGGGTGGCTCACACCTGTAATCCTAGCAATTTAGGAGGCCAAGGCAGGAGGATTGCTTGAGACAACATAGTGAGACTCTATCTTTACAAAAAATTTAAAAAGCTTAGCCAGGCAGGGTGGCACACGCCTATACTCCTAGCTACTCGGTATGCTGAACTGGGAGGATAGCTTGAGCCCAGGAGTTTGAGATTGCAGTGATCTATGAACATGCCACTGCACTTCAGCATGGGCAACAGTCTGAGAGCCTTTCTCTAAAAAAATTTATTTTGAAGACCATTGCCCCACCCACAAGCATCCTTAATGACTTTTAAACAGAACTTATCTCTGGACATGTAGTCCTCTTGCTAAAGACAGATCACACATATGAATTTGGATTTAGACCCTGCTGACTCCCTGTGTGGCAGGTCTGGGTAAATATAGTGCCTGGCACATAGTAGGTGCTGAACAAATATTTGTTGAATTAATACATGGACTTCAGAATTTTCATATGGTCTCATTTTTTTTAAAGCTATTTCTTTGGCACAATCCTCTTGAAAAACAATAAGTGCAATGTGTAGCAAGAACCACAAGAATGTGTGATACTCCTTGATCCAGATATTCTACTCCAAAGAATTTTTCATAAGGAAATACAGTTGTTCCTCGGTATCCGTGGGAGATTGGTTCCAGGACCTCCAGTGGATACCCAAATCTGCAGATGCTCAAGTCTCTTATATAAAATGGTGTCATATTTGCATATAACCTACACACACCCTCTCGTATACTTCAGATCATCTCTAGATGACTTATAATGCCTAACACAATGTAAATGCTATTTAGTTTCTGTACTATATTGTTTTATTTGCATTATTTTTTGTTGTATTGTTGTCGTTTTGAGACAGTGTCTCACTCTGTTGCCTAAGCTAGAGTGCTCAGTCTCAGCTCACTGCAACCTCTGCCTCCTGGGTTCAAGTGATTCTTGTGTCTCAGCCTCCCGAGTAGCTGGGATTACAGGCATGCACCACTACATCTGGCTAATTTTTGTAATTTTAGTGGAGATGGGGTTTCACAATGTTGGCCAGGCTGGTCTCAAACTCATGGCCTTAAGTGATCCACTCTCCTCAGCCTCCCAAAGTGCTGGGATTACAGGCGTGAGGCACCACAGCCAGCTGTCTTGCTGTGTTTTAATTTTTTCAAGTATTTTTGATCCACGGTTGGTTGAATCTGTTGATGTGGAACCCACAGATACAGAGGGCAAACTGTAATCCCATACGAATAAGAGTAATAGCCGTAAAGATGTTCCCAGTGTTATCAGTCCCAGCCAAAATACTGAAACAATCTCAAAGTCCAGGATTTAGAATCTGTGAAAGGTACTGCTCAGCTGTTTCTTCCCTATCACTTCCTTTGCCCTTCCTAAATGTATGGGTAGGCACATGACCGAGGGTGATCAATCAGTTTGTCCCATCTCCATAGCCCACAGTGATTGGTTTAAAGATGAGTCAGGGAAAGTCCTTTCCTGTGACTTTTCCTTTGAAATTGGTTAGGAAGACCTCCTCTTTCCTCTAGGGTCTAGAACTGGAAAAATATAACCCTAACATTCTCAGCCACATGCAGAAAGCCTGGCTGCAGTTAGACCAAATAAGGCCTATACACAAGCAGAGACGAGATGAAGAGTGACAGAGACTCAGCTGACACATTCCTGAAAACATCATCTGAACCTTGAATCTAGTCACATCTAACATCTCCCCTATGCTCACCCCAGTTATATGAGTCAATAAGCCTCTGCTTTTCTTAAGCCAGTTTGAGTTCTGTCACTTACAATTAAGAGTCCTGATTACTGTATCCACAGAAAGGAATGGTGTGTAGCCTTTGAAATAGCAATTATATGAAAATGTGGAAAATGTTTATAACAACGTTAAATGGAAGTAAAACAAGACAAAATTATAGGTGTGTATGTATAAGTATACAAGGAAAAAGGTGGATGCATTAATAGTGATTACTCTTTTTTTTTTTTTTCCTTTTTTGAGGCGGAGTCTCACTGTTGCCTAAGCTGGAGTGCAGTGGTGTGATCTCGGCTGACAGCAACTTCCACCTCCCAGGTTCAAGGCATTCTCCTGCCTCAGCCTCCTGAGTAGGTGGGATTACAGGCATGTGCCACCAGGACCAGCTACTTTTTGTATTTTTAGTAGAGATGAGGTTTCACCATGTTGGCCAGGCTAGTTTCGAACTCCTGACCTCAAATGATCCACCCACCTCAGCCTCCCAAAGTACTGGGATTACAGATGTGAGCCACTGCGTCTGGCCAACAGTGATGACTCTTGAATGGATGTGAAAGGTATAGTACTTTTCCTTTTGCTTTATATTCTTCTATTAAAAATATTTCAGCATGTATAATATTGCTATTTTCATTTAAAAATAAATAAGATGTCACCCAAAAAGTACCTATTTTAGGATTACCGTGATATAAACATACTAATTCACCTGGAATATCATATGCAAATAGTTACTGTGTTACAGTGAGATTACAGTTTGTATTACGGTTCTCTAGAGGGACAGAACTCATAGAACTAATAGGCAGAACTAATAGAACTAATATACATATGAGAGTTTATTAAGTAGTATTAACTCACATGATCACAAGGTCCCACAATAGGCCATCTGCAAGCTGAGGAGCAAGGAAGCCAGTCCAAGTCCCAAAGCTGAAGAATTTGGAGTCCAATGTTCAAGGGCAGGAAGCACCCAACAGGGGAGAAAGATGTAGGCTGTGAGGCTAAGCCAGTCTAGCCTTTTCATGGTTTTCCGCCCCCTTTATATTTGCTGGCAGTTGATTAGATGGTGTTCACCCAGATTAAGCGTAGGTCTGCCTTCCCCAGCCCACTGACTCGAATGTTAATCTCTGTTGGCAGCAGCCTCACAGACACACCCAGGATCAATACTTTGTGTCCTTCAATCCAATCAAGTTGCCACTCAGTGTTAACCATCACAAGTCCACCCCTTGTCAACTTGAACCTATACACAGCTCCTCTTACCTTTAAGCCAACAGGCTAAGAAGGGAGTTACAGTGTTAGCTGGGGTGATTTACCCAGACTATTAAGATGAAATCAGTCTACTACTCCACAATGGAGGTAAGGAAGAGTATGCATGGAATACAGGAGACCATTAGGGTGTCTCTTAGTATTACCATACCCTGTGATTAAGGTCAATGGGACACTACAACAGCCCAATCCAGGCAGGACTACAAATGACCCCGATCCTTTAGGAGTGAAGGTTTGGGTCACTCCGTCAGGAAAAAAACCATGGCCTGTTGAGGTGCTTGCTGAAGACAAAGGGATTACAGAGTGGGTAGTAGAAGAAAGTAGTCATCAATACCAGTTACAACCATGTGACCAGCTGCAGAAACGAGGACTGTAACTGTCATGAGTATTTCCTCCTCCTTTTGTTAAAAACCTGTTTGTGCATGTATACACTTGTACTAAGAAAATATCTTCATTTAATTTCCTTTTCCTTTATCATGTGACATAAGATTTATAGACTTCATGTCAGCATTTAAGTACTGCTAACTTTATGTAATAGTATTTGGATTGGGGATTGATGCATTTCCAGTTGTACGAAGGATAGTTTTATTATGTTAGGTGTAATTATGACCTTATTATTGTCTTTATTTGAAGATTATGTACAATCTCAGGAGCAAAAGTTTTGCTAGTGGATCACTAGGGGTGATGGTGAGTGGTGCCACTTCCACTTCCACCCCTTGATTCCTGGACCCGTGAAGCCTGGCTATGGGAGAGATAGTATTATATATTGGATGCTGATTCCGAGCATACATGGCCTTCTGGAGAACTTTGCCCCAGCCCTGCAAGTATTGTCACCTAGTTGGCATTGTAATTGTGCTTCAAAGGGCCATTCCACCTTTCTATCAATCCACCTGCTTCAGGATGATGGGGAACATGGTAAGAGCAGTGAATTTCATGAGCATTAGCCCACTACTGCACTTCTTTAGCCATAAAGTGATTGCCTTGGTCAGAGACAACGCTGTGTGGAATACCATGATGGTGGATAAGGCATTCCCTGAGTCCATGGATGGTAGCCTTGGTAGAAGCATTGAGTGCAGGATAGGCAAACCCAAATCTGGAGTAAGTGTTTATTCCAGTGAGGACAAACCTCTGCCATTTCCATGATGTAAGAGGTCCAGTAAAATCAACCTGCCATCAGGTAGCTGGCTGATCACCCTGAGGATTGGTGCCATATCGAGGGCTCAGGGTTGGTCTCTGCTGCTGGCAAACTGAGCACTCAGCAGTGGCTGTAGCCAGGTCAGCCTTGGTGAGTGGGAGTCCATGTTGCTGAGTCCATGTGTAACCTCCACCCTTGTCACCATGGCCACTTTGTTCATGGGCCCACTGGGCGAAGACGGGGGTGGCTGGGGATAGAGGCTGAGTGGTGTCCACAGAACAGGTCATCCTATCCACTTGATTACTAAAATCCTCCTCTGCTGAGGTCATCTGTTGGTGAGCACTCACATGGGGTACAAATATCTTCACTGCTTTTGACCACTCAGAGAGGTCCATCCACATACCTCTTCCCCAAATTTCTTTGTTACCAGTTTTCCAGTCATGCTTCTTCCAAGTCCCTGACCATCCAGCCAAACCATTGGCCACAGCCCATGAATCAGTACATAATTGCACATCTGGCCATTTCTCTTTCCATGCGAAGTGCACAACCAGGTGTACTGCTAGAAGTTCTGCCCACTGGGAAGATTTCCCTTCACTGCTATCCTTCAGGGATGTCCTAGAAAGGGGCTGTAGTGCTGCAGCTGTCCACTTCCGGGTGGTGCCTACATATCATGCAGAACCATCTGTGAACCAGGCCCTAGTCTTCTCTTCCTTTGTCAACTGATCATAGGGAACTCCCCATGAGGCCATTGGTGCAGGCAGGGTGGCAGGAGTGGAGACCATGGGCATTGGAGCCACTTCTTCATGTAACTTACTTGTGCCTATGGGACTTGCTCGAGCCCGATCATGTGTATACCACTTCCATTTG
This sequence comes from Trachypithecus francoisi, assembly GCF_009764315.1. Lineage (NCBI taxonomy): Eukaryota > Metazoa > Chordata > Mammalia > Primates > Cercopithecidae > Trachypithecus > Trachypithecus francoisi. The sequence goes on from NW_022681453.1 coordinate 89,032,799, forward strand.
ATGATGGGATGCTGCTGTGCATGACTCACTTTATGGCTAGATAGGTCAGAAAGCACCCAGTTCCTGATAGCAGTTCAGGTCGCATGGTGACTTGATGACCCATAGTCAAACGTTCAGTTTCCACCAAAGCCCAGTAACACGTCAAGAGCTGTCTCTCTAAAGGAGAGTAGTTATCTGCAGAAGATGGCAGGGCCTTGCTCCAAAATCCTAGAGGCCTCCACCATGATTCACCTATGGGGGCCTGCCAGGGGCTCCAAACAGCCTCCCTGTCTGCCACTGACAATTCAAGCAACATTGGATCTGCTGGGTCATATGGCCCAAGTGGCAGAGCAGTTTGCACAGCAGCCTGGACCTGTTGCAGAGCCTTCTTCTGTTCTAGACCCCGCTCGAAACTGGCAGCCTTTCAGGTCACTCAATAAATGTGACACACCCAAAGGAGGAATGTGTTGCCTCCAAAATCCAAATAGGCCCACTAGGCATTGTGCCTCTTTCATGGTTGTAGGAGGGCCCAAATGCAGCAACTCATCCTTCACTTTGGAAGGAATATCTCAACAGGCCCCACACCACTGAACTCCTAGAAATTTTACTGAGGTAGAAGCTCCCTAAATTTTAGTCAGATTTATTTCCCATGCTCTGGCATGCAAATTTCTCACCAATAAGTACAGCAGCTTTGCTACTTCTTGCTCACCGGGTCTAATCAGCATAATATCATCAGTGTAATAGACCAGTGTGATAGCTTGTGGAAATGAAAAGCGGTCAAGGTCTCTCTGAATTAGATTATGACACAAAGCCGGAGAGTTGATATACCCCTAAGGTAGGACAGTAAAGGTATATTGCTGGCCTTGCCAGCTGATGGCAAATTGCTTCTGGTGGGTTTTATGGACAGAAATGGAGAAAAAGGCATTTGCCAAGTCAGTGGCTGCATACCAGGTACCAGGAGATGTGTTAATTTGCTCAAGCAATGAAGCTACATCTGGTACAGCAGCTGCAATTGGAATCACCACTTGGTTAAGCTTATGATAATCCACTGTCATTGTCCAAGATCCATCTGTCTTCTGCACAGGTCAAATAGGAGAGTTGAATGGGGATATGGTGGGAATCACCACCCTTATATCTTTCAAGTCCTTGATGGTGGCACTAATCTCCACAATCCCTCCAGGGATATGACATTGTTTTTAATTTACTATTTTTCTAGGTAGAGGCAGCTCTCATGGCTTCCATTTGGCCTTTCTCACCATATTAGCGCTCACTCTACCAGTCAGGGGGCCAATGTGGGGGTCCTGCCAGCTGCTAAGTATGTCTATCCCAATTATGCATTCTGGCACTGGGGAAGTGACCACAGGATGAGTCCAGGGACCCACTGGGCCCACCGTAAGTTGAACCTGAGCTACGACTGCATCAGTGACCTGACTTCCATAAGCCTCTACTTTAATTGGAGAACCACAATGACGTTTTGGGTCCCTTGGAATCAACATCACCTCAGCCGATGTCCAGTAGTCCCCGAAGTGTCTGATCATTTCCCTTTCCCCAATACATAGTTACCCTGGAAAAAGGTAGAGGTCTCCTTGGGGAAGGATGGGAGAAAGATTAACAGCATAAATAGTCAGTAGTGTAGTGAGGTCCTTCTTCAAGGGGACTGGCCTCCCATTTATTCGAGAGGTTCTGGGCTTGTAAACTGCCTGAAGTCTGGAAATTGATTGAGGGGCCATGATTCACTGTTTTCATAATTCAAATTAGTCTTTTGTCCATTCAACCTAGAAGTTTCCTGCTTATATAAATTAAGTAGGAATGCAGTAGGCTTCCTATCAATTTCACTTCTAGGAATACCATGACTAATCAGCCAATGCAGAGCTCTACATGAGTCAGACTATTCTGATTGCTGCTTTGCTTCTGCTGTTCATTACAGTAGCTATGCCCACCTTGCCTTTGACAGTTGAGTGCCACCATTTGGCCCCTGCCATCTTGGCATCCAATTATTCCCATTGTATTTAAATTTTGTAGTTGAGTGACTGAGGTTCCCACTGTTAGATCTGACATATAGAGAACAGCAATTACAGGGCTGTTCAGAAATGCAGGTGCTGCCCTCACAAATCTATTTTGCAAAGCACTGTGAAGGGTATATCTTCTGGAACCTCCCAGCTGGGATGAGTAGGTCTAAAGTAACTAATATACTCCATCATCCCAATCTCCCTAAACCTTTGGATTCCTTCCTTTACATTAAAGTAAGGGAGATCAGACATTTCCAGCTTGTTCACAGTGGGCCATCTTTTCATCCATATTTCAGCTAACCAAACAAATAAACTGTTAGAACCTTTTTTAACTCCCCAAGCTGCAACATTAAATGCAGATATATATAATAGGATATAAAGGGGAGTTTATTAAGTAGTAGTAACTCGCATGATCATAAGGTCCCACCAGAGCCCATCTGCAAGCTGAGGAGGAAGGAAGCCAGGCCGAGTCCCAAATCTGAAGAACTTAGAGTCCGATGTTCAAGGGCAGGAAGCATCCAGCATGGGAGAAAGATGTAGGCTGCAAGGCTAAACCAGTCTAGCCTTTTCACAGTTTTCTGACCACTTTATATTTGCTGGCAGCAGATTAGATGGTGCTCACTCAGATTAAGAGTAGGTCTGCCTTTCCCACCCCACTGACTCAAATGTTAATCTCCGTTGGTAACACCCTCACAGACACACTCAGGATCAATACTTTGCATCCTTCAATCCAGTCAAGTTGACACTCGGTGTTAACCATCACACAATTGTTTAAACTTTTTAGAACTTTTTTTTTTTGAGACAGAGTCTTACTCTGTCACCCAGGCTGGATTGCAGTGGTGTGATCATAGCTCACCGTAGGCTGGAACTCCTAGGCCCAAGGGATCCTCCTGCCTTAGCCTCCCTAGTAGGTGGGACTACTGATGTGTGTGTGTGACCATGCCTGGCTAATTATTTATTTTTTTTAATTTTATTTTTTCAGCTCTTTCTCTAAAGGGGATAAGACTCTGAATCAGGGCAATCTTAGAAGATTTGAGGCTCAGTATCTGCTTCTGAAGCCAGGAGTTAGAATCCCTGAGTTCATCATTTTCTTTCATCACGAGTCTCACTATGTTGACCAGGCTGGTCTGGGACTCCTGGTCTGAAGCAATTCTTCTTCCTTGGCTTCCCAAGTGCTGGGATTATAGGCATGAGTTACCACACCTGGCCCCAAAACATCTTGAGATGATTTTACTTATTACTGGCTTTTCGGTGACGAAAGAAATATTTTAAAGAATAGAATGTTCAGGGCACGGTGGCTCATGCCTGTAATCCCAGCATGTTGAGAGGTCAAGGCAGGAGGATCTTTTGAAGCCGGGAGTTCAAGACCAGTCTGGCAACAAAGCAAGACCCTATCTCTACAATAAATAAATAAATAAAATAAAATAATTAAACATAAAAATGAGTCAGACATCATAGCACATAAACTCCAAGGTACTTGGGAGGCTGAGGTGGGAGGCTCATCTGAACCCAGGAGGTGAAGTGTATGAGATGTTAGTGTAATTAGTAAATTATTATTCTAAAGCACTGCTTGCTGCAAAGGGGGAGAAATGTACAATTAATACAAAGTATAACATTTCTTGATCTCAAGTGGATAAAGATCTGTTTTAGAGCTGGGCAACAATGTGAAAAATAAGTACTCTGAAGTAGTCATTTATCTTGTCTTTACCTCACTGTTTTCTTGTATAAAATGGATATATCATTGTAGCTTTCTTGACAACCGCCTAGGATTTGTGTAGCAACTGAGATTAAAACAAGATATCTTTGGCCTATACTTTAGAGAAAAGTATACACATCAGAAGTGACCAGCTTGATGAATTTTCAAAAATATAACATGCCCATGTAATGAAGGCACAGGACAAGAAAGAGAATATTACCGCATCCCAGAAACCTCCCTCATACCCCTGCAAATCACTAATCCCCTGCCAAAAGCGTATTCTGTATCCCAGTCTCTGCTACTATAGATTTGGTTGGTGTTTGAACTTTATATAATGGACTCACACAGTATGTACTCTTTTATACCTGACTTCTTTTGCTCAACATTATGTTTGTGAGATTAATTCATATTGTTCTCTGCAGTTATAGATTGTTCCTTTTTCTTGCTCTATAGTATTGAATTTTATGAAAATACAATTGATTTTTCAGCTTCTCTGTGATAGGCATTTAAACAGTTTTCCCTTCTGGCTTTATGAATTGAAAAATAAATACATGCCTTTTTATTGGATATATACCTATAAGTGGGATTGCATAATCATGGCTTGTACATATGTTTGACTTTAGTAGATATCACCAAACAATTATTCAAAATAGATGGTTCAGTTAATACTCCCACAAGTGATGTATGAGATATCTGTTTGCTATGTACTTTACCAACACTTGGTATTTTCTCTGTTGAGATTTAATATACACAAAATAATTTGGTAAATGAAAAATCTTCAAATGCACAGTATTTTCCAATTTTATTTTCCTAATGTATTGTGTTTTTCTTTTTTTTTTTTTTTTTTTGAGACGGAGTCTTGCTCTGCCGCCCAGGCTGGAGTGCAGTGGCGGGTCTCAGCTCACTGCAAGCTCCGCCTCCCGGGTTTACGCATCTCCTGCCTCAGCCTCCCGAGCAGCTGGGACTACAGGCGCCCGCCACGTCGCCGGCTAGTTTTTTTTGTATTTTTAGTAGAGAAGGGTTTCACCATGTTAGCCAGGATGGTCTCGATCTCCTGACCTCGTGATCCGCCCGTCTCGGCCTCCCAAAGTGCTGGATTACAGGCTTGAGCCACCGCGCCCGGCCGTATTTGTGTTTTTCAAAGTAACTTAGATGACTAGAAGTTAACACTGTGAATCTCACTTCCCTCCTTGCAGCTTTTCTTCAGATTGCTGTTACCCTCTGGGGTGGCCTTAATCAAACTATGCCTTTCTTAGTCTAAGTAAAAGTAAGCCTCATAAACAGGTCAAATTAAAATTTTCTAATGTTACTTAAATGTTTTGCAGAAATATTAATTATGCTATTTAGTTCTGTAGACAACAGAAACAAAATTCTAATTCATAGAACCTGGAGAAGCTCTAACACAGGCCAGGAAAATTTAGCAAGCAGCACGTATACTCACGTGAAATGCAAATCTCATATCCTATGCAGTTAGTTACCTAAACACTTAGAACAGAATTCATCTGATTTCTTTTTATGTCTACTGCCTAACTTGTTTATGGAATCTTTTAAGTAGTTCTACCCTAGATGGTTTGTTGGTTTGTTTGTTTTGGTGGGGAGGGGTGCGAATAAGATAAATGTTGGATAGAAGACAGGAAGGGAAAAGTCTGTACTAAAAATGGCTGTGGTTATTAGCGGACCAAGCACAGTTCTGGATCTGTTCTGCTAATCAGACAAAAATGATGAAATGCTGGGAACTCTTAATGACCAGATGTGATTTTCCTCTTCACTCTCTGCAGCTGCTGACCCTAATCTTCCTTACTGCCTCAGTCTCCCCTTCCACTTGCTTTAAGTTGATGGGATTTTGCTCTGTTACCCTCATTTATAGAACCCTACTTCCATCCGAGAGTGTGACTCTGAGGTCTTGTTTAACTAATTAACAAAACATGTTCACAAAATACCTTTTATGTGCCCGAGAAAGAGAACTCAGAGGTAAATAAGAGCCAGTCTGCCTTTAAATAGTTCACAGGCTAGTGAAAGAGTCAGATATGTACATATCTGGCTATAAGTGCTAAAATAGCTCTAATAAAGCATTGTATAAACATAAAAGAACTTTGTTATACAAGTGGATATAGCACAATGAGGAGAAAGATAACTTCATTCTCCATCTCTCTGCAGTTTCATTTTATTTTGTTACCTCAGTCTCAGGTTACAGTTATAGTTATTTAAGTGGAAAGAAAACCATAATCTGGAAAATATATGAGTGTAGTATCTATGATAGAAAATGCTCGTCTTTTATATTCTTGTTTCTTTGCTTTGGGTATTTGTTTTAGTTTTTAGAAAAAAATTTTTTTGGCCTGTTTTCACAGTTCTTTCTGAAAATCACTGATGATTCCTATACTCAAAGCTCATGAGCTATCTCCTACTTGGGTTCACTTCTTTTCTGTTTGTTTGTTTGAGACAGGGTCTCACTCTGTCACCCAGACTGGAATGCAGTGGTGTGATAGCTCACTGCAGCTTTGGACTCCTGGGCTCAAGCAGTCCTCCCACCTCAGCCTCCCAAAGGGCTGGGATTACAAGGGTGAGCCACCACACCTGGCCTTGGTCATTTCTGATACATTATTTCCATCAGGCTCAACGTTTGCATTTTCAGGGTTTCTCTTTCAGGTTTTTCCCCTTGTTTCCTTTTTATCTTCCCTCCTCCCTCCCTCCCTCCCTCCTCCCTCCCTCCCTCCCTCCTTCCTTCCTTCCTTCCTTTCTTTTCTTTTCTTTTCTTTTCTCTTTTCTTTCTTTTTCTTTCTTTTCTTTCTTGGCATTCCTTACCTTTTTGGATTTATTTTGTTTTGCTTCTGCAGAGCAGCCTTCCTAAGAATCAGTTGAAATACTTCTTGTCACTTTTTCTCTGTCTTCAATCTAGATGACTTCTAACACCTTGCACTTATTTCTGAAAGACTTTCGTTCATATGCCTTTGTTTTCCAACTTAGTCAATGTTGTCTGATCCTCTGTATTGCTTAATTGCTGTTTCAAATGAACCTAGCTGTCACATGGTGTGGAGAGTGAATAGCTTACCTCTAGTTCTTGTCCTCCTTCTCCACTCAGGCTCAGAAGCTTCTCCAAGCCGGTTGTTCATCAGCCTGTGGTGTGTCCATCCTACTCTTTCCATCCTAAGCCCTCCTGTTCATAGGCTTGTTACATGTATTTGAGAAGAATTTAGTGGACATTTTCTCTTTATTCCTCCATGTGTGCAAAAATAAAAGACTAACAGTTGATCAGATTGGTAGAGTGTATACTAATGAGTCTCAAACCTTAATGTGCATAGGAATCACTGGGGTATTCTAAAGGGAGATTTCCAGGCCTTGTTCTTAGAGATTTTGATTCAGTGGCTCTGGCCCAGGGCCTAGGAATCTGCATTTAACAGGCAACTCAATTGCTTCTGATAGATGTAGTTCTTGGACCTAATTTTGAGAAACTTCATTGTGCTGTAAACCCTCTAATGTATTCCCACTTAATAGCCACACATGTAATGTACAGCATTGAGAGGAGGCAAATCTGTCCCTGGCCCCTTCATGCAGACAGGCATTACCAGCAGCGTTTTTTCCTTTTTAAATTAATATACTTTATTTTTTAGAGAAGTTTTAGATTTATAGAAAAATTGAATGGAAAATACAGAGGGTTCCTAGACTGCTTAAAAAATCCCCTGTGCTGTACCTAGTCATCTTTCTTCCCTCCCCCAAAGCCCTGGCAATCACTAATCTTTTTACTGTCTCCATAGTTTTGTCTTTTTCAGAATGTCACATAGTTGGAGTTATACAGGATAAAGCCTATTCAGATTGGCTTCTTACATTTAGCAATATGCATTTAAGTTTATTTTGTGTCTTTTCATGGCTTGATAGCTCGTTTCTTTTTATTACTGAATTGGAATAAATGGAACAAATAATATTCCATTGTATGAATGTGCCGCGGTTGATCAGTTCACCTCTTGAAGGACATCTTGGTGTTTCCAAGTGTTGGCAATTATGGCTAAAGCAGCTATACACATTCATGTGCAGGTTTTTGTGTGGACATAAGTTTTCCACTCATTTAGGCAGCCAAGGAGCACAATTGCCAGGTAGTACGGTGAGATCAGTTTTGTAGGAAGCTGCCCAGCTGTCCTCCAAAGGGGTTGTAACACTTTGCATTCTGACCAGCAATGAATGAGAGTTCCTGTTGCTCCGCGTGCTCTCCAGCATCTGGTCGCATAGTGCTTTGGTTTAGCCATTCTGAGTTATATAGTCACATCTCATTGTTTTAATTTAAAATTCCCTGATGACATCTGATGTTGACCATCCTTTTTTTTTTTTTTTGAGATGGAGCTTCACTATGTTGCCTAGGCTGGTCTCGAACTCCTGAGCTAAAGTAATCCTCCTGCTTCAGCGGCATGCGCCACCATGCCTGGACAGCAGTTTTAAATTTTAATAAAGTCCAACTATCAATATTTTTTCGTGGATCATGATCTGATGTTGTGTCTAAAAATTTATCACCACTAAACCCAAGATCACTTAGATTTTTTCCTATGCATATGAGTTTTATAGTTTTCCATTTTACATTTAGGTCTACGATACAGTTTGAGTTAATTTTTGTGAAGCTGTTCTTTTCAAAGTGAAATACTGAGTGAATCCAGCATTGCTGGCACCCTCTTCTCCAACTTTTCCCTCCTACTTTTTATCATAGAAAATTTAAAACACATACAAAAATGGGGGAAAATAGTATAATGAACCCCCAGGTCACAATAGTCCACCTTCAGAAAGTCTCCACATTTTACCAGTTGTATTTCATCAATTACCCTACCAGCATTTCTTTATTTGTTTTTTCTGAAATTTTTATTTATTTATTTTTTTGAGATGGAGTCTTGCTCTGTTGCCCAGGCTGGAGTGCAGTGGCACAATCTCGACCCACTGCAACTTCTGCTTCCTGGGTTTAAGCAATTCTCCTTCCTCAGCCTCTCAATTAGCTGGGATTACAGGCGCCTGTCACCACACCTGGCTAATTTTTGTACTTTTAGCAGAGACGGGGTTTCACTATGTTGGTCAGGCTGGTCTCAAACTCCTGATCTCAAGTGATCCACCCTCCTCAGCCTCCCAAAGTGCTGGGATTACAGGCATGAGCCACGGCACCCAGCCTGCTGGAGTTTTGTAAAGCAAGTTCTGAACTTCATCATTTCGCCATTAATATTTCAGTACAAACACACCTTGGAAATAGTGCATATTTGGTTCCAGACAACTGCAATAAAGCAAATATCACAATAAAATGAGTCACACACCTTTTTTGGTTTCCCATTGCATACAAAAATTATTTTTGTGCTATACTGTAATCTATAAGTATGCAACAGCACAATGTCTTTTTCTGTTGCCTAGGCTCAAGTGCAATGGCGTGATACCGGCTCACTGCAACCTCTGCCTCCCAGGTTCAAGCGATTCTTCTGCCTCAGCCTCCCGAGTATCAGGGACTACAGGCATGTGCCACCATGCCAGGCTAGTTTTTGTATTTTTACTAGAGACAGAGTTTCCCTATATAGGCCAGACTGGTCTTGAACTCCTGACCTCGTGATCTGCCTGCCTCGACCTCCCAAAGTGCTGGGATTACAGGCATGAGCCACCGCACCCAGCAGCTGTCACAATTTTTTAAAAGACGACAAAGAAGTTTGCTGGATCAATGAACTCTTCCTTTCATGAAAAACATGTGATGCTGTTTGATACCATTTTACTCACAGTATAAGTTCTTTCAAAATTGGACTCAATCCTCTCAAATCCTGCTACTATTTTATCTACTAAGTGTAGGTAATATTCTAGCTCCTCTGTTGTCATTTCAACAATGTTAACAGCACCTTCACCAGGGTAGATTCCATCTCAAGAAACATTGTCTTTATTCACAATAGGAAGCAATTCATCATCCATTCAAGTTTTATCATGAGACAGGAGCAATTCAGTTCCGTCTTCAGATTCCACTTCTAATTACAGTTCTCTTGCTATTTCTACCACATCTTCAGTTACTTCCTCCACTGAAGTCGTCTGTGAAAGCTGGAATCAACTTCTTCCAAATTCCTGTTAAGGTTGATATTTTAATCTTCTCCCATGAATCATACATGTTCTTAATGGCATCTAGAATGGTGAATTCTTTCCAGAGGCTTTTGATTTACTTTGCCCATATCCATCAGAGGAATCACTATCTATGGTAGCTATAGCCTTACAAAATGGCCTTTTTTTTTTTTTTTTTTTTTTTTTTTTTGAGACAGGGTCTAACTCCTGTCACCCAGGCTGGAATGCAGTGGCACCATCATGGCTCACTGCAGCCTCGATCTCTGAGGTTCAGGTTATCCTCCTGCCTCAGCCTCCTGAATAGCTGGGACTACAGGTGCATGCAACCACACCAAGCTAGTTTTTGTATTTTTAGTAGAGACAGGGTTTCACCACATTGCCCAGGCTGGTCTTGAACTCCTGAGCTCAAACACTCTGCTCATATCAACCTTTCAAAGTGCTGGGATTACAGGCATGAGCTACTGTGCCTGGTCACAAAATGTATTTCCGAAATAATAAGACTTGAAAGTCAAAATTACTCCTTGATTCATGGACTGCAGAATGGAGTTTATGTTAGCAGGCATGAAAACAACATTAATCTCTGTACATGTCCGTCAGAGCTCTTGGGTGATCAGCAGCATCGGTCAATGAGCAATAACATTTTGAAAGTGATTTTTTTTTTCTGAGTAGGTCTCAACAGTGGGCTTTAAAGATTCAGTAAACCATGCTGTAAACAGAGGTGCTGTCATGTAGGTCTTTTGTTTCATCTATACAGGACAGGCAGAATAGATTTGGGATAATTCTTAAAGGCACTAAAATTTTCAGAATGATAAGTGAATATTGGCTTCAACTTAAGCAGGTGGATCACCTGAGATCAGGGGTTCGAGACCAGCCTGGCCAATATGGCAAAACCCCATCTCTACTAAAAATATAAAAATTAGTTGGGTGTGGTGGCAGGCACCTATAATTCCCACTACTCGGGAGGCTGAGGGAAGAGAATCGCTTGAACCCAGGAGGCAGAGGTTGCAGTGAGGCGAGATCGTGCCACTGCACTCCAGCCTGGACAAAAGAGTGAGACTCCATCTCAAAAAAAAAAAAAAAGTCATCAGCTGCATTAGACCTTAACAAGAGAACCTTTGTGTCCTTTGACATTTTGAAACTAGGTATTGATTTCTCCTCTCTACCTGTGAAAGTCCTAGACAGTGTCTTCTAATAGAAGGCTGTTTTATCTATGCTGAAAATTTGTTGTTTAGTGTAGCCACTTTCATCCATTATCTTAACTAGATCTTCTGGATAACTTGCTGCAGCTTCTACAGCAGCACTTCCTGCTTCACCTTGCACTTTATGTTCTGAACATGGCTCCTTTTTCCCTTCCCTTCCCTTCCCTTCCCTTCCCTTCCCTCCCTTCCCTTCCCTTCCCTTCCCTTCCCTTCCCCTTCCCTTCTCCCTTCCCTTCCCCCTTCCCTTCCCTTCTCCCTTCCCTTCCTTTCTCTCTCTATCTCTTTCTCTCTTTCTCCTTCTTTCTTTCTTTCTTTCTTGCTTGCTTGCTTGCTTGCTTGCTTGTTTCTTTTCTTCTTTCTTTCACAAGTGTCAGGCTGTGTTACCCAGGCTGGAGTGCAGTGGCACAATCTTGGTTCACTGCAACCTCCACCTCCTGGGCTTAAGCCATCCTACCTCAGCCTCTTGAGTAGTTGGAACTACGGGCATGTGCCAGCACATCCAGCTAATATTTTATTTTTTTTGTAGAGAATAAGTCTCTCCATGTTGCTCAGACTGGTCTCAAACTCCTGAGCTCAAGCAATCCACCTGCCTCAGCCTCCCAAAGTGCTGGGGTTACAGGTGTGAGCCACCATGCCTGGCGACTTCTTTCCTTAAACCTCATGAACCAACCTCTGCTAGCTTCCGGCTTTTCTTCTGCAGCTTCCTCACCTCTCTCAGCCTTCATAGAGTTGAAGAGAGTTGGGACCTTGCACTGGATTAGGTTTTGGCTTAAGGGAATGTCGTGGCTGGTTTGATCTTCTATCGAGACCACTAAAACTTTCTCCCTGTCAGCAGTAAGGCTGTTACATTTTCTTATCAGTCATGTGTTCACCGGAGTAGCACTTTTAATTTCCTTCAAAAACTTTTCCTTTGCATTCACAACTTGGCTAACTGGCACAAGAGGCCTAGTTTTCAGTGTATCTCTGTTTTCAATATGCCTTTCTCACTAAGTTTAATCATTTCTAGCTTTTGAGTTAAAGTGAGAATCATGTAACTCTCCTTTTTACTTGAACACTTAGAAGCCATTGTAGAGTTATTAATTGGCCTAACTTCATTATTGTTATGTCTCAGGGAACAGGGAGGCCTGAAAAGAGGGAGAGAGATGAGGGAATGGCCAACTGGGGGAGCAGATAGAACACACACAACGTTATTCAATAAGTTCAGCTGTCACATGGGCATGGTTTGTGTTGCCCCAAAGCAACTACAATAGTCACATCAAAACTGGCTCATCACAGATCATCATAACAGATACAATGATCATGAAAAAGCTTGAAATATTGTGAGAATTACCAAAAGGTGACACAGAGACATGAAGGGAGCGCCTGCTGTTGGAAAAATGGCGCTGATAGACTTGCTCCATGCAGAATTGCCACAAACCTTCAATTTATAAAAAGCTCAATATCTGCTAATGTCAATAAAGTGGAATGCATTTAAACTAATTATCCCTGTATTTATCGCTAATTAAAAACTATAAAAATACTACTATAACCACAATATGATTATCACACCAAATTAACAATAATTGCTAATAGCATCTAACTCCTAGTCTATATAAATGTCTCTCTTGGTCTGATGTCTCATAATCCTTTCTAAACACAGAATACTATTGGCTTCAGGGTGCCCCCAATAGACGTCTTTTCCCTTACATTCTCTTTATTCCTACACTTCATCGGGACTGAGGGACCAGGATTTTTCAAACAATATACCAGCTTCTCTAGAGGCTTTGACTTGGGCTGCTGACAGAGAAATCTTTATTAAATCCTTAAGAGTGATATTATTCAAGAGACACACAAGGGAGATGAGTGATGAGAAGAGGAGGTGCTATTAGGAAAGTGGCCCCAGGACATCAGATTTATCACAGAATCCTTTCCATGAGGCAGTTAATCTTTTCCATTTTAGTTTCAGGGAGGATATTTAACCCCATGGAATTAGGAGTTCTTTCCTACTTTTGCCAAGCTGCTAAAACCAATGAATATTCAAGTGAAACCTTATCCAAATTTGGGGCTCTGCTGACCACTGAGGACCCTTTGTCTTGAGTTATTGCTCCTGAAATCTTCACACAGCTGTCTCTGGAGAGAGACATATAGGGGCCAAGTTTCTTGGATGAGCTGCAGTCAGTTTTCCAAGGATATGGTTGATCCCAGAAAATACACAGCTAATTTATAAGACACTAGGAAGAAGGCAGCTGCCTTGAGGATAGCATATTGAGGATTCCAGAGGTAAAAAACCGACCTTAGTCCATATGGGAAACTCTCACTAGTGTGAGCCAAAGAAGCCTGCATGAAGCTCTAGGCCATCTAAAAATCCCTGACGATGCAAAAGAGGTCAAAGATGAACATCTTGAAATACAGACTGTTTCTGTGTTGGCTGAGAGACTGATGGTATCTCATCTGGCTGGAAGGAAGTCAGGGAGTCAGGAACTCTTTCCTTCTACTGATACTAGTCCTGATCCTAGGATTTAACCATTATTTTCAGTTTAATACATACATATATATGAAGTAAATTCTTATGGAAGAAGAAGATTGTTTCCATGGTCTTTGAGTCCATAGAAGCCAATAAACCACGTTAAACACAGCCTCAGATTATCCATCTTCCTGCTTCTTAATGCCTCTGCAAGATCATGCATTATCTCATAGGATTGGTATGTGACAGATTCTATTTTGAGTCTTCCGATGATTCCTTCGTTTAGCCTTTCTGAGAACCAGAGTTCAGAGGAATCTGTGCAACTGGGAGTTGCCCCCAGTTCATAGATCTTCCAGTCCTAATTTCAAAGAGGTCAGTGTCTGTTAAAGGGCCATGTGGAGGCTCCCATGTGTTTAGGAGAATGAATTCCTTGTGCTAAAAAGTTATCTACAGAGCATCCTTGACAGAGTTCTGTTCGGTGATGTAGTGACATAAGATGTCTCTGGCTGAAGAATTTTTTGAGTGCTTAAATAATGGAACTATTTTAGTGAACCGAATAAACTCAAGTTAATAAAACTCTCCATTGATAGGGAGACGATTCATTCCCAGTGAAACTAGCAAGACAGGAACCTCACATAAACAAGCAGGCTGTCCTAACTTTTTAGAAGATGCTGCCGCTTTCAGCTGCAGCTATCATCATGCCATCTTCTTTACTGATATTTGGCTTGTTCAAATGGTTAGTGCACGTGTAATTACCCACTCAAAAAGGGTTTTTCATATCTGCCATTCCAAACTCCAGGCATGGCACATTGAACTTGAGTGTCTGTCGGGTGTTAAAGTACTAAATGGTTAAGCTCTACACATAAAAATGGTTACAGTGGTAAGTACATCAATTTACTACTTTAACCATTTATTTTAAAGAAGTCATAAACAGCATTTATTACCTTGGTATATCATACTGGTCTTGTTGCTGTTCCTTCACATTTAAGTGGCTTTCCATCTTTCCTCCCTTCTCTCACAGTCTGGCTACACAGTGCATCCCTGAACTGTTAGGCCACAGCAGCAATATGCTTATTCCATCCACATCCCTAACATCGTGCATTCACAAAATCAAAGTTCTGGTCCACAAACACTTCCCTATAGGAAGTTCAATGGTTATGAAAGAATCTGTAGTAAACCAGACCTCCCAGGATGACGAGCAAAAGTAAGACGATGATGGAAAGCAACAGCTTGTTGGTTGTCACTTTTCTGGACATTGAACGGAGAATCTTTCGACTGTTGCTCAAGTTTTCACTTGTGTTTACCAGTCTACTCTTGGTGCATTCTAACTGGTCTCGTTGTTCCCCCAGTTCTTCTATGATTTCTGAGCCAAGCTGGTCAGTCTCCGTAGCAATCCGATGAGAACGTTCAATACTGTGGGTGGCCTAGTTCAGACTTTCAGCGCCTTGAGGAAGCATTGCCCTTTGAGACCGTAGCTGATTCATATGCTCATTCTCTATAGCATGTATGACGTATTTCATGTCTCCTGGGCCTCCAGGTGTGACTGTCAAAGGTGTGCTGCTCACCTCCTGATGGAGTTTGGCAAGGTCCTTCTGGTAGTTTTGAAGCTTAGACATCATGGGTTTACGGAAAGACAGGGGTGCATAACGTAGCTCCTCATCTATCTCTGCCAATGTTTCATTTGCTTCCCGTTGCTTTTCATCAAAATCCCCGATTAACTTCTTCTTCTCTTGGGTCCCCGCCGTCCCCAGCAGCCGCTCGGGCACCCCTTGTAGGTCTTCGCGGAGGCCGTGGAAGATCTCCTACAGCTTCTTGAAATGCTCCGAGGAGGCGGCGGAGGTGGCCATGGAGCAGGCCGCTCTCCCGCAGTGGCCACCGAGATCCGGGGCACTGGGCCGTCTCCTAGCCTGGGGGTCAGCGGCCAAGTCCTGTGACCGTCACGGCGACCACCGCACCACCGCAGCCCAGGACCACTTTCACCATTTTTACGTGTAGAGTTCAGTGGCATTAAGTATATTCACATGGTTGTAAAGCCATCACCATTGTCCACCTTCAAACTCTTTTCAGCTTGCAAAACTGAAACTTTTACATCCTTTAAACAACTCTTCATTCTGCCCTTCCTCTGCCCCTGCTAATCTTCTCTGTCCCACTTTCTTTCTCTATGAATTTTAGGGTACCTCATATAAGTGGCATTGTATAGCATTTGTTTTTATGTGACTGGCTTATTTCACTTAGCAAAATGTTCTTAAGGTTCATCTGTGTTGTTGTAGCATGTGTCAGAATTTTCTTCCTTTTTAAGGCTGAATAATAGACCTTTGTATGTATATGCCCCATTTTGTTTATCCAGCCACCTCTCAGTGGATACTGCGGTTGTCTCTACCTTTTGGCTATTGTAAATAGTGCTGCTGTGAACATAAGCAGGTATATACCTAGGGATGAAATTGTTGAATAATATGGTAGTTCCATTTTCAAGTTTTGGAGGAACTGCTATACTGTTCTCCCTAGTGGCGGCACCATTTTACATTCCTACCACCAATGCACAAGGGTTCCAGTTACTCCACATCTTTGCCAAAAGTTGTTATTTTTGTTTTTTTAAAATAACAGTCATCCTAATTGATGTGAAATTGCATCTAATAGTGATTTTGATGTGCATTTCTCTAATCATTAGATGCTGACCATCTTTTCATGTGTTTATTGGCCATTGTGTACTTCTTTGGAGATTTTTTTCAAGTCCTTTTGCTCATTTTCAACTGGGTGTTTTGGTTTTTGTTGTTGAGTTGTAGGAATTTTAAAAAATATATTCTGGCTATTAATGTTTTATGAGATACACAATTTGTGCATATTTTCTCCCGTTCTGTGAGTTGCGTTTTTACTCAGTTGATAGTGTCTTTTTTTCCCTACACCATTGGTCATATTTCAGAGGCAGAGGATTTATCTGAGTAGAAGTAGTCATGATATAGACCTGAACTTCACCATTAATAGGCAGCTGGATTTTTTAAAATTGTTGCTATTTTGCTATTTTATTTTCAAGGTCTCTTTCAGTCATGCAGGAGTCAGTTGAAGTATTGCTATAGCGACTGCTTTTATGATGAAGAATTACCAATTTACCTTGGAAAAAGCCTATGATATCTGTAAAATATCATGCCAGAGGCTGAGTTGTTTTAGTAATAATTCTGCTTTTGTGATGTGATTTTATTTAAAGAAAATCACAAAAGAAGACATCCATACAGCCAACAGACACATGAAAAAATGCTCATCATCACTCGCCATCAGAGAAATGCAAATCAAAACCACAATGAGATACCATCTCACACCAGTTAGAATGGCAATCATTAAGAAGTCAGGAAACAACAGGTGTTGGAGAGGATGTGGAGAAATAGGAACACTTTTACACTGTTGGTGGGATTGTAAACTAATTCAACCATTATGGAAAACAGTATGGCGATTCCTCAAGGATCTAGAACTAGATGTACCATATGACCCAGCCATCCCACTACTGGGTATATACCCAAAGGATTATAAATTACTCTACTACAAAGACACATGCACACGTATGTTTATTGCGGCACTATTCACAATAGCAAAGACTTGGAATCAACCCAAATGTCCATCTGTGACAGACTGGATTAAGAAAATGTGGCACATATACACCATGGAATACTATGCAGCCATCAAAAAGGATGAGTTTGCGTCCTTTGTAGGGACATGGATGCAGCTGGAATCCATCATTCTTAGCAAACTATCACAAGAAGAGAAAACCAAACACCGCATGTTCTCACTCATAGGTGGGAACTGAACAATGAGATCACTTGGACTCGGGAAGGGGAACATCACACACTGGGGCCTATCATGGGAAGGGGGGAGGAGGGAGGGATTGCATTGGGGAGTTATACATGATATAAACGTCATGCACATGTACCCTAGAACTTAAAGTATAATAAAAAAAAAAAAAAAGAAAATCGAACTTCATATTTGTTTGTCATTATAGGATTAAATGTGGGCTTGACTAGCAACTGAAATTGTATGAGGCAATGGGATATGAAATGGATCTCTCTAGTGCAATTTATTTATTTATTTATATTTTATTTTATTTATTTATTTTTTGAGACGGAGTCTCGCTCTGTCGCCCAGGCTGGAGTACAGTGGCCGGATCTCCGCTCACTGCGAGCTCCGCCTTCTGGGTTCACGCCATTCTCCTGCCTCAGCCTCCCGAGTAGCTGGGACTGCAGGCGCCGCCACCTCGCCCGGCTAGCTTTTTGTATTTTTTTTTTTTTTTAGTAGAGATGGGGTTTCACCGTGTTAGCCAGGATGGTCTCGATCTCCTGACCTCGTGATCCGCCCGTCTTGGCCTCCCAAAGTGCTGGGATTACAGGCTTGAGCCACCGCGCCCGGCCCCTAGTGCAATTTATAGGCAAATGGTTTACAAAAGGTCATGGAAAAGTATCCAGGTAAGTAATAATTGCTAGTATGTGTTGAGCCCTTTCTAGATGTCATTTACTTTGACAATAAGTGCTTCGGGTGCATTTCTTACCTTTCTAGCAATTCTGTGAGACAGTTATCATAGTTCCCCTTCATCCATGGTTTTCAATTTCCATGGTTCCTGTTACCTAAGGTCAACTGTGGTCTGAAAATATTAATAGAAAATTCCAGAAATAATTCGTAAGTTTTAAATGCAGGCCATTTTAAGTAGCGTAACAAAATCTTGGGTCATCCTGCTCCATCCCGCTGGGGATGTGAACCATCCCTTTGTCCAGCATCTCCACACTGTCTGTGCTACCCACCCATTAGTGACAGTGACTTGGAGCCCTCTAGGTTATCAGATTGACTGTCGCAGTATCAACAGTGCTTGTGTTCAAGTAACCCTTATTTTACTTAATAATCACCTCAAAGTCCAAGAGTAGTGATGCTGGCAATTCAGATATGCCAAAGAGAAGCTGTAAAGTGTTTGCTTTAAATGAAAAGCTGAACGTTCTCAACTAAATAAGGAAACGAAAAAAAATAGTATGCGGAGGTTGCTAAAATCCACAGTAAGAATTTTATCCATTTTTGTCAAGAGAAAAGAAAGAGAAATGTGTGCTAGTTTTGCTGTTGCACCTCACACTGCAAAAGTTATGGCCACAGTATGTGATAAGTGCTTACCTAAGATGGAAAAGGCATTAAATTTGTGAGTGGAAGACATGAACTGAAACACGCTCCAAATGATAGCAATTGGATCCAGTACTATCTCAGGCATCCACTGGGGGTTTTGGAACATGTGCCATGCAGATAAGGAGGACTATTGTACTGTGCTGTTGTTACCTTTTAAAACTGTGGTTTAGTGAGAAATAACTTCTTCAAGGTCATATAGTCTATATAATAAATGGCAGGGCTGGGATTTGAACTTGGGCAGTCTGTGCTGAGAACCTATGGACTTAATAACTGTGCTTTCCTACCTCATCCTGATTCCCCAAGGCAGGAGTATTTTTTTTTCTTTTCTTTCTTTTCTTTTCTTTTCCTTTTCTTTTTTCTTTTTCTCTTCTTTCTTTCTTTCTTTCTTTTTTTTTTTTTTGAGACCACCACCTCCTGGATTTAAGCAATTCCCCTGCCTCAGCCTTCCGAGTAGCTAGGATTACTGGTGCGTGCCATCATTGCCAGCTAATTTTTTGTATTTTTAGTAGAGACAGGATTTCACTATGTTGCCCAGGCTGGTCTTGAACTCTTGGCCTCAAGTGATCCGCCTGCCTTGGCCTTCCAAAGTGCTGGGATTACAGGTGTAAGCCACCACATCTGGCTGGGAATATTTTTCAAAATTTAAATTGCCGAGGTTTAGCACTTGGCTCAACTTGACATTAACTGAATTTTGTCTGAAAATGCAGAGAGTTGATTCTGACAAATGGATACATTTGAATTATGTCATACAGAAGTCCAGAATTTACCTCGAGAACTCTTTGCTATTGACCCAATCACCATTTCACAAGTATTGAAGGATGAGGGTCTCTACAAATGCAGAAAGTACATGTAAAATATTTTGTATCCTCTGGATATTTTATCTTGTCTCAGTAGCTGAAAAGTACTTAAAGTTACAGTTTCTTTTATTTCTGTAGGAAGAATTTGTTTGACTGAATAATATAGAAATTTGGAATTCACATCTGCTTTCAAGAAGAATGTAAATTCTTAAAAGCAAAAATCAGATTGTAGGGATTATTGAAAATTTAAGTAGCATAATCAATGTAATATTATTTTGTCCTCTAAGAAATACTGCACATTTTATCTATTCATTGTTTGGGAAATCATTAATGGTTTTGTTTGTTTGAGAGTTGCAGGTGATCATTATTTTGAAATTCTAGCATTTTGGGTTATAATGAAGGAAGCGCTTTTATAGCTGTTGCCCACAAGAAAATGACACCATCTTTCATGCTCACCACAGGGAGTCAGGCTCAGTGTACATCTTGTTTTGTTGAACCTGTACAATGGATGGAATCCACTTTTGTTGGGAGTGACGATAGTATCTTTTGATGCACAAGATTTGTAAATTATAATGATATCCAGTTTGTCTATTTTTTCTTTTTTTGCTTCTGCCTTTAGTGTTATATCCAAGAAATAATTGCCAAATCCAATGTAGTGAAGCTTTTACCAGAGTTTTCTAAGAGTTTCATCCTTTCACATCTGATGTTTAGGTACATTGTGAGATAATTTTTGTATTTGGTATAAGGCAAGGATCCAACTACTACTTCTTCTTTTTTTTTTTTTTTTTTTGCATCTGGAGATCCAGTTTTCATGATGTTCATGATGTCATTTGTTGAAAGACTGTTCTTTCACCACTGAATGGTTTTGGTCCTTGTCGCAAATTATTTGATCATATATGCCAGAGTTTATTTATGGGTTCTGTATTCTATTCAATTGGTGTATATGTCTAGCTTTATGCCAGTACCACACTGTTCTAATTACTATAGCTTTGTTGTAAGTTTTGAAATCAGGAATATGAGATTTCCAACTTTGTTCTTCTTTTTTTAGATTATTTTTGTGATTTGGGATAGATTATGAATTTTGGGATAGATTTTTCCATTTCTACAAAAATTAAAAAGCCATTGAGATGCTGATAGGCATTGCATTGAATCTGTAGATTGCTTTGGGTAGTATTAACATCTTAACAATATTAAGCCTTTCAATCCATAACATGGAATTTCTTTCCATTTATTGATGTCTTCTTTAGTTTCTTTCAGCAGCATTTTATAGTTTTCAATGTAAAAGTCTTTCCCCTTTTTGGTTAACTTTACTCCAAATTATTATTTATATATATATGTGTGTGTGTGTATATTAAATATGTGTCTATATTATATATATGTGTGTGAGTGTGTATGTGTGTGTGTGTATATATATATATTTTTTAGTGGGGGGAAGGGATAGGATCTCGCTGTATTGCCCAGGCTGGAGTGCAGTGGCAGGATCATGGGTCACTGCAGATTCAACCTCCTGGGCTCAAGTGATCCTCTCACTTCAGTCTCCTGAGTAGGTGGGACCACAGGAGTATGCCACCACCAGCATGCCCAGCTCATTTTTTTTTTCCTTTTTTGTTTAGACAGAGTCTCGCTCTGTTGCCCAGGCTGGAGTGCAGTGGCACAATCTTAGCTCACTGCAACCTCCACCTCCCAGGCTCAAGCGATTCTTGTGCCTCAGCCTCCTGAGTAGCTGGGACTACAGGCATGCACCACCACATCTGGCTAATTTTTGTATTTTTAGTAGAGATGGAGTTTCACCATGTTGGCCAGGCTGGTCTCAAACTCCTGACCTCAAGGGATCCACCCACCTCAGCCTCCCAAAGTGCTGAGATTACAAGTGTGAGCCACTGTGCCCAGCCCCCCAGCTAATTTTTAAAATTTTTGTAGAGACAGGGTATCTCTATGTTGCCCAGGCTGATCTTGAACTCCCAGGCTTCAACTCCCAAAGGACTGGAATTATAGGTGTGAGTCACCACACCTGGGACCCCAATTGTTTTTTATGCTATTATAAGTTGAATTGTTGTCTGAATATTCTTTTTGGATTGTTCATCCTTAGTGTAGAGAAACACAGCTGATTTCTGTGTATTGATTTTGTATTTTGCAACTTTGCTGAATTAAACAGTTTTTTTCAGTGAGTTCTTTAGGCTTTTCTACATATAAGATCCTGTCACCTGTGAACAGAGAGAGTTTTACCTCTTTTCCAATTCAGATATTTTTCTTTTTCTTGCCTAATTGCTCTGGCTAGGACTTCTAGTACTATGTGGATTAGAAGTGGTGAAAGTGGATATCCTTTTCTTGTGCCTGATCATAGAGGAAACACTTTCAGTCTTTCACTGTGGAGTATGATGTTAGCTGTGGGTTTTTCATATATGGTCTTTATTGTGTGGAGATAGTTTTCCTCTATTTCTAATTTGTTGTGTTGTTGTTGTTTTTAATCATGAAAGAGGCTGAATTTTGTCAAATGCTTTTTCTGCATCAGTTGAGATGACCACAAACCCTGAGCTTTTATAACCAGGAAATGGCTCTAATTCCCAACCCAAAAAGTTATCAGAGGAGGCCCCAGCAATTGAAAAGTTACAGTTTTGTTTCATGAAACCCTATTCTCTTCCATGCCTATTGGTGAATCCAAACACTTGTCAATTGCAGCAATTGATATTGCTAGATATTTTCCTTCCCTGACCTGTCAACTGTATTCTTAAGCCCAGCAGTAACTAACTATACTATTCCCTTCTTTCTTGCTAACAATTGAAGGAAAAAAATAAATCAATTTGAACTAATTAACAAATGGCTAGGAGCCAGGTTTTATGGAATGAATTTAGTTTTATTTTTAAAAATCTTACAATAGATTGACTTCTTTTTGGTATACAGTTCAAGGAATAAACATGCATAGATTTCACGTAACTGCTGCACAATCAGGATACAGTTCTATTACTCCCAAAAAACTCCTGCCTGCCTTCTCTTTCTTGTCACATCCTCCTCCTCCCTTGAGCCTCTGGCAACCACTAATCTTCTTCTTTTGTCTTTTTGAAAATGTCATATAGTGTGTAATATGTCTGTGACTAAAAGCTTAAATATGACTGATTTTGCTAAGAACCATTTTGAGCAACATCCTTCTTATTCTGCAGAACTGTCCCGAACTGTGAACCTGATATCATAATCATCATGGTAGGAGGTCATAATCAAAGGTTCATATGTTAAACTGGCCTCACAGTACAAGCCTCTAAACTTCTATCTGTCTCTAACTTCTCAGTGGAGAAGGTTGTTGGCCACAACTTAAGGCTAGTGGTTGATGATTGGGATTAAGCTTTTAGCACCTATGCCACAAGAAATAATAGGAAATAAGGTTACCATCTGTGGTACATGGTCATTTCATGACCATCATGTGTTATCTATACATGAAGGACAGTGAGGATGAAATGTAGTAAGCTAAAAACTAAAGGACTGTACAGATAGTATTTCAGAGAAATTATAAAGCAACTGTCTTTTGCTTCTAATGTGGTGGTCAATGAATTAATTTTCTTGGTTTGTTGGATGAAACAAATTTAGTAAAATGGAAATAGTCATATTGTGTTGATTAGAATGCTTTTGACTGCAAGCAGAATATCCAGCTAAAAGTGACTGAAATAATGAGGAGATTTATTATCTCACACAAAAAGACATCCAGAAGTAGGTGGTTCTAGGGCTGAATCAGTGGTCTCAAGAATGTCATGAAGAATGAAGCTTTTTTTTTGTTGTTGAGACAGAGTCTCGCTCTGTCGCCCAGGCTGGAGTGCAGTGGCTCCATCTGGGCTCACTGCAAGCTCCGCCTCCCGGGTTCCCACCATTCTCCTGCCTCAGCCTCCGAGTAGCTGAGACTATAGGCGCCGCCACCACGCCCGGCTAATTTTTTGTGTTTTTAGTAGAGATGGGGTTTAACTGTGTTAGCCAGGATGGTCTCGATCTCCTGACCTCATGATCCACCCACCTCAGCCTCCCAAAGTGCTGGGATTACAGGCGTGAGCCACCGCGCCCGGCCGGAATGAAGCTTTTTTTCATCCTCCATTCCACTGTCCTCACATGAAAACTTTTGGTGTCTTACTTGCAAGATGGCTGCTTCAGCTCCAAGTACTGGGTCCTTAGACAATTGCATTGCTATGTAGGGAGCTGGGAGCAGCTCAGGTGACAAGAGAGCTCTTCTCATGTGTGCTTGTTTTTTTTTTTTTTTTTTTGTCTTGAAGGAAAACTGTTTTCCAAATCCCCCCAACAGACTTAGTGTTATGTCCCATAGTCAGAACTGGGTCCCTTGGTCATTTGTTAACATGAAGGCAAAGTGGCTCTCTAGCAGTTAACTGTTATCATGTGACATGGGCTGGGACAGGAGGGATGGAATGTGAGGAAAGTGACTCCTGGAGAGGCAACAGATTTGCCTCACTCCGTTGTGAGGATTAAATGCAGTAATGTGGGTAAAGCACCTCTAATTGGGCTGGCACATAAAGGGCTCAATCCTCATTAATTCTTTTTATTTCATGTTTCCCTTCTCCCCTTCAGTTTTCTTACCTCATTTTTCACCTTTAAGAGAAATATGGAAATCCAGAAGTTTTGCTGACCTTCCCTAGATAAAGGCCCTGCTTGTCTCTCCCACCCTCGTCTACTTCTTGGAGTTCTGCAGCTTGAGTTTCCACAAACCAACTGGGATCTCCTGGACCTCTCAAAAGTCCCTTATCTTAGACTGAGGAATACATTTTTATGGCTGGTCCATAGATGTCAATTATAGACATAAAATTGAGAAATCCTTATAAAGAAAAAAGAAAAAACCCATCAGAGTATGTTATTATTACAATGTTAGCCTCCACTAGAAAATCATCTATTTCAGTGGAGTGAAGCTCTTTCCATTCAAAAAAGGAGCAAAAGGCACCCCTGTCTGTGCCTGTCTGTACTGATTGCTGGCTCTGAGCACCGTAAGATGTTTCTTGCCATTAGAGCAATGATTTCAATTTTTCCATTCCAACTGTGGTGAAAATGAATAAGAAAACGGAGTCCTGCCTCTGGAAGCAGGATACAGGTTCCACACTAATCAAAAAAGGAAGATTCATTATTAGACAATATTTCACTCCCCAGACTTTGAAAGTTCCTACATTTGTCAGAGTAGCTCTGAATCACTTCACAGCCACCGCAGGATTAGAATGGGGGTATTGTACAAGCCTGACCCTTTGCAGTTAAGTTTAAGCTTTTTTCCCCTTCTAAATGAGCTGCTCTTGCTACTCTCTGAGTCACTGCAATCCAAATCTCATAATTTCATCTCCTTCTCTTCTAATCATTTTACCAGATAGCAACTTTAAGGGGGCGCAGGCATGCAGATTTTTTTAAAGGGGCCATAACACCCTAAAATACATTTAACTCAGAAGTGCCAATGAAATATCGACACTGTCGCCAGGTAATGCAGAATGACGTTTTCAGGAACTTGCTTAGTAGTGATAAATACTTCAAAGGGCCACATGTCTATTTGCCAAACCAAAGCAGATTGAGCAATGGAATCATGAGACAGTCCTAATGAAGGTGACCCTGGGCTGAGTGCCTGAGTGACTCTCGGGCTCTAAGGAACCCCCTTCTCAGATGTGGGCTTCCCTGTCTCTAACCCAGTGGAAAAGCCAGCAGAAATCTGCTGTGCAGTCCTTTCACTTACGAACATCCAGAGACAACAATGTTGACAGCCACAGGCCACAGCACTGTGCAATTCTGTTGGACACATTGCAAAGGAAAACCACCAGCAGCTGTCTGAAGCTGGTTTTCTCTTATTAAAATTTGGTTAATAAAGCCTGTACCATGAAACACACCAGATAAAAAACCAGCCTTCCTCAAGAAGGGCTTATTGCAGGCTGGGAAAGATATTGTTTTGTCCAAGTCAGTAGGTTTCTATCCCCTTGAACACCTCTGCATGGACTTAGGTGCTCGGGATAATACAGAGGGAGTTGGAAGCCTGGTGCTGCCCTGTGAGAGCATTCCCTTTTCTGTCTTTGGGAATGGGAGCAGACTGACATACGAGAAACTGAGAGAAACCTGTGTGAGGAGGGTATGGAATCATGCACAACTGTATGGGCTGAGTGCAAGTGGATTTAAAAGGACACAGAGGTTGGTGTGAGATGATGACTACCTTCCAAACAGGGGCCCAGTTGGCTCATTTCGGTATCCTCAACATAGTGCACTTGTCACACAAGGTAGGGATTTAGTAAGTACAATTCAAGTAAAGGTCAAGTCTATACTTTCATTCACCCGTAATTTCATCCTGCCCCATTTTATACCTTACTGCCTTTGCCCTTGCACTTAAAATATACACCAAAATAAAAGCACCTCAAAACCCCAATGAGTTTCTAACCAGTCACACGCTGACACACACACTTACACATTCAGAATCTCTCATTGATTCTCGTTGTTCTCTCTCAATCTCACACTCACTTTGTATCTCTTCATCTCCAGCATTGTTGCCAGGAGTTGGAGAAAGGGTAGAATAGCACTTACTTTTTTGATTTTTCCAAATTTTCACCAACCAGTTCACAAAAGCACAAGGATGAAGAATTAGAAAAGTGGAGGGAGGACCTGGTGCAGTGGCTCACACCTGTAATTCTAACACTTTGGGAAGTTGAGGCAGAAAGATCGCTTGAGCCCAGGAGTTCAAGACCAGCCTAGGCAACGTAGAAAGACCCCATCTCTACCAAAAAAAAAGGAAAAAAGAAAAAATTAGCTGGGTGTGGTGGTGGATGCCTGTAGTCTCAGCTACTCAGGAGGCTGAGGTGGGAGGATTGTTTGAGCCTGGGAGGTCAAAGCTGCAGTGAGCGATGAACCCACCACTGCATTCCAACCTGGGTGACACAGTGAGACCCTGTCTCAGAAAAAAAAAAGAAAAGAAAAGAAAAGAAGAAGACAAGAGCAAGATGATGGGAGAGGGGAAGAGAAGAGAAAGAATAGGCGAGAAAGAAAACCAGAGAAGTTAAGCTTCCCATTGTAGGTAGGGA
This sequence comes from Trachypithecus francoisi, assembly GCF_009764315.1. Classification (NCBI taxonomy): domain Eukaryota; kingdom Metazoa; phylum Chordata; class Mammalia; order Primates; family Cercopithecidae; genus Trachypithecus; species Trachypithecus francoisi. The sequence continues at coordinate 89,059,146 of NW_022681453.1, forward strand.
GTGAACTGTGAATGACAGTGCTTATCAGGGTTAAGGAGGATGGCTCCCAGATTGTACAGCAGAGTGAGAGTCCTGCAAAGATAAACTGCTTTGGATGCACTGACTTGTGGAGAAGGAGAAAATAGGAGTGGAACAATCTACATTCTGTCATAAATTCTGGCCATGCATTTTTCTTGAAGAGTTTAGCTTCTCATGGATATGACTTGTGTTTTTATATAGCTCCTTTTCATTAAGCTGATTCTAGCATAAAGTTAAATGACAAATGCTTTGTTGGGAAAATGTTGGACCACTTCGTGGATGCAGATGCCTTCTTGGCAGCTGTGATGGCTAATTTTTTATGTCAACTTGGCTGGGCCATGGGGCACCCCGATACTTTGTCAAACATTATTCTGGATGTTTCTGTGAAGGTATTTTTGGATAAGATTTGCACTTAAATCAGTGGACTTCGGGTATAGCAGATGGCCCTCCGTAATGTGGGTGGGCCTCATCCAATCTGCTGAAAGCCTAAATAGAACAAAAGGCTGACCTCAGAGCAAGAGGGAACTCCCCAGCAGACTGCCTGTAGACTTCATCTACACTGGCTCTTCCTGCTTGTCCAGCAGACTGCCTTGGATTTGAACTGCAAGTCTTTCCCGAGAGGCCTTTCCCATCAGCTTTTGGACTTGCCAGCCTCCACGATATCCTAAAATCTATCTATCTATCTATCTATTTATCTATCATCTCTCATCTGTCTGTCTATCATCTATCCTGTCCATACACCTGTCTGCACTTTATTGATTGTGCTTCTCTGTAGAACTCTGACTAATCCAGCATCCCCTAAGCTGACAAGCAAGGCTGAGAGGTAACAAATGTGCTCTTGCCTTTCCTAACCAGCACCATCACTGAGGAGTGTGGACTAAGAGGCCATGAGCCCAGGATCGTAAGTCAGTGGGCCTGGGTGATGTGTGGGCCTTGTCACTTCCTAGTGCTCTGCCCTGGATAGATTCCCTAAGCTCCAGAAACCATTACTCAGATGACTAAAGCATTGCCAGCCTCTGATGTGTTCATTTTCTATTGCCATTGTAAAAAATTACCATACACTCCATGCTTGAAACAAGGTAAATTTATTCTCTTATATTTCTGCAGGTCAGATCAAAGTATCAGCAGGGCATCTGAAGGCTTCAGCGAACAATCTGTTTCTTGCTTTTTTCAGCTTCCAGAGGCCACTTACATTCTTTGGATCATGGCCGCTTCCTCATATCACTCCAACCTCCTGCTTCTGTTGTTGCGTCTCCTGCTACTCCTTTTATCTCCTGCCTTCCTCTTATAAGGCCCTTGTGATTGCAGTGGGCCCACCCCAGTCACCCAGGATCATCTCCTCCTGTCAGTGTCCTTAATCATATCTGCAAAGTCTCTTTGGACATTTAATGCAACATTTACACATTCCAGGGATTAGGACGTGGACATCATCGGTGGTGGGCAGGGGCGATTATTCTACCTACCACACCTGGTCAGAGGTAATTGGTTACAGATGGAAGGTGAGATAGGGGAAGGATTCTAAGATTTCAGAGTTGGTACCTAAAATTATTTTATATTTTAGAAAAGTACTCGATTATGTGACAAATGCAGAAGTTTGCAACAAAGAAATGCTTTCTTGGCTCCTAAAGAGGTGGATATGTGTTGGTACTATATTTTTATTTAACAATGACAATTCTGCTCCTAGAATCATCAGAGTAAAGCTTCCCTCGTCTCTAAAAAATTAACATAAAAATGTCTTAAAAAGTATAATATTGTGGCCAGCTAGGTACACAAATCTGTGGGATTTCATGTCCTGACAGATTCACTAAGCATTCCATCCAGTCTCCCGTAAGGGACCTTTGGCAGGAATTAAAGCCTTTTAAGAGAGACCCTGAGAACCTTCCTCAAAACATTAATTCAAGTATCATAAATCTACACCATCATTTGTATTCTAGAACATGTCATCCCAACATAAGTTCTAGAATTGTTGTGCCTTCAACATGCTGAGTACAGTTTTTGAGAATCAATCACTGTCAATGCTTCCCTCTTGGCCAAATGGATAACTTTAGGGAAGTTTCTGGCCTTTCTTTTTGGTGCATGGCTGTATTTTGAGTCATAAGCATATTGTCATAACCTTTGCTTGGTCTGTTCTTAGTGGAAAAAATAAGATTTAACTCTATAGAAAAGGGAGAGCATTAAAAAAATCAGTTTTCAAAAATCATCCTGATGTTCAATTTAGTTCAACAATTGTTGGGGTGGCTATAATAATTTCAGGCTGGGTGTGGTGGCTCACACCTATAATCCCAGCACTTTGGAAGGTGGGTGGATCACTTGAGGTCAGGAGTTTGAGACCAGCCTGGCCAACATGGTGAAACCCTGACTCTACTAAAATTATAAAAATTAGGCCGGGCGTGGTGGCTCAAGCCTGTAATCCCAGCACTTTGGGAGGGTGATGCGGGTGGATCACCTGAGGTCAGGAGTTCGAGACCAGCCTAGCCAACATGGTGAAAATGACAAAAATTAGCCAGGCGTGGAGGCATGCACCTGTAATCTCAGTTACTCGGGAGGCTGAGGCAGGAGAACTGCTTAAACCTGGGAGGTAGAGGTTACAGTGAGCTGAGATCACGCCATTGCACTCCAGCATGGGTGACAGAGCAAGACTCTGTCTCAAATAAATAAATAAATAAATAAAATAAAAATTAGCCGGGTATGGTGGCACACGCCTATAATCCTAGCTAATCAGGAGGCCGAGGCAGGAGGATCACGAGCCTCTTGAGCCTGGGAGGCAGAAGTTGCAGTGAGCCAAGATTGTGCCACTGTACTCCAGCCTGGGTAACAGGGTTAGACTCCATCTCAAAAAAAAAAAAAAATTTCAGATAGCCAGTGAAGACTCATTGTTTGAGCCTGATCTGATGGTTAGGACTCACCTAAACGTGGGCACCCCAGGTTGCTTGCTCTTTTCTGGTGATGGCACTCTCTTACAGAGTTCACCTGCCTTTAGGCTCAAGGACTTCAAATAAATACTGGAGAACTGGTCTAGAGCTCAAGAGTGATTTATTCTCCCCATACCAAGGACATTTTACTACATATAATTATGCTTCCCCTCTTCTTCCTTCTTCTTCTTTTTAACTCTAAAATTCTCTTCATTATCTATTTCAAATTGATTTTAGTTCAGTCAATCTAGTTCCCCTTGTTGAAACATTCCAGTTATTTCAAGCCCTTCAGACATCTTTGGTTCTGTTACTTCACTGTCCATTTTTGTTTCCTCCTTTTCTTTTTAAAGCTTGACTTTACTGATGGAAGACGGATATTTTCTTGTTTTTCAGCATAATGTGAATTGCCATCATGGCAAAGGAGGCCAACCATGTTATAGCTCCTGTCACTGTGTAGGCAAGACCTAAGAAAAGGCTATTACCCCCACACCATGTCAGGGTGGAGAGAACAACTGATTTTTCTCCATGGAACCTGGTTACTGGAAAGTCTAAGAAGACCTGTTAAGGATCTGTCTCAACACTTCACATTTGTAGTATTGCGTATACTGAATATATTAGGTTGACGCATATAAAATTGCGCTTTTTTGTTGGTAAAAAATGGTGAAATATTTAATCTCATATGGTGCAACTTAATCTTTACCAAGCACTGCTCTATATCTTGCTGGAATGAAAAAGAAAACAAGCCTTCCCTCTACATAGTTGTAAGCTACAAAAGAGATTCTGACACAGATCTGAACGACTTACAGACAACTGAATAATGAACAAATATATTTAATTTCCTTTGGCAAACCCAAGGAAATTAAAAGAATACAAACCTAAATTTTTAAATATGAATCAGGAGACCCAGGCAGGTTACAGTCCTTTAATAGGCTAAGGTTTGAATTCCTACCTCAGGGAAAATTCTTTAACGGGAGTGAAGAACGAACAAACAAATAAAAAGATCACAAAACATTTTTGGTGGTCGAACTAAAGGTGGTACATTCATCTGGGTTTTGGCAAGGCCAGTATCCCCATGCTGGGGAGAAAGTGTTTGAAGTGGGTTTGCTGTCGTTAGCATTTTAATGATGTCATTTTGATTATACATGTGGCCTGAGGTTTTAAAACATCTGGTGCCTTTTGTAAACCAAACTAATAAACAAAGAAAGGCTTCTCATAGCAACAGCACAGGACAGAGGCATTTCCCAGCAAAGCTATTAAAGGGCCTCAAATCACTTGGCAACGTGCTATTTAAAGGCACAAGGAAAATTAGTAAGGAACTAGTTCTGTCTCTCCTTTTCCGTCAGAATTCCTCATTGTCACCAGGCCCTTGGGTGCCACCTCAACCCATCTGCTTTCTCCCTCCCTCAGTTCTACATGAGAGGGTCTTCTCCTCATACACAGAACATCTTTTTTCCCCTTAGAAGTGGTAGGCACTTTCTTAGTCTGGTTGGATAATACTCACACCAGAGCTCTACCCAGGTAGTGCAGGTATAGGCCTGAAGCTTAGCATTGAAGTTCTACGTACACAGATTTTCATTTGAGAGGGATTAGCATGAAGACATGACTGTGAATGTAGTCACCCAGGGAGAACATGTCCAGAGAGGAGAAACAGAATGTCTCTGTTATTGGGAACATGCCTCTCCCTCATCCTCCCAACCCCAAAGTCATCCTAACGCATTGTGGTATAGCAGTGCATGAAGTTTTTTTCCTGCTCTTTGAATGCACCCATAACTGCTTTGATGGTAAGGCAGGCCCAAAATGGACAGAATCAGAAGGCCTAACTTGAGAGACTAGTTTTAAGCAACTTTCAACCTCTGCTTAAATTTTTTTGAGGGAGGCCGGGCGCGGTGGCTCACGCCTGTAATCCCAGCACTTTGGGAGGTCGAGGCGGGTGGATCACGAGGTTGGGAGATTAAGACCATCCTAGCTAACACGGTGAAACCCCGTCTTTACTAAAAATACAAAAAAAATTAGCCGGGCGTGGTGGCTGGCGCCTGTAGTCCCAGCTACTCGGGAGGAGGCAGGAAGAATGGCATGAACCCTGGAAGTGAAGCTTGCAGTGAGCCGAGATTGCGCCACTGCACTCCAGCCTGGGCCATAGGCGAGACTCCATCTCAAAAAAAAAAATAATAATAAATAAATAAAAATAATAATAATTTTGAGGGAGAGAGGAGTTTACTGAAATTCTTATTCAAAGAGTTTACACTTTGATCTGTACCTAAAATGCTCCACCAGAGGCAATTTGTGGCTTTCAGTTTCATATTCACAGAATTAGACACCCTGCTAAAGGAACTAACTGAAGGCATAGCTCCACCTGGTCAGTAAACAAAAGGAGACAAAAAGTTGAGAGGCAGAGATGGCATCTCATCAGTGGGGGCATTTCTGACTGAGAAATGCGCCCACTTCCCTGTCCGAATGGAGATGTCCACACACCTGTTCTAGGATGGAAAGGAAGAAAAGTTGGAGCAGGGAACTGGAGCACACGCCGTCATTCCCTTCTCCCTAAGAATTTCTTATTCAGCCTCCCTGAAAGGTAAAGAAACTAAGGAGGTGGACAGTTTTGTGTTAAAATTGACCCATCAGGGGTCTCATTGAACAACTAGCCAGCAGCCTTGGCAGGATGAACACAGCGGTGCTAATTGGGCTGCAATTTCACAGTCATGTAAAAGCCCTGGAATGATTCTGCCTCCAGAGAATGCTACCTCAGGGGGAATCAAGAGGAGACTTTAAAATTAAATCTAAAGAACAGAGTTAGTGTAAACTGCATTTAAATATATAATTTCTTAAAGGTAGTGTTTGGTGCTATGCTAAAGTTAAGTTCTGTTTGTTTTCAAATCAAGAGCTACATTTGTATTTTTACATTAAGTGAAAAAATTCAGACTCATATTTAAGCATGTGTCAGCTTGGGCAGCAAAGGAGACCCCATCTTTAAAAAAAAAAAAAAACAGAGAGAGAGAATTAGCTGGGCATGGTGGTGAGTGCCTGTAGTCCAAGCTACTTGAGAGACTGAGGTGGGAAGATCACTCGAATCTAGGAGGTCAAGACTGCAATGAGATGTGACTGCACCACTGTACTCTGGCCTGGGCAACACAGCAAGACCCTGTCTCAAAAGCAAATATGTAAATAAAAGTAAAAATAAGCATATGTCTCCTGAGTTGGACCATATATCCCTAATCGTTAGGGCACCATCTCCCACATGGTGGCTTTGTGCCTAAGGGAGGGAGGAACACGGCGTCTTCAGTGTAGAGCCTGTCGCAGACTTCACGTGGATTTGGATGAACTGGACCTGTCCCTTGAGTCCAGAGCTCCTGTGGTCTGTGATACTTTTCCCTAGAATAAAAGGTTCTGTTGGCTCAGTTTTAGTAATTTTTAGTCTATATTTACTTACCAAACTCCTATTTTCATAGTCTTCCATCTCCTCCCATCCTATCCGGCATGCTTCTCCTCACAGTTTTTTTTTTAACAGATCTCTAGGCCTGGTGTTATTTAATCTTTCTTTCTTTCTTTTTTTTTTTTTGAGACAGTCTCAGTCTGTCACCCAGGCTGAACTGCAGTGGTGCGACCTCGGCTCACTGTAACCTCCACCTCCCAGGTTCAACCGATTCTCCTGCCTCACCCTCCTGAGTAGCTGGGATTACAAGCATATGCCATCACGCCTGGCTAATTTTTTTTGTATTTTCAGTAGAGACCAGGTTTCACCATGTTGGTCAGGCTGGTCTCAAACTCCTGACCTCATGATCCGCCTGCCTCGGCCTCCCAGAGAGTTGAGACTGAGAGAATTCTACAAAAACAAAAACAAAAAAAAGCAAAAACAAAACCAAAAACAAACAAAAAAAGCCTTGCTAAACTAACCTTTATCTTCCTAGTTACGTTTCTACAATTGCCATTCTTTGTTCAGCCTAGCATATGAGCACTTAGACTTAGTCACTTATTTTTTTAGTCTCCATTTTTCTTGTAAGGGCTCACATGTACATGTAAAGGCATAACATTCATATGCTTTTCTGTTGTTAATCTGTCAGTCCCAGCTGGAGCCCCTGGGAGGGAATAGGAGAATTTTATCCTCCCTTACACATGTTTTTTTTTGGTATACAGATTTGATTGGAAAATAGAAAAGTATAGAATCTCAACAACCAGCAGCCAGGTTTTCTTTCATCTCCAGAAAGAAAAGTGGTATGAAAGGATACTGTAGGTTATGTTGAAACTATAATTACCAGCAGGCAAGCCTTCTATAAAATGGTGTGTTCGATTGAGTCGACCATACAGTTTTTTGAAAGTGGGAAAGGCAGCTGCCCGCATCCACACAATGAAGTCATCATTGAGGAAGCCATTGTTTCTTGGATCCTTTTTTTCCAAGTCATAGATGGGCTTGGGCCAGTTTGGAGGCTTTGTGGTTCCTGTGGGAAGAAAATAAGTGATATGATAGAGAAAAAAAAAAATCATCTATTCTCTTCAGCTTTCTTTAGAATGTAGAGAATGAAAGAACTTCTGCATTCTTGAGGAAATAGAAATAGAAATTATACTTTTTAAAAAAGTGTGTATGTGTGTGTTAGCTACCTGAGTGTGCAACCATGAAAAATAATGGCTTTAAAGATTCTAAAGATTCATGATATTTTCATTAAGTTAATAAAGAGCAGAATATTGCCTGGGTGTGAGGACTCATGCCTGTAGTCCCAACACTTTGGGAGGCCCAGGTGGGTGAATCACTTGAGGTCAGGAGTTCAAGACCAGCCTGGCCAACATGGTGAAACCTATTTCTACTAAAAATACAAAAATTAGCTGGGCATGGTGGTGCACTCCTGTAATCTCAGCTACTTGGGAGGGTGAGGCAGGAGAATTGCTTGAACCTGGAAGGTGAAGATAGCAGTGAGCCGAGATTGCACCATTGCATTCCAACCTAGGCGACAGAGTGAGTAAGACTCTGTCTCAAAAAAGAAAAAAGAAAAAAAAGAGCAGACTATCAAATTATATGCATACTGTGTCTTTAACTACATTCAATGCATATAAAGCGTTTAAAAAAATAGAACAAAATGATCATGGTGTTTGCATTCAGTGATACACATAGGAAATACCTTTTTAAAATTTTATTGGGAAATATCTTTATTTTATTTAATTTTACTAGTAATCTAAGGAGTGCAAATTAAACCAAGATACCAGTTTCATCTAAAAATTGGTTAATATTTAACAACAAAAAAGTGACAACCATTGAAGAGGCAGTAGAAATGAGAACTCTTGTACAGAGCAGATAGGTGCACTAACTTCCTCGGCAATCTAGGAACATTGAATGCTTTAATATTTTGCATACATTTTGGCCCAGAAATTCTGTTTCTAGGAATGTATTCTAAGGAAATAATCATGGCATGAAGATTGGGTTACATAGATGTTCACTGCAGCACTGCATCTAAGAGCTAAAGCTGGAAGGAGAGAGGAGAAATTGGTAAGTGGGAGGAAGTGGAAAGCAAAGGCATTGTGAGCCTGTTCTCAAGCCAGGAAGCCTGGTAGGTTTGGGAGCTGCAGAAATGTTGGAAGCACAGGGTGGAGGGTGGTTCCAGGAGAGGAGCCCATTGGGTTTACCGTCATTCTCACACTTCCCACTTTACAACAGGAGGCATGTTTGTCTCTCCCACTCTGTAGGAGACTTGAGAACAGTGTCATCCTCGTCTGTGTTTTCAATAGCATTGAGTCTAGTGCCTGGCCCACAGTAGGTATTAAATAAATGCTAGATAAAGGGATGAAAGGTTCCAGTTAAATCGGATGACAAAAACCATTAAGAATTGTAAAGAGCTAGTCAGAAAGAGTAAATTGCTTAATGGAAATTTTACTTCCATAAAGCCAGTTCTACTATTTGTAGGATGCTAGAATGCTAAATAGGGAGTCACTCTTTCTCAACTCTGACTACTGACTAAACTATGTTCTAAAAGAAACCCAGACCTGTTTTCTAAGCTTGGGCTGTGATGCTTGTAAAAGTATATGTGGAGTGTTGTTGGGTTAATCTGCTGACATATGTTTCTACACTTATATTCCCCTGGGAAATAATCCTCTGCTGGAGCATCTTCTGCAAATATTGTACAGTCCACTTATTTTGGCTCTTCCCAAGACTGCAATCACTGATGCTAGAAGAATTTTGATCAAAATTGAAATTGCCTTTGGCACCTGCACTGTGGACTTCACCTTCTGTCTACTTTGGCCTGAGCTCATGACTGAAGGCAGTGTGTCCTATGAGCCACTGACATCAGAATCACCCAGGGGGCTTGTTAAAAATGCAGGTTCAAGCATATCCTCCCCTACCAACTCCTACTTCTGTGCCATCCCATGTCTTCAGAGAGTGTGAAAAGTATGGTCTAAGAGACATCAACTTCATTTTCTAAGTTCATTCGGGTCGTTTGTATTGATCCATTTATTCATCTATATGCATTTCTTTTTTTAAAAAAATTATTTTTTTCTTGGGAGCATAGATTCAAGATGGCCTGAATATATGTTCCTAAGCATGTCTTATACAAAACTACAAAAGACCGAATCTCTTTCTTCAAGGATTACAGGCTGTGGGCATGACAGGTATATAAACAGATAATTAGAGTATAATGTGGTAACTCTTACAATAGAGGTAAGAACAAAGTGCAGCAGGAGATGAAAGCTAAGGACCTTTCGTGTATAGGCCTATGGTTATGTGGTAAGAAAATGCTACAGAATGTGGCCAAGTCCCTTTTGAAAACAGTGATGAGAGAAAGCCAAGGACCCTTCATGTATAGGCCTACGGTTATGTGGTAAGAAAATGCTGCAGAATGTGGCCAAGTCCCTTTTGAAAACAGTAATTCAATTATAGTGACCATATATATCAGTTTGCCTAGCACAGTCCCAGTTTATGTCTGTTGTTCATTATCTCATCTAATTTAGCTTGTATCCCACACAAGGTGCATATAATTTCATCCTTCCAGCATCCAGCCATGATCTTAGCTAGTAATATGTGAGATGTCCATGTGCAGTGAATGGAATGCTTACTTTTACATATGATTATACATGAAAGTCAACCAGAGACCCTTCCAGTCAAAACATAATAAAACATATCCCTGTAACCCATGCAAGCTGTTAAGCATTCCAGCCAGTTAGGCAATAGTTTCTTTCTGTGTTAGCCTATGAGATGTGTGAAGCCGCCAGGCTGCAAATCAACGGGGTCAGTGAGAAATGTGGAAAATTATGGGTAAGGTTATGGATACATGATGCATGTGTGGGAACTAGGTACTGAGCAGTCCTGCTGAGAGTAGTTTGGACTCCCTTGCAACAGTGGTTCTGTTACTTTATTTTATTTTGTATTTATTTATTTTGAGATGAAGTTTTGCTCTTTCGTCCAGGCTGGGGTGAAGTTGGCTCACTCCAACCTCCGCCCTCCAGGTTCAAGCAATTCTCCTGCCTCAGCCTCCTGAGTAGTTGGGATTATAGGTGCCTGCGACCATGCCTGGCTAATTTTTGTATTTTTAGTAGAGATGGGGTTTCATCACGTTGGCCAGGCTGGTCTCGAGCTCCTGACCTCAGGTGATCCACCCACCTTGGCCTCCCAAAGTGCTAGGATTACAGGGGTGAGCCACTGCACCTGGCCTTGTTACTTAATATATGGTGTGACTATATAACTATTGTATTGGTAATAGTTTCTTATTTGCTAATAATTCATTTTAGCTGTGAAGAGCTAAAAAAATGGAAAACACGTATTTCATGTAAAGTTCAGTACAGTTTTTTAAGATGATTGAACGTTATACTTGCAATATTGGTTGATATTTACCCCCTACCATGGGTACCATAGTGGTCTCAAATGACCATGTGCAAATCAAAAGATATACATCTGCCGAAGAACATTAGAATCCACTTCAAACGTTTATGCTTATTTTTTAAAGATTGTGTCCACAGACAACAATCTGTAGAAGTTCCACTTATATATCATTGTATGAGCATGACTTTTCATTTAGATCAAATGAATTTCCTTCTAGTTTCACTTTTTTATTACATTTTGTTTTGTTTTGTTTGTTTGTTTAGAGACGGGGTATTGCCATGTTGCCCAGGCTGGACTGGAACTCCTGGGTTCAAGCGACCCTCCTCCCCAACTTCCCTCTCGAGAGCAGAGATTGCAGGTGTGCACAGCTATGCCTAGCTACTGGTTGTTGATGTTTTCTTTTTTTGTAATCAAAGAGCAGCTTTTAATGTGTTGGCTTAGTGCAAAAATAATTTGTAAATAGTTAAATGAGGTCAATTTTATATGAATGTATTCAGATACTTCAAATAGAAAAATCAAATAGGTTAATTATAATAATGATTTGATTTTTGTGGGTTTGATTCCTCACGAAGTCAAAGCAAACCTTTTAGAAGTTCAATCTTTGATGATGAAAACTGTGACATTATTATAAACGTTACTATAAGTTCAGTTACAAAATTCAACAATTGGCCAGGTGTAGTGGCTCATGCCTATAATCCCAGCATTTTGGGAGGTCAGGGAGGGTGGGCCACTTTAGCCCAAGAGTTTGATACCAGGCTGGGCAATATGGTGAAACCCCATCTCTATAAAAAACAAACAACCCCCAAACAAGTTAGCTGGGTGTGGTGGCACACACCTCTAGTCCCAACTACTCAGGAGGCTGAGGTGGGAGGATAGCTTGAGCCAGGGAGGTGGAGGTTGCAGTGAGCTGAGATTGTGTCACTGCACTCTAGCCTGTGCAACAGACAGAGACTCTGCCTCAAAAAAACCCCAAAAACCCAAAACCAAAAACCAATACCCCCTAAACAGAATTCAACAATCAGGTTTAAATTGTTTGGTTCTGTAGTGACAACATAACCGCAGATTTGGTGGAGCACAACATCCGAGTAAAGATAATGCTGTTAGTAAATTGAGAAATTGACAGAGAAGAAATGTACTTAAAATTAGTCATGGTACATACATAATTCACAGTTGTATCCAAACAGGCTACAATGTTTTGTTAATCAAAAGAAGAGCTGTAGTTGTACAAATTCAAGTATTTTTGTATATTAACAATTAGAAAAACTGAATTTTCTTTTTCTTTTTTTTGAGATGGAGTCTCACTCTGTGGCCCAGGCTGGAGTGCAGTGGCGCAATCTTGGCTCACTGCAACCTCCGCCTCTCGGGTTCAAGCAATTCTCCTGCCTCAGCCTCCCAAGTAGCTGGGACTACAGGCACCCACCACCACGCCCGGCTAATTTTTGTATTTTTAGTAGAGACGGGGTTTCACCATATTGGCTATGCTGGTCTCGAATGCCTGACCTTGTGATCTGCCCCCCTCAGCCTCCCAAAGTGCTGGGATTACAGCCGTGAGCCACTGCATCTGGCCAAAAAACTGAATTTTCCTTTGCAAAATTTTTATAATGACACATGTTAAATTAAACAAATACTTCAATGTGGTATTTTATGTGATCTCTCATTGTTGGGCATCATCAACCAGACAGAATTTTAGAAGGGTTTGAACCTCTAAATAACTTTTTTCTGTATCAAACCATGTGTCCTACCACAACCCTGAGATTTTTCTGTAAATAAGCCCTCTAACTTTGGTTGCATTTTGTTCAAAGTAGTTGAAAATCTTTAAACAAAGTATCTGAAATACGGAATACCAAAAACTCTAGTTTTAGAAGATTTAGAGAATTGTAATTATTGAAAATCATGCTTGCAAACAAGAAGGCATTGAAATTTACCCCTAAAAGAGCAAGGGAATCATTGAATATACTACATAATGGGAGTTCAAAATATGTATAAGATTTAATTTTAAAATTCTGTAATTATGCTTTGGAATATCTTGATATATGTGAAGACTCTTTTGATAGTGCTCTTATTTATTTATTGTTTTTATAGAAACAGGATCTTACAACGTTTCCCAGGCCAGTATCAAACTTCTGGCTTCAAGCAATCCTCCTGCCTTTGCCTCCCAAAGTGTTGGGATTACAGACATGAGCCCCTGCACTTGGCTGTACTTCCAATTGGACAAAATTTTCTGTGTCAGAATGATACTATATTGAGAAGGTGTAGGATTTTATCTACATTTCATGGTGCACTCCAAAGAACCAAAATGAGAAAAAAAACTTATGGGAAGTCAAAAAGACAGTGCTTATGTCAATATTTGGGTTAAAATAGTAACATACTTCAATAAAAAAATTAGAATTGAGAATATCCTCCATTTAGTAAAATTGGCCATAAGCATAATCGATACCTCAGCACTATAGAGTATTTTCTCAGTAAAGGAAGTTAGGGTCAAAAGAAAAGAATCAGCTAAAGATGTAAACAATTTCCAATTGATTAACCATTAAATGAGACTTTAAAAAAGATTACAGGCAAGGCCTGGGGGCTCATGACTGTAATCCCAGCACTTTGAGAGACTGAGTCAGGAGGATTGCTTGTTTGTTTGTTTATTTATTTATTACATTCAAATCCTTGTCTCAGGAGCATTATTTGAGGCCAGGAGTTCAAGACCAGCCTTGGCAACATAGTGAGACCCTGTCTCTAAAAAAATTTAAAAATTAGCTGGGTGGGGGCTGGGTGTGGTGGCTCATGCCTGTAATCCCAGCACTTTGGGAGGCAGAGGTGGGTGGATCACCTGAGGTCAGGTGTTCGAGACCAGCCTGATCAATATGGTGAAACCTTGTTTCTACTAAAAATACAAAAATTAGCCAGGTGTGGTGGTGGCATGCGGTGGTGGCATGTGCCTGTACTCCCAGCTATTTAGGAGGCTGAGACAGGAGAACTGCTTGAACCTGGGAGGTGGAGGTTGCAGTGAGCCAAGATCCCGCCACTGCACTCCAGCCTGGGCAATGGAGCAAGACTCTGTCTGGCAAAAAAAAAAATAGCTGGATGTGGCAGCATGTTCCTGTATTCCCAGTTACTTGGGGTGGCTGCTGATTGGGAGGATAGCTTGAGCTTAGGAGTTCAAAGCTGCAGTGAGTGGTCATTGAACCACTGCACTTTAGCCTGGGCAACAAAGTGAGACCCTGTCTCAAAAAAAAAAAAAAATAGGTTACAATTTTGTGAAAAAATTAACAAGGCCTTGGTAAAAATATATAAATTAATTAGAAAAATACACAGGTACATGATGAAGACAGATATGGCCAATAAACTCATTAAAGCATGTGAGTATGTATGAATAATAATTATTCTGCTTGTTATCCCTTTTTTAGATTTACTTTTATTTTTTAAATTTGTAAAAATTCACCTTTTGCTGTGTAAGAGCTGGTAACTAAAAATAAAAAATAAAAATAAGATTTACATTTTACTTATTTGTTTTTGATATATTTGTACATATTTATGAGGTGCATGTAAAATTTTGTTACATGCATAGAATGTGTAATGATCATGGTGTATTTTTTTTTTTTTTTGATGTGCCACTGGATTTGATTTCTAGTATTTTGTTGAGGATTTTTGCATTCATGTTCATCAGGGATATTGGCCGATAGTTTCCATTTATTTTGTTGGGTCCTTGTCTGGTTTTGGTATCAGAGTAATAATGCTAGTCTTGCAGAATTAGAGAGTTATAGAAAGTTCCCTCATCTTCAATTTTTTGGAATAGTTTGAGGAGGATTGGTATTAGTTATTCTTTATACATTTCGTAGGATATTGCAGTAAATCCATCCAATCCTGGCTTTTTCTTTGTTGGAAGATTTTTTATTACTGACTCAATCTTGCTCCTCATTATTTGTCTGCTCAGGTTTTCTATTTTTTCCTAATTCATACTTAGTTCAAACTTGAACAAGTTTGAATATTTATTGAAACTTAGTACAAACAAGGTTGTATGTTTCCAGGAATTCATTTCCAGGGACCAGCAGGCTCCTAGTAGACAATACCCGAAGCTGGTGATCATCAGCTTCCCAATAAAATCTCAGGAGTTGGGTGAGCAGGCTCAAGCATGTACACTAAGAGGCAAAATGGAGGCATTTAACTGATACATGATTTTCCTCTAGGAACATTTGACTGGTAAGGAAAAAAAAATGCCTCAAATGAGCATATGCACAACTTTAGTAAACCCATGGTGCATGTGCCCCCACCCCGCCGCCTAACCCTGCCAAATGCCGGCAGGCCATTGTGTGTGCAGACAGCCCACCCCAAGGGAAAATCAAGGCAGGAGAGATGCAAATTCCATAACCACACCAATGTATAAAACCCCAAGTCAAAGGCTGAACAGGGCACTTGGATTTCTCGAGTCGCGCGCTTGGCCCTTTTCCAAGGGTACTTTACTTCCTTTCATTCCTGCACTAAAACTTTTTAATAAACTTTCACTCCTGCTCTAAAACTTGCCGCCTTGGTCTCTCCCTCTGCCTTCTGCCCCTTGGCCAAATTCTTTCCTTAGAGGAGGCAACAATCAAGTTGCTGCAGACCCCTGTGGATTCACCACTGGTAACACCTCCCATCACTTCTCTGTTGAATTCTAGTATTCTCTTGTAAGTTCCAAGAGTGATTACGTACTCACTCTCTGTGGTTCCTGTCTGTGGAAGAAGCAAGTACCAGATACATCTAGTCAGCCATCTTGAAGCACCCCTAGGACTCAGCTTCTGTTATCTTTTAATGTTTAGAGAATAACTGGAATCGTTTTTTTAAACGTGGGTTTAATGTACATGCTATTTTGATTTTTGAATTTTTTTTTTTTTTGAAAGAGTCTCCCTCTGTTACCCAGGCTGGAATGCAGTGGCGCAATCCTGGCTTGCTGCAACCTCCACCTCTCAGGTTCAAGCAATTCTCCAGCCTCATCCTCTCAGGTAGCTGGGACTACAGGCATGCACCACCACACTCAGCTAATTTTTTGTATTTTTAGTAGAGACAGAGTTTCACAATCTTGGCCAGGCTAATCTCAAACTCCTGTCCTCAAGTGATCTGCCTATCTTGGCCTTCTAAGAAAATAGTTTTAAATTGGATTATTTTATAAGTCCATCAATATGATGTCAATTTATTGATTGATATATAAAAATTTTAAGTAAGTATATAGCTATTCAAGTGCCCCCTTTCACTCTCTAAAGGGTACCAGTTTGGAAAACAAATTACATGTTCATCCTTATTATTGCTGAAGCAGTAAGTGTCTTAAACCATTGTCTATTCCCTAATGAAAACTGGAAGAAACCAGGGCATCAATCTTTTCATGTTTTTGATAGGTGTGCATTGGAGATGTTCATGGTAGGGAGAGTTAGAACAAAAAGGAGTCAACAAGGAGATAAAGAAGGAGGATTCATAAACATTTCCCCACATGTAAGAAACAAAGTTTTCATAAAGAGATAAGTATATTGAGCTACTGTATGGATCTTACCTCTAAATTCATCAGCAAGATTCTTGGAACTTGGATTCTGAAATTTGACATACTTATCTGTCCACCACGTAAGTCCACTCTTTAGCATTGGCACTTTGATTTGTACAGATGAATTAATGTTGTGTAAAAGAATTATGGTGTCTGTAAGGAAATTAAAAATTATGTTAGAGATGCAGTCTAGCAATTTTGCCACCCTTTGAAATGCAGAATCAGACACAGCTGACAAATCAGGGATTTTGCAGACTCTCAACACTTCTACATGCCATGGATGCTAGAATCACAAGACTATTCTTTTTCCTGCCAAAATTGAGCCAATTATTGAAAAATACCCTTAAACTCCATTTAACTCATGTTCCTTGACTATTCCTTCAGATATTTGGCAAGAGAGGAATTATTTCCAAATGATATACTGTAAATCAGTGCTCTGGCTTAGTCCAGATGATGTTTACAGAATTAAAATGGAACAAAACAAAAAACTGCCACTTAGCTTCAGAGGTGAATTTCTGGACATTTAGGTTGTTACACACTCATGAAAGGGTACATCATGGAGATAGGAAAAGTCACCTACCATTGAACATGCGATAGGAAAAGTCACCTACCATTGAACATGCTGTTGGCAATAGCACCACAAGGAACGATAGGGGTCTTATTGTCGGACATTTTAAATGGGGCACAGTCGTCAACAGCCTGGATGCAAGAGGATACGGCAATGAGACATGCTTTTGGTAAACTCTCTTAGAATGTTAAAAGTGAGAACACTGGCAATGTAAATCACCCCCCAGTGACTTATTGGCAGTGACTAAGATTACAGACTGCTGCCTGGTTTTCTTAGGCTTCTGGTTTACTGAGACTGGGAAATTTTTGTGTTTTGGAGATATGTATGTGTGTGGATGTGTGTCTCTGTGTTTTTTCCTCATTAATAATACATAGCATACCTAAAATGTCTGCAAGAAGGAACTTTACCTTACTGGCTGTGCTATATATCACGCTAAACCTATAATGAAGTATATTTTTAAAACCTTTTTTTATTGACATGTAGCTTATTTTATTTTAGTGGTTAAAACAGTAACAACTTACTTTTCACTTGTATCACTATCTAATGGGGTTGTGGAGGTGGTGGGGGGCTTTGTTCCACACAATCACTCAGGGCCTCGACAATATTGAAGTATTACATTCAGAAAAGTATAAAAATCATGAGTCTACCACTAGATGACTTATCATAGGGAATCCATGCACACAACTACCAAATACATTTTTAAAAGAGTGGTTGCTAAAAATCACTTTAGTATAATAATGTTGCTATGGAAAAAAATTTCCTTTCTAGCTTTTCTTACGCAGGCTGAGTATCATCTACCAAGAGTAAAAATGTATAATCATAGGTTTTAAAAGGTATTCGATTAAAGCAAAAGGCTTTTACTCAATTGAATAGAGCCTAATTTCCTTAAAGTAGGCTGGATTGAAGGCCCCAATGACAGGAAGGACAATGGTAGTTAGGCTCAGCCACGCTGAGACTAACTACTCAAGGTTGCTATCAAAATGGTGCATGAAGGGATCACCATTCAGTTGGACAAGATTCACATCACTGCTCTAAAGAGGGAAAGTGCTACTTTTCAATAACAGTTATCCTGAATACCCAGTCCCTTCAGTTTACACAAGAATGAAATCAGCATTTCTGTTTTGTAGCATTTGAGTTTATCTTCTGTCTCTTCTTTTAGACTGAAAAATCCACTTGGTTTAAAAAAAGAAAGAGTATTATACCAGATTAAATCAAGCCTTACTTTTATGTCTTTGCCCACCAGTTGTCTATTACTTCTGGATCGAACATATCGATACAGGTTCTGATAGAAGCCATACAATTTGTAGTACATATAAACATTACCCTGTGTGGGAGAAAAGAAGTAAGAGGAGAGTAAGAAAAATTAACTGGAATATTAATAAACATGGAAATTTTAAAATAAAAGCACAGAAAAAAATTGATAGAAACTCAAAGCCTATTTATGGGAAATAGAAACCCAATAAATCATTTTAAAAAAATCAATTTTGGGGCTGCGCACAGTGGCTCACGCCTATAATCCCAGTGCTTTGGGAGGCCAAGGCAGGAGAATCACTTGAGGCCAGGGGTTTGAGACCAGGCTGGGCGATGTAGCAAAATCCTGTCTTTACAGAAAAAGAGAAAAAGAAAAATTAGGCTGGTGTGGCATGCGCCTATAGTTCCAGCTACTCTAGAGGCTGAGGAGAGGATCCCTTGAGCCCAGAAATTCAAAGTTACAGTGAGCTATGATCGTGTCATTGCACTCTAGCCTGGGTGACAGAGTGAGACCCTATCTCAAAAAAAAAAAAAAAAAAAAAAAAAAATTACAGTGGGAAATCCTGGTCTATACAGAATTGTTGGAATAACTAAATAACTATTTTTGCATGTTTTTTTAAGGGCTGCTACGTTCCTTTCTTTGAAAAATTTTTATAATCAAGCATATTTTCAATACATAAAATCTGGTTTTATAAATGTTATCATGTCCCAGAAATATGAGGAAAAATGCTTTGCCTAGAGGTTGTGGTTGACAGCAAAAATCACGTGATTTTACAGCAAATCCATGAAAAAGAATTTAAAATTCAAGCCATTGAGCAATTTAGGTGCATGTGTACACTGAGCATGTGAAAGGCACGAGATTGGAAGTTCCTTGCAGTCCCACTCTAGGAATTTATTTATTTATTTATTTGTTTATTTATTTATTTATTTATTTTTAATTTATTTTTTTTTTAGATGGAGTCTCGCTCTGTCGCCCAGGCTCGAGTGCAGTGGTGCCATCTCGGCTCACTGCAAGTTCCGCCTCCTGGGTTCACGCCATTCTCCTGCCTCAGCCTCCCAAGTAGCTGGGACCACAGGTACCCGCCACCGTACCCTGCTAATTTTTTTGTATTTTTAGTAGAAACGGGGTTTCACCGCCTTAGCCAGGATGGTCTCCATCTCCTGACCTCATGATCCACCAGCCTCAGCCTCCCAAAGTGCTGGGATTACAGGCATGAGTCACCACGCCCGGCCTAAGATTTTTGTTTTTTTAATCTTTAGGATCTAATGCAGTACCTGGCACATAATACTTGCTTAAGAAATGGTGAACTATTTGTTATAGAGAAAAAGATGGAATAATTCACTGATCCAAAAGAAAGAAGGTGATTTTCACCCTAGCAATAAGTAGCCTTGTTGTCAGGAGAGATACGTCTTTCATGTATGCTGCCATGTAAGTAAGGCTGCCCAGCCACAACCTACCACCATGGTTCTGCCTTTATGGTAATATATTAAGGCCCTGGAAATTCTCCAGGCAGACTTGATACAGATTTTATTAATAGCACATATGGAAATATCCATATGGATTTAACTAACATATTCATAGATTTTACTAACAGCACATATAGAAATGTCCAATGTAGCTGTTTAAAATGAATACACTCCATACCTCCAAAATAATGAAGACCTGACTCCAAAAATATAAAAGCCTAACTTTTATTAAGTGCTTCCCATGTGTTGGGTGCTATATTCAGTGCTAGAAGTACAAAAGCATTCCTTTATAAGTCCCTGAGTCCATTGATTCTTTTACCCTGTGCAAAAACAGCATTTTGGAAAGGCTTTGGCCTTATTTCCTAAGGACCTTAAGAGCATCTTCTTTAAGATGAGTATGGAAAATGGGAGGTGCTACCCATGGTAAACAGGGAAGGAAAGTCATGGTAAATGTGGCCAGCTTTAGAATGCAAGAAAGGCTGAAGAGCTCAGTCACTTGTAAGGGAATAATTTCCGGAACACCGAAAAAGGAGATGCTGGGCCATGGCGAAGAAGCAGGCTGCATCATAGTCAACAGGGAGTGTTGGCATGAAGGCAAGTAAGCCAGGCTTAGAGGGAAGGACCCATTACATCTCCTCATCCAAAGCAGGAACCTCTATTGTTGACCCATGACGATAGAAAAGATGAAATCCACAGAATGCAATTTACCTTACATTTTCTTGGAAGCTAAAAAGAGAATTCTACTTAATCAGAGTTATATGTTCACATAAATGACAAAATAAACAGGCACAGAATACTCGGCATACTAGGGACTGGGGTGTTTCCATAATCTCTTTTCAGTGATTCTTTGTCCAAGATTTAGCTGAACGAGGCCTCCAAGATCATCTTCTTGATGGTCCCTGGAAGCACAATTCACTTTATGGTATTTCTTCTCTTTAAATTCAGTGGCACTTTGTGCAGGATTTCTTTGTTTATTTTAAGACAGAGTCTTGCGTGGATTCATTGCTGTGGTTCCGCAGTGTCATGCATGGTAGCTGCCAAGCTGAAGGCCCTGTGATTGCTCTAAGTAGTTTAGTTGGGTTTTTATGAGAAGGCTCTGCCTGAAGGGAATGGTTAGCAGCTGGTAACACTTCATTTGCTGTTTTAGTTTTGAAGGACACTGACAGATGGGAATTGAAGCCCTTTTGGATTTTTTTTTTTTTTCCAAAAACTTTAGCATTCTGAGCCCTCAAGACAAAAGGAGAGAGGAAAGAAGAAAGGAAGGAAGGAGGGTAGTAAGAGAGGGTGAAAAGAGTGAGGGAGGAAGGGCCAAGATACCATCAGAGTGAACAGGCAACCTACAGAATGGGAGAAAATTTTTGCAATCTACTCATCTGACAAAGGGCTAATATCCAGAATCTACAAAGAACTCAAACAAATATACAAGAAAAAAAAACAAACAACCCCATCAAAAAGTGGGCAAAGGATATGAACAGACATTTCTCAAAAGAAGACATTCATACAGCCAACAGACACATGAAAAAATGCTCATCATCACTCACCATCAGAGAAATGCAAATCAAAACCACAATGAGATACCATCTCACACCAGTTAGAATGGCAATCATTAAGAAGTCAGGAAACAACAGGTGTTGGAGAGGATGTGGAGAAATAGGAACACTTTTACACTGTTGGTGGGATTGTAAACTAGTTCAACCATTATGGAAAACAGTATGGCAATTCCTCAAGGATCTAGAACTAGATGTACCATATGACCCAGCCATCCCACTACTGGGTATATACCCAAAGGATTATAAATTATTCTACTACAAAGACACATGCACACGTATGTTTATTGTGGCACTATTCACAATAGCAAAGACTTGGAATCAACCCAAATGCCCATCAGTGACAGACTGGATTAAGAAAATGTGGCACATATACACCATGGAATACTATGCAGCTATAAAAAAGGATGAGTTTGCGTCCTTTGTAGGGACATGGATGCAGCTGGAAACCATCATTCTTAGCAAACTATCACAAGAAGAGAAAACCAAACACCGCATGTTCTCACTCATAGGTGGGAACTGAACAATGAGATCACTTGGACTCGGGAAGGGGAACATCACACACTGGGGCCTATCATGGGGAGTGGGGAGGGAATGCATTGGGGAGTTATACATGATATAAATGATGAATTGATGGGTGCTGACGAGTTGATGGGTGCAGCACACCAACATGGCACAAGTATACATATGTAACAAACCTGCACGTTATGCACACGTACCCTAGAACTTAAATAAAAAAAAAAAAAAAAAGGTTTCAGCAAGGCTGACAGGAAATCCCCAAAGACACCCATCAGAAGAGTCCCCACTCCCAGGAAAGAACCCACCTCGATGTCCCTGCTGTGCTCAGCCACTGGCTGAGGTGGCCGTGGAAGCATGACCTTGGTGCAAACACACTGATTTCAGAGCACAGCAGCTGGTGATATCCCTCAATTACACTCCCTGCAGTAGATCTGAGAGGAGCCTCTTCATGGCCTTCACAGTCTTACTTGTTAGTCAAGACTTAATCAAATGAAAAATTTGATTTCCTTCAACTCCTCAAATGTACTTTAAGGTCCTGTTCTGTTTCTGGACACGGCACCTTTCCCCCTGCAGCATCCTCCACACGGACCCGGTCCCCCATCCTTCCACTTCATAAGTAACTCTACATGGGCTGAATCTAGGTACAGGGCGGCCTTCTCTTGAGCTGCTCACTGAGCATTCTACCTCAAGGCCCTGATCCCACCTCAAATTCAGCTGGTTCCAAACCAGACTCATCACCTCCTGAAAAATATTCCTCACTTCTCTCCTCCCCTCCCTCCTTCCTTCTCTCTTCTCCTCCCCTCCCCTTTCTAAGGATCAGCGCTCTCCCAGCCTCCTCCTGCTCCTTCCCTGTTTCCCCTCAGAGGCTTTGCCCAGTAAATCTCTCGGATGTCTAACCCTGTCTTGGCATCTGCTTCTCAGAGGACTTGACTAACATGAAACTTAAATCAGCCCGTGAGTGGGGACTTCTCTCAATATTTCTTTGGCATTTCTCACAGTGCCTGACAGCCAAACTGTCCCCTTGGGAAATAGGTCATTGCACATGTGGAATGACTTGGGGAGACCCCTGACACCAACCTACTGTGTCCTTAGCCAAGTTACTTCACCTCTTAGCACATTAATTTTCTCACTATAAAATTAGTGGTTCAATTTCATGTAAATTCACACACAGTCCCTGTGCTGATATTTAGAGTAAAACCTGTTTGGTAGATAAGATTTATGTTACAAAGTTGGATAGGTAAAGAATTGTGCAACTTAGAAACAAAGAAACAAAGGAGGAGAATAATACTCAAAAAGGAGGGAGGGGATATGAACTCAACACTCTTTCGGATTCCCCACCACCATCCTGCTTTATTTTTTATATTTTCAGTTTTGGAAAGCATTTCATGGAAATTGTGAACTTACTGCTAAGTGTTACATAGGAATAGATCAGTGTAAAGTCAACTGAAGTTTCTTGAATTTCACCTACCATCATTTTTCCTGAAAGGTAAAAGGGAATAGAGCAGGTGCATTCTTTGTCAAAATTAGAGGCATTTTCCCGCAGTTTTGCACAATTTGCACATATTCTTGTGTAATTAATCTGTCAGGCAAGGAAAAAAATGATTAATTAAAAAGTTACATGGGTACATATCTTAAAATTCAAATCTGGAGTCCACCCAAGTCTCCGCCTGTCTGGGTCAGGCGCATAGAGTCTGGGACACGAATGTGGCAGCCCATGTGTGGGGCCAGTGTTTCTGGGGATGTTCAGGAGGTGTGGGCCTTCCCACAGTCTTTTATCTGGGACTGGCAGCATTTTGCCACTGGCCCAGAGTTCAGTGTTTCTGTTGCATATTTATGTAACCCGTTGTGATGAAGCTTTACCCCCGATCATAAAGAGGTGTCAGTTACCAGGAAGGTATTAGTCAATGACTCACGAGAACTAGGCTTACAGCCTGAGTCTAATCAACTTTATGGGGAAGTCACTTCACTGTTTTTCCATTCTATTGTATGGAAAATATTTATACTAGTGAATTATTCTACATGGCATCCAGAGGAAGTTATTAAAAATGACCAAACAGAAAAAGAAGTGTTTCCAAAATGTAAGATTATTGACATATGTTGAATTATTCTGGTCCGAAAATACTGTTGCATTCTGTTTTTTAAAAGTACAATTCTGTGAAAAATAGTTTAATGGACTCCTTAAAAAAAGGAAAAAAAAAAAAAAAAAAGGGTAGTATGTCCCAAATGGATGGCTCCTGTGAGCTCTGGCTGAGGCACTGAGTTCTGTGAAGATGCAGCTAGAAGAGTAAAGAGGAGAGGCTCAGGAGAGTGGGCACAGGGCTGTACTTCTGCCTTATCTGCAAGAATGTTCATCTCAGGGGCCCTGGGGCTGTCCTGGGTGCTGCAGTGGGCTGCTTCTGCCTTGCCCTCACTGTCTTGAGGAGTGATTAGACGATTATGGGAGTGTGAGGAGCAAGGAAGCAAGGGAGTGGCTTTCTCCTTGTTAAGGTGCTAGTAGAAGTTAAGATTCCTTTGAAGGGAAGACTAACAAGGAAGACAGAAGGAATTTTGCATCCTTGTAAAGCTACTAAGGGTTTTGAAGCCCAAAGGTGAAGTGTGAACACTAAATTGAAGATTAGTGAAAATGCTACACTTCATTGTACTTAGATGCTTATATGTAGCTAAATCATTCTTTAAATACACAGCAAGACTTGAACTATTATTTTGAAAATGTTTATGCCATTTCTGTTGGTGGACTACATTTCAATTTATAAAAAGCATTAAAGAACAGGGCCGTATCCCAATGGAGAGACAGCATACTGAATGGTGTCTGAGGAAACTGGGGTTCTAGTTCAGCCAATCTCTGACCTTGAGTTAAGTGCTTAACCTCTAGGGCCCACATTTTGCCCATCAACATCATTTCATGCAGCAATTAATTGATCTGTGAGGTCATTGTAGTACTATACATGCTACTTCATGAATTCCTCTTGTGAGTTCTATCAATGTAGTACTCAAGAAAATATTTCATGATCAAATAATTTTTGAGTAGTTGATATCCATGGTGCTTTTTTGCCTAAAAAATATCCCTTATCTATTGTCTATGCAATGACAGTATCCTCAGTTTGCTGCTTGAGTGGACTTGTACATGAATAGCTATGAGATGGAGCAACGATCACAGTCTGCTTCTCATAGAATTTTGGAGAGGCAGAAATTATTCTTGTTTAAAGTGAACTGCAGAGAGAGCACATCCTTGTGCCCCAGGGCTGAGTGAGAAGAAAGGCTCAGAAGTCTTTTCTATGATGTCTGTGCCTGATCACATTGGCCTGGAGTGTGTACTCTATATTATCACCCAATAAAATGAAACACTGGTTTTTGAGTATAAAAGTGAAGTGTCAGAAGCAATCCTATCTGAAGCAACTAAAGAAACAAAGTTAGTTGGAAAATGCCTGTAGATTTCATGAGATAAAAGCATTCTGTTTGCGGAGTGGCCATGGCCAATAGTTGGTATGGAATGAGGTCACCTTCTCATGCATGGGTACCTCTTAGTGAAGGCTGCACTCCACAATGGGTGGGTGGGGGGCAGGGTTGCAAGGGAGGAAGAAAGAATGACATGGGGAGGAAGAACCAGAATGAAAGGGATTGGTGAGGAAGAAAGTAGAAAAGTAAATTGCATGAACTCTGTGGAAATGGACATCAACGTTGTAAGCCCATTCCTTTGCTATCCCCTTCAGCAAGGTAAGGTTCATCTCCTCCTGCCATTTTGCCTCTGCCACATGGTGGAGGCTGGTGGGAGTTTACATATAACAGTGGAGGTCTTGCTGTCATTTAATTCCCAGGGAGATAAGCTCTGGGAGCTGGAAGTGGGGAGGAAAAAATGTTAAGTAGAGAGGCAACAGAGCAGTATGCTTTGGGAGGAGGAGTAGAGCCTGAAAAGACATTTTCCTCTTTGGGTTCTACACTATCTGCCCTAGTCCATTCTTTCAATAAGTGTGTGCCTATCACATACTGGGCAATGTGCAAGGAAGCGGGTGGTGATGCAGTAAACAGCCAGCCATAGCTAAGCTCTCTGTTCTTACTACATACTATTTTACCTATTCTGTTCTCAGCTCATTGAGGGCACGAATCCACTCTTCCTCATCTTACTCTTCTGCATAGTCAACAGAATCCTTAGGCACCTTCAGACACTTATAAATTTTATTTTATTTTGAGATGGAGTCTCGCTGTGTCACCCAGGCTGGAGTGTGGAGGTGCAATCTTTGTTCATTGCAACCTCTGCCTCCCAGGTTCAAGTGATTCTCCTGCCTCAGCCTCCTGAGTAGCTGGAATTACAGGCATGCACCACCACGCCTGGCTAATTTTTGTATTTTTAGTAGAGACAGGGTTTCACCATGTTGGCCAGACTGGTCTTGAACTCCTGACCTCAGGTGATCCACCCGCCTTAGCCTTCCAAAGTGCTGGGATTACAGGCATGAGCCACCGCATCGAGCCGACACTCCAAAATTGTAAACTAATGTTGGTAGACTTGGCCTTCATCTTAATTTTGCCAGTAGCCATGCGGGGAGAGGGAATAGATCAGCTTTCCATGGTTACTTCTTTCAGAGTGGAGCTCATGCGGTCTGGGATGTCCAGAAATCTGCCTGGAGTTGATATGGATGAAACATATACTTAATTCATTAGATTGAATATGGGCATGGCCAATCAAGCCTTAGACTAGCTCTTGTCTTCCCTCTCTAGACCAGCTTCAGGGATTCTCATCCTCAAACAGCTTGTTAAGTTGGCAAAAGGCTCGTTCCTGAGAGGTCTGCCCTCAGCATCATCTTTTCTCACTCTGAGTAGAACTTAGTTTTGCTAAATATCCTTAAGATGCCAGAAAGACTTGGGCTTTTGTCTTTCCTGGATCTCAGAGGGAGTTCATCTGCAAAGGGAAAGACACAATGCTTGAAAGTGGGGCAATATTGAAGATCTGTATCTTGGACACTTTGCTCTTTTTATCAATATGACTCATGGGTCTCTGGCAGTCATGTGGCCTTGACTCTCCTTCTGCCTCTATTAGTCACTTGCTCTCTTCCCTGCCAGCATAAGAAAAAAGCTTCAGCCAGGCGCGGTGGCTCACGCCTGTAATCCCAGCACTTTAGGAGGCCGAAGTAGGTGGATCATGAGGTCAGGAGTTCAAGACCAGCCTGGCCAACATGGTGAAACCGCATCTCTAATAAAAATACAAAAAAATTAGCCAGGTGTGGTGGCAGGTGCCTGTAATCCCAGCTTTGAGGCAGTAGAATTGCTTGAACACGGGAGGTGGAGGTTACAGTGAGCCAAGGCTGTGCCACTGCACGGCAGCCTGGGTAACAGAGCAAGACTCCATCTCAAAAAAAAAAAAAAAAAAAAGCTTCTAACTTTGTCAGTCCCTTGCACACAAATATGTCTGAGCTCACTGGCATGAGAGTAACTGCCCTCAAGAGGGAGCAGGGATGAACAAAACCACTCTACACAGACTCTGTCACCATCTGTGACTGCCAGCAGAAAGAGGGATGATCCCATCTCATACAGACGCTCTTGAGGGGCTGTGTTCTCAAACTGACCATACTCATGTATGGTGCCAAAGCTGAAAATTCTCAGAAACTGCATTCAAAACGTAAGATGGGACAAACCTCTATTTCCTGAGTGCTCCTTGCAGACAATATAAGGATGATGCCCATACAAAGGCAGAATATTCCTGTTGTGAAAAAGACAAAGAGGACTCTCCTGGCCGTGAAATACAGCCGGTGGGCGGGTAACTCCTGCTGCTTCAGGGCAGAGTTGTCTGGCAATCTGGACAGGCGATGCTGTGGTCTCTCCTCCATTTTGGTCCTGCAAGTGACTCAGATACTTTTGGGACATTTAGAACATTTTTACTCATAGTAATACCACATAATGGTAATGTGAAATGAATTATGTGAACCCTTCCTTTGAAGTTGCAAAGCCTTTGTGCTTCCTGGATTATTCCTTAATCAGACCTGGTATTTAACGGGAGCTCAGCTCTCTCCAACCAGCCATTACTGAGTATAACTGACTTAGGCTCAAAAAGGTTCTTGTGCTAAATGTCATGCCTAGGATGGATAGTCCCTGGCAAGGTCTGCAGAAACCAACATCTGGTGACACTAGGAAGCAATCACGATGGGCTATTTCTGGGATTTGGTGAGTAATTCAAGGCAAGCCCTTCCTGAGAGGGGGAAATGGATTTATCTTTAGGAACTTGCCTAGATCCTTGGAGATTAATACAAAAAAATAAAAGTTAGGGCTGTCAGCTTTTCTCCAAATGTGGCTGTGGCTTAACATGAATATAAACTAAATTGGAAAAATACTCTCAGATCATAGCTAACTTTGCTATTTGTGATAATGAGGAAGAGAGCAGCAAACAGGGAATTGTAGAACACAGATGTCTCATCTCAGCAGCTTCCAGTTTTTTTGCATCCATAAAAAAGACTCTAGTAGAGAATGTAGATTAAAAACATCTCCTCCTAACCTCTCTTAAGTGCATGCTTTGGAGTAGCCTGAATGAGGCAAGAGAAAGGAAGAGGAAGATAATCAGTGAGATGTTCAACATTGAAGTACAGTATTAGGTCTGGTTTTGGGTTTTTTCCCTTGTTAGAAATCCACTAACATTATTTTCCTTAGGCCATTAGTAATTAATAATTACTTTTTTAAAAACTGGTATTTAAGATTTAGAATTAGAATTTTTAAAATTAGGGAGCATGTGAATTTCTAATCTAATCTTCCCTTTTAATTTACATTAGACAGAGAAGACATCCTGGACTATTTTTGTATCAAGAAAGTAATGACTTTGGCAAATGTACCTGGTTTGAAAGAATACAAAATTGATGCAAATGCTTACATTAGGAAGTTTCCAATTCAGAGTTAAAGCTTTCCTCTTACAAACTGTGTAAAGAGCAAAATACCAATGGGAAATTTTCAGCATGACATTTGAATCTAATTTGGAGGTGGCAACTAGTACGGTTGCTGGTATCAGACAGCCTTGTGTGAGAAGATGGCAGTGAACACTTCTAGTTAACATTTACCATTTGTTTTACTAAATAAACATGGTCAAGAGCTTGGGTTTAAAAGGCAGTAAAAAGCTATGAGATTAGATTATAAGAACAGGGTTGACCTACACAACATTGGGGTATGTTTGTGATTCAAATACTTATTCCAACATTGGATTGGATGGGATTATATTACATAATGCCTAGCAAGAGGGTAATTACAGCAAAAAGCCAATGAGAATAGTGTTTCTTAGACAGTTTATAAAACAACAAAACCAGCTAACCCAAATCCCAGACTAAAAGGAGCTTCACAGGTGGTGTATTACTCAGGGTTCACCAGATAAACAGAACCAGTAGATTATATGACCATATATGTACATTATAAGGAATTGACTCACGTGATTATGGAGGCTGACAAGCCCAAAATCTGCAGAGCTGATGTCCCAATGCAAGTCTGAAGGCCAACAGGCTGCCATAGAACCAGGAAGAGCCAATGTTTCAGTTAGAAGGCAGTCAGGTAGAATTCTCTTGGGGGGTTGGGGAGAGTCAGTCTTTTGTTCTATTCAGGCCTTCAACTGACGGGACGAGGCCCTCTCACATTATGAAGGGCAATCCTCTTTGCTCAGGTCTACTGATTTAAATGTTAATCTCATGCAAATATACCATCACAGAACACCCAGAATAATGTTTAACCAACTATCTGGGTATCCTATGGCCTAGCCAAGTTGCCACATTAAAATTAGCCATCACAGGTAGTAAGTACAAATATTTCTGGGACAATATTCTTGAGAGACAGCTAGATATACATTCTCCAGGTACTTTTACATTCATCTATTTCCCTCTTCTAAATAAATCTACTTTCAATGTGCAAATATATGCGTTGCCCTTCGATATTTCCAGAACAGGGTTCTTTTTCTCAGCACTACTGACATCTTGGGCCAGATGTTTCTTTGTTGTGAAGGCTGTCCTGTAAGATTGTAAAATGTTTAGTTGCATCCCCGGCCTCTATTGCCCATGTTTGAGAATCACTGTTCTATCTAGATTGATACCAATACAGCAATTTGTTAACAGCGGATATACTGTGGTATCACTAGAAATGTCAAAGTCTAGGTGCAGTGGTTCATGCCTGTAATTCCAGCACTTTGGGAGGCTGAGGTGGGAGGATCACTTGAGCCCAGGAGTTTGAGGCTGCAGTGACTTATGATGGCACCACTGCACTTCAGCCTGGGAGACAGAGCAAGATCCCATCTCTCTTTTTTTTTTAGGAAAAAAAAAGGGAAAAAAAGAAAAATTTTGAAGTGATTTCTAACTTGTTTTCATTTAAATAGCCTTCTCAGGCATTAGCAGACATTTGCATATTTGGGGTTGCTTTATATTTCATTGTCTTTCCTATTAACTGCTGGGATGAAAATATATATGCTAAATATAAAAATATATATTAAATATACACATACATTATATGGATACACACATGTAATATTCACGATAGTCTCATGTTTCGGTGAATTCATAGCAGCTTGGCAGATTGGTCTGAATTCTGACAGCACAGACTGCAGTGTCTTAATTTGCAGATCTCTCCTCTGATAACAGTCATACCTGATGGCTTTTTTTCCCATATTAATCTAAGACATGTCACTTAACAGGAAGTTAAATGCCTCTATTGAGAAGGTATGTGGTCCATTTTCTTTCTTACCATCGCCTAAGAATATCTCCCTTCTTAGGGCTAAAGGGATGAAAATGATAGGGTTAAGTTTAGCGATAGCTTAAATGTTCATTCTGTAGTAGTTGTTTTTCTTATAACTTATTGGGCTCTAGTGGGAATCCTGGAGAATGGAACCTACTCCTCTTTCCTCTGAGTCCCTCTGTGGCTTTCGGACCACAGAGGTGCAAAGTGCATGAGCAACAAGTTGTTGGTATGCAGGCCTGTGTGATTTCCTGGACTTTGACTTGCTAGCCTGTTAGGCTCATTTACAATTTCAAAAAATTTGAATTTTATATATTAGTACTGGCATCTGTTTGCTTTCCTATCTCTTCTTTGCTGTATACGCTTCAGTCTCCAGATAAGTTGGGTGTCTTGAAGTGGATATGGGAGACCTGGGTCTGACTTCTGGTTCTGCTACTTAAACTAGTATATGTCCCTTCTCAGATTTAGTTTCATTGTCTATACAATGTGACTTTTAACACTTTTTCCTTTGGGACTATTTCAGTGATTAAACACGACAGCTTATATATAAATGAAAGTTGTAAACACAGTGCTTGGCACAGAGTGGGTAACCAATCAACATTATTTAAATGAGTAAGAAAAGTAAGTGAATTTGAGCAACAAATAAAAAACAATACTATTACCTTATAACTCATAGAATAAAATAAGTATCAACGAGTCCATACTGATGTAAATAAATAATTGAACAAACAAGTAAATGGGGGAAAAGAGATAATTATTTCTTAAAGAGGAATTCTGTAATAAATGTAACACATGTTGAAGGAATGAGAAAAATAGAAAAACCATTACAGTAATGGCTGTCGCAGGCAAGAAATACCAATGTTCACTAGAATTAGCAGGCAAAAGTTTGAGGAAAAACAGATATTTGTATAGCCTCAAAGTATTGCCCCTAAAATAGATATTAATTATAAAGGGAAGATAACTTTATAGTAGAAAAAACTGGCAGATAGCACCTTAGCCAGGTGATCAAGGTTGACATCACTGGTAATAAGACATGTTAACATTATGTACCCCTGATATAATAAATCCAGAAGGACATACTCGCTTCTGTAGTATTCTGGTCAAAAAATGCATAACTTCAATCAAATCATGAGAACATTACAGACAAATCCAAACTGAAGGACATTCTACAAAATACACGACAGATACTCTTCAAAAAAGTGTGAAGGTCATGAAAGACAGGGAAATACTGAGGAACTGTCACTGGTCTCAAGAAACCAAAGAGACACAACAGCTAAGTAAGTGCAATGTGGGATCCTAAAATGAATCCTGGAATAGAACAAGGACATCAGTGGAAAAACTGGAGAAATCCAAATAAACTCTGTAGTTTAGTTAATTATATGGTACCAGTGATGACTTCTTAGTTTTGATAACTCTATTATGGTTATACAAGAAGTTAACACTGGGAAAGCTCAGGGAAGAAGATATGGGAATTCTCCATTTTTTAAACTTTTCTATTAAGCCTGAAGTTTCAAAATAGAAAACAAAAAAAAAAAGTTAATGAGTAAGATAACTGTGATTATATTGTTGTCTTTTTATATGTTTACAAAGTGCCAAATTCACTTGATGCTCTTTCTACCACTATCTTGCTGATGTGGTTTGGCTGTGTGTCCCCACCCAGATTTCATGTGGAACTGTAATTCCCAGTGTTGGGGGAGGGACCAGGTGGGAGGTGATTGGATCATAGGGGCGGATTTCCCCCTTGCTGTTCTCATGATAGTGAGTTCTCACAAGATCTGGTTGTTTAAAAGTGTGTAGCACTTCCCCCTTCACTCTCTCGCTGTCTTGTTGCCACGTGAAGATGTGCTTGCTTCCCTTTCATCTTCTGGCATGATTTTAAGTTTCCTGAGGCCTCCCCAGCCATCCTCCTTTACAGCCTGTGGAACTGGAAGTCAATTAAACCTCTTTTCATTATAAACTACCCAGTCTCAGGTAGTTCATCATAGCTGTGTAAAAATGGAAGAATACAGAAAATTGGTACCAGAGCAGTGGGACATTGCTATAAAGATACCTAAAAATGTGGAAGCAACTTTGAAACTGGGTAATGGGCAGAAGTTGCAACAGTTTGGAGGGATCAGAAAAAGACAAGAATATGAGGGAATGTTTGGAAACTCCTAGAGACTTGAACAGTTTTGACCAAAATGATATGGACAATGAAGTCCTGGCTGAGGTGGTCTCAGATGGAGATGAGGAACTTATCAGGAACTGGAGCAAAGGTCACTCTTGCTGTGCTTTAGCAAAGAGACTGGTGGCATTGTGCCCCTGCTTTAGGGATCTGTGTAACTTTGAACTTGGGAGAGATGACTTAGGGTATCTGGCAGAAGAAATTTCTAAGCAGCAAAGTGTTCAAGAGGTGGCCTGGCTGATTCTTTTTTTTTTTTTTTTTTTTTTTTTTTTTGAGACGGAGTCTCGCTCTGTCGCCCGGACTGGAGTGCAGTGGCCAGATCTCAGCTCACTGCAAGCTCTGCCTCCTGGGTTTACGCCATTCTCCTGCCTCAGCCTCCCGAGTAGCTGGGACTACAGGCGCCAGCCACCTCGCCCGGCTAGTTTTTTTTTTTTTTTTTGTATTTTTAGTAGAGACGGGGTTTCAGCGTATTAGCCAGGATGGTCTCGATCTCCTGACCTCGTGATCCACCCGTCTCGGCCTCCCAAAGTGCTGGGATTACAGGCTTGAGCCACCGCGCCCGGCCGGCCTGGCTGATTCTAAAAGCCTATGCTCATTTGCATAAGGAAAGAGAACTTATATTTAAAAGCAAAGCAGAGCATAAAAGTTTGAAAATTTGCAGCCTGGCCATGTGGTAGAAAAGAAAAACCCATTTTCCGAGGAGAAATTCAAGCTAGCTGCAGAAGTTTGCCCAAGAGGCGCTGAATATTAATAGCCGAAACAATGGAGAAAATGCCTCCAGGGCACTTCAGAGACCTTCGTGGCAGCATCCCCCTGCCACACAGGCTCAGAGGCCTAGGAGGGAAAAATGGTTTCATGGGCTAGGCCCTGGGCCCAGCATGCTCTGTGTAGCCTTAGGACATGGCACCCTACTTCCCAGCTGCCCGGTTCCAGCTGTGGCTAAAAGGGGCCAAGGTACAGCTTGAACCATTGCTTCAGAGGGTGCAAACCCCAAGCCTTGGCAGCTTCCACGTGCTACTGGGCTTATGGGTGTGCAGAAGGCAAGAGTTGAGGTTTGGGATCTTCTGCCTCAATTTCATAGGATGTATGGAAATGCCTTGATGTCCAGGCAAAAGTCTGCTACAGGGGCGAAGCCCTCATGGAGAGCCTCTATAGGGTAGTGCAGAGGGGAAATGTGGGGTTGGAGCCCCTACACAGAGTCCCCAATGGGGCACTGCCTAGTGGAGCTGTGAGAAGAGGGCCACCATCCTCCAGACCCCAGAATGGTAGATCCACTGACAGCTTACACTGTGTACCTGGATATGCTGTAGGCACTCAACACTAGCCTGTGAAAGCAACCATGGGAACTGTACCCTGCAGAGCCACAGAGGCAGAGCTGCCTAAGGTCTTGGGAGCCCATTCCTTGCATCAGCATGGCCTGGATGTGAGACATGGAGTCAAAGATTATTTTGGAGCTTTAAGATTCAATGAGTGCCCTGCTGGGTTTTGAACTTGCATGGGGCCTTTAGCTCCTTTGTTTGGACCAGTTTCTCCCACTTGGAATGGGAGCATTTACCCAATGCCTGTACCTCCATTGTATCTTGGAAGTAACTAACTTTACAGGCTCATAGGTGGAAGGAACTTGCCTTGTCTCAGATCAGACTTTGGAGTTGGACTTTTGAGTTAATGCTGGAATGAGTTAAGACTTTGGGGGACTGTTGGGAAGGCATGATTGTGTTTTGAAATGTGAGAAGGAAATGAAATTTGGAAGAGGCCAGGGTGGAATGATATGGTTTGGCTTTGTGTCTCCACCCAAATCTTATGTTGAATTATAATTCCCATTGTTGGGGGAGGGACCTGGTGGAAGGTGATTGGATCATAGGGGCAGACTTCCCCCTTGCTCTTAAGCTGTTCTCATGATACGGAGTGAGTTCTCATAAGACCTAGTCGTTTAAAAGTGTGTAGCATTTCCCCCTTCACTCTCTTGCTCTCTTGTCACCATGTGAAGATGTGCTTGTTTCCCCTTCACCTTCTGCTGTGATTGTAAGTTTCTTGAGGCCGCTCAGCCATGCCTCCTATACAGCCTGTGAAACTGTGAGTCAAACCTCTTTTCTTTATAATCTACCCAGTCTCAGGTAGTTATTTATAGCAATGTGAGAATGGACTAATATACCTGCCACCCTTTTTGCTGGGACCATGCCTCAGAGTTTACAAATCTGCTCCCCATGTACCATCTCCTGGAACCCTCAACAATGCTGTGAGACATTCCCACTTTGAGCTGATGAGATGGGGCTCAGAGAGGTAAGGGGCTTGCCTAAGGTCACCCAGCTGCTCTTTCCTTTCTCCTGAACAGTTACATCAGAAACCAGTTGGTGACAGAAAAACTCGGTCTGCTCAACAAGGATCACACACAAGCTGGTGATACTTTATTATATAAGAGAGTTGTCAAAAGGACAGATTCATTCCTGTTTCAGAATCCCCACATTCCAGTGATCCATCTGCTGACACAGTTAACATAAACTATTTGCTGATATTTACTGAGTGCTTGCAATGTATCAGAATCATTAAATAAGATGCAACTTCTACTGTGAAGACTGGAATCTTCATTAGGACACAGACTTAGAAAAGGCCCAGTTTCAAAGATTCTGACTTGCACAGACCGAGCACTCCCATTTCCAGAAGTTCGAATACCTCCTTTCTTATCTAAATGAGAGAAAAGGAAAAAAAAAAAAAAAGATTAATATCAAGCCAAAATGATCTTGGTGAATAAATTCAACCATCAGGACTCCTTGGTATTTACCCAGCTGTTATGGCCAGAATCAGAGAGGGCAAAAGTCCTAACACACATTTGATTCAGAGTTGAAATTTTAAAAATTATTATTATTATTATTATTATTTTGAGACAGAGTCCCATTCTGTTGCCCATGCTGGAGTGCAAGTGGCGTGATCTTGGCTAACTGCTATCTCTGCCTCCCGGGTTCAAGTGATTCTCATGCCTCAGCCTTCTGAGTTGCTGGGATTAGAAGCATGTGCCACGATACCTAGCTAATTTTTGTATGTTCAGTAGAGACAGGGTTTTGCCATATTGGTCAGTCTGGTCTTGAGCTCTTGGCCTCAAGTGATCTGCCTGCCTTGGCCTCCCAAAGTGCTGGGATTACTGGTGTGAGTCACTGCGCCTGGCCTATTATTATTATTGTTTTGTAGAGACAGGGTCTTGCTTTGTTGCCCAGGCTGGTCTCGAACTCCTGGCTTCAAGTAATCCTCCCACCTCAGCCTCCCAAAGGGCTAGGATTACAGGTGTGTGCCGCCATGCCTGGCAGAATTAAAATATTTATATAAATGAAGGAAGAGGTACTATATAAATGAAGAGGTACTATATAAAACATTAGGTTCATTAAAGTGCAGCCATTCAAAATAAAATGCTATAAAAAGGTGTTTCAAGGACTCCGCAGTGTGCTTTCTGTAAGCAAGATTATATATGATAGTTCAGTATAGGATTTTATTGCCTTAGGATAACTGCTAAGAATGACAGCAACAGAATAAAAATAACTGTGGGAGACAAGATATATTTGGATATTTCTTATTATTAGAATTAGAAAATTAGTAGGTTAGGTTAGTCAGATTTAATATTATAACTGAAATAATCAACTGTGGCCTCATGCCTGATATCATATTTGTTACACCAGTTTGAAGAAACCAGTCAATTCAGGGGACAAAATGCACAACTGCGTATGTGTGTGTGCGTGTGTGTGTGTGTGTGTGTAACTGAGCAAACTGTTTTTTAACCTGAACTGATGTCTGAAATAACTCACCGATGAATTATAATCAGGTTTGGTCAATCTGGAGATATAGTTTTATGTGATTGATTAATTCATTCAGCATGTTTGGAAGAGTATTTCCAAGCCTCTTTGATAGTTACTGCCATGGTTTGTTCTTGGTTGGTGACTGGTAACC
This sequence comes from Trachypithecus francoisi, assembly GCF_009764315.1. Lineage (NCBI taxonomy): Eukaryota > Metazoa > Chordata > Mammalia > Primates > Cercopithecidae > Trachypithecus > Trachypithecus francoisi. The sequence goes on from NW_022681453.1 coordinate 89,095,505, forward strand.
ATTTTTTTTTTTCTAACAGCTACTGTGAAGCATCAGGCTAGATTGAACAATTAGCCCCATGATAGCATGGTAGGTGGCAAGGTCAATTTTTCACATTATGATGATAATGAATTGCTTTTAAAAATATATAATGAGCTAATACTGTGCCCATAAAGGCATTCAATCATTCAATTCTAATCCACTGAGACATCAAAAAATTTCCCCACCCCATGAAATAAAAATATCTTTCTAAATTAAGTAAGTGGGTTATTGGGGATGTGGAGATGCTGGCAAAGAGGCAAGTTTGTACCCCTGCTTCCCCAAGCCGAGCCAAAAGTGCACACATAAGAATGAAAGACAAAGACAAGTGTGTCTACAAAGAAAGGCACAGGTTCTTCAGATCTTCTTGTTTCTCAAAATGGTCCCTAGTGAGGAGAGGCCATTGGTCATTTAAGGAGCAACAGAGCCGATTCCCATGAAACACATGGAAAGGATACAGTTATGTGTAAGGGGAGGAGGTGGCCTCTATAATTATAGTTAGCTCAGAGTTAGAGAAGATAGAAATCATTTCAAAATCTAAAATGTGCTGGCTCCTCATGTCAAATACTTTATTACTGTGTTTGAACTCAAGTTCAAATAGAGAAAAAATGATTAAAAGCAACTGCTGGTTACGTGGTACCTCGGGAATGTCCATCATTCTCCTCAACTTCTGATCTCTCCAGTTCCAGTCAAAAACCAGAAATTTTAAGGGGTTCAAATTAAAGCCACCTGAAAGAGACAGGGACAGAGTTGCTGCAGTAAAGACCTCATGACATAAGCTTATTAAAATGATTTTTTATTCTCCGGGTTACTTTTTGTCTCATATGTTGTCCTCTCCCCCAGTAACTTATCTCTGCACATGAAGTGCTGCCCTTCCCTGATGGAAACAAATGCAGCACTCTGAGACTTGCTCTTCTTACCAACTCATCACTCCTTCTGAGGAAAGCAGACAAGCTGCTCTTGCTAAGCTCCTCAAATGCTCACATGCTGGCCAAGCCTCCATTTCATGAAGACCCAGAGGCTGTAGTCTCATTCCTGACAGGCATTTGCTAAGCTAAATCCTGCAGTTTTGGGTAGTTGCCTTTCAGAGGAGTTGAGTCCATGGAGTCTGCATGGTTCTGAAGAGGTGAGTGGGGAGAAAGATGAGGACAGGGCTGGGTGGTTCATTTTAGGCAGAAAAGGAAGTTGAGATGAATAGGCTGTATTCAGCTATCCTTTGACGAGGTTGGTAAATCACTTAATTACTCCATTCTCTGTTTTCCTGTCTGTCTACAAGACAATTATGGACGGTGAGGGCTGAAGGGGACCTCAGGGATTATCTAGTCCTCAGAGGTCTCACAGTTGGGCATACAGTCAGTTCTTGCCTCTGCTCCAAGCTGTTCCACGTCTCTTGTGTTAACAGTACCTGCAGCCTTCCTCTCCTGCGGCACTTCCCCTCAGCTTTTCCTCATGGTATTTAAATATTTTCCTCTTTGCCCTAATACTTGTTCATGCTGTTTATAATTCAAATGCCTGTTATTAAAAACATTCTGCAAAATTAAAATAAAAATGGTGAACTGGAAAAGACAATGAGTTGATCATCAGTCTTCCCTTAATGTAAGTGCTGTCAGGAAAGCAATAGGTACAGCCTCTCTGGAATGAAACTGAGCATAATATAACAGCTTCAAAATGCTTTTATTTGATCTCGAATTCCTGACCTCAAGTGATCTGCCCATCTCAGCCTCCCAAAGTGCCGGGATTGTAGGCATGAGCCACGGTGCCTGGCCAAAATGCTTTTATTTGATAAAATAAATTTCCTTCTATGACATATCCCAGTGAAGCATCAGAAACATAAACATAGCTACTTGCAAAAATGATCACTGCCATATTATTTATAATAGCAAAAATTTAGAAACAACCCAAAGTCTACCATAATAGAATTGCAAAAAAATAAATTTACAATAGAATATTGTAAATAGCGTAGCTATACAAATGAAAAATTAAACGTGCTTCATGACAAGGAAAGTAAGTCCTCATGAGATATAGCAAGTGAAAAAGGTAGGTTATAAAGTTATGAAATGCAGTATAATCAATCTCTGCTGTATAAAAATAAACATACAAATGTATAGAAAAAAGACTGAAAGGAAATATATTCATTATTAACAAGAGATTGCCTCTAAAGTGACTTGTTTTCTTCTCTGTACATTTTTGCATTTTCCAAAGGTTCCTACAGTCAGAAAATCCCCTTCATTACTAAATTAAAACAACACAATTGTCTGTAATTGTATACATACCAATGTCATGGGATATTGTTCAATGTCTGAAAACTCTCCTTATATATCAAACATATAAACATTAAGTCATAAACAGCTACATATGTGCTATTGGTGTCACTCTGTTAGATTTCCCATTTTTAGGGTGCTGGGACTATTCTCTTTAAACACTTTGTATGTAGCCAAAGACCTGTGGTTAATGAATATTAAACCATTCATCCAATTAGGATCAGAAGTAAAAATTAGTTTCATTACTATTGTAAAAAAAAAAAATCGCTCTTTAAATGATTTTTCCATATGAAATAAGCCTGCATATTGAGGTCTCACAACTCTGTAGAGATCTGATTTCAATAGTCTGGATAGCTTTGCTTTTTCTCTTCCTGTCTTTCTTTTAAATACAGAGAAGAGTAATCCTGTTGCATGGGGTGGGGGTTGGGGAAGTCTGGTGACACACAAAAAAATCTGGATGCCAGGAGGGACTGGTGGTGAATCTTTAGCTAAAAGCTGTTAGGGAGACAGGAACCAACCTGAGAGTCCATCCTTAGCTTCTCCTGATACCCAGCCAATCACTCCCAAATCTGTGTCTCATAGAACACCCTGGTGCCTCTCATCTGTTCCTTAACTTTCAAATGCCATAGGATGTCCACAAGACAAAAATCCAAACTCCTCGGCTTACTGTTCAAGGGCTTTCCTCAAATTTCTTTCCAATCACATCAACTGCTACTATAGCCCACAGAGTCTCCAAGCAAGAAAGTTGGTCTCTTTAATAAATAACTAATCTTTGCTAAGTGTTTAGGGTGTGACACTTAGTGCGCTGAGCCCTTTACTGGCATTTTGTTTTTATAACAAACCTTAAAGTAGCTGCTATTACAATCCCGGTCGTTCGCACAAACAGGCTGAGAAGGGTGAAGTAACTTGCCGAGGTCACAGAGCTGGTAAGTTGCTAGACCTAAGATTTGAATCTGGAGGTCTGAGGCCATCACAGGGACTCTTAACTGCAACACTGTTTTGCCTCCTCCTAATTCCTTGTGATATACCATGTGTATGTGCCTGCTTTCTGAGAACCTCACTGGACTGTTCTCCCATTCGTGAATGCTTCCCCTGACCCTCCCGGCCCATTTCAATCCTCCCCACACTTCAAAGATCAGTTAAAGACCCCTGCCTTGCAGATTCAGGCCAGCGTAACTATCTCTTTCTCATTTCAACTCCTGTACCACTTAGAAGTGCTCATTTGGCTCTTGGCATTTACTGCCTCATGCTATCGATCTCAGTGTATGTACATTTAGTTCTTCAGCTGGATCAGGAGCTCCCTGAGGAAAAAAGGCTCTAGAACCAGGAAAGCTGGGAGTCATAGACCTTGGGGAGGGCAACATAACCCTCTGAGCTTCAGTTCTCTCTCATAAGAAATAAAATGGCTGGCCTGTAAGGATGCTGTGAGTGCTAAATGAGATAGCATATGTAAGGGTGTCAAGCGTAGCACTGCGTACAAGTAGGAACTCAAAAGTGTTGTTTCCCTTCCTTGTCAGGGGCAGCCAAATTTGTTACTTGTTGGTATTTGTACAAAACTCTGCATATAGTGGGTTCAACGAACCCTGGATGGTTTTCATCTGGAGAGAAACAATAGTAGTTTTGGCTTTTGGTTGCTCCCTGGCAAATGACCATCTCTAAAATGAGTTACTACACTGATGTGCACATTACTTTTAGGTATATAAAATAATCTGAGAATAGCTCCAGACAGTTATTTAAAAAAAACCTCTATTATATAATACATAAGTAATTTGAAAATAAGTATTGAAAAGAAATCATTGAATCTGCCTGGTAAGTAGAAGAGGTAATAAGATAATTGGCAGGTTAGCAGGTTCTTAGGCTACTGGGTTTGAGAAAGTCGGCAAACTATAAAAACCCACCAGTGGATATTGTCTAGAGTACTTTCTATAAAGCACTCAAAGAGAAACACATTTGGGAAGAACAATTATGGAATGCCTGCATTACATTCACGGAAACTACGTTTTGTTTTAGTATGTTTTATATACCAGCCCTCAAAATGGGAGTCTCCCCGAGACTCCGTGGAGTGGACGGGAATGCTCAACTCAAGCAGTGGCCGCACACTGGTGGAATGAAGGCCATGTGACCCACTAACCTGCTTAGAGCAGCTGGAATTGGACTCTGTTTAGGGGGGCACATGTACTTCAGTTTGCCACAGTCCTTATCATTCCCTAATGTGCTATACTTGCTGGTTGGCTTCAGAGATTAAAGGCTGAGTTTCTACTTCCTGAATTAACACAGAGGTCTGGTTTCTGTATATCCTGAATTTAGTTTCTGAGACTCACATGTGGGTAAGGCAAACTCCCAGCCCTGGGCTAGAGTACCACTGCCCTCTTGTCATACCTTGTTTAACAAGTTCTTTAATTCTCCCTGGAGTTCCTACACCCAGGTGCACCACACACTTCTCCAGCAACTTTACCTGCTCCTGGACCTGTTCCAAGATGAAAGAGAAGAAAAGGAAGTCATTAAGAAAGTGCAATTTTACACCAATTTCTCAACTTTATCTCAAAGTTAAGAAAGTGAAATGCAAATGGAGCTACGCTTGGGTAGGGTCAACTTCCAGGGCAGAAATGAGCATATCCCTAGAAAACTGGTAAATCTTCAAGGAATCAAAGGGTGAAGCCTCAGGGACGGAGCATGCAGAAGCATCCGCTGTAGGGGGAGGTAGGTATGCGGAGGCATAGAATTTAAACAACCAGAAAAGTTGTTAAATGTTACATAAGGAAGGAACTCAATAAAATACTTGCTAAGGAGATTAGGAGAAGAGGTTGAAAAGAAAAAGCTGAGGTCTGGGAGATTCCTTTAGGGATCACAGGCCCTTGCTTACCTTTATGTGCTTTGCAAATAATTTTATAACTTTGCTGTCTCCTCTAAATGCGGTCATCGACCTAATGAAAAGAAGTAGGTGAATGCTTAAGAAAACCAACTCATTCTAGGCCACGATGACTACTTAAGTATTATGTCTTGCTTTATTCAAAGGATGTGTGCATATGTGTGTATATATGCACATACATACACACAAATTTGGAGATTTGCAGATTAGCCAGTCTTTGCAATGAGAATGGGGTAGCCTTTTATTCAGGTACATATCTGTGTTGGCTTCACACCGCCATACACAAGGTCAACCTTACGTAGGTTTCCTTGATTACTGAAACACATGATCTGCCTTTCACTTGTAATACAGAATTCCAGTATTTCAGGTCCCTGGCAGAAAATTCATCTTCCAACTATGCAGTGCAGTTCTCATACAAAATTTGGTTGCAAGAGATATCTTAGAGCGGTGATGTCAGCCCATTCTCTGTGGAGCCAAGGGCATCTACAAAGGTCTGCCTGTGGTGGCCATGAGGGAAGCCGGGGGATGACACGGAAAGGGGAAAGAAGGATGGCTTCTATCCTTCTGTCAGAGCTGTCCTTTCTTATCTACTTTGTAGACTAAGCTTCTCTATAAAATTTTATAGGTGGAAATGGAGCTTCAGCCAAAAGAAAGAAAAGGAGGAAGGAAAGAAGGGAAAGAGGAAGCAAAGAAGGAAGGAAAAAAAGTAAGAAAAAACCACTGACACAAAGGACTGGTGGAATTAAAGCTATGAGGGCGGGGGTTATTGTAAATGAGGTGATCTGGGAGGTGGGTGTGAGGACTGAGGGGCACTCGAGAGTGATGCCCCCTGTACAGGGGTCAACTAGTGCTCAGCTCTGCCAGTTGTGATGATGTGAGATTATGGGCCTAAGATCCTCTGATTTTTAGAGAAGCCAGAAATTTAGATTTTTATATGTGCAATCTGATTTTAAATATGGGCAAGTCATTCAAAAATTTTTTAGGTGCCAAATACTTGTGGGGTAAACTTAGCCTTTGAGTTGTCGCTTTACAGTCTCTGGCTTACACCAGCAGGACAGGCAGTCCACTTAGTTTCTAGGTAGTCAAGAAGCTAGATCTATCCACATCAATCCAGACCACCAGCTCTGAGGGTGGTGACGACGCTGGTGGCACCTGACATGCCTGCCTTTCTACCTCTACTGTGGCATCAGGTCGTCAGCTGGTACCAACAGCTGTTCTATAAACAGCCACATAACATTATCTATCCAGGATTCTTCTTGTACAGATGATACTGAGAATGCTGCTATCACTATGTCACAGAGGGAAAAACTGTATTTCTCAGGGAACTTTTTTTTTCTTCTTAAACCCACAGAATGTCATCAATCTGACAACTGATAGTATTTCCCAGCAGATCCTGGCTGTTGGAAAGTGCAGGCCCCCAGTTGGGTCCACCTTTGCAACTGAACAGGGCTTTATGGATGTGATTTTGAGCACTATTTCTAGCTGGCTTCACCTAATTTTCTGTTCTTTACTTTTTCCTTGCTTCTATTTTCACAACCTGTTTTTCATTTTTTGAACGTATTTCTATATATCACCTATATTTGAGGATAGACCTAACATGGGTTTACTAGTTTCCTTCACATATCATTATTATATTTTGAGAAATACCAGTAAAAACATATGAGTTTGCAAAATAGTGAATCATGCTCTACAAGTTCTGTTGCCTCAAGTTTTTACTTACACATAAGCTTTCTCCATGGCAAGGTTAACCAGGAAGACAATTTAAAGTAAGTCACGGCTCTCAACAGAACAGATGTTCTCACAAAAGTTAGAATTATTAAATATTAGTCTTTATGAATAGAGCTTGTTGTGCCTACTCAGAAATCACCTTCTGCAAATCACCTAACCTTGAAATGGATCATAATATTACTGGGGACACAAAAAAAATACTGCAAATTGGTAAATGAAGTGTGACAACACAGTACTTTTATGTCCTCAGTAAGGAATTTATGTACAACAAAAGCTCAAATCAATTTGATAGCTTTATTTTAAGAGTCCACCTCCAGGCCAAACTCTTTGCCCTTAGCATCTGAATCTGAAATGAGGTAGTTTTTAAAGCACTGAAGAGTCAATGTGAATTCCCATGATTTTAGGACTGGTAAGTACAGCTGCCCGGAAGCAGTTGGAATCTTCAAGATCAATTATGTTTAGAGCAGAAAAAATGTAAAGAAACACAAGTGTTTCACTGGGAGATTATATGCTACAATTTAATGTATGTGCACAATGTGATACAATTTAATGTGTGTCTCCACTTCAGTGGAGAAAGGAGGGTTTGAAGGACTATTAAAGTTTAACAACTGCTTTTCTAAATTCATGATTACATTAGTTCATTTAGAAAAAACAGATGTAAATAACTATTGAGTGTCTAGATTTGCACCTTAGTCTATTTGACCACGTTCCTCTTTCTTCATGACTTGGATTTTCCTTTGTTTTGTCTCTTGTCAAAGCCTGGCCCAGAGCCAGGCTCTCAGAGAGAGCTGGTCCTAGCAAATCCCATCTGACTCTCACAGCTCTTCTCTGAAAGCTGAATGTTACCACTGACCAGTGGAAGCCTTTTTGTTTATTCTACAAAAACTACAGTAAATGAAAAGGTACGTGAAAGTACTTAGTAAAGCACTGACAAATTATCTTTAAAACATAATCTTTTTTTTTTTTGAGACAGAGGCTCGCTCTGTCACCCAGGCTGGAGTGAGTGGTGCGATCTCGGCTCACTGCAAGCTCTGCCTCCCGGGTTCACGCCATTCTCCTGCCTCAGCCTCCCGAGTAGCTGGGACTACAGGCGCCCGCCACCACGCCCGGCTAATTTTTTTGTATTTTTAGTAGAGACGGGGTTTCACCGTGTTAGCCAGGATGGTCTCGATCTCTTGACCTCATGATCCGCCCACCTTGGCCTCCCAAAGTGCCGGGATTACAGGCGTGAGCCACCGCGCCCGGCCTAAAACATAATCTTTACCTTTAAATTTTTGTTCCATTTGGAATTTATCTTGTTATAAGCAGTGAGATATGAATCCAACTTTGTTTTTCCAGATGGCTACTCAGTTGTTCAACACCATTTATTAAACAATCCATCTCTCCCTACTGATTTCTGATTTGTCACCTTAGGCATGTGCTACATTTTCATATGCATTGGGGTCTGTTCCTGAACTTTCAATTCTATTCCACTTGTCTGATCTGTCATGCATGTGCCAGTTCCATACTGTTAATTATTGAGACTTCAGAGAGTGTGTGTGTGTATATATATATGTATATATAATTTGTAATCTCTAGTGATATAATCCTCTCATTAGTATTATTTTTCAGAATTTCTTTGCCTATTTTTAGTTGTATATTATCCCATAAGAATTCAGAACTCGTTTAACCAGTTTAAAAAAACAAAACAATTCTATTGTTTAACTAGGAATGTGTGAAATCTGTAGGCTATCCTAAGTAAAACAGACATGTTTACAATATTGAGTTTTCCTATTCAAGAATATGGTATACATTTTTGTTTGTTCAAGTTTTCTGCATCCCTTAGATGATACTGTCTGTACATAAGTTTTGGTAAGTGTATTCCGTGGTATTCTATCTTTTCTCTTCTTTCTTTCTTTTCTTTTCTTCTTTTTTTTTTAAAATTTATAATGGAGATGGGGTCTTATTATGTTGCCCAGGCTGGTCTCAAACTCCAGGGCTCAAGGAGTCCTCCCACCTCAGCCTCCCAAAGTGATAGGATTATAGGCATGAGCTGCTGTGCCTGGCTTCTGTCTTTTCTTGTCACTATTTTAAGTCAGATCTTTTCTTCTAACTGGTTGTTTGGGGTATGATCTCCTTGCTTTTACCCGTGTTCTCTATAATGTGTGCTCTCCACACAGCAGCCAAAGTGAACCTTTAAAATGATGATTCAGATCAAGTAACTCCTCAAAATCCTACAATGGCATCCTATCTTTGGGGTCTTTTGTGCTTATTCTCCCCTCTACCTGGAATGCTTTTCTTCCAGATAGCTGCTGGGCTTTCTTCTTCACTTTGTTCAAGTCTCTGATCAAATTGTCATCTCCTTAGAGAAGCTTTCTGTGACCACCCTTTTAAAAGTAGTCCTGATCTGCTTATATCCCTTTGCCATGCTTTATTTTTTCCTTACATATCAGTGCACCCGATGTTATGATGTATCTTCATTTGTTTATTATCTGTCTCCCCCACTGAAATATAAATTCCATGAGGGCAGGGACTCTGTTTTGTTTATTGCTACATCTCCAGCACATAGAACATAATAGTTTGGCATATATCAGTTATTCAGAAAACATTTATGATACGGAATAGGTGAACCTTCCAACCTGATGAGCTCCAGGGCTCGGGTGGCTGAGCTGCAGACGATCAGCATCAGGACCGATTTCTTCTCACTGTGGTTTTTCCTAAGTTTTACCCACTTAGGACAAACTGGAAAAAAGACCACCAAACAATTATTTGAAATATAGCAAAACAGGGCCCACCTCCCAAGTTCAGTATTTCTTCTTTGTTGAGTGTTTAAGCAAAATAAAATATAGTGAGCATGGTTCATTATAATAACAATTATAATTCAATTTTCTGGTTATTGTAAATATTATATTAAAATGAAGTATCATTAATTTATAACACAAAACAAACATGCCAAGTCCCTAAATGTGACTAATTTTAAAATTAAGTAAAAAAATTTGGAATATTACATTTTTGATATTTTATGTTTGACACTTCACAATGTTGATTAAATAGGAAATGAATTCTGATTCAGTCATGTTAAATTTTAAAGGGAAATTCAACATAAGATATAAAATGGAACAAACATTTAAAAACAGCAAACATTTACTAAATACTGACACGGTGCTAAGCACTTTACATAGATTTTCTTTTTAGTTCTCATAATCTAGTGAGGTTGATTCTATTATTACCTAGATTTACATTTTCTGAATTTGAAGCTAAGAAAGGTTTATGAACTCAAGTTTAGTGTCATCAGAATTGCTTGTAGTTTGAAAGAAGAATGGAAACTCTCTATATCTAAACTGTTTCATTGCTGGCCATAAATAAATGACCAGTTGATATGAATAATTTAGTTATTGCTGGCTACATATAATACATATTGAAGGGCCAGACACAGTAGCTCACGCCTGTAATCTCAGCACTTTGGGAGGCAGAGGGGGGAGGATCTCTTGAGCCCAGGAGTTTGAGACCAGCCTGGGCAACATAGGAAGACTCTGTCTCTACCAAAAATAATTAAAAAAAAAATTAGTTGCTTGTGGTGACATACAACTGTAGTCCCAGCTACTTGGGAGGTTGAGACAGAAGGATCGTCAGAACCCAGGAGGTTGAGGCTCCACTGAGCTATGACCAGACCACTGCACTCCAGCCTGGGAGACAGAGTGAGACCCTGTCCTTCTCCAGTCTCCCAAAAAGTACATTTTGAAAAGATAAAATTAGATTGGCTTCACAATAGCCATGGTCTGAGTTCTAAATAAACATGCAAACAGAATTTCAGAATCTCACAGATGGAACACATATCACATAGTCCATCTTCCCTATTTTTCAGATAACAAATTAAGTCCAGGGGAGTACTCAGTGACTCATCTCAGGTCAAACAGCAAATTGGTGGGGGACCTGGGACTGGAACACCATTCTCTGGATTCCTGGAGCAATAATGGCCTAATGTGTTATAAAACAAAAACGAGACCAAAACCTAAATTTCCAAAGCCAGAGCAAAATAAGGATAAGTTTAAATAGATTAAAATCAGAGTTTACTTACTTTCTTTTAGGTATGAGGAAAGACTGTGAGTCAAATCATTGGCCTTGAGGAAACAGGAGTCTAGAAATATGATAAACATGCTATACAGAGAATTTTGTAAATGCACACACACAATCAAAATAGATTATATGTGAGTTATGAGTGATGTATAAGGTTGTAAAATATTAGTGAATTGGGGCCCATTATATATCTTGAAGTGTTTCCTATATTTAAAATAACAGTAGCAGCAACAAGTAAACTTTTAACCTGTCACGGATGCCTGTAATTTCTTAGAGCAGTGAAATAGGAGCTTCTTATATCACTCAGCAGATTAATGAAGCACCTTTATTTTCCAAATCCATCAAATGGGGACTACACAAATGCAAAATGAAGTGGCTAACAAATCTATGTAAAGATGTTCAAACTCACTAGTTATCAGAGAAGTGCATGTTAATATAATGAGATCATACTTTACACACTCATTAGAATGGCAACTATTAGCAAGATGTGTAATACTAAGTGTTGTTGAGAATGCAGAGTGATGGAAACTCTTGTGAACTGTAAGTGGAAGTGTAAACTGGTATAGATATTCTGAAAAGTAATAATATTAATATGTATATACCCTATAATTCTATCACTTCAATTCAAGGTAAATAATAGAAAGAAATTCTTGTGTGGTCTATTAAGGTACACACACAAGGATATGCATCTTGGCATTATTTGTGATGCCAGGGTGCTTGAGGCAACCTAAGTGTCCATATCTGGGAAAATGGATGAGTATATGTGATAGATGGAAATGCTGGAATATTATGTTGCATTTAGAAGCAATGAACTAGACATGCATAAAACTACAGAGTCCTATCTGGAAAAACTGTCAAGTGAAGAAAGAAACAGAATGAAAGCATTAGCACAGAGCCATTTTAGATACACTTTAATATATATATACATACACAGGATGACATATAAGAAAAATATATATATATATATATTTTAAAATGCCTATCATATGAAAATAGAGTTTGGATTAGGGAAGAATGGTAATAATGTCTCAAAATACAACACAACATAACAATACAATAAAAAACAATATAACACATTAAAATAAAACAGGGGCTGGACTGACCAAAATGAAATTTATGTTGTGACCCAGCACATATAACTCATTAAGTGAGTAATTCAAAGCTGTTTTCTCCTGCATTGTTGTGGAGCCTTTGGTGGTCTTCATAATGTCCCAAGTCTGGATATGATCAGACTCACCTGGAGAACTGAAGGTACAGATTCCTGGGATGGAGTCTCTTTTGCATAGTGAATTAGAATCTCTTGGGGGTGGGCCTGGGGATCTGATGTTTAAGAAGTTCCTGGGTGATTCAGTTGCAGCTAGCCTATAGGCATTTAGGAATCACTAATCTAAACCACACTGCAGCTCTCAGGAGATAGCAGAGAGGTCAATTAGCTCCGGGTGACTCCAGCCTTGAAATCCTAATTCAGTGCCCGTGTGTATGACATTAACAATGTACAGTGCACAATATTAATTTAAAAGACATGTTCCTGCCCTAGAGACACAAACAGCCTCAAATCAAAACCAAGTTAGAAGCTCGACAAACTAAATAGGAACAATATGTTATTATTTATATCTACTTTATATGTGTATATATAAGGGGATTTATGTCCCTCCTTGAGCCTATTCCAAATAACCCACTGTATCTCCTTCCCCACATCTAGCTTAAATCTCCTCTCTGTTCTTGGTCTCATCGGTGTAGTGACAGTGCCTGTTCTCCCAAACCTTCCTCTGATGTCTCAGTTTATTGTGTCTTAAATGGCCTAATTTTTTAAACTAAAAATGAAAACCTGTCCTTTTTGGTTATAACATTATTTCAAACATATTTTCTTTCCTCCCCAACCAACCCATGACCACACATTCTTGCCTAACTATATTACTGACCTCTAATAAAACAATAATATCAAACAAATTCACTATGGAACTCAAATGACTCCTTAAAAGTTTCTTCTGAGCTTTGACTCCCTATAACTCTAGAGAGGAGCAAGGTTTATGATGTTCCATGAGGTTACAGAACAGCAGTGGTCCCACCACTCACAAATCCTTCGTAAGTTAAGTTGCTCTAACAAAGAACTAGAATGGAAAACTGACCATTGAGTCACAGTAAAAATCAAACTTCAGTTAAAGCTTCAAAAGTGGTTTTGTTAGAATAGTTCCTGTAATAGTGCAGTCAGGACATAGTTTTCACAGCAGAGGCAGTGGTGTGCTGAGAAGAGTGGATTCTAACTGCTGTTGGAACTGTCTGGGCTTAGTAAGTCTAAAAGTCCAGATCCTGCTCATGTGCAAATGCACTCCTTCAATTCCCTAAAGGGTAATCTCCTTGGAAAACAAAGAGACAGGGCACTCATGTCTCCAAATCCAATGTGTGTTTCTAAAAAAGGATATCACAAAAGAATTATAAAAATTCAGGGAAGAGATTGTTTTTCAGCTTCTCAAGCTTCTAGAAAGCATAAAATTGTAATGGAAAAAGGAAATCAAGCCACCCTCTACTTTTTCCAAAAGCAATATTAGATATCCCTAGTAGTCTATAAATAGCTCATCTGAAGCAGTTGTACCCAAACTTTTTATGGTTTGATTTTATGACAACATCTATTTCTCCCATGGCTGCCTGAAAGAGTTAAAGGATGCATCATAATTTTGAAATTAATTAAAAGTAGTAGTTTATGCTGGGTGTGGTGGCACATGGCTATATTTCTAGCTACTCAGGAGGCTGAGGTGAGAGGATCCACTTAAGCCCAGGAGTTTGAGGCTGCAGTGAACTACGATGGTGCCACTGCACTCCAACCTGGACGAGACAACAAGACACTGTCTCTAAAATAAATAAATATTTTTTAAAAATTAGCTGTTTACATTTTGCAGTATCTTTTAGCTTAATTATAAATACACCAAGGCAGAGGATCTAAAACTCTAGTAGGCTTAAGAATCCCTTGAGGCAAAGTGTCAGCCTTGCAAAACATGCAGAATTTTGTTCCTACCTTTTGATAGTTTGCTTGAAAGAGTCTGGCCTGCAACCCAAAATACTATTCTAAAAACCATGACTAGAAATCCATGATAAGAGCAACAACAAAACTAAATTACTTATTAAGGCTAAAGCTCTTGTCTATAAGAGTTGAATAAATCAGTGTTTCACAACTATACTTTTAAATGTGTACTTTAACGTCTATCCTCATGACAAATTCCTACTCGTTGAATAGTCTGTTAAAAAAAATGCACACCCAACAATTAGCCTTTTGAAAAAAAAATACGATCACAAATCTTAGTATTAGATTTGACAAATACTGTTTAGCATCCAGTAAGGATATAATCTATCAGCTAAAACTATTTGATATAATCTATCAGTTAAAACTATTATATTGAGGAAAGAAGTATTATGTTTCTTTCTTTTTTTTTTTGAGATGGAGTCTCACTCTGTTCCCCAGGCTGGAGTGCAATGGTGCGATCTTGGCTCACTGTAACCTCGGCCTCCCGGGTTCAAGTGATTCTTCTGCCTCAGCCTCCCAAGTAGGTGGAATTATAGGTGTGTGCTACCACGCCCAGCTAATTTTTGTATTTTTAGTAGAGATGGGTTTTACTATGTTGGCCAGGCTGGTCTCAAACTCTTGACCTCAAGTGATCCACCCGCCTCAGCCTCCCAGAGTGCTTGGATTATAGGTATGAGCCACTATGCCCGGCCTGAAAATATGTCTCTTTAAACAATTATTATTATTATTATTTTTAATAGTGATGAGTTCTCACTATATTGCCCAGGCTGGTTTCAAACACCCGGGCTCAAGCGATCCTCTAGCCTCGGCCTCCCAAAGTGCTGGGATTACAGGCATGAACCACCACACCCGCCGGAAAATATGTTAATTGACTGCCTGAGACACCTAACCATAATAGACAGTTATGTTTTGTTCCTTGTCATTAGGAAAATTGAAGCTTGGCTATACCTGGCAGGTTCAGTTCTTCTAATTCAGTCACCGAGCGTCTGCTGCTATAATAATCCTTCATCAGCTTCTGTAGGTCTTCAGGTAACCCTGGTTTTGGTTCTGATTTTGCAAGAACATCAGTAATTTTCTTCTAAGATATGAGAAGGAAGAAAAATGGGAGGACGTACTTTAAAATGGCATTTGGTTGGAATAGGTTAATTCCTCTGGCATTTAAACTGCACATAGCTTTTGGTGTTAGCCAAGTGTGAATGTGGGTTTTAATAAATACATTTGAGAAAATTCACTAAATATTTCTTGGATATAACTATTGCTTTGAAAAATGAAAAAAATGACCTAGAAAGCTTCTTGCAACTCTTGGTCTATGACTTCCAGGAGAACTACATTTTTGCAGCCGTCTCCATACTAGGGTATTATTTTCTGTTAAAAGTAAAGAAATTTCATTGCTATGGAAAGCTCTCTTTTAGCCCTAGATGATTTATATTCCTGTAGGATTAGAATTTTGAGAATTTCTTGCCCAACCTGCTTTGTGAGGTGCTGAGTCTTAGTTTGGATTTCTGGCATTAGTATAAAACCTACAGTAGGAATCTGAGCATAGGAGCCTACTGAGGAGGGGACTTAACACCCTAGATTCTCAGGTCTTGGATAGCTGACAGTATTAAAGTGGCCCTATGGAAAGTAGAAAAAAAAATTACAGGAAATACTTTCCAACATCGATTTTGATTTGGATTCATTTGTATAGCATGTATTGAATGCCTGCAGTATAGTAGAAACCCACAATCATTCATTTATTTCCATCATAAGCTTCCCTTCTCACTTTCTTCTAATGTTCCATCAAAGATCCAGAAGGAACGTTCCCCACCCCTGATCCCAACTTTTTCCCCTCCTTCTACAATATCCTCGTTTCTATACACTTGCCAAGAATGGTCAAGGCTCTGTCAAAGGAATTAACTTTTAAAAATATGTCATCAGTGGGCACATTTTAGCATGACCTCAGTCAAGGCTAAACTATCTAGCTAGAGTTTTGACCTCGAGCCACCACAAACTTAACACTCCTGAAGGCCATTAGTGTACAAATTATCAAAGAGAAGTTAAAGTCACTTCTTTAAGGACTTGCCAAACCTCAGCCAATTTGGCATCTCCCATCTTGCTATTTGACCATTTGTAAGAAAAGAAAACATATGCACACACACTCTTAGTTTTCTAGAAGCTTGCTGTTAAGTAATTGGTTTGAGTCCATCTTCTTTCTTCTAATCCCAATCGTATTTCCTCGGCTGACTTCAGCAGTAGACCCCTCTTGGCAGGGAGAGAATTACACCGCTGTTTTCACAACTGTGGGAGAAGGTCATAGCTAACCATACTTTCTCCAAGGCTGAGCCATCAAAAAGTTTGTATAGGAGAAAGAGTCTTTCCTGTGCTCACTGGCAAATATCAAAATGCAAGAGGAGGGGAGTTTTTTGACTTAATTTATGGTTCCAAATTAGTCAGAAGTGCCTCATACTACCTTCATCTGCTTATTATTTTCTTTTTAGTCATACTTTAAGGTATAAGGTCTTAAAATCTGGAATGAGTAGAAAAAGGAGGTTGGTATATTTTTTTTCATGGACAGAGCCAGAAGGGCTGGGGGAGGATCGCTCTGGACTCCTTCTACAATTAGAAACCTATGTCTGACATCTGACCACACTGAAAACATAGGGTGGGTAACAAAGATATATGGCACTCCACAAGACCAAAATAGGAGTCAGAAGAATTTATTCTTAGCTCCAACAGAAACACTTATTAGTAGTGACCTTCGGAAAGTCACCAAACCTCAAGGAATCTTACAATGTCTGCATCTCTTAGGTGGGGATTACAATAGCTGCCTCATGAAAGTATGACATATAAAAATGTGATGGAAACCATGTGGGGCCATACAAATTTAAGAAATTATTAATATTACCTTTCTCCTCTTCCTGGTCTTGGTGGTATTCTCTTTTCTTTCCTTTGGTTGTATCAAAAAACATTCTTTAGGCTATTAAGAAATACAAATGAGAACATTTTAATCTTTTCATGATAAAGTGTCAATTAGTGGTATGAACCCCAAAGTACTTTCTGCCATGCATGTAGTCTTCAGAGTATCTTGGTAATATTCTACAGAAAGAGAGATGCTGGAAGATCTACTGTAGGTTACTATGCAGCGGTTGGGCTGAGAGAATTTGAGAAAGTCAGAAAGTACAGATGACTTAAGACTGGAAAATCTTTGAACAAAGATATATGTGTGAGTGAGTATATATGTGTGCTTGGTGTGGAAGTGCAGGGTATTGGAGATTGAAGGCAGTGACTGAGTTTGTATAATACAGCAGAAATCAGTGTGATTAAAATTAAGATGTGGTAAGACAGTCTTTGACTAGAGTGACTAGGGTTTTCCATGAACTAGCTGTGTGTGAGCCTACATTTCCAAGTCCCTGGTTTATTGTTTTGTATTATTCATTCCTTTCCTCTTTTCAATAAGCATAGAAAATCCAAAGTAGGATATATTAACTTACGTTTTTATAAACCAGCTGCATCAAATGCCTTTACTATAATGACTACAAAATGAATGTCTTTGCTACTAGTCTGATAACAGTCTCAGCACCACAGTACCTAGAGTAATCTGTTCTGCCTGTTGCCTTGACCCCCGAGTACCCTATACAGTTTAGTGCTATTTTTACCCTGAGGGTTTTTTCTAATGTAGAAAAACAGGAAATTTGGACTAAGACCTTGATTTATAAAATAGAATGCCCCAGATTCCGTATTTATTAATCATAAGCAGGAGTATAAAATGTTTCCTGTGCTGGATCTTTTATGCAACATTGTCAAACAAGTTGCCAAGTAAGATATAAAATGTTAAGTGAAAACTTATTCTGAATTTTCCTTGATTAACTTTCCATTCCAACCAGAGAATATGCAGTTTAAACTGATAAGCTACTAACTAAAACGATCCTGTCTCCACTGGCTCCGTGAAAATGATTACAGATGAATCTTTCTATGAAAGCTTGCAGACAGCCTGCAGATTAAGAATGTCTATGGCCTGAAGTTAGAGAGAAAGATATAATACTACATAATTTCTTCAAGACATGTGGCCAAAGACCAGCAGTTTCAGGATTCTCTTTTAGTTATTACAGAAATAGATTTTAAAAGTTCAGGATTAAAGTGACATGGGAAATCTTGAAATTTTAGTTTCCTTTCAGATAAAACAAAAAAACCTGCAAAGAGCAATTGCATCATAGCTAAAGAAAAGAGAGATATGGCTTCTTTTATTTAGAAAGTTAAACTGTCTTGTGGATGTTGATACATGCCAATTTGATGCTGGTACATGCCAATTAGAAACTGTGCCAAGGCCACTAATATGTCACAGAAGCTGCCAGATGGCCATAAGAGTACAATTACAAACCAGGCCAGTGCTCAGCTCATGTTCCTAAGGCAAAGGCCGGGATATGATTAGCAGATCCCTTAAACTATACTGTATTATCTCTACCAGTATGAAAGTTTTTGGGAAGCATATTTAGAAATCTGTTTCATCTTCTTATTTAGCGTATGGAGGTATTCTCGAGGAACCCAGTTTAGTGTACTGGTTGTATTTGTGCTAGGTTTACAAAGCCAATGAACTAAAACATGACATAAATCTAGAAATAAGCTCAATTGTAAGAATATGGACTCTTTAATTCTGGGAGAAAAAACAAAAATGTAATTCTGAATCATGCAAAGGAAAAAGAAACATGCTCAATGAACTGCTTTAGCCATATATTGCTTCAGGTAAATGACAGGTTCAAATTCTTACATCATCCTAAAGGAAATGCAAAATAATCTTTGGTTTTGGAGACTAGTTACTTTAGCTGGCTGTGGTAGGGTGCCAGTGAAGAGGCCAATTTTATGGGGTCAATTTCCATAGAGGTAAGATGACTTTATGGAGAAATTCAAATCCACAGTATTGAAAATGCTTATATTTAGTTAACTGCCTTATGAATGCTACTGCTTACCCTCAGGGAGACTGGGTAGGAAGATATGGAAGAATCCAGCCAAGCCACTAAGCATTTCTGGAAATCAATTCCAAAACTGTGTGACTTTCACAGTTGATAGCAATGTCATTTCTTTATATGAAATGTAGCAATTTTAAATACATAGTCTGAAGAATCACACTCCCCTAAAAAACTGTGGCTTTTAAGGGAAGCAACTAGAGCATATTTTCAGTTCCTTAAAGTATCAAAAATTACTTTACGAATGATTCTCCTGGTTAAACATGGCAAATGAACCTCACAATGCCAGTAAACTGAAAATAAAGGGCATTGAAAAGGACCTGTTGAGCAGGGTCTATATAAAACCCAAGACACCAGGAGAAAGACCAACAGTAATGGAGAGATTTCAACAACTTTTTGGAAAATGGAAAGTGGCTGGAGCTGGAGAAAAGTGACTTGGCACAGAGAGAAAGCTAGCATCTGGGTTTCAGAAGGGGTAGAAGCTAACAATAAGTAAGTCTTTGACTCACTGAACTCTGAGAAGGTCCAGTATTTGGAGGCACAAAGTATTACAGAGAGTGAAGGGTTAAAAAGAAAGAGATTGGCTGAAAGTTTATATTTAGAATGATTAGCTACCCCCGTCCCCTACTAGGTGATATCTCCTACCCTGGTAGCCAAGCAACTATTCCATTACTGCTTCCTTTCACCTTGCATGTCCTGCCAGCCAACTGGAGATCTATTCTCTTAAGAGATCAAGAGGATCAAGGCTGGGCCAGGGGAGAAAGGGCAGAGGCAGAGGCTTGTCTCCATTTCCTGCCCCTATTCCATGCTTATATATTGCAGGCAGGAGACTACTGAATGCCTCTTCGGAAAAATGTAATGGCCTAAAAGAAATACTATCAGAGAGTGACATTTGGGAGTTCCATAGCAAAAAATCCAGCTTGTTATCCTATCACCCTACCATGAATACACTAATCGACAAACCCCACTCATCAATGTTTCCGTGTATCTCTCTTCAATAAGAATGGATAGCTAAGATTCATCAGTCATCTAAGGAAAGTCTCCAACACAAGAGCAAATAAATAACAAAAAGAAAAATGAACCTAGAGAAAAGTGGGATGGTACCTCAAAATAATGATAATTAATATCCTCAGAGAGATAAGGGAAGATTTTGCAACAATGAAACAAGAACAAGATGCTGTAAAAATGGGAAAAACAGTGAAGTATTAAAACAAATAAGAAAGGTGGGACAAAAATATACGAGGAAGGCATGAAGATAAAGTAGAGGCAATCTCCCAGAAAGAGATGAAAAATGAAAAGAAAAAAGTGGTGAGAAAATCAGAGAACCACCCCAAGAGATTCAATTTTCCAATAAATGGTATTATAGAAAAAGAGGTGACATAAAACAGTAGGGGGCTTGGCATGGTGTCTCATGCCTGTAAACCTAGTGCTTTGTGGGGCCAAGGTGGGAGGACTGCTTGAGGCCAGGAGTTTGAGACCAGCCCTGGTTACATAGTGAGACCGTCTCACCAAAAAACAAACAAACAAACAAAAAGGCTGGGCACGGTGGCTCATGCCTGTAATCCCAGCACTTTGGGAGGCTGAGGAGAGCGGATCACGAGGTCAGGAGTACAAGACCAGCCTGACCAACATGGTGAAACCCCGTCTCTACTAAAAATACAAAAATTAGCTCGGCATTGGTGGTGCACGCCTGCAATCCCACCTACTTAGGGGGCTGAGGCAGGAGAATCGCTTGAACCCGGGAAGCAGAGGTTGCAGTGAGCCGAGATCGCGTCACTGCACTCCAGCCTGGGTGACAGAGTGGGACTCTGCCTCACAAAAAAAAAAATGCGCTTGTGTGGTGGTGCATACCTGTACTCCTAGCTACGTGGAAGACTGAGGCAGGAGGACCTCTTGAGCCCAGGAATTCAATGTTGCAGTGAGCTATGATTGCACCACTGCACTCCAGCATGAGTGACTAAGTAAGACCCTTGTCTCTAAAAAGGAGTCATCAAGGAAATAACACATGACAAAATAAAAATAAAAAAAAAAAAAAGAAATAATATGTGACAAACTTGTGCTGCCTGAAGGAAACTTTATTGAACATGAAACTCCAAATTGAAAGCCCATTAGGTATAGGGTACAATGAATATGAAAAATACCCATTCCAAGGAGCATCACTATAAAATTTCAGAAAATTATGGGCAGAGAAGATTCTAAAATTTTCCCCTCCAAAATATAACATACAAAATACAAAGGATCAGAAAAAAGAATAGTGCCAAGATCTCTAAAAAGCAATAATGGATATTAGAACTTAATGGAATGATGCTTTCAAAATTATGAAGAAAGTTTATTTGCAAATTAAACTTTTATACCCAAAGTATCAATCAAGTGTAAGAGTAGAATAAAGACATATTCAGATATATGAAGTCTCAAAAAATTTACATCCTACCTGCAGATACTTAAGGCTGTATTTCAGAATACAAAGGGTGAAACCAAACAAAAGGAAGCTATGGGATTTAGCCAAAAAGGAGTCCAGCCCAGGAGGGCGCTGAAGGGGCATCCTAGGATGACAGTTAAGAGGCCTCAATTGTTCAGTGGGCCTGGAGAATAACCAGTTTGGAGTGAAACAGAAATATGGAGTTTTGCAGGAAAACAAAACAAAACAAAATGACTAACCTATTTGAACATATGGAAAATATTATTCATGGGCATGTGGAAGAGATGTTGGAACATATGGAAACAATTAACAATAGGAACAGAGAAAGCCATGCAAATAAAGAGATGAAGCAACTATTAATGCCATGAAAATAAAGAGTTGTATAAGAAAGGAGGGATGGTTATAGCTTCTTTCTCTCAGCATTGAACAATATTTCCATCATCATAATGGTGTATTAGTGACAACTGTTTTGACCAAAATGTGGTATCTCGTTGGCAGGGGAGGCAGCAGTTGGTGAGGGAATAGGAAGTAAAACAGATGGGAGAACTATGTCCTCATATGCTAAGTCAGGATGTCAGTAGATTACATCAGACATTGCTAAGTCAAGAAATATCAGTGTAAACTATAAGGCAGAAAAGTAAGGAAAAAAGCTAGAGAAGCTGAATTTTTCTCTTAGTAAATAAGTAATATTGTTTGATTTTTAAATTTTTTAAATTTTTATTTTTTGAGACTGCCTAGGCTGGAGTACAGTGGCATGATCTCAGCTCAATGCAACCTCCGCCTCCCGGGTTCAAGTGATTCTCCTGCCTCAACCTCCTGAGTAGCTGGGATTACAGGAGTGTGCCTCCATGCCTAGCTAATTTTTGTATTTTTTGTAGAGACAGGGTTTCACCACATTGGCCAGGCTTGTCTTGAATTCCTGACCTCAAGTGATCTGCCCGCCTCAGCCTCCCAAAGTGCTGGGATTAGAGGCATGAGCCACCATACCCAGCTGGTATTTTTAAAAAAGATATGTATGATTATTAGGTTGGTAAGAATAAAAAAATTTAAATTGCCATTTTATAACAAAACAAGCATGTTCATTATTAAGATAAAAACAACTTAGAAGTGGTTTTTAGTTTCTTTTGGACATGGTAAAAGTTACTCAATACACACTCACCAAAATGTCGAAAATTAAAAGGCCAATAACTCCAAATGTTGACAAGGATACACAGCAACCAAAACTCTCACACACTGATGGTGGGGGTGCAAAATGGTACAATCATTTAGGAAAAAGATCTGGCAGTTTTTTTTATGAAACTGAAGATGACTCAGCAAGTGTCATGTATTTACTAAAGAGAAATAAAAATTTATGTTCTGCCCTGATGTGAACACTATACAGACATCACTATGTACCCCAGAAATACGCAGAATTATTACGTGTCAATTAAAAATGTAAAATACAATAAAAAGCTTAAAAACCATTCCCCAAGAAACTTGTATGTGAATATTCGTGGTGGATTTATTCATAATAGTCCCAAACAAGAAATAGCCCTAGGCTCGGGGGGCTCACGCCTGTAATCCCAGCACTTTGGGAGGCCCAGGTGGACGGATCACCTGAGGTCAGGAGTTCAAGACCAGCGTCGCCAACATGGTGAAATCCCATCTCTACAAAATACAAAAATTGGCCGGGCCTAATGGCGGATGCCTGTAATCCCAGCTAGTCGGGTGGCTGAGGTGGGAGAATCGCTCGAATTCAGGAGGCAGAGGCTGCAGTGAGCTGAGAATCGCATCACTGCACTCCAGCCTGGGCGACATAGCAAGACTCCATCTTTAAAAAAAAAGAAAGAAAGAAAAAAAAGAAATAGCCTCAGGTGTCCATCAATAGAAGAATGGATAAACAAAATGGTACATTTGTATAAGTGAATACTACTCAGTGTTCTAAACTGAACTGTGTTGCCTAGGAAGTCGTATGTTAAAACCCTAACCTCCAATGTGACTATATTTGGATACAGGGCCTTTAAAGAGGCAACTGAGTTTAAATGAGGTGTCATAAGGGTAGAGCCTCAATTCAATGTGACTGGTGTCTTGATAAGAAGAAGAGACAGCAGGGATATGCATAGACAGAGAAAAGACCATGTGAAGACACAGTGAGAAGGCCATCTGCAAGTGAAGGGAGCGGCCTCAGGAGAAACCACACCTGTAGACATCTTGATCATGGACTTCCAGCTTTCAGAACTGTTGTTTCAGCCACCCAGTCTGTGGTATTTTGTTATGGCAGCCCTAGCAGACTCAATGTGCTCAGCAATAAAAAGGAATGAAATACTATACACTGACATGGAGGAATCTAAATAATACTGTGTCGAATGAAAGAAGCCTTAAACAAAAGAGCATGTAACTGTATGATTCCATTTCTAAGACATTTTAGAACAGGCAAAATTAATTTTTTAGAAAAAAAATCGGAACAGTTGTTGACTCTGGGGCAAGGAATTTAGCATAGTGATTGACCCAGGTGGCATGAAAGGATTCTGGGGGTTATGATCCTGTTTTCTTTTAATCCAGATTGGGCTTTGGGTTACACAGTTGTATTTATTTGTCAAAATTCATTGAATGGTATATTTGACATTTGTACATTTATTGTATATTAACTTTACCTCAAAAGAAAATACATAAACTTTAAGACAAATATTAAACATTAGTCATTGATAGGCATGCTGAAGTATCTGGGGTGAGTGTACTGATTTTGCAAACTACTCTGAAATGTGTCAAAAGTAAAGTAATTGATGAAGAATGTGCTTGAACAACACTTTATGAAATTTTGGACTTTGAAGACATGGAAGGTGAGGGCTTGAAGAAAGAAGAATCTTACTGGAAACTGAAGGAAAGGGACTCTTTGTTATGCAGTGGTAGAAAGTTTAGCAATACAGTTCTCTGAAATTATATGGAAAATGTGTCTACTGGCATGGGGAATCTAGCTAAGGAGATTTTCAAATAGTGTTGAAGGGGACACCTGATTTCTTCTTGGCTCTTACAGTAAAATGAAGAAGGAGTTAAATTGAGAGGACTATTAAAGATGAAATCAAGGGTATGACTTAAAACCATTTGTCAAGACCTCAGAAGAAACAAAGATGGTGCCTCAGAATACTATTCAGTCACACAGGAGCACCTTAAAGAAATTAGGGGTGTGCTCACAGATTTTCTCAAACAAGATGCCTCTAGGAAGCTTAAGGGATATTGCCTCATATTCTCTCAGCAAGGGCCCAAGGTAGAGAGGAGATTAGGGGTGTGACTTCTGCCTAATGGAGTGAACCCCCAGAAGCATCACAGGTGACACCCACAGTTTTTAAAGGAGGTATATATGTAGAAATACCACTAGTTTGGGCTGAGAGAGTCAGAGAACAATGAGAGCAGAGGCCTTTGGACATGGAGAATTCTGTCAAGAAGCAGGCTGCATTAGATGCTCAGTTGCAAACACATGCTGCTTTTCATAGAAAAAGAAGAAGAAGAAGAAGGATAATTGGAGGACAAAACAAAGCCCAAAGGACAGAGCCAAGAACCACGGAGAATTGCTCTTAGGCCTCGACACTTAATAAATAAACTGATATTTGCTTGGATGGCCTTCAGAATGCTGTGTACCAATGACTCCATGTGCCTCCTATTTGCCGCCTTTTGAATAGAAATGTCAATAAAGGTTATCCTACACTTGTTCCACCACTGTGTGTTGAGCACGTGGGAGAGGTAACTTGTCTCTTTAGTTTCATAGGTTGAGAAGAAGAAATGTACTCAAAGCGCTGTACTTAAGGAATTAAAACTGAGGAGCCCCAACTGCACCTGGACCTGATTTAGATGACAAGATTTTGGATATTGAGCTCACACTGCAATGGGATGAGACTTTGCAATCCTTGGAGGGGTGAGTATATTCTGCACATTGAAGGGATGTAAGTCATTGAGGGGTCAGAGGAAGAGAGTGGTAGCCAGATTCCAGGATAGCTCCTCAAGATCTCGATCTCCTGGTAATCTCTTTGTAATCTCTTCCCCATGAATGTGGTCTGGATTTACTAACTTGCTTAATATGGCAGAGGTGACGAGGTGTTAACTCTGAGAATAAACTATAAAAAGATTGTGGTTTCTGTCTTGGGTGCTTTTGCTGGTTCCCTCTTGGATCACTCGGCCTGGGGAAAGGCAACTGCAGTGCTATGAGGCAACCCTGTGGAGAGGCTCAAATAGTGAGAGATTGAGATGTGCCAATAACTACACAAGCGAGCTGCAAGGTAAACTCTCCCCAGCTGAGCCTCCAGCCCCAGCCCACAACTTGGCTGGTACCTGATGAGAGATGCTAAATGTTTTTGTTTTATTTTAAGCTGCTAAGTTTTGGGCAATTTGTCAATGAAACAATAGATTCATACAAAGAACAGAACTGAGAAAACGTAATGAAAAGGAAAAAGGTGAATCAGAGAATGAATAGGACATAGTCCTGTTTTCTTTCAACAATAGATAAGCATAATCTTGGAGATAAAGAGTGGAAGAAATATGAAATGACCAATGCTCAAATAAAGCAGTAGCAAGAGAATACAAGAGTAGAGAAAGGAAAGTAAGAAGGGAAAGGGAGAAACACTCCTGCTGAAGATTCCTTTATAATTAAAGGAGATAAACAGAAGGACAGCAGAAGAAAAAAGAAGTCCACTGCGGTCTCTGAGCAGGAGAAGATGGGTCATGGAACCACTGAAATGCTACTGACATCATGGAAGCATCAAGGAAAAGTCACAAAATCCTTTGTAAGGGTTTATGTTCTGGGAACCATCATTACAAAGTCACTAGGGCTGGCTCTGAAATGACTGATGTTGAAGAGGGAAGAGGGTGATGCAATCTCTAGGAGGAGGGAACTCATCATTTATTTTGGAAGTGATTACTAGGGAAAAAAGAACTGTTGGCAAATCTTTATACTCACATTATTAAGCAGGCCAAGGATGATTATTTAGATGTGAAATGGTTGCTAGAGATGAGGTAGTTGCATGGATTTAAAAACTTTAAAGTTATAAATCTGCTGCCTAAAATACGAACAAACTAGAGGCAATAATGTATTCAGTGACACAAATGTGAGGCCCAGCTACGGCAAAGGAGGGAACATCATCTATCTTGACAGATGCTCTTGCCTGGTGATATTAAAGCCTAAATGTGTATTACAGCTGACAGCATCATGCCAAGTGGTTCCTGTACAAGCATAAAGAAAAACTGAAAGAACGGCACAGCCTTAAACAAATCTGAAACAAATCTAAAATTTAAATATAGCATAAAATTTTTAAAAAATTGATCCAGAAAAAATGCGGTTATATTTAGAAAACACACATCTGGCCATATCTGTCAAATAAGAGCCCCAAACTGTGTTAGCTACTATAGTGGACACAAAAGAAACCCTGGCCCCAAGGGACTTATGAACCAGCTGGAGACTCAAGTTCTACGAGTGTGAACAATTAGAGAAGGGCTCCTGAAAGGACAGACAGTATGCCTGACAAGTAAGTCATCCTTGGGGTGGTGGGATAAGTTCCAGAGGGAGAAGAGCAGTGGCAGAGAGAGGACGAAGGAGGCCACAGGGGAGCTGGGTGACTGTGTGGGCAGGCAGGGATGGAGAGGACAGACTCCAGTCCTGAATGTCAAGGTGGAGGAGCCTTTCAAGGAGGGAATTGTTTTGGGAAATCAGTGATGTGGCTGGAGGAGGGATAGGGCATCACAAGGCCCCAAAAGACTCTGCAGGCAGCTGCGTCAGGGAGCTGACAGCTCACAAGCTGGACAAAGGGCTGAGATGGTAAGAGTCATGAGAAAACTGGGATACCGGTATGGTCCTTCATTCCTTCATTCACAAATAATGAGTGCCAATGAAGGGCAAGGTTCCCTGCCAGGTGCTGTGGAGACGCACAGATAAAATCTGTCCTTGAGGTGAGCCTCCTGGGGATAAGCAGGGACCAAGATGGGCAACACTCATGTGAGGCAGAGGGGCACACACAGATTCTCATGTCAATTCAGAGAAAAAGGGTATTTCTCTGGCCAGGGAAATTAGGATAGGGTTGGAGAAAGGGGTTAGGGCATTTTGCTTACCGAGCACTTGGACTCTTCAAAGCAATTTGGTGGTGAAAGAAATTAAAGCAAGAGAAAGGTGATTAAAATGGGCAGTAACAGCTTAAGGTTTTGTAATTATTTTTTTGCTTGGCAGAAAATAGCAATGGCATGTGACCAACAAAACACATTAGAACATAGTTAATCCGATTTTCCTCAGCTGAAAGAGAAAGGACAGGTAAAAAGGGAAGTGAAAGCAACAGTATCCTTGTAGCCTGGCTCATAGCCAAGCAGATGGGCGATGACCCCCAGAACCTGTCTCTCTGAGCCTCTCAGCCTTGTAAAGTGGGTATCACCTACCTCCTAGGGATGCTGTCAGGATTATATGGTGCAGTGTGCTTTACACAGTGACAGTATTAACTCCTCAATAAAAGGTCTTTTTGTTTTACCAATGGGTCCAGAAAGAGTAAGGAACAAACAAGAAGAAAATCAAGGGGAAACCAAGAAAAAACGAAAGCCAATGGAGTATAAAGAAGAATACGTGCAAGTAAGTCCTGTAGGTAGACATTGATTAGAGGCAAAAGTCAAAGAGGGCATGACTATGGTATGATTAGTGGGATAAGCTACGGAAAAACTAAACCCCACCTTGAGGAAATAAATTGAAAAGCTAAGGATGTGTTACCCTGTAGGTTTCCAGAAGAATGATTAAAATTAAAACCAGTATAGGGACTTTGAGCAAAATATTTAATGGTTGGAGAAAAAAACCAAGATGATTATATATTAAACATGTATACCTTTCTGCATATCCCTTCCCAGGAAGAAAAAATAATGGACAAAATAAAAAAGATTATAATATAATTATTAACTATAGCTATAATAATTAACACTTCAGTGATTCTCTTTGATAACCACTTTGAAGTGCTTATCAAGTACCAACTCATTTAATCATCATTACAACTCTGTGAGGCAGACATAATTATTACCATTTACCAAGAAGGTGACTGAGTCACAGAGAAATTTAACTTGCTCACTTGGGTGAGCAAGTTAAGCAACACTACACTAAATTGCTTCTTACAGTTATCCTGAGCTGGGTCACAAACTTTGGGTAGAATAACACTCTGGTGTAATGAGTTTAAAGCACCTACAATAAGAATAAGAACCCAAATTGTTGCAATGAAAAATACAGTAACTTTGGATTGGTAGTAGACACTCCCTTAAAAATTCACACATAAGCCAGGCACTGTGGCTCATCATCCCAGCACTTTAGGAGGCCAAGGGAAGGAGGATCACTTGAGCCCCGAAGTTCGAGACCAGCCTGGGTAACATAGTGAGACCTCATCTCTACAAAAAAATAAAGAAATTAGCCAGTGAGGTCCCAGCTGCTCAGGAGACTGAGGTGGGAGGATCACTTGAGTTTGGGAGGTTGAGCCTACAGTAAGCCATGATTGTGCCACTGTCCCCTAGCCTGGGCAACAGAGCAAGACCCTATCTCAAAAACAAACAAAGAAAACCCCCCAAAACCCAAATCACACAGATTTATTATGTTGGTGCAAAAGTAATTTTTTAAAATTAAAAGTAATGGCAAAAACCACAATTACTTTTGCACCAAACTAAAGGAGAAAAAGCTACAAATGGATGTGAGTAGCATTTCTAAAGACAGTAGGAAGATTTAAAAGGCAATAAGAGGTCACAGGTTTAGGAAAAAAGATTATCCAAATGGCCAATTCTGATAATGCAAAGACCACAGATCCCCTGTTAAGAATGCATATGACAGACCATAATGCTGGGTAGAAATAAGGTCCCAGGAGCCTGCTGGCAGCATGGCCTGGTGCTGTAATCATGCACTCGAGTGTGTAATAATCTTCTCTATCTATGCTATTTGTCTCCTTTTAGGAATTGTACCCAAAAGCATAAGGCTGAATTTTTGGCAAAAATGTGATGTAAGAATCTAAGATACCATTATTGTGAAATACATTTATATAGTTAAAAAACATTAGGAACCAGGAGCAGTGGCTCACACTTGTAATCCCAGCACTTTGGGAGGCCAAGGCAAGGAGATTGCTTGAGCTCAGGAGTTTGAGACCAGCCTGGGCAACACAGAGAAACCTCATCTCTACAAAACATAAAATTAGCTGGGTGTGGTGGCGCATGCCTGTGGTGTCCCAGCTACTCAGGAGGCTGAGGTGGGAGGATTGCTTGAGCCCAGAAGGTCAAGGTTGCACTGAGCCATGATTGTGCCACTGTTACAGCCCAGGTGATAAAGAAAGATCCTGTCTCAAAAAAAAAAAAAAACAAAAAAAAACAAAAAAAAAAAAAAGGAAGATAATTAGAGCAAAAAACAGACCTTGCTGGTTTACAATGAAGGAAGCATGGCCCATGGCCTTTTCAAACAGAAAGAAAGTAAAAGGCTCTCTTAAATCCCACCAACAACCGATATTAGGACACGGGGAGTTCAACAACAGAGAGGAGGAAAAGGCTGATTTCAGAATTTAACAGCGGTGGCTCTCCCACAGTGACCCCTCACCTGTCTGGTTTCCTCTGAG
Organism: Trachypithecus francoisi; assembly: GCF_009764315.1. Lineage (NCBI taxonomy): Eukaryota > Metazoa > Chordata > Mammalia > Primates > Cercopithecidae > Trachypithecus > Trachypithecus francoisi. The sequence goes on from NW_022681453.1 coordinate 89,125,388, forward strand.
GGTACAGAAACTGGAACTGTCTCCTGCTGCATCACTTCTGTCTCTCCTCCTCCTTCACCATCTGATGCTTCTAGAAAACATAAAGTTTGAAAATCAGAAAAGTCTCTCTCTCTCTCTCTCATTGCTAGTGCAATCTTGGTACCACCTTTCTAGAAGGTTCTATCTCTTCACTTTTTAATTCTGCCTCAAAGAAGCTGCACTTAAGGAAATGATCCAAAGTGAAACAGATATTTAAGCACCAAGATGGCAATCTCATTTATAAAACTGGAAAATTAAAGATTACTTAGATGTGTCACCTTAGGAGGGAATGTTTTATTATAGAATACTCATACAAGAGGACGTTTTGCAGCCTTTAAAAAATGGTATTTATTAAGAGTTTACAATGACAAAAGGCTGTCTTATGATGATAATAAGAAGTGGTCAGGGCGAGAATTATTGAGTGGCTACTACATGTTCAACACTACGCTTCATAGACATTATTTTATTTAATTCTTACAGTATAACTACTGATTACAGATATGAAATCCCTCTATTCTTAGATAAAAAGACTGCTGTTTAGAGAGGTAAAACCATTTGCCCAAGGTCACACACCTAGGAACTAAAGTCTATTTGAGTCCGAAGCTATCCCCAGCAAGTGATGCCTGCACCCAGAACCAGCCAGGCCTTGACATTAGATGCTGGCCCCAGGGGGAAATGTTAAGATTGTGACAAAGGGATTACAGGTCACGAGAAATTCCTAGTTTGAATTTTTTAACCTTTCCACAATAGAAAAAATAAATTCTTACCCTAAGAATCAGGAAAAATAAAAGTTTTAACAGTTTTCCTATTTATAAAGCTCTCCTGAAGAAACATGGTGACCAGAAGGTTCTTATTTCTCCTAATATCACACTGCCTTTCAGGTTTTAGTGCTTGCTTCCTTTAAACAAATTTTTGATCTATCAAAGACTTTACTCATTCCCTTGAGTTTCTCTGTATATCTCAAAGTGAGCCTCAAATGTGAATTTGTGAACATGTTCTGTCAGAGTTCATATTTAGGTCCAACTTAACCAGTTTGGTAGGCCCGAGATTTTAAATGTTTGCATACTGTGATGGCAAATCTTGTATGTCAACTTGACTGGGCCATGGGGTGCCCTAATATTTGGTCATACATTCTGGGTGTTGCTGTGAGGGTGTTTTTAGAGAGATTAACATTTAAATGGATAGACTGAATAGAGCAGATTAATTTCCATAGTGTGAGCGGGCCTCATCCAAGTGGTTGAAATAAAAGCACTGACCCATCCTTGAATAAGGGAGAATTATTCCTGCCTTTCGACTTGAACTGAAACACTAGCTCTTCCTGGGTCTCAGGCCTATCATGTTTAGACTAAAACTATATCATCTTCTCTAGTTCTAAGGCCTTTGGACTAGAACTAAGCTATCAGCTCTCCTGGATCTCCAGTTTGCCAACTTGCCATGAAGATCTTCGGGCTGGGCTGGCTAGCCTCCATAATCATGTGAGCCAATTCCTTAGACTAAATCTCTTTCTTTATATAATCCTGTTGGTTCTGTTTCTCTGGAGAACCCTGTCTAATATGTGTACGTTTTTTTTTTTTGAGACGGAGTCTCTCTCTGTTGCCCAGGCTGGAGTGCACTGGTACAATCTCAGCTCACTGCAACCTCCACCTCCCAGGTTCAAGTGATTCTCCTGCCTCAGCCTCCCGAGTAGGTGGGATCACAAGCACCCACCACCATGCCTGCCTAATTTTTGTATTTTTTGTAGAGATGGGGATTTGCCATGTTGGCCAGGCTGGTTGTGAACTCCTGACCTCAGGTGATCCGCCTGCCTCGGCCTCCCAAGGTGCTGGGATTACAGGCGTGAGCCACTGCACCCAGCCTAATATGTATACTTTTAAGTGTGCAGCATGAGGAAAAAAGCCTACCTAATGGGGTACTGAAAAATAGCAGGCAGATTAACAGGACCTTTGAAAATGAACAATTAAATTGTCATTAAAAGTATTTATAGGATCTTTGCTTCTAGGAAGATAGCTGTAGTAGTTACACTGTTCCCTATCCCTCTGGCGAAGTACAATGAAAAATCCTAGACATTACGTATTTTAAAAAATAGAAAGACTCTGAAAGGTTGAGAGAAGATAGCAGACCAGCTAGGGATTTTAGGGACCAAGAATAATTCCATGGCAAACTCCCTGGGTTATCTTTTTGCCCCACTATCCCAGACTAGGAGCTGAAGAAGGCAGCTACCTGGAAATGCCAATGGAAGCAGACCAAAAAAGCCCCAACAAAAGTCTGCTCTCTCTACCAAAATGACCAAGAAAGAGGAAGCCTAGCAAGATTAAAACCTTTCAGACAATAACCACTTGACTGCAGCCAACACCACAGAAAAAACTGCAACCTCATCCTTACCACCAAAGACAGAATGGGGAGCCTAGACTTCCACCCTTGACAGAGTGTAATGAGGCATCCCATGATGGACCCCTCAAGGCTCCATCTCCTACCAGGGTGATGTCAGAGACATACTGGGAGCTGGGATTTTTATCCCCAGAGGGTGGTAATGAGCCCTCATCCATCCCCCACTGCCACCACCACCGCCACCACTGCAGTATCAGTGGTGACCACATGAGGAGCCTGGACTTCCATCCCCTCCTGGCTGTAATGAATTATATCTTTCCTCTCCCACTGGGATGCTGTCAGAGGAGGCTTAGTGGAGAGTTAGGACTTTCTACATCACTCAGCAGTAATGAGGCCAAATCCACACTAATAGTTTCAGTAACCATTAAAAAGGCTATATAGAGAGATGTACTCAAAAACACCAAGATAAAGTGGGATTCTACAATATGTTCAAGTAATCCATAGGAAGATAGGGGACCAACCCCTGCTCCTCCCCTGCACAGAGCTGCAAAAATTAGTGAACAAAGAAAAAAAACACATACACAGATTTAAACCCCCAACATATCAATGAATATATTAAATGTAAATAGCCCAAACATACCAATTTAAAGACAGAGATTGACAGAATGAATTTAAAAATATGGCCGAACTATATGCTGTTATAAGAAACTTACTTCAAATATAATGATACAGGCAAATTGAAAGCAAAGGGATGAAAAAAGACATAATATGAAAATATTGGTCAATGGAAAGCAGGAGTGGCTATATTAATTTCAGGGAAAGCAGACTTCAGAGCAAAGACAATTACCAGAGAATGAGAAAGACATTATATAATGATAAAGGGTAATCTGTCAAGAAGACATAGCAATCCTAAATGTATATGCACCAAACAGCAGGCTCTACATGCTTTGTAGAACTACAAAGCATGTGAAGCAAAAACTGGTAGAAATAAAATGAGAAATAGATAAATCCACAATTGACTTGTAAACTTTAACAGTCGTCTCTTAAAAATTGAGAGAATGACTAGATAGAAAATCGGCAAAGATATAGAACTGAGTGGCACTATCATGCAATAGGATATAATCAACATTTGTAGAACAATCCAATCAACAACGGCAGAGTACATACTCTTTTCAAGTGTCACAGAAGGTATACCAAGGCAGACTATATTCTAGGTCATAAAACGTCAATAAATTTATAAAGAATTGAAATTGATAAACAGCATGTAAAAAAGCTTTCGGCAACATTATGGCTAATAATGAAAGGCCAAAGCTTTGCTCCTGATTGGGAACAAGACAAAGATGTCAGGTCTTACCAGTCTTATTTGACACAGTGCTAGAACTTTTAACCAGTGCAATATCATAAGAAAAGGAAATAAAAGGCATATACATTAAAAAGGAAGATAGCAAACTGCCTCCATTTGCAGACAACATGATTGTGTACATAAAAAGTCCCAAGAAATCTAAAGGCTACCCCTAGTTATGTGAAAATTCTTATACTGGCTTCTATCAATGGGGGCTCCTTTCTCTCAGTATTCTCCAGCCCATCTTCATCTGGGATCCTTACGGGAAACTATGTTTCTCCTTCTTTCTCTTGCCTCTGTACTTCTTTCTACACTGTTGGTAGCCTGTACCTTGTAAATAGGCACATAATTTTACCTTGTCTTACAATGTGTACGGGTGTTGCATAAATGTTAGGTTTTCTTTCCATCTGAACTGTAAACTCGCTGAGGGTACATATGAGTACCCAAAGTACTTGACCCAGTGTTGACTAAAAGTAAAAAGGACTCCCCATACCTATTGCTTTATGTACATTTTTATTATAAAGTAACATATATTCTCTATGTAAAGCATTTAATCCAAATTTCCTTATATCCTCATATCATAAAAATCCTCTGAGGTAAAAAGAATGACCTACAAATAAATAATTGCCAGGATCAGCCCCATAAATGTTTAAAAATCAATGAATGATCTTAAAAAATATAAACTCTGTATTCCTCCATTCCTCAGAATCTGCTAGCTGAAGAACACAGTCTATATTTAAGCAATCTAGTTGAAAATAAATACAGTAGTCCCTTGGTATCTGAGGGGACTGGTTCCAGGATCTGTTTCACCTACCAAAATCCACAGATGCTCAAGTTCCTGATATAAAATGATGTAGTGGGGGGCGGAGCAAGACGGCCGAATAGGAACAGCTCCAGTCTCCAACTCCCAGCGCGAGCGACACAGAAGACCGGTGATTTCTGCATTTTCAACTGAGGTACTGGGGTCATCTCACTAGGGAGTGCCGGACAATCGGTGCTGGTCAGCTGCTGCAGCCCGACCAGCGAGAGCTGAAGCAGGGCGAGGCATTGCCTCACCTGGGAAGTGCAAGGGGGAAGGGAATCCCTTTTCCTAGCCAGGGGAACTGAGACACACAACACCTGGAAAATCGGGTAACTCCCACCCCAATATTGCGCTTTAAGCAAACGGGCACACCAGGAGAATATATCCCACACCTGGCCGGGAGGGTCCCACGCCCACGGAGCCTCCCTCATTGCTAACACAGCAGTCTGCGATCTAACCGCAAGGCAGCAGCGAGGCTGGGGGAGGGGCGCCCGCCATTGCTGAGGCTTAAGTAGGTAAACAAAGCCGCTGGGAAGCTCGAACTGGGTGGAGCTCACAGCAGCTCAAGGAAACCTGCCTGTCTCTGTAGACTCCACCTCTGGGGACAGGGCACAGCTAAAAAAAAAAAAAACAACAAAAAGGCAGCAGAACCTCTGCAGACGCAAACGACTCTGTCTGACAGCTTTGAAGAGAGCAGTGGATCTCCCAACATGGAGGTTGAGATCTGAGAAGGGACAGACTGCCTGCTCAAGTGGGTCCCTGACCCCTGAGTAGCCTAACTGGGAGACATCCCCCACTAGGGGCAGTCTGACACCCCACACCTCACAGGGTGGAGTACACCCCTGAGAGGAAGCTTCCAAAGTAAGAATCAGAGGTACACTTGCTGTTCAGCAATATTCTATCTTCTGCAACCTCTGCTGCTGATACCCAGGCAAACAGGGTCTGGAGTGGACCTCAAGCAATCTCCAACAGACCTACAGCTGAGGGTCCTGACTGTCAGAAGGAAAACTATCAAACAGGAAGGACACCTATACTAAAACCCCATCAGTACGTCACCATCATCAAAGACCAGAGACAGATAAAACCACAAAGATGGGGAAAAAGCAGGGCAGAAAAGCTGGAAATTCAAAAAATAAGAGCGCATCTCCCCCCTGCAAAGGAGCGCAGCCCATCGCCAGCAACGGATCAAAGCTGGTCAGAGAATGACTTTGACGAAATGAGAGAAGAAGGCTTCAGTCCATCAAACTTCTCAGAGCTAAAGGAGGAATTACGTACCCAGCGCAAAGAAACTAAAAATCTTGAAAAAAGAGTGGAAGAATTGATAGCTAGACTAATTAATGCAGAGAAGGTCATAAACAAAATGACAGCGATGAAAACCATGACACGAGAAATACGTGACAAATGCACAAGCTTCAGTAACCGACTCGATCAACTGGAAGAAAGAGTATCAGCGATTGAGGATCAAATGAATGAAATGAAGCGAGAAGAGAACCAAAAGAAAAAAGAAGAAAAAGAAATGAACAAAGCCTGCAAGAAGTATGGGATTATGTAAAAGACCAAATCTACGTCTGATTGGGGTGCTGAAAGTGAGGGGGAAAATGGAACCAAGTTGGAAAACACTCTTCAGGATATCATCCAGGAGAACTTCCCCAACCTAGCAGGGCAGGCCAACATTCAAATTCAGGAAATACAGAGAACGCCACAAAGATACTCCTCCAGAGAGCAACTCCAAGACACATAATTGCCAGATTCACCAAAGTTGAAATGAAGGAAAAAACTTAAGGGCAGCCAGAGAGAAAGGTCGGGTTACCCACAAAGGGAAGCCCATCAGACTAACAGCAGATCTCTCGGCAGAAACTCTACAAGCCAGAAGAGAGTGGGGGCCAATATTCAACGTTCTTAAAGAAAAGAATTTTCAACCCAGAATTTCATATCCAGCCACATTAAGTTTCTTAAGTGAAGGAGAAATAAAATCCTTTACAGATAAGTAAATGCTTAGAGATTTTGTCACCACCAGGCCTGCCTTACAAGAGACCCTGAAGGAAGCCCTAAACATGGAAAGGAACAACCGGTACCAGTCATTGCAAAAACATGCCAAAATGTAAAGACCATCGAGGCTAGGAAGAAACTGCATCAACTAACGAGCAAAATAACCAGTTAATATCATAATGGCAGGATCAAGTTCACACATAACAATATTAACCTTAAATGTAATGGACTAAATGCTCCAATTAAAAGACACAGACTGGCAAACTGGATAAAGAGTCAAGACCCATCAGTCTGCTGTATTCAGGAGACCCATCTCACATGCAGAGACATACATAGGCTCAAAATAAAGGGATGGAGGAAGATCTACCAAGCAAATGGAGAACAAAAAAAAAGCAGGGGTTGCAATCCTAGTCTCTGATAAAATAGACTTTAAACCATCAAAGATCAAAAGAGACAAAGAAGGCCATTACATAATGGTAAAGGGATCCCAACAGAAGAGCTAACTACCCTAAATATATATGCACCCAATACAGGAGCACCCAGATTCATAAAGCAAGTCCTTAGAGAGACTTACAAAGAGACTTAGACTCCCATACAATAATAATGGGAGACTTCAACACTCCACTGTCAACATTAGACAGATCAACGAGACAGAAAGTTAACAAGGATATCCAGGAATTGAACTCATCTCTGCACCAAGCGGACCTAATAGACCTAATAGACAGAACTCTCCACCCCAAATCAACAGAATATACATTCTTCTCAGCACCACATCGCACTTATTCCAAAATTGACCACATAATTGGAAGTAAAGCACTCCTCAGCAAATGTAAAAGAACAGAAATTATAACAAACTGTCTCTCAGACCACAGTGCAATCAAACTAGAACTCAGGACTAAGAAACTCAATCAAAACCGCTCAACTACATGGAAACTGACAACCTGCTCCTGAATGACTACTGGGTACATAACGAAATGAAAGCAGAAATAAGATGTTCTTTGAAACCAATGAGAACAAAGATACAACATACCAGAATCTCTGGGACACATTAAAGCAGTGTGTAGAGGGAAATTTATAGCACTAAATGCCCACAAGAGAAAGCAGGAAAGATCTAAAATTGACACTCTGACATCACAATTAAAAGAACTAGAGAGGCAAGAGCAAACACATTCAAAAGCTAGCAGAAGGCAAGAAATAACTAAGATCAGAGCAGAACTGAAGGAGATAGAGACACAAAAAACCCTCAAAAAATCAATGAATCCAGGGGTTGGTTTTTTGAAAAGATCAACAAAATTGACAGACCGCTAGCAAGACTATTAAAGAAGAAAAGAGAGAGGAATCAAATAGACGCAATAAAAAATGATAAGGGATATCACACCGACCCCACAGAAATACAAACTACCATCAGAGAATACTATAAACTCTACACAAATAAACTAGAAAATCTAGAAGAAATGGATAATTTCCTGGACACTTACACTCTCCCAAGACTAAACCAGGAAGAAGTTGAATCCCTGAATAGACCAAAAGCAGTCTCTGAAATTGAGGCAATTATTAATAGCCTACCCACCAAAAAAAGTCCAGGACCAGATGGATTCACAGCTGAATTCTACCAGAGGTACAAGGAGGAGCTGGTACCATTCCTTCTGAAACTATTCCAATCAATTGAAAAGAGGGAATCCTCCCTAACTCATTTTCTGAGGCCAACATCATCCTGATACCAAAGCCTGGCAGAGACACAACAAAAAAGAGAATTTTAGACCAATATCCCTGATGAACATCGATGCAAAAATCCTCAATAAAATACTGGCAAACCGGATTCAGCAGCACATCAAAAAGCTTATCCACCATGATCAGTGGGCTTCATCCCTGGGATGCAAGGCTGGTTCAACATTCGCAAATCAATAAACGTAATCCAGCATATAAACAGAACCAAAGACAAGACCACATGATTATCTCAATAGATGCAGAAAAGGCTTTTGACAAAATTCAACAGCCCTTCATGCTAAAAACGCTCAAGAAATTCGGTATTGATGGAACGTACCTCAAAATAATAAGAGCTATTTATGACAAACCCACAGCCAATATCATAGAATGGGCAAAAACTGGAAAAATTCCCTTTGAAAACTGGCACAAGACAGGGATGCCCTCTCTCACCACTCCTATTCAACATAGTGTTGGAAGTTCTGGCTAGGGCAGTCAGGCAAGAGGAAGAATCAAGGGTATTCAGTTAGGAAAAGAAGAAGTCAAATTGTCCCTGTTTGCAGATGACATGATTGTATATTTAGAAAACCCCATTGTCTCAGCCCAAAATCTCCTTAAGCTGATAAGCAACTTCAGCAAAGTCTCAGGATACAAAATTAATGTGCAAAAATCACAAGCATCTTATACACCAGTAACAGACAAACAGAGAGCCAATCATGAATGAACTTCCATTCACAATTGCTTCAAAGAGAATAAAATACCTAGGAATCCAACTTACAAGGGATGTAAAGGACCTCTTCAAGGAGAACTACAAACCCTGCTCAGCGAAATAAAAGAGGACACAAACAAATGGAAGAACATACCATGCTCATGGATAGGAAGAATCAATATCGTGAAAATGGCCATACTGCCCAAGGTTATTTATAGATTCAATGCCATCCCCATCAAGCTACCAATGACTTTCTTCACAGAATTGGAAAAAACTACTTTAAAGTTCACATGGAACCAAAAAGAGCCTGCATTGCCAAGACAATCCTAAGTCAAAAGACAAAGCTGGAGGCGTCACGCTACCTGACTTCAAGTATACTACAAGGCTACAGTAACCAAAACAGCATGGTACTGGTACCAAAACAGAGATATAGACCAATGGAACAGAACAGAGTCCTCAGAAATAATACCACACATCTACAGCCATCTGATCTTTGACAAACCTGAGAGAAACAAGAAATGGGGAAAGGATTCCCTATCTAATAAATGGTGCTGGGAAAATTGGCTAGCCATAAGTAGAAGCTGAAACTGGATCCTTTCCTTACCCCTTATACGAAGATTAATTCAAGGTGGATTAGAGACTTAAATGTTAGACCTAATACCATAAAAACCCTAGAAAAATCTAGGTAGTACCATTCAGGACATAGGCATGGGCAAGGACTTCATGTCTAAAACACCAAAAGCAACGGCAGCGAAAGCCAAAATTGACAAATGGGATCTAATTAAACTAAAGAGCTTCTGCACAGCAAAAGAAACTACCACCAGAGTGAACAGGCAACCTACAGAATGGGAGAAAATTTTTGCAATCTACTCATCTGACAAAGGGCTAATATCCAGAATCTGCAAAGAACTGAAACAAATATACAAGAGAAAAGCAAACAACCCCATCAAAAAGTGGGCAAAGGATATGAACAGACATTTCTCAAAAGAAGACATTCATACAGCCAACAGACACATGAAAAAATGCTCATCATCACTGGCCATCAGAGAGATGCAAATCAAAACCACAATGAGATACCATCTCACACCAGTTAGAATGGCAATCATTAAAAGTCAGGAAACAACAGGTGCTGGAGAGGATGTGGAGAAATAGGAACACTTTTACACTGTTGGTGGGATTGTAAACTAGTTCAACCATTTGGAAAACAGTATGGCAATTCCTCAAGGATCTAGAACTAGATGTACCATATGACCCAGCCATCCCACTACTGGGTATATACCCAAAGGATTATAAATTATTCTACTACAAGACATGCACACGTATGTTTATTGCGGCACTATTCACAACAGCAAAGACTTGGAATCAACCCAATGTCCATCAGTGACAGACTGGATTAAGAAAATGTGGCACATATACACCATGGAATACTATGCAGCCATAAAAAAGGATGAGTTTGTGTCCTTTGTAGGGACATGGATGCAGCTGGAAACCATCATTCTTAGCAAACTATTACAAGAACAGAGAACCAAACATCGCATGTTTCACTCATAGGTGGGAACTGAACAATGAGATCACTTGGACTCAGGAAGGGGAACATCACACACTGGGGCCTATCATGGGGAGGGGGGAGGGGGGAGGGATTGCATTGGGCGTTATACCTGATATAAATGATGAATTGATGGGTGCTGACGAGTTGATGGGTGCAGCACACCAACATGGCACAAGTATACATATGTAACAAACCTGCACGTTATGCACATGTACCCTAGAACTTAAAGTATAATAATAATAAAATAAAGATGTAGTATTTGCATACAACCTATGTACATTCTCCCATATACTTTAAATTATCTGTAGATTACTTATAATACCTAATATTAAATGCTATGTATAGAGTTGCTATACTGTATTGTTTAGGGAATAATGACAAGAGAAAAAAGTCTGTACATACTCAGTAAAGACACTTTTTTTTTTCAAATATTTTTGATCTGTGGTTGGTGAAATCTACATATGTGGAGCTCGTGGATATGGAGGGCTGACTGTAACATAGTTTTAAAGGTACGTGACACTTATGCAACAAAAACTACGAGAAAGATTAAAATACCTTGCTAATAAAATGCTCTAAATCTGATTTACTTCTTATTCCAAAAAGTTACTTTATCTGATACCTTTTAACATTTAAATGAGATCATCTTATATCACTGTAAATTGGATAATGTAGTTGTTTCCTTAGTCTGTGCTGTTTTTTGATTCCAAAATAGAAAACTGCTTTTCTGAAGTAAGGAGGCTAGTTCTGTGATTTCCATTAAGAGAAGACTGAAAGAAAAGTATGGGGACCCAATGTAGCCAGGTTGGCTCCAGTACTCAGGTTCCTCCAGGACTGCTGGGATTTGAGGAGGCTAAGCTGGGCCTGTGCCACTCAGTCCCAGTGGTTGATTCAGCCAGTTAAGTGGAGTCACTAAGACTGCATTGCCTCTTCCCCAACTCCTTGAAGAGTCTACTGAAAAAAAAGACACTGCCAGATGGGACTGGTTAAGTTATTCCAAAAGAGGAGTCATCAAGTACACTGTCCTTTTTCAACCCCTGGCAACAACAGTAAATGAAAATAGAAGGCTGCACATCTTCTCTTTCCCTCAATCCCTACCTTCATCTTCTTTTTGGTAAGTATCTGAAATCCAGTTTCCCATCATTTTCCTTAGGTTTTTAGGTACTTGCTTGCATGAACCCTTGAAGACCCTGGGAGGGGCCCTGGCAATGGGATCATACAGTCAATTGTTCTTTAAAATGTGCAAGAGTATGTTAAGACCGCTGTCTTCACCACAATATCTTAAGACCGTTGTCTGTTTCCACTCAGAATTCTCCTGCCACATATCTCCCAGGGAGTAGTGCTGGATGGCTGGGAGCATTTTTGGGGATCCATTTAGAGGAAGCTAGTTGCACATACATTTAGTTTGAATTTAATGGGAGTTTTATGTGGTTTGCAATCACTTTTGCCTATGATCAAATGATTGCTAGCTGTTCTAGTGCTGGCTTCCTGCACTAGATACCCTGTGCTAACTCACCAGACATAAAGTAGGCAAGGCCAGAGGATGTAGATCATGACACAGATGTGCTTAGAGCATCAGTCCCTCGCGCTGGGAGTTGGAGACTGGAGCTGTTCCTATTCGGCCATCTTGCTCCGCCCCCAGATCTGAGCATCAGTCCCTAGAACCACGTGGGAGGTGGAGGAGGAACCAGGTTTGGAATGTAGGAAACCTGAAACTAGTCAGTGGAAGATTCTTCTAATCATAAAAAATATAAAACTGTAAGCAGAGAATTAGGTTCTCATTTTTGCCTATTTGAAATTGAACGTCTCTCCTGTAGGATACAAATAGTAGATGGTGCACTGTATATGACTGAAAAGAAACTATATGTTTTTTCTTTATTTGATGAGGATGAGTAAAATACAAATTTTCAGAATTGCTGTGGTTGGGGCACCATTGTTTTTTTTTTTTTTTTTTCTTGTATACTTAATTTTGTATCAGGAATTTTGCATTCTTTTTCTAAGACAGGGCCCATGACATTGCATAAGCTCAGGCCTCAGAAAAACCTACATCTGCCCTGGCGAACAACCTTGCTCCTCTGTCTTTATTAGTTCTCATAGTTAGGAAAAGAACAACAGGTTAGGGGTTGTGGCTCATGCCTATAATCCCAGTGCTCAGGGAGGCTGAGGTGGGAGAATCCCTTGAAGCTGCGAGTTCAAGACCAGCCTGGGCAACATAGTGAGACTGCATTTCTAAAAAAGAAAGAAAGAAAAAGAACAGAAAACATAATATGGATGAATTTCAACAGCATGATGCCAAGCAAAAGAAGCCAGGCCCAAGAAGTTATATAATGCATGGTTTTATTTATTTTAACATTCTAGAAAGGGCAAAACTATAGGGGAAGAAAAAGGATCAGTAGTGACCAGAGACTGGAAGTGGGGGACTTCTGGGAGGTGATTTAAAAATAAAAGCATCAAAGAGACCTCTTAGCAAAACAATAGAGGAATAGAAGGAAGTTTCATGAAGCTGAAAGCAGCTTCTTTTGAAGCAAGGATAGTGTGGGGGATTATGGATTGTTGGATTAAAATATCTGGGGTTCAAATCTCAGCTTCAGCAATGATTAGTTGTGTGATGTTGGGCAAGTGTTACCAATTAATGGAAGTTAGCTTCAATCATTATTTTTTAAAGTAAGGTTTATTGAGGAATATTTTACATATACTAAAAATAACTTTTACTGAACAGTTCTATGGATTATGCATACAGTTGTGTAACTGCACCCAGTGGGATCAGCATACTTTTAAGGTAAAGGACACAGGGTAAGTAGGTGTTGGGTTTGCAGAGTAATATGAACATTATTGATAACTACTCGACTCTGCTGTTCTAGTTACACACTGCCCTAGGCAGTGTATAAAAATGGAAATGGCAGTGTTCTGATGAACTTGATTTATAGAAACTTGTCCTGGCTGGATTTTTTTTTTTTTTTTTTTTTTTTGAGATGGAGCTTCACTCTTGTTGCCCAGGCTGGAGTGCAATGGCGCGATCTCAGCTAACCTCCAGCTCCTGGGTTCAAGCGATTCTCCTGCCTCAGCCTCCTGAGTAGCTGGGATTACGGGTGCCCGCCACCATGCCTGGCTAATATGTGTGTGTGTGTGTGTATATACCTATATATGTGTATATATACACACATATATGTATGCATAAATACATATGTATATATACACACACGTGTGTGTGTGTGTGTGTGTGTGTGTGTGTGTGTGTGTGTGTGTGTGTGTGTGTGTATATATATATATATATATTTTTTTTTTTTTTAGTAGAGACGGGGTTTCACCATGTTAACCAGGCTGGTCTCAAACTCCTGACCTCAGGTGATCCACTCACTTCAGCCTCCCAAAGTGCTGGGATTATAGGTGTGAGCCACTGTGTCTGGTCTCTTGGCTGGATTTTTAATCAATTTAAAAAATGTTTCAAGGGTTTTTTTTTTTAAGAGTTTAAACTTTTCATTTTATTTTATTTTACTTTAAGTTCCAGGATCCATGTGCAGAATGTGCAGGTTTGTTACATAGGTATACATGTGCCATGATGGTTTCCTGCACCTATTGACCCATCCTCTAAATTCCCTCCCCTCACCCCTCACCCAACAACAGGCCTTGGTGTGTGATGTTCCCCTCCCTGTGTCCATGTGTTCTCATTGTTCAACTCCCACTTATGAGTGAGAACATGTGATGTTTGGTTTTCTGTTCCTGGGTTAGTTTGCTGAGGATGATGGCTTCCAGCTTCATCCATGTCCTTCCAAAGGACATGATCTCATTCATTTTGTGGCTGCATAGTATTCCATGGTATATATATACCACATTCTCTTCATGCAGTCTATCATTGATGGGCTTTTGGGTTGGTTCCATGACTTTGCTAGTGTAAATAGTGCTGCAATAAACATGTGTGCATGCGTCTTCAGAGTAGAATGATTTATATTTCTTTGGGTATATACCCAGTGATGGGACTGCTGGGTCAAATGGTATTTCTGGTGCTAGATCCTTGAGGAATTTCCATACTGTCTCCCACAATGGCTGAACTAATTTACATTCCCACCAACAGTGTAAAAGCGTTTTTATTTCTCCACAGTCTTGCCAGCATCTGTTGTTTCTTGACTTTTTAATAATTGCCATTCTGACTGGTGGGAGAAGGTATCTCATTGTGGTTTTGATTTGCATTTCTCTAATGATCAGTGATGTTGAGCTTTTTTTCATATGTCTGTTGGTCACATAAATGTCTTCTTTTGAGAAGTGTCTGTTCATATCCTTCGCCCACTTTTTGATGGGGTTGTTTTTTTCTTGTAAATTTGTTTAAGTTCCTTGTAAATTCTAGATATTAGATCTTTGTCAGATGGGTAGATTGCAAAATTTTTCTCCCAATCTATAGGTTGTTTGTTCACTCTGATGATAGTTTCTTTTGCTATGCATAAGCTCTTCAGTTTAATTAGATCTATTTTGTCAATTTTGGCTTGTGTTGGAATTGCTTTTGGAATTTTAATCATGAAGTCTTTGCCCATGCCCGTGTCCTGAGTGGTACTGCCTAGGTTTTCTTCTAGGGTGTTTATGGTTTTGGGTTTTACATTTAAGACATTAATCTATCTCGAGTAAATCTTTGTATAAGTTGTAAGGAAGGGGTCCAGTTTCAGTTTTCTGCATATGGCTAGCCAGTTTTCCCAGCACCATTTATGGAGATCATTTCCCCATTGCTTGTTTTTGTCAGGTTTGTCGAAGATCAGATGGTTGTAGATGTGTGGTGGTATTTCTGAGGTCGCTGTTCTGTCCCATTGGTCTATGTGTCTGTGTTTGTACCAGTACCATGCTGTTTTGATTACTGTAGCTTGTTTCTGAGTATATAGTTTCTAATTGTTAGGTACAGATGTCTATGTATGATCATACACTTGTGTTTTAAAAAATGTTACATGCTGGCTGGGCACGGTGGCTCAGCCTGTAATCCCAAGACTTTGGAAGGCCGAGGCGAGCGGAACACGAGGTCAGGAAATTGAGACCATCCTGGCTAACATGGTGAAATCCTGTCTCTACAACAACAGTGTGGTGGCGGGCACCTGTAGTCCCAGCTACTTGGGAGGCTGAGGCAGGAGAATGGCATGAACCCAGGAGGCAGAGCTTGCAATGAGCCGAGATCATGCCACTGCACTCCAACCTGGGCAACAAAGTAAGACTCTGTCTCAAAAAAAAAAAAAAAAAAGTTACATGCTTATGAATTTTAATCTCTTTTATCTATCAATTATTGGGGTGTGTATTAACATCTGCCCCTCTCATTTTGAGCTTGTCAATGTTTTATAGTAATTCTACCAATTTTTATTTACATATTTCATAGCTGTCTTAGGTGCATGCAAGTTTAGAATTGCTATGACTTCCTGTAGAACTGTTCCTTTTATCATCATGTTGTGGCTTTATTTTTAAAAATCCATTTTATTTAGTTCGGTATCATTTTGTGGGGGAAGTTCTACATTTCTAGAGGTCATCAGCTGTTCTCTGGGAAAGCTACATTACACACACTGAAAAGTAATGCTGGATACACAGCTGTAGTTAAACAGTCTAAAGTGTTTTGCTAAAATTACTCAATCCCTAGGAGCCAGAATGTTTTCTTTGGCCAGGGCTGGGAACTACTCTTCAAGAACCATGTTCCCAGCTCATTAAGAGACTCCCACCAGCATCACTGAGAAAGAACACAATTCCCATATCCCAAGAACAGGACCCTGAGACTGAACTCTGTGAAGGCCGTGAGGCCATGCCAGCAACACAGATTACAGGGAAGGGAAGAGGAGGAAAAGGCAGTGAAGGCAGTGAGCAGCCTAGCCAAGGAGGAAGAGACTCTCAATTCTGAACCCACCTATACTCACAGAGGTTGTGTAACCTCTGTATTACACAATAAAAGGTCAATCTTTTATTGCTTCTGCACATTTTTCAAAAGAATTACTACAGATATGTTATGACTAGAAAAGAAGGGTTTATAGTCAATGAGGCCACATGATCAAATAATCATATGGCCTGTAAGTGTATCTCTCATTTACTCTAATTATTCAGAATGCCTGTTCTCACTCTATCCTTGTCTCCTTTCCTTTTCCATCAAAATCTCACCCCTACCCTTTAAACTTCAGTTCAGGTTTTCCCTCTGTAAAGATCTTCTGAAGGCAGAAACAAGAAACAAGACTGTCTTAGGGGATAATGGAGCAAGCAATTACAACTTTCACTAGGAAAGGAAAATGGGGCAGGGCCGGTATGACATTGAGGAATTCACTGAAGGAGAGTGCAGGAGGAGCAGCAAACCCAAGACAGGCTTGTCATGCCCACTGCAGGGCATCCGGTTGCTTCGAGGGAGCTGCTTGGAGGAGCTCGGGAAGGTTCGGCCCTCAGCCTCCTGGCTTCTTCAAGCCCTGCGGTCCTGGGGTCCAGGTGCCGGGACACGGGACCAAAGCTGTGGGCGTGTGGTGCTTCATTAGGCTTTCTATTGGCATCAGTCCAGTTTTGTTTGTTTTTTCCAGTTCTCATCTCTTTCTTTTTGCTTTTTTGCTGTCTAACATATGGCAAAAAACTGGGCATGATCTATCTTCTCCATTTCTCAAGCTTCTTAAGATCTCGTCTTCTCTCCAAAAGATTTGACAAAACAAATGCTTCTGGATATAAGCCCCTGTGATTTGGTTCTCTATCAGAAGTTTTCTCGTCACTCTGAACTGGAAAGAGGAGTGGGTGATCCTTTTTCTCCTTTCATTTTGCCATTTTTAGTGGCAACAGCTATAGCCTGATGTACATTAAAATAATGCTCCTATTTTCCTACCTAAGGCAACAGATCTAGAGTTTGCTTCCAAAATATGTCACCTGTACCCACAGAAAACTTTAAAGCTAGAAAATTTGGACTAGGATGGTAAAACACTGAGCTGGAGGTACTTCACGGGTCCTGATACTCTGATGGAAGGCAAAGTACTAAGAACAAAAAGATCATTTGAAAAACACAACTAAAGAAAAATGCCTCAGCTTTTTATGGGATGCTTAAATGCTACAAAATTTCTGTTGCTAGCTACAAGTCAGCAGAACTTAATGGTTATTTTCTAAAAATTTGACTGTTCCAGGTTAGTAATGCTGTATTCATTTATTTTTAAATATGCACACAGGAAGTGAGGTGCAGTGGTATGCATCTGAGTCCCAACAACTTGGAAGGCTGAGGCAGGAGGATCACTTGAGCTGAGGAGTTCAAAGATACAGTGAGCTGTGATGATGCCACTGCACTCCAACCTGGGTGACAGAGCAAGACCCTGTCTCTTAAACACTGAGACACACACACACACACACACACACACACACACACCACACACACACACACACAGAGGAAAGGCTCCTCAGGAATCATCAGTCCACATCAGGGGCTTAGGTGACAGGACATGAACTTCAGGCAAGTATTAAAGCTCCCAATCCTTCTTCCTTTCTAGTTTGTTTGAAATGTTTGAACATTTATATATTTGGGGGCAGTTTTCAAGCTATGAGCAATTTCAATTCAATCTTTTCTACCCAACTTTTACAGTTAAATGAATAGAGCCATGGATGCTGGTGGTGGCATTTTGGGTCTGAATACTTGTACATTTGGAAGCGTTACTATATAAATTCTTCATTCTTGGAATAGAAACCAATTCTAATGATAACAGCTCTTATATAACCCTTATTCTGTACAAGGCACTGTTCGAAATGCTCTTTGTAAATAACTCATGTAATTCCCGTATCAATCTTATGAGATGGGTACTGTCGTTATAATCTGTTTTACAGAGGGACAAATGGAGGCACCTGCTCAATGTTAATAAGAAAGGGAGTCCTCAGAAATAATACCACACATCTACAGCCATCTGATCTTTGACAAACCTGAGAGAAACAAGAAATGGGGAAAGGATTCCCTATTTAATAAATGGTGCTGGGAAAATTGGCTAGCCATAAGTAGAAAGCTGAAACTGGATCCTTTCCTTACCCCTTATACGAAAATTAATTCAAGATGGATTAGAGACTTAAATGTTAGACCTAATACCATAAAAACCCTAGAAGAAAATCTAGGTAGTACCATTCAGGACATAGGCATGGGCAAGGACTTCATGTCTAAAACACCAAAAGCAACGGCAGCAAAAGCAAAAATTGACACATGGGATCTAATTAAACTAAAGAGCTTTTGCACAGCTAAAGAAACTACCATCAGAGTGAACAGGCAACCTACAGAATGGGAAAAAATTTTTGCAACCTACTCATCTGACAAAGGGCTAATATCCAGAATCTACAAAGAACTCAAACAAATATACAAGAAAAAAACAAACAACCCCATCAAAAAGTGGGCAAAGGATATGAACAGACATTTCTCAAAAGAAGACATCCATACAGCCAACAGACACATGAAAAAATGCTCATCATCACTCGCCATCAGAGAAATGCAATCAAAACCACAATGAGATACCATCTCACACCAGTTAGAATGGCAATCATTAAGAAGTCAGGAAACAACAGGTGTTGGAGAGGATGTGGAGAAATAGGAACACTTTTACACTGTTGGTGGGATTGTAAACTAGTTCAACCATTATGGAAAACAGTATGGCAATTCCTCAAGGATCTAGAACTAGATGTACCATATGACCCAGCCATCCCACTACTGGGTATATACCCAAAGGATTATAAATTACTACAAAGACACATGCACACGTATGTTTATTGCGGCACTATTCACAATAGCAAAGACTTGGAATCAACCCAAATGTCCATCTGTGACAGACTGAATTAAGAAAATGTGGCACATATACACCATGGAATACTATGCAGCCATAAAAAAGGATGAGTTTGCGTCCTTTGTAGGGACATGGATGCAGCTGGAAACCATCATTCTTAGCAAACTATCACAAGAAGAGAAAACCAAACACCGCATGTTCTCACTCATAGGTGGGAACTGAACAATGAGATCACTTGGACTCGGGAAGGGGAACATCACACACTGGGGCCTATCATGGGGAGGGGGGAGGAGGGAGGGATTGCATTGGGGAGTTATACATGATATAAACGTCATGCACATGTACCCTAGAACTTAAAGTATAATAAAAAAAAAAAAATCAGGAAACAACAGGTGCTGGAGACGCTGTGGAGAAATAAGAACACTTTGACACTGTTGGTGGGTCTGTAAACTACTTCAACCATTGTGGAAAACAGTGTGGCAATTCCTCAAGGATCTAGAACTAGAAATACCATTTGACCCAGTCATCCCATTACTGGGGATATACCCAAAGGATATAAGTCATGCTGCTATAAAGACACATGCACACATATTCTTATTGCGGCACTATTCACAATAACAAAGACTTGGAATCAACCCAAATGTCCATCAGTGACAGACTGGATTAAGAAAATATGGCACATATACACCATGGAATACTATGCAGCCATAAAAAAGGATGAGTTTGTGTTCTTTGTAGGGACATGGATGCAGCTGGAAACCATCATTCTCAGCAAACTATCGCAAGAACAGAAAACCTACCACCACATATTCTCACTCATAGGTGGGAATTGAACAATGAGATCACTTGGACACAGGAAAGGGATCATCACACACCAGGTCCTATTGTGGGGAGGGGGTAGGGGAAGGGATAGCATTAGGAGATATACCTAATGTAAGTGATGAGTTAATGGGTACAGCACACCAACATGGCACATGTATATATATGTAACAAACCTGCACGTTGTGCACATGTACCCTAGAACTTAAAATATAATAATAAATAATAATAATAAAAGATACAGACCAGTAAAAAAAAAAAAAAAAAAGAAAGGGAGCCAGGCTTTGGGCCTACACAATATTGATTCAAAGTCTGCTCTGTACAATATTGCCCCTCAAACTTGGAAGGCAAATCAAGTAGCTTGCTGGTGGCACTGGTCTTTAAGCAGGTTATTAGAATTCACTGGGCTTTATGGGTAGAGCCCAGTTTCATATAATAATGTATGTTCTATTTAACTAACATTCATCTACATGTGGCAGGCAGCCTCCCTCCTCCAAGAAAACCCAAACTTAATTGAGTTCAGATATCTGTCAGTAACTCTCTACCACTCCCTCCACCCCCATCCTATCTCTTAGCTAGGGAGAAAATATATCCTGGTTTGCCTTGGCTAGTCCTGGTTTATACTTGTTTTCCCTATATCTCATCTATTTTGTTAATATTATCTGTCTTATTGCAGAAATTCTTTAATATATTAATATGGATTACTACAGTCCAAGTAAGGAAATGGAGATGAGGCCATCCTCGAATTTATTTGATCCCCAAACCCCTCACTGCAGAACACCTGTTAACAGCTCCCAGAACAGTGATAGAGAGGCCTAAATATTAGCTTTAATTTTTGTGATCTTGAGCAAACCACTTTATGCCACAGTTTTCTTAATTGTGGATTGATGAAGTCATACTGCTGTGATTTATGATTCTCTTCTGGTTCGGGCCAACTTCTGTTAAGAATGCTATATATCCTGGATGCGTCAAAATTTCCAGACTGCGGTGGAATGCTGAAGTACAGAGGAATAGGGTAACATTAAAAAAATATAGGTGAATGTGGCCCACATGTAGGTATGTGAGTTACATAATTTCCCCTGAACGGAAATTTCATAAGAAAAAAGCCTATGAGGCTACATCTAGACCTGCTATCCACTCACCCTTGTTATAGAGTGGAACCCCAAGGAAGAGAAGTGTTACGATGGAAAAACACAGTATTTCTGAAAGAGTACCCTTTGGCATTCACAGAGACTTCAACTACCTATTATACTATTAATACATCATGTATCCCTTAATGTAAATCATTCAAGGTAGGTATAATGCTCACCTGCCCTGCTTCAGAATGCTTAATTTTCTCACCCAGCTTCTCAGGGGAAAAAGCCTTTTCTTACAGCGTTTTGGGTATAGCTTAGGACAAGGTCCTTCATGGCTTCATCCTTCAAATTTCTTATTGATAAACTGGGCTTAAGGAATTAGTCTATCAACTTACTACCAACTATATGAAAAATATTCATATAATGATTTGTGTTTGGATTGATCTTTGAGAACCACAACCCTAAAGTCTTACATGATGGGGTGAGATAACGCTGAGATGTAAGTCTAATGGAGTAAATAAACAAGAGAGAATGAAATAAGACTTGGTTTATCAATACCATACTACAAATTTGATAGCATCATAATTTTTAAAAACCTTTTTTTACCCTTTTCCTTCATATAAAAATGGTACATATTCATTGTGGAGATTTTAGAAAATGCAGAAAAGTAAAAAAAAAAAAAAAAAAAAAAAAAAAATTTGGTGCCACTATAAAAAGACAGTCCTACTGTAAAAGATATCCAGCATTCCAATTTTGGTATTTACTTTTGTCTGTCTCTGTGTGTATATGAGTAAGACTATGTATATACACATAGCTTTACATGTCTGGAATTATGTATCGTATACAAATGTTTTATCCTTTAATATTATGAGTATTTCCCCATGTCATTAGTCTTGAAAAACATTTTTAGTGGCTGTATAGTAAACCATGGTTTGTCTACAATATATTTCTTTGTTCTTCTATCATTATTTAGATTATTTCAAACATTTGGCTTTGCAAATATAGTATAATAAACATCATTATATGTAACATTTTATATATTTCTGTTTAGATTTCCAGAAGAGAAATTGCATTGTAAAAAGGTATACATGTTTTTAAAAGGTCTTAACAACTTCTAAACTCTATTCTGCAAGCGTTTGGGTCAATTTATAAGTCATCAACACTGTATAACACTGTGTATATTTTATCACACCCCAGCAAACACTGAGTATTACCTTTCTAATATTGTAAATAGGTAAAAAATAATATAGCATTTTACTAATTTGCAATCATTTGATGAGACTAAATATTTTACTTTTTATTTTCTTATATGCATAGAATGTTCTTAACTGTTCATTTGTCAAGGAAAGTTTTAATGTTTTCCTTATCAACTTGTATGGCTCTATTAATTTTAAGGTTAATCTTAACAAATTATTTATATATTCATTTTTAGAGACAGGCTCTCATTCTGTTGCCCAGGCTGCAATGCCATGGTGCCATCATAGATCACTATAGCCTTGAATTGCTGGGCTCAAGTTATCCTCCTGCCTCAGCCTCTTGAGTTGCCAGAACTACAGCTACATGCCACTATGTCTGGCTCATTTTTTAAACTTTTTTAGAGATGGGGTCTTGCTTTATTGCTCAGGCTGGTCTTGAGCTCCTGGCCTCAAGCAATCTGCCTTGGCCTCCCAAAGCACTGTGATTACAGGCGTGAGGCACCATACCCAGCCAAGATTAATTTTTAATGCTGCCTAATCTTTTAAATTTTTATAATTGCTTTTGATTTACAGATGTTTTAAATTATAATGAGATCAAATATATCATTTTCTCATTGCAGTTATGCTTAGAAAAATTATCTCTATTTCAAAGTACATAATCTAGTGTTTAACATAATTTAATCTTTAAAAAAAGCATGTAACTTAAATCCATATGGAATAGATTTTGTTGAGTATAACGTGAGGCCCTAACTCTGTTACCTTTTAAAATATATAATCAGTTGTCCCAATGTCTTGCCAAATGAGTCTTCTCTTCCTCACTTTCTTGTCATGACACTTCTAAACACAAATTATACATATGCTATGGTATAATTCCATTGCTCTGCCTATGAGTTTTCTACTGCTACTACACCTTAATGTTATTAAAAAACACACTGAGCTTTCTTCTTTTTTATTTTCCTAAATGGCTATCACATTGGGGTGCAGGGAGTAGAAAGGAAGGGAGAGCCAGATTTAGGCCAAAATCTCCAAGAGAACTGGAAAAGGCCTGAGGCTGGATGGGGGTCAGTAGAGATGTAGGTAGGGAGGTCAGGCTAAGTCAGGTACCAAGCTGTGTCCTTCCAGAATGCCCTGGTTCACATCACACCTCTGCCACTCAATAGCTGGCTTTGGGCAAGTTAGTTCCTCTTTGTGTGCTTTGGTTTCCTAAAATATAAAGTGAAGTTGTTGAGAGGATTAAATGAGATAGGGAGAAACACTCAGAATAGTGTATTGCCCGTGGTAGACATCATTATCACTCATTTGAAGCTATCTTCCACTGCCGTCATACCACTGTAAATTACTACAGCATGGGGATTAAAATTACAAGCTCCCTAGAATCAGGATGCCTAGACTGGAAGCTTACCTCTGTCATTTACGAGCTGTGTGAGCTTGGAAAAATTACTTGCTTTTTTTGTGCCTTAGTTCCTCATCTATAAAACTATATAATAGTACTTACTTCACAGGGTTGTTACATGGAGTCCTGATATAAAGAATGTAAGTTACTTAACACACAGTCTGGCACACAAGTAAATTCTCACAAAATGGTCATCATAACCATTATGTCACTTGATTACCCTGGGGCATTTGGTACTGATGTTAACTCTCAACTTTTTGACACTCTGTCCTCCTTTGTCTTCTGGAACACTGTGATTTGGTTCCCAACCCATCACTTCATGCACTTTCGTCTTTCACCTACCCCTTAAAATGCTGTCATCCTCCAGGATTTCCTCCACTATCCTATTCTTTGGTGACCAATCATACACTTTCTTGATGGTCCTTCTTCTAAGCTAGGAGATGGCAATTTTTTTTTTTTTTTTTTTTTTTTGAGGCGGAGTCTCGCTCTGTCGCCCGGACTGGAGTGCAGTGGCCGGATCTCAGCTCACTGCAAGCTCCGCCTCCCAGGTTTACGCCATTCTCCTGCCTCAGCCTCCCGAGTAGCTGGGACTACAGACGCCGCCACCTCGCCCGGCTAGTTTTTTGTATTTTTAGTAGAGACGGGGTTTCACCGTGTTAGCCAGGATGGTCTCGATCTCCTGACCTCGTGATCCGCCCGTCTCGGCCTCCCAAAGTGCTGGGATTACAGGCTTGAGCCACCGTGCCCGGCCGGAGATGGCAATTTTTTAAGTTCAAGGACCAGATAAATATTTTAAGCTTGTGGGCCATATGATCTCTATCACAACTACACATTGTATAATATGTAAACCATTGAGAATATGTAAAGGAGTACGCATAGCTATATTACAACAAAACAAGCCATACAAAAACAGGCAGCCAGCCCACGTGCCATAGTCTGCTGGTTCCTACTCTAGGTGGTGGTTTCAGCTCAGGTATTCGAAAACTCATCACATTGCATCTGTCCTCCCTACTGGGCTGTGGGCTACCTTAGGGCAATGTGTCCTTTCATCCCAGTATGTTCTGGAGGCAGCACAGAATCCAGCAGATATATACAATCAACTTCTGCTAAAACACTCAATGACATGGCCGCATAATATGAGTGTTTACAGCTAAAAGTTTGCTGTGCTACAGGGAAGAAATGAGCCCTTCAGTAGCTACCAAAACAAACTTTTAGAGAAGACTTCATGGCCTCCGTAGTGCACTGAAACATCCAGCAGAATTAATTTTTCTTTCCCAAATGTGAGAGGGAAATTCGGGTCCAGGAAACTCACAATTTCAAGGACCAAGTAATATTGCAGACATCAAAATAGAGCTGTTCAGGGTTATCTATAAAACAGGACACACTTTATAGGAATGGAACAGCTGTTTCCCCATTTCTGTTTTAAAAGGGGAAATAGGCTATAGGGCTCTGGGGTATATGCTAAGCATATGGAGAAAATTTATTTGCTTAAAGAAAATGTGACATGGAGTTGGCAAAGGGCTCGGTTTTTAAGAGATAATATCCTGGTTGGTGAAATTAAGAGGATAAGAAGAATATATACCAAGTCATTTCAGCATTGTGATTAATGAAAAAGGAAACAGTAATAAACCCTGAAAGGAAGAAAAGAAAAGTAAAGTTGAAGCTGAAAAGAACTGAATATGCTCTAGGGAAGACACTATAAGAACCAAGTATCACTTAAAGTAATAATGACTTTAGTAAAACAAATTTTAGATAAAGATGACACTGGTTTAGGAAAAAATAAGAAAACCAAAACCTCAGTCAAAAGTAACAGTGTGAGTATTCAGTTTCTCTAAATACACTGTAGAGGATCCTTATAGAGCTAGGGATAGCTGAAAAATATGTTAAAGACTCTGGGGGAGAATTTTAGACTTCTGGAACATAGTTAGAAACAGGTAATAGACAAAGAAGCATGTTTAAATTTTTCCTTTTTAATTTTCAAGCCCAAACTTAACCAGCAGTAATATTTTTAGTATAAATATTTGCTGAACTCCTTTTACGGAGAGATTACTATTTTGTGTGACTTAACATATCCTCTCAAGTAGCAATTACCAGAGAGCACTCTTTAAAATTTCTTAAAATCATAAAATCATTATTGCTGTGAAAAAAGAACCTAAATTTTTCTTTAAAAGAGCAAAGGTAATGTTCGTTTCCTTCAACCTTCTTCTTCCCCTTCCCTACTAGAAATTATGAAAGGACTCATTATGTGGTCACATGGACATTCATTCATTTATCCCTCAAAAATCTAATGAGCACCTACTATGTACTAGGCACTGTGCTAAGCCCTGAGAAGGAAAGATGAAGAAGATGTGGTTCTTACTCTGAGAAGCTGACAATATAGCGGGAAAGACAGACATGTGTATAAGCAATTAAAATGCAATGTGATACTACAGTGATGGAGAACAGGTGTGAGGTAGGAGCTAGGGGTGGTAGGGGGTACTATAAAGGGAAGCACCAGGGAGTTATTTCATGGGACTGTCTGCATACTGATTGTGGTGGCACCCACACAAATCTGTACATGTATTAAAATTCATAGTTGTATGCCAAAAGAAAAAAAGGCCAATTTTACTCTATGATACTTAAAAGTTAAAATAAAAAAATTCTGATAGATGCCTATCAACAAGAGAGAATGGATAAACAATGGCATATTCATACAGTAGACGCTACTGAGTAATAAAAGGATTAGATTGCTGACAAATGCAACAACATGGATTAATCTCAAAAGCATTACTGGGTGAAAGGAGCAGATAGGATGAAGTACATTCTGTCTGATTTCATTTATAGGAACTTCTAGAGTAGGCAACATTAACATATGCTGTTAGAAATCAGATCAGCTGTTGCTTCTGTGTGTATGGGTAGCGGGGTGGGGTGGGGTTGATTGGGAAGGGATCTTAGGGAACTTTTAGGTGTGATGAAACTGTTCTAGGTCTTGGTCAAAACTGATTGAACAGTACACTTAAAATGTGAGTACCTCAATAAATGTAAATTCTAACTCAATTAAAAATATGCATTTAGCTCTTGGCTTGTCTTTCACAGCATAACATTTCTAATGGTGTTTAAAGTTGCAAAAAACATTAACAATCTCTCTACCATATGTTATCAGTTTATTTTTAAGATCAATTGAATTTTTTTGGTGTCTTAATGAAGTAAAATAATATCTAATAATAAATCTTATGACAAAGATAATTAATAATTAAAATGTGCAGAGAAGGATAGAACTCTACATTCTGCTGTAGATCTGTTGAGGATCTGTTGAGGATCAACAGATCTGGGTGAGGATCTGTTGCTGTATTTTAGGAAAGGCAAGAAAGAGGCAAGTCTCAAGAGGATGTTGAAGGGTAGACGTTCAGTGCACAGACCAAGAAAAGAACATTCCAGAACAACATGTGCAAAGTCACAGATGTGAGAAGGGCTGGCATTGTGCTAAGCACTTTGCCTGGACAGTTTTATCCTCATTATTATCTCCATGTTTCATAGCCCAGGCTTGACAAGGCACGGGGCCTGGTCCAGGTTCCTCGGCTGTTGTGTAGGCAGAGCAAGCATTCTCACACAGTAGTGCAGACTCTCATTCTTGTCCTCCTTCATGTGCTGTCTCCTGTCATGCTGGGGTGTCTGACTTTAATCATGGCACTGATGGGACCTAAGAGAGGCTTTTACCTGATCAGAATCTACTTTAAGAAGATAGCTAGACTGACAATAATGGATCATTTGGCTGTACTTACCAGCCTTTCTTCCTGCTTCCCTTCACCTGAAAGCAGAACTATTTCTAACAAGATCACTAGTAACAGCAGCTGAACAGTGATCACTAAGGTCTGTCTCCACGCCCTCCATTCCACAGACTCCTTTGTCAAGAAGTTCTAATTGTGGGATTAGGTAAGCAGTGAGATGATGGCCCCATAAGTTTCTAAGTGGGAGATGGGATGCTCTTGGGGTCCCCAAATCCCAGTGGGAACTATATATGGGGTGGAAGGTCCCTGACTGGGGAATTTTGTGCAGATGTCCTCACCAAATCTCCTAGATGATACTGAGATACTGAGGTAAACAGGATTTGCTGGCTAGCTATTTTGCAGCTAGATAATTAGATTTCCTAGCCCGGGAACAGCTAAGGTACAGAACTCTGTCAGGCTTAGAGGTTTTAGAGCCATCGTGGGAGAGACGACATTGTCTCTATGTGCTGTAAGGATTTGGGTTCTTGGCTGGACCCATGGAAAGCTCTCAGAAGAGCCTGGGCCCTGCTCCCTAGGGAAGTGCTTTCTACTGGACAGAGATGAATGAGGATTAGGCCAAGGGTTTGGCAATGGAGAATTGCCTCAATTGAAAATGGCTTTAAAATAATCACAACAAAGCTACACAGAGCTCTACTACAAAGTGTGTTCATGTTCATTATTTAAAAATGACTGTGAGTCCCACAAATACGCTGAATGTCAGCAATTTACAGATTTGAAACTGAGACTTAGGAAGGTTAAGTGACTGAGACACGCATAGCTGCCTGCCTGTCTGCTTTCCTTCCTTAGTTCTCTCTCTGCCCAACTTTCTTCTTTCATGTTTTCAATATCTAGCTCTTAGTTAACTATAGATCATTTTATTCTAGAAAAAATTTAAGGCAGCTTACAAGGTTACAAAAAAAAAAAAAAAAGACTGTATAAATTAAAAGTGGGAGTGAATATGAAAGAAAAATAAGAATTGGACCTGAAATGAATCGAAGACTTCTGATAAAGATATAATGGCCTAGACATTTGCTACTGATGGGGCACAAATTTGATTCTACATTTGCAGGAACCCATGTGAAAAAGGAAACCTGGTCACTATTCATAGTATGCATTAGCTAAAATGACAATGACAAAACAATCAATTATTCAAGAGAAGTACAACTATTTTAGGTTCATAATAATTACACCTTGGCATAATGCATAGTAGCTTCCTTTGATTATTAAACAAAACTAGGTCTTCAAAGGTGATTTTGGTTTTCAACTGTCTTTTCAGTATACAAGATAATTCACTATGTGAATTTTAAAAAAACATGAAAAGCATACTATCTCTCTGAACTCATGTAGCAAATTCCATTACGGAAGTCAAAGCAGGTGAGACCCCAGTGAGCCCACTAGTTGTAGGAACTGTTCTAGGACTCAGGGATATGGGTAGAGTGACAATTTCCACATGTACTACAGGGGAAGAGATAAAGCCACTCACTGTGGCACAGGAATACATAGATCATCAGACAGATGTTATACCTTATTTTGTAAATTTTTTTAACTTGGTGGCAAATATTAACATGATCCATTATACCACAAGTTCCTTATAATGGCTGTGTTTAATATAGAAAAGCATTATTCCAGAGTACCATTTTCTCTGTTGTACATCTTGCTGCATTCATGCCCTAGGGCTAGAGTTTATTTACACTGGCTAGTTTATGCCTTCCTCACTAAACCCTCCAGTTTCCCTTACTTTTATGCCAAAAAAAGGACACAGAGTTTTTCCTTTTTGTAATTTACATCTGTAGAAAATATGTCCAAGTCAGGATGTCCCTTTCATCCACAGGAAGAGTCTGGGGCCACCTGACTCATCAACATGACAAATCCAGAAATAGAAAATGCAATCTAGCTAAAAGAGAGAGACAAGTGGAAACTTTTAAGCCAGCACACAGCTAAGGTGTTATGTCATATGAAATGAATTCTCTGAGGTCAGCGATTAGAGTTAGGTTACAGCTCACACATAAATCTGCCTGCTAATTACCTGATCTACTACAACATTTACTTCACTGAGAGATGCTCAGCTATGACTTCCAAGGGTGGGCTAGGGATAGATGGAAGGAAGCAGACAGCCAGAGAAACAGCAACTCCTTCCTTTTGCAAACAGAGGTGTCTCCCAGGCCCCTAACTAAAATGATTATTTCCTGCTTTTCTGAGTGAGGGATCAGATGTGTCCTACTCTTCCCTTTCCAACAAAACGAAGTACCTGAGATCCCAGACTCTTCAGTGAAGTGCAAAAGATGACTGAAGAAATTGAGTTACGTTCCGTCATGAGAAGCACTAGAGTAACATGATAATAAAACCACCCTCCCTATGGGAAAGAGGAGGAAGCCAGGGAATAAATGGTGTGGCTAGAATGATGCATTTATATATTTCTTTCACTTCCAAAAACTGACCTCTCCCAGTAAAGAGATTTGGAGCGGCACTAAGAAGAAATGGCAATTGCCGAATGGAGATACTGGAATAATGCAAGTACTGTGAACAGGGGCAGCTCTAAAATACAGAGAATAAACAGCCCTTACTTAAAGGGAAGCATCAAGCAGTGCCTGAGGGATTGTGCGGGAGTGGCTGGTGGGGATGAGGTACAGAGTGAAAACAAGGGGGATCTGAGAGTTAGCACCTGACATGCGAACGCATATACAGCTAATCAATTTACACACCATTGACATCAATAATAAAAAGAGCAGCAGCAGTAGCTGCTGCTGCTACTAGACAGCACACAGTGCCAGGTCCTGTCCCTAGAGCCTTGTGTCTACTACCTTGCTGAGGCGTGGTGTCCCCTTTCTTCTCACATGGGTCCACGTGGCCTTTTGCCATTTGGGGATGTGTTTCCTCTTCTAGGATGTCCTTAATGTTCAAGCAAGGCTATTGGTGCTGGGTGGTGAGGACTGTGAGGACAGGGAGGGAACCAGGACCTACCCTGTGACTGGTTTGCTGCAGGCTCCTAATCACATGAGGCGGCTGAGAAGGTCAGGGTCACCAGCTGTGACCTGGGGGCCAGTGGAAAGGCCTGTACTCCCCAGCCTCTTGCTTTCTCTCATTATTCTCATTTCTGCTCCTAAATCTACTCACTGTGAAAGAAAAGAAGGGAAAGACTGATGCCTGTAGCTGAAGTGTGCAGTTAAATGGTCAGAAACTAGACTTCTCACATGTAATGGAATCATCATAGTGCTGGTGGCAGAGTTAAGACAGCTGAAGAAATGGTTGCTAGTACAACTTCCAATTTTCAAGTTATTGTTGGGGTTGAAATATCTCTCACCTCAGAATTTTTATTTTGGAAACTCTCCAAAGCACACTTTTAGTCACATTCGAGTAATTGAAACAGGAAAAAAATAGCTATTTTCAGCCACATTAAACTCTAACCAGATACTCTTTAAAAACTTCTTGTATGTACACAGCACCTTTTATTGTAGCGGAGTCATGTTGTTCAGTTCTGAACTGTATCCGCCATAGGCTGAAAATACTAATACTTTAAGAGCCATGGTAACCACCTGACAAATACATCCTCTCCACATAGGAGGTAAAGAGGACCCTAGTGCTATCTCTTAATTCTCCCTCTCTACCCAGGCCACTGGAAATCCAAGTGAAATTAATGTAATGAATATTTACTGAATACCTTATTTGTACCAGGAACAAAGGTGAAGAACACTGGGAAGTTGGCATAAATTTAACCAGCCTGCAAAGTGAAAATGATAGCAGGTTTAGGACATCCGTACAAAGTGTTAGGGCCAGGACCTACCTTACTGGCCCACCTGGAAGACAGCATTTCTGACACTTTTTCTTCTGTTAACCATCAGGCAGAGAGAAATGCTTTCGGCCTTTAGAGGAAGAGCCTTGTGAAGGAAAATTAATGATAGGCTGCCTGCAGTCCATGAATTCCCAGGTCACTATCCTTGGGACCACCCAGAGCACAGCCTGGGAGTACCCCGTTCAGGAAGTACTTAGACCCCCAGCAACCACTTGGACCCTTCCATTCTCCACATGAGAGCCAAAAAGATCTTTCCCAAAGGTAAATAGGATCATGTAACCTTCCAGGTTAAAACTCCACAGCAGTTTGCTTTTATACTTAAAATAACATCCATACTCCCTAGTATCACCCACAGGGCTCCCCCAACCAGGACCCTACTTCCTCCTTCAATCCCACTGCCTCCTCTTTGGCCCACAATACCCCAACCATGCTGACCTCCCGGAGTGCTAGAACAGGCAAACTCCTTTCTTGCCCCAGAGCCTTCACACTTATTGTTCTCAGACCTGAATGCTTCCTCCTCTAGCTCCTTCACATCACTCCCATCTCAGGTTAAATGGCGCCTCTTCAGAGAGAGGTCTCCTCTGACATCTGAGGTTCACTCCCTCCCCCAATTCTCTGCCACGATTTTCTCTTCCTTTCTATTGCAGCACTATCACAAGATGTACTTATTATCTGATTTGTTACCTTGTTTTTATTTGATCCTTCCCATAGACTTTACATTCCAAGATAGGACGGACCAATAACATCTGCTTTTTAAATATCATCTCCCCAGTATTCAAGATATGCCTGGACATAGTGGACATGTAATAAATAATTGTTGAATAGATGAATGAAATGAATATAATTGCAAATAATAAATGTTTTATAAAGAAGGGCATCTTTATATTTTGTTTTTACTACCATAAATACTATTGTACTACCATAAATCCAGATTACTATTAGAGGTTTTTCATGTATTCATTTTAACCAGGACTACCCTGACTGGACTTGAGAAGCTGAGAGAATGGAGAGCTGATGTATAGCTGCAATTAGAACGTTTCAAAGTGATTGCTTTAAAACACTAGGTTTGGCACACAATGCACTTTGAATAAGGGGGAGAGGGGTTAGTCCTTCTAATTTAAAGCTATTTGTGGTTGAGAGCAGAGTTCCTATTATGTGTGTGGCATGGTGTTCCTTAACTCAAGAAAAATTACAAAGAAACTTAACGTGAAGCACCAGAACACTAAGAATGAATAGCACAGTATATTCCTGGGGAGCTATTGTGAAGCTGGCCTAAGGGGGAATACCCTTGTCACTTTGCCATTTGGCTCTGGCCTAGGCTGCCAAATCATGGAGTTGTTGGAAACTAAGAAGTACCCTGGGTGCCAGTCTTGTTTTTCCAACCATGCCCAGTGGCTACAATGGAAGACCCTGAGTCTTCACACTGTGTCCTGTGTGGTTCTTCAGCCAGCAAAACCAAATCTTGTAGGTTACCAGGAGCCCACCCACAAGAGAAAGGGAGGTCTAGAATTGTCTTACTGCCTAGGGAAGATCTCTAGAAGGCCTGCAGTGGGTCCTGCGTACCTGTACAAAGCATGAACCGCAGTCTTTCTCCAGTCACCTCCTGATTTGCTCAAGGGATAGGCCCAAACTTTTCCCTTGGTTTCCTCCATGCATTTAATTTCTCTGTTAGGACTATAGCTCCGCTCAGCACCTAGTTTATTTGCATGGGGTTCTGCTTCCTTGCATAATTCTTATCTTTCCATATCTCTTGCTACTCATTCCCTATCTGCTGCTTGGGATCAGGCCCCAACCCAAGTAGCACACCTGGAATTGTGCTGCAGCCACCTGCCGATATTCTCCTTGCAGTGTTGAAATATCTCACTTGTAACATATGCTACTGGTTCTGCTTCTGGGAGCAGCCTCACCTATTTCTAGCCCCTCCGTGAGGCCAGCCTCTGAGGTCCCAGCATCCTTCATCAACAAACATGCATTGAGGTGACACCAGGGGCCCCCTCAGAGCACCAGGATAAGTTTGCTTGAGGTGGGAGTGTAAATTAGTTCAACCATTGTGGAAGACAGTGTGGCGATTCCTCAAGGATCTAGAACTAGAAATACCATTTGACCCAGCAATCCCATTACTGGGCATATACCCAAAGGATTGTAAATCATTCTATGATAAAGACACATGCACATGTATGTTTAATGCGGCACTATTCACAATAGCATCACATGTACACATATGTTTATTGTGGCACTATTCACAATAGCAAAGACTTGGAACCAACCCAAATGTCCATCAATGACAGACTGGATTAAGAAAATGTGGCACAGGGGTGGAGCAAGATGGCCGAATAGGAACAGCTCCAGTCTCCAACTCCCAGTGCGAGCGACACAGAAGACCGGTGATTTCTGCATTTTCAACTGAGGTACTGGGGTCATCTCACTGGGGAGTGCCGGACAATCGGTGCTGGTCAGCTGCTGCAGCCCGACCAGCGAGAGCTGAAGCAGGGCGAGGCATCGCCTCACCTGGAAGCACAAGGGGGAAGGGAATCCCTTTTCCTAGCCAGGGGAACTGAGACACACAACACCTGGAAAATCGGGTAATTCCCACCCCAATACTGCGCTTTAAGCAAACGGGCACACCAGGAGATTATACCCACACCTGGCCGGGAGGGTCCCACGGCCACGGAGCCTCCCTCATTGCTAGCACAGCAGTCTGCGATCTAACCGAAACGGCAGCAGCGAGGCTAGGGGAGGGGCGCCCGCCATTGCTGAGGCTTAAGTAGGTAAACAAAGCCGCTGGGAAGCTCGAACTGGGTGGAGCTCACAGCAGCTCAAGGAAACCTGCCTGTCTCTGTAGACTCCACCTCTGGGGACAGGGCACAGCTAAACAACAAAAGGGGAAGCAGCAGAGGCCTGTGCAGACGCGAACGACTCTGTCTGACAGCTTTGAAGAAAGCAGTGGATCTCCCAACACGGACGTTGAGATCTGAGAAGGGACAGACTGCCTGCTCAAGTGGGTCCCTGACCCCTGAGTAGCCTAACTGGGAGACATCCCCCACTAGGGGCAGTCTGACACCCCACACCTCACAGGGTGGAGTACACCCCTGAGAGGAAGCTTCCAAAGTAAGAATCAGACAGGTACACTTGCTGTTCAGCAATATTCTATCTTCTGCAACCTCTGCTGCTGATACCCAGGCAAACAGGGTCTGGAGTGGACCTCAAGCAATCTCCAACAGACCTACAGCTGAGGGTCCTGACTATTAGAAGGAAAACTATCAAATAGGAAGAACACCTATACCAAAACCCCGTCAGTACGTCACCATCATCAAAGACCAGAGGCAGATAAAACCACAAAGATGGGGAAGAAGCAGGGCAGAAAAGCTGGAAATTCAAGAAATAAGAGCGCATCTCCCCCTGCAAAGGAGCGCAGCTCATCGCCAGCAACGGATCAAAGCTGATCAGAGAATGACTTTGACGAAATGAGAGAAGAAGGCTTCAGTCCATCAAACTTCTCAGAGCTAAAGGAGGAATTACGTACCCAGCGCAAAGAAACTAAAAATCTTGAAAAAAGAGTGGAAGAATTGATAGCTAGAATAATTAATGCAGAGAAGGTCATAAATGAAATGACAGAGATGAAAACCATGACACGAGAAATACGTGACAAATGCACAAGCTTCAGTAACCGACTTGATCAACTGGAAGAAAGAGTATCAGCGATTGAGGATCAAATGAATGAAACGAAGCGAGAAGAGAAACCAAAAGAAAAAAGAAGAAAAAGAAATGAACAAAGCCTGCAAGAAGTATGGGATTATGTAAAAAGACCAAATCTACGTCTGATTTCTGCATCAAGAACAGAAAACCAAACACCGCATGTTCTCACTCATAGGTGGGAACTGAACAATGAGATCACTTGGACTCTGGAAGGAGAACATCACACATCGGGACCTATCATGGGGAGGGGGGAGGGGGGAGGGATTGCATTGGGAGTTATACCTGATATAAATGACGAATTGATGGGTGCTGACGAGTTGATGCGTGCAGCACACCAACATGGCACAAGTATACATATGTAACAAACCTGCACGTTATGCACATGTACCCTAGAACTTAAAGTATAATAAAAAAAAAAAAAAGAAAATGTGGCACATATACACAGTAGAATACTATGCAGCTATAAAAAAGGATGAGTTCATGTCCTTTGCAGGGACATGGATGAAGCTGGAACAAACTATCACAAGATCAGAAAACCAAACACCACATGTTCTTACTCATAAGTGGAAGTTGAACAATGAGAACACACGGACATAGGGAGGGGAACATCACACACAGGGGCCTGTTGGGGGTGGGGGGCTAGGGGAGGGATTACATTAGGAGAGATACCTAATGTAGGTGATGGGTTGATGGGTGCATCTAACCACCATGACACGTGTATACCTATGTAAGAAAACAGAACGTTCTGCACATGTAGCCCAGAACTTAAAGTATTAAAAAAAAAAAAAAAAAAAAGTTTGCTTGAATTCAGGGATCACTTTGGGGAAGCTGTGACTGAAGTGGTTTATCTAAGGCTTTACGTCAAATACAGGGCACACAGTAGTATCAAAGTTAAAGCTGAGCCACACAATTTTCATGAGTACAAAGCTGGATGCCATAGCCCTGTCCTTGAGGCACAGGGGCAGCTGCCAGGGCTGGAGCCATCCTGCCCTTTCCTGCCAGGGTGCCTGGGTTGACTCTGTGTCCTCTGCCTAGGATGCCCTCCTTCTTACTCTTTTCCTGCCAGAAACCTACTGCTCCTTGCCCAAGGTGTCCAGTTCAAATAGGTGTATCCCCACCCCCACCCCGTGAGGCCTCCCTGACCTCCACCTCAGGAAGACTCAGAAAACAGGCTATTCAGCCCTACGTTAGAACACCTAGCCTATTAAAATGAGAATTTCATACCGCCTCTCCTATTAGACTATGAGTTCCTGAGTGACAGAGACGGGACAACATTTTATTTTGTCTTTAAAGGACGAAGACCTAGCACAGAGCTAGGTGCCACACCTAGCATGGTTGGTGTAATACCTCTTTATAAGATGTGCAATTAATACAGAAAACAGGATTAGAATGAAATAGCATTTTTAGACAGAAGGAGGCTGGGAGGGGAAAAAGACTTCTAACTCGTGTATTTTCCTGTTCAAAAGGAACCTTTTAGCCAAGGAGAAGACATTGGTCCAATTTGAGATGTTGCTAGAATTATCCCTTCCCTCTCTTTTTATCTACATTTCAGAGAACCAGTGCCTGTTTGGAAAAGTAATATGGGCACACAAGGAAGAAAGCGATGCAGTGATAAATGTCAACAAGGCTACTGAACGATGATAGCGATGCCAAAGAAAAGCATTACATAATGACATCAAAATAGGCCACTCGAGGAATGTCTTAGAGCTAAAACAGCTGTCACCTGGTATTTTGGCATTATTGAAGAACATGAAGAGATAGTCCCT
Organism: Trachypithecus francoisi; assembly: GCF_009764315.1. Classification (NCBI taxonomy): domain Eukaryota; kingdom Metazoa; phylum Chordata; class Mammalia; order Primates; family Cercopithecidae; genus Trachypithecus; species Trachypithecus francoisi. Next base: position 89,162,031 of record NW_022681453.1, read on the forward strand.
GGAAACTGGAGAGTACAGATTATTTGCAACAACAATTTTCAGAGGTCAAGAATATGTTTTCCTCATTTTTTAAAAAAGTTAACCTCTTATTATCATTTTCACTTGAGAAAACTATGATGCTCTAAAATGTCTAATACCTAAACACTGCCTATAGGTAGAAGAAGCTCCCCTCATTATAGCAGTTCCTAAATAAACCTGTAACCTTGGAGATATTTCTCTATTTTATAGATTATCCAGACCTTTCACTTTTACATATAAATAATCCCACTCTTAAGGAACATTAAGAACAGGATAATACGTGAAATTCTAACTGTCAATTTTGCTGTTAGTAAAATGTCTGTTAGGACAAAAGTTTACAACCCTGGAATTGAAAAATGACTGACTGGTTTAATATGTGTAATTTTCTTATTTTTTTTTACCTTCTAGCTCAGTGAGATGCTGTTCTGAAGTTGCTTTCCTCTAGGGCTGCTACTGTCATCTTTTGTTCACTTGGCTAAAGAGGTCAGATGCTTCATCCATTTAAAGATGCATCAATTCTATGATGTGTTGTGTATTGACTATGTGCCAGAGGCTGCAACTGCAAAGGTGGAAGGTGCACTCTGCACTCCAAGAACTTCCCATTAGTGGGGGAGAGACAAGTATGCTTGGCAATTGCAGTAACATGGGATTGAGGGTAAAGTGTGGTTAAACTCTGAGTGCCTTGGGAGCACTATGGAGGATTACATGATCCACCCAGAATACAGAGGGGACAGTGGGAAGGATGGGATTTGGGATGTGAGTCAAGAAAAAGTAGGCATGCCTGGGGAAACTTATGTCCTGTGATCTAGCTCTGCTACAAGAATTCACTTTTCCTTTATAATTCATAGAAACAAAATAAATAGACAAATTAATTTATACCTCATATTTTCTAGAATTAGCAATATATATATCTGTCACCACCTTGCAGATATGTGCAGTAATAATTGTTCGTAAAATGCAGCAAAAAGCACAGTATTAGGCTTTCCTGAATCATTTTAAAGTTATTAATTCACAGAGTCACATAATATTAGTACTAAAATAGAACTAAGACATCTTTTTCAGTGCAATACCTTCACAGAGGAGGAAACTGAAGCTCAGAGAGTCAACAAAAAACAAAACAAAACAAAACAAACAAACAAAAAAACAGCAACAACACAACCACCAAAAGATTAGGAATGTTTTTCTTGATTTTTCCCTTCTTTGCTTGGTTGCTTGGTCGCCTTTGAGCGGGTGGGACTGAGACATCTTTAGAGAATGTGTTCTGCTTATGGACTCATAATTCTTTCAGTTATCTATAGGATGATACCTATAAGTCAGTCTAATACAGTCCCTCATTTCCTCCCCATACAGATGCCCATTTTGGGTAGATGCTGTGACAGAAAGGCCACAGGCAGGGGAAAGAGTATCTGTCCTAGGGGTCAAATTTTGAAAGTTAACTGATGAACTAATATCAATCCATAGACCCAAGGAAGCTTAAACTGCGATGGAATTTTAAGATAATTGTATTTTAGGATCTACATAGGCTGAGACAATTATGTTAGTGCTTGAACAGAGGCCGCATGGATACTCTGAAACTGGAAAATGAACTATTAAAACAACAAATGGCTAGTGTTTCATAAAGTTCATTTCAAAAGTCTATGTCACTAATACAACTGTAAGTGAAAAGCTGTCCTGTAACTCTTTCAAAGCTGACTGATCAGAGGTGAAAAGTCTAATTTAGGATCATTTAATATCTCAAAAGCTCTTAAATATGCCATGTGAAAAGGGAAGAGTTTAAGAAATAACTAATTTTTCTGTATTAATAATACAATACTATAGCAATGCTATCTAATAGAGATATAAGCCGTGTATGTTAGGTTAAATTTTCTAGAAATGGTAAAACCAATTTTTAAAAATCATAGTAAATATACAGAACATATTACCATTTTAACCCTTTTCATTTGTGCAATTCAGTGAAATAAAGTACAACTACACTGGTATGCAACCATCACTACTATCTATTTCCAGAACTTTCCCATCATCCTCAAATGAAATTCTATACCCATTAAACTATTCTCCCCATCATTCCTTCCCCCCAGCTGTTGATAACCCTATTCTACTTTCTACTTCTATGAATTCGACAATTCTGGGTACTTTATATAAGTGGAATCATAACAGTGTCTGTCATTTTGTGCCTAATTTATTTCACTTAACATGTCTTCATGGTTCATCCCTATTGTAGGATGTATCAGAATTTCAATCTTCTTTAAGCCTAATACTCCATTGTGTATATATATATACTGCAGTTTATCTATCCGTTGATGGACATTTGGGTTGTTTCCACCTTTTGGCTATTGTGAAGGTAAAAAAAAAAAATAGTGTATCTGTTTTAACCAATATATCCAAAGTGTTATCATTTCAATCTGCAATCAATATACAAATTATTACTGAGATATTTTACATTAGTTGTTTTCTAATGTCTTTGAGATCTGCTGTGTATTTCATGATTACAGCATATATCCATTTGAATTAGCCACACTTTAGGCTCTTAATAACCATATGTGGTTAGTAGTTAATGTACTGGATAGCACAGTTCTATAGGAGAGTTTGCATTCAAGATTTCATAAATCATGATTCCTTCTGGATGCCACCATGATGAATAATTCCACCTTTTTTTTTTTCTCACATAGCCCTAGTGTTTAGAGTTGGGCCTTGGAAGTCAGACTAAACTGAATGCAGATCCTAGTCTCTTACTAATTAGCTCAGTGATGTTAGAAGGATTACTTAATCTTTCAAAACCTCAGTTCTGTTTTTTGTAAAGTTGGAAAAAAAGACTATTTCTCCCATAGGGTTTCTGTCTGAATTAAAATCAAATAACATAAATAAAGTGCTTAATGTACTTAATGTAGTGTTGCCAAAGTGTGACATAATAAATAGCAACTATAATAAAAATAATCCACTAGATTATAGGTTCACATGGGCAAGGGCTATGTCTATCTTTCAGTGTGCCTGACACATGGCAATTATTTATTTATGTGAATAAATAATTGAACTCTTCCCTCAGTCTTTATAAACTTTTGTTTCCATGACATCTTTACGCCTTCACAGAGATTGCATGATGATTTCTAATACCTACCTTGCCATGAAGACACAGATACTTTATGGTATAGAAAGAACATGAAACTCTTACTCTCATCATTTCCTTTTCTTTTTTATTTAAAAAATTTTGACTACTTCCTTTCCTTTTCCTTGAGAAATCAGGATGACGGGGCCAAAAAGACTAAGGGCCAAAGGGGCCCTTACCCACAGGGGCAATGAGCAAATATATAAGTAGTCTGAGGATAACAGATAACAGAAACCACCTTTTTCTCACTGTTGGGGAAGGGAGTTACAAGTATGGAAAGGGTTAAAAGCTAGAGTGCCTCTATGGTGTTAGATTGGAAATAGAGCTATCAGTGTGATCTCAGAGTCTTTAATATAAATAGAGCAATAGATATAGGCATGTGTGTGTGTGTGTCTGTGTTTCCTAGTCTATTACCTGAAAGGGCCTGGAAGCAATGAGCTCACACAATCCCCAGATCTTGGTTTCTAAACACCGTTTTCCATAATGGATGGAGGTCTTCTTGAAGATATGGCTAATTCCAGAGTTGGGCAGAGAACGTACAACATGCTTATGGAACATTTTATTACCAGAAGGTAAGAAAGTACTCAGAAAAACATGAGGGCCACATCTGAGATCATTTGAGCATTAAAAGAAATAATGATATTAGTGAGTTATAACTCATTCAATAAAACAGCAATTTATGAGCTCATGTTGATAGAAACAAAAAAATAAGCGAGGAGAAGGGAATGTTCTTCTTCACACTAAGAAAGTTTATTTAAGAGCAGTATGTTTACCTAGTCTCCAAGTATCTCCCCACAAAATATTTATTAACTGCAAAGGAAAAACTATAATTTTACAGTGACTAAATCTAATAGATATCACCTTAAGCAAGTGGGTTTGATTACAAGACTAACTCTATTTATGTGACTCCTGATATGATTAAGAAGAATACAGCATTGTTTCTGTAGTATTCCTGCCACAAAAATACACAATGTCGATCTTACAATGAGGAAACATCACACAAATCTAAACTGAGGAACATTCTACAAAATGTACTCTTCAAAAATGTGAAGTCACACACAAAAAAGGAAAACTACAGAACTGTTCAAGATTGAAGGAAAGTAGAGACAAGACAACTAAATGCAACACATAATCGTGGGCCAAAAGAAAAAAACATTTTTTTTCTATAAAGGATATTATTGAGACATTTGGTGAAAAGCTGAATGGGATCTATGGATTAGAAAGTAAAGTTGATTTACTGAATGTAATTGTTATACTGTGGTTATGTAGAAGAGTATACTTATATTTTTAAGATAATCACACTAAAGTATATAATATAAATTAATTCAGAAAAATATATGCACACACCAAAATAAACTCACAGGGGTAGAAAGGAGGATGAGAGAGAGAGGGAGAGAGAGAAATACACAGAGAGAGAGAGAGAGACAGACAGAGAGAGAGAGAGACAGAAAGACAGAATACAACCAGTGGTAAAATGATTAACATTGGAGAACCTGAGTGAAGAGCATATAGAAATTCTTTGTGGCCGGGCGCGGTGGCTCAAGCCTGTAATCCCAGCACTTTGGGAGGCCGAGGCGGGCGAATCACGAGGTCAGGAGTTCGAGACCATCCTGGCTAACACGGTGAAACCCCGTCTCTACTAAAAAATACAAAAAACTAGCCGGGCGAGGTGGCGGGCGCCTGTAGTCCCAGCTACTCGGGAGGCTGAGGCAGGAGAATGGCGTAAACCCAGGAGGCGGAGCTTGCAGTGAGCTGAGATCCGGCCACCGCACTCCAGCCTGGGCAACAGAGCGAGACTCCGTCTCAAAAAAAAAAAAAAAAAAAAAAAAAAAGAAATTCTTTGTTATTCTCGTATCTTTTCTGTAAGTCTGAAATTATTTTGATGTTAAAAATTAAAAATAAAGAGCATGGGCTCTGGAGTAACTCAGATTCAATTTTGAATCCTCAGTCTTCTATCTATCATCTGTGAGACCCTAGGAAGTTATGAAATTATTCTGATCTTTGGTTTTCTCATTTGATCACCAGGAGTAGGACTAATTTAAAGGGATGCTGTGAGGATTAAATTAGATAATGCATGACTTGAGCACTGGGCAGGTGGTAGGCATGTCTGGTAGATAATCTGATACATAATGGATGCCGAAATAGACATTTGTTGAATAAATGAACAAACTCCTCCCTTCTCTCCAACCCCTCAATCTGAACAAGTGATGCTACTTAAAGAAAATTAGATGCTTCAAATTTTAGCAATCCAAAGCATGAAGTTTTTCTTAACGCTTGAATAATATAAAACAAAATGTCAAATAATAATAATAAATGACAAACATACCACCATGCATTCTGATGTTGCTCTAGAGTTTCCTCAGCACTTTGCCCTCATGTCTCCTGTGACACTAAATGGAACAAGCAGGCATTCCGGTTTGAGTCCAACACAGTGTTAATAATAGCGAATGTTTACAGTGCCTTGAGTTATGGGTGTCCAAGAAGGGGTCATGCCCTTGTTACTTAAATCTCAAACAAGGCTTCCATCAATTCGTGGCTGCAGGGTACAAAATGAGGTGCAATTTAATGTCCATCTGGGCATCTGTTCCTCAGGTGCTAGCACTGCTGTCTGTGGTTCACAGTATATCTGGGGTCGCAACACAGCAAAGAAAGGGACCCAGATTGTGCCTGGGAAGTTTCTACTCTTAGCCAAGATGTGCACATGAATTTAAAATTACCCAAGAGGGTGTTTCAGAGTTGCTGGCCAAAGAGTGGTGTCTTCTAATCTGGAGAGCAGCTGCTGGGCACAGACATGCAAACACACACACACACACACACACACAGACGCATGCACACACACAGACGTGCTCACGGAGCCTGTGCGTGCCTCTACTTGTCTGCTCTGGGCAGATGGTTCCTGGCTTTTGGGTCACCTCATCCTGCAGCCCAGTCCAGTTAGACCCTTTCTTCCACAGAGACTGGCAAGCTGTGGGGTAAGGGTTTTGGTAAGGCTGCCTGTCTTCAGAGCATGAAGGACACTGCCCGGAGAGGAAAGAGGGCAATATTTAGTGTTTGGGCCCACTTGTTGTTGGGCTCTCCACTGCCTCTCCTTTGCAGAGCTATCACTGGCCCGCGGGTGCAAACTCTCGGTGGCTTTCAAGCCTACAAAACAAAAACTGAGAGGGTGTCCAAAAAGAGAAGAAGAAAACGCTGTTGTTGGTCCTGGGTTCCACTGTTGGATTTTGGCGGGGATGAGAAGAAGGAATTACCAGGCGTGATCAACAAAGGTACCTGCACGGTAAGCTAAGTGTCCTCATCCTTGCTGAGAAGACGGGATGTTTCTGTGTTATTCAACAGCTAGGAGTGGCCAATACCACTCTCCAGAAGTAGGATCTTGTGAATATTATGCAAGGGAATGCAGTGTGATTAAGAGCTCATGACAGATGATGACTTTTAGGCTAAAATGACTAAGAGTTGCTTGCAAATTAGAGGAACTATCCTGACAGTAGGTCAGTTTTACTAAAGTGATACACATGAAAGAAAGCCAAAATGAAACTTTAAATTGTTATTCTGTTAAGAGTAAGATGAATAGTCAAAGATTAAAGAAAAAGTATGTTTGGATAAATGCTTTCCTTCTTAGTAGCTTGATTTTGTAAGCTGATGTGAATGATCAATATGCCATGTCAAAATCATCACAATGTGTTGAAAATGGAGAAGTATACTGAATAGGTTAAATTGCAGAGGAAGAATTCTCTTTTCATGGAAAGATTGGTGGAAGAAACTAACATCTTCAAATGGCAACTAGATTGTCTCTTTTTTCTTTTGTTTGTTTACCTTCTGTTGATGTTAAGATTTAATGAATGAGAGCCAGAGAACAGAAGCAGGTTTCTGAGGGAAGGTTTTGAGAGGTCTTGGGAGATACCTATCAAGAACTTGTTTTGTAACACCCCACAGAAGATGACTGGATATCCATGGGCACATCACATCTGGATACAAATGGGAAATGATGCTAGGCTGCTGCCAAATGATATCACAGAAAATTCTGCTCACTGTAGTCCTCAATGGGAGGATTATTCAATGTTTAGGGTGGCTGCACAGTTGTGTATATAGGACCTCCATTGAAGAGGGATATGTGTTCAGTTAAAATGGTTGTGACATATTCAGTTATTCTTTTTTCTTTCCATACCAATTAATGATTACATCTCTTTCTTTATTCATTATCTGTTCACATCTCAGGAAGGAATAGAAGAGGTGCAACACATACACTGTTTACACTACCATATTCCACATGTGTATTAGATTTGTATAAAGGAGAACATGGTGTAGTTAATACTAGAGAATGCATTGAAATTACGGCAATGTTCCTTTAGCTACAGTTAAACATGTTTTTCCTGTGATGACATTTTCTGATTTATCAATCTGCTATCTCCCAAAGCCAAATATTCCACGTAAATATTTCTCTGTTTATCAGTTGACACTATTATGAAACTCTCATTATGCTTAATTAAAAATCAGCATAAATACTGTAAGAGCTGTTTGTTAATAAAAATTTCTAAAGGCAGCAATAATATTCATGGGCTCTTTCCACCTGGGTAATTAAGGTCTACTCTAATGAGAATTTTCTAAGTAATTTCCCAAAGCAGTGTGGGGTTTGGGTTCTTATACTAACCAATACAAAGATACTCTGTAAAAGTTCTGCAGCAAAGGAAAGTATGCATTATTTAAAAAGTGAGTGACAGTTTATTTTTAGCGTTTACCTTCTATTAAAGTTCATGTGTAATTGTCTTTTTTGCTTAAACTTTATTTAAGCAATAAATTAGCAATAAATTTAAGTAATAAATTTAGTCAAGACTTGGTCTTAGGTAGTGGCGCTGGCAATGGAGATGAAGATATTTTATTGTGCCATCAAAATGATGGTGCCTTTAATAGAGCATTATTGTAGGAGACTGCCATTGCAACTTGCCAAGAGTTAGGCAGGTCCAAGGATGCAACAAACCTAAAAGTAAGGGGCTCTATCTTCTTTTCTTCCGATTACAGACCGTATTATTCTATGTCCTAACCTAAAGCAAAATTTTCATTACCAGTGTAATAATACCCGCTTCACCTTTCTAATATGTTACTTTAAAAAACATTTAAGGAAAAAGTGCCAGTAGCTTTTATTTTCCTTAGGGTAGAACTAGTGCCTACCAGCAACACACAATAAGTTTGTTTAGTTATATTAGGGGAACACTTTTATAGTAATAGCTTAGTTTGTTTGCTCATTTGTTCATTCATTCATCAACTATTTAGAATGCCTACTCTGTTCTGATTACTGGGACTATAACAGTGAATGAGGCAAACATGGTCTCCAGATGCCCTGAGTGTAGGAATCTGCATAGAGAGTCTGATTACTAGTGATCTGAATCTGTATATTGTGCATGTTGTTCAACATAGATATGGAGACAATTTTAGATACCATCTCAGCATCAAATAATTGAATTGGAAAACACATTTGAGTGTAAATACTTGAGCCTTCTTTGAGGGATGTTGACATTTCAGTGCAAGCTATAGATGTTAGACAAAAAAGTCACATACTAATACCATCTGCTTCTTCAGAATTGGGTCAGACAGGAATTCTAAAGAAGACAGAAGAAAATTTGTATTATAGCCTCTTAGAAGTCTAGGGTTCAAATCGGACAGTAGTGCAAGATTTTCTGTTTAATCTGATGGTCAATCACTGGGGCCCACAGTGAAAAAGCAGGCCTATTGTGCTTCTCATCTTGGTCGAGGAGACTTTTATTACAATGTCATTTTATACCTACAAGGTGTTTTATACTGTGTATGAAACTCACATTATCAGTTACTCACTTGACCCTGTGTTGTAGGAAAGGCAGGTAGTACCGTTCCCTGTTCAGCAGATGGATAAACTAAGTTTTAGATATTTAAGGGACTAGCCCAGCTAATGTTTTCTCTAATGCACAGCCTCATGGGGTAATCTCTTAAATAAAGGACTAGAAAAATTCTGTGTTTTCAACATGAGTACTCATAGCCCTGACCTATTGTTTGAAAGTGGTATTAGCAAACAGGAAACCATGCAGATAGAGGAACGTTTCGTGTCTCCCCCCACCACCCTCTTCCTGCCTCCATTGCCCTTCTAGGTCCTTACCCTAGAGTTTTTCCTTCTGGCCCTTCAAAAATCAGTTTAGTTGCTTAAAGAGATATAAGCTGCTACCTTTTTCTTCTTCTTTTTGGGTGGAATGATGAAGTAGAATATGGCAAACTGGGCTGTAAAGCTCTGAACTGACTCCTAATATTATTGTAATGAAATAAAAAATTATTCTGAGCGATAAAATTTTAAAAAGTTTGTGACTGTTTAGGATAGGAACAGTATAGTATATTAGTATATCCACCTACATGCAAAATGCAAATGGAATTTTACACTGCTAGTTAGTGCCACCAGCCTAGCAACATAAAACACTGTCACATCAGATCAGACCATTGTCCACCCAGTCCAGATCTTGCTTCTGGTGCAAGCATAAGTAGGCTGTTTGAAGAAGCAGTTTATCATGGGTAAGAGGAAAAACTCACAAGAAAAAATATTCTACATGGAAAAATGGTAAGCACAGGTAATGGAGAATTATACAGAGCTGAGCAGAGCAGTGAACAGAGAAGGTTTTTCTGATGGATTTTGAGAGTTAAGCCACATAGCTAGTACTGTCTATTATTAGCTATGACCAAGCAAATACACGACTTTCTTTCTTTTTTTTTTACATTCTTCCTGGAACTTCCTGCACATGTATTTAAAGTTTGTTGTAATTCCTTGGAGGCTTTTAGATACTTTTTTCTCTATCTGTGGCTTGGAATGGATGACATGTATCTTCATGACGGATCTAGGGACAATCACTTGACTAGGAAACTGGAATTCAGGGGAGGATAGCAAACTAGATAAAGCTGCTTCTGTGCTTCTCCTTAGAGTTGCTGTTCCTGGCCCTGAAACAAAAAAAATACAGAGGCAGCTGCTTCTGAGCCATGATATTAAACTGACAGGTTGTGACTAGGGACACCAGCTCCTTGTTTCAGCTGCTACTAACATCTCTAAATGAAGCTATTTTAAGAACCTTTGCATTTGATCAGGGAGCATGTGGGGTTAAGCCTTATGTTTTCCACTTCAGTTTTAGATTCTAAGCAGGTGCAGTTAGTAGTTCAAATTTTAAAACTTATTACTGCATTTCCTTCCAATCAATGTAAAAATATTATATTCCCAAAGCCACCAGGGGTGTATTAGTGACTTGATTTATCTTGGGGCTGGTTCTATCTCAGATGACATCTCCTAATCTTTCTTCTTCAAATAAGAACAAAAATGGTTGCCAACAGTTTGAAGAGTGGGTATGGGTAGAGAAGTTACTAAGGATTCTTTGATTGGGGGGGCACTGGGGGGGGGTCATAAACATTTGCAGATGCAGATTGCAGTGCCTATCTCTTCCCTCAGTGATTCCTGAGTTTGATGCTTTTTTTTTTTTTTTGAGACAGAGTCTGGCTCTGCCGCCCAGGCTGGAGTGCAGTGGCCGGATCTCAGCTCACTGCAAGCTCCGCCTCCCAGGTTCACGCCATTCTCCTGCCTCAGCCTCCCGAGTAACTGGGACTACAGGCGCCCGCCACCTCGCCCGGCTAATTTTTTTGTATTTTTTAGTCGAGACGGGGTTTCACCGTGTTAGCCAGGATGGTCTCGATCTCCTGACCTCGTGATCCGCCCGTCTCGGCCTCCCAAAGTGCTGGGATTTAGCAGCTAACTTATATATCATTAACCTTAGAATGTTAGGTAACAATATTTACAGTGGCTTCATTCATCATTGCCAAACCTGGAAACAACTCCAGTGCCGTTCAGTTGGTGAATGAATAATCAAACTATAGTAAATCAACACTATGAATTACTCAGCAATACCAATGAAACACACAACAATATGGATGAAATCAATTGCATGATGCTAACTGAAAGAACCCAGACTCAAAAAGCTACATCCTGAATGAGTTCATTTATACAACATTGTGGGAAAAAAACCCCCAAAACTATAGGGACAGAAAACACATCAGTGGTTGCCAACAGCGGATACTGAGGGGAGGAACCGACGACAAAAGGGTGAGCAGGAACATCTTGGGTGATGGAACTGCTTTATGTCTTGACTATAATGGTGGTTACGTGATTGCATGAGCTTGTCAAAATCTGCAGAATTGTACATTATATAAGAGGTAATTTTACAATATGTAAAGCATACCTTATTGTGTGGCTCTATATATTGAGAGAATCCCACTTCAACCAGCATATTCTGCTTTGGTGGTGGATGGAATTCTTACAGATTTTCATTGAAAAAAAATTTTTAGGATATTGAAACATGCAAAAGAACAAGAACCCTTAAAAAATGACTAATAGAGTCCAACCATCTTGATTTACAGATGAAGAATTGAGGCCTGAGAAAGTTAGTGGCAGAGAAATAGGTGTTTTTGTTTTTGTTTTTGTTTTCTTATAAGAGACAGTTAAAAATGATCATCCTGTAGAACCCAGAAAACTCAACTCTGTTCTTGTATAATACTGACTGTCAAACTGCCTTGAAAAAGCCATGGGACCAAAAACTACGCACTAAACTCCAAGTACCCGCCTTCCAAATGTCATGTTGCGAAACTGGTCAGAAGCGGCTGGCTTCTGACAGATATACAGTTACAAGGGAATATGATCTGATTTTAGTATTCGGATAGACATTATAGCAAGCATACTATTTGTCAAAAACAACAGCCACCACAACCACACACTGTGCTGAGCATGAGGTGTATCACAAAAGAAGACCCAAGCCATGTTTGGAAGAGGCATACATTTGTTCATTTGCTTACTTAGTTATGTAACAAACAAACGAGTGCCAGACACTGTCGTGGGTCCTGTAATCCAATGCTGATCTCGGAATTGTAACACAGTAGCATCTAGATACAGAGCAATGTCCAACCACTAGAATACAGTGAGGACTGTTTGAATTGAATACATGAATATCAAACAAAATCAGAGTCAAAACCAGAATGTACCACAATGCGTTTAATGCCTAAGGGCATAGATTTTCCCAGATGCCATAACCAACTTCTAATCCATTTCTGTGTGTTCCTCAACAAGTTACCCTCTAAAGCCTCATGTTTCCTCAGCCATAAAATGCAGATAAGAATTGTACCTGCCTTGATAAGTAATAAGCACAGTTAGTGGCACATAAGTGGTCAATGAGAGGCTGTTATTATCATTATCATTAATATAGAAAACTCCCACCATGGTGCTATATACTGGGTCTATAAAAAAAAAAAAAAATCAGTCTTGACAATGTGGTCAGTTCCTTCTGAAAGGCTGATAAATGCTGTAAGACCTACTTAGATTGCACACAAACACAAAACTTTGGATTCCCTGGACCAAATTAAGAAGCCATGGGCTAGAAACGTCATCTAGAAATAAAAGGAACTGGCATTTGAATCATGTATTTTCTTTGGGCCCCTAAGTTAAGAACCAGTGCTCTAGACTACACATCCATGGACAGGTATGAATTTAAAATGCCTCATTTCATGATTTTGGAATTAAGAAAAATCCCAGAAAATTGATTATTAATGTAAACCAGAAATTTTCTTGACCGATGTTAAAAAGGTAGAAACGTCCTTTTCCCTTCCCTGAGGTTCTCTTGGCCCTAAGCAAGTAATTTTTTATTTTTATTTTTTTAATTCTCTTGCTATCTTCTACCATAACATTTAAATCATGTAATGAAGGTTCCATAATCAAAAAAGTGTTAATTTCTGGCCTCACAGTCCAGAGGATTCTGAGGAGACAATGAAATTCCTAAACGTGCAAATTATTCCAGAATGGGAAATGACTCTTCCTGTCTTGCAGTAGTTATTTATGTAATAGTACCTTGGGAGAATGTTAACAGTAGAGCATTAAATTACTCCTTTTAAAACAAGGAATTTCCAACAGGGTTTTATTTGTTCTTTCCTAATTTAAAAAAGACAGCATTTATACTCACAAGACTGCAAGTTTTACTAGCCTATCGTTAAGTGGTTAGGTCAGTTTCAGAAAGACTGTACTAATGCATTAAATACCTGCCAAATGTGCGGAAGGAAAGCTCCAATCCAAATCATGACACACCCGTGGATTCACCACTCTCAAAGTAAACACAGTGTTCAGAAATTCTACCAACAAAGTGTCAAAAGAGGCTATAACGCTCACTGAAGGGAGAAAAACTTTAGTTTACTTAAAACCCACATGCACTTCGTCATTTTCCCAGATGGCATCATAAAACTGCAATCATGACCTAAATAACCGAGTTTCTTCAGCACAGAATTCTATTATATTCCCATCTACGTCTGGATAGTTCCTCTCTAAAAGGCAATTTCAGTTGTAAAGAAACTCAAAAGGTCCAGCTAGGTCTAGTGGAATTAATCTGTATATAAAACAAGGATTTTTTTTTTTTAACTGTATGGAAGAATATAAAGATTTTCACCTGTACCTGCAGCACTAAGCATTTTGAACTGGTAGCTCCAAATTTATATCTCTTGGCTGTGTAACAAAATCCACAAGTATTTATTCTTTGAGACTTAGATCAGATACACACTGGTGGCAAAATGCCAGTCACCACTGTAGTGGGGCTCCCTTCATCTACTGACCAGAAAACATTTTTCTCAGAGTTTCCCTTAGCATACTTCTGTTATCTCATTAACTTTCTGCATATTTTTAAAAAGCAGCAATATAACCTCTGGCATCTTAAATTTTCCAGACGTATGAAAACATACTACAGGGATCAGAGCATTAGGTTAGGAGTAGTACAACCACCAGTCACACACCATTTGAGTGAATCAGATGGGGTATAACTCATCCAAAGCATTCAAAAAGAAGCTTACATTTACAGCAGGAAGGTGAGCAACATGCTTTAGGCCAGGTAAGCATGCACATGCTTCTGGATCCTACAGCCCTTACCAGGGACACACAGTTAGAGAAAATGATGCCCATCCATGAAGGCAGATCTTTTTCAACTAAGAAATCATTCTCCAGCTCTCAACCTTTCTTCTTTGGGTAAAGAGTCAAAGTGGGGTTTCTTGGTGCAGGTTCCAGATGGGTGGTTCCAGATGGGTGGCTCCAGATCATCTGCCACCATTACCCCCATTTCTGCTGGAGTCCTTCTTGCCCCTGAGGCCAAAATATATCTTGCATAATCCTGAGATTAATAAATTTGGCTAGATGGGGGCAGGGGGGTCCTTGGAACAGATCCAGATTAGGTTACATGTAGAATCAGTCATGCCTAGGCTGGCCTGGAAGAGGATCGAGCTTTCAGTCTGACATTATCATCTGCAAGCGTAAGTCCCTGGAGAGTATTCCACAGCTGGAAGCTTGCACCTCTGCTTATAATGGTAACCTGACTGTACTGACTTGTTGCTGTGTCCATTTGATAAGTCAACCTCTTCTGATTTACTATGTGGTATCTGTATCTGATTGTTCCATCAATCCTAGTCTACTATTGACAGTAATTTCATATTTTCTCCATATGGTATACACAGCACATATGGATATTTTATCTAATTGAAACCCCTAGGAGGTATAATCTGACTGCCTTGACTTCTAGACTCCCAGGCACAACTTTCTGTCCATACTGTCTGATGGTGAGAAGCTACGTGATTTGAATGACTTCCAAGATGATGTTTCTAAGTTTGAAGTGAGAAAAGAAAGCTCAGGCCGGGCGCGGTGGCTCAAGCCTGTAATCCCAGCACTTTGGGAGGCCGAGACGGGCGGACCACGAGGTCAGGAGATCGAGACCATCCTGGCTAACACGGTGAAACCCCGTCTCTACTAAAAATACAAAAAACTAGCCGGGCGAGGTGGCGGGCGCCTGTAGTCCCAGCTACTCCGGAGGCTGAGGCAGGAGAATGGCGTAAAACCCGGGAGGTGGAGCTTGCAGTGAGCTGAGATCCGGCCACTGCACTCCAGTCCGGGAGACAGAGCGAGACTCCGCCTCAAAAAAAAAAAAAAAAAAAAAAAAAAAGAAAAAAAAAAAAAAAAAAAAAGAAAGCTCGCTGATTAAAAAAAAATTTTGTTTGATAAAAGGAGAACTTATAAGCTGCTTTCAAAAAACGACTTGCATCCCAGGAGGTTAACAGCCTGAGTGGGAAGCATGCCATGTGGAGGAGAGTGACAACAGTAATAAGCATGGGCTTCTGAAAAGGGAACTGGTCTTCTGAAATGTCTCCTGGGATTGCATCAGCTTGACCTACCAGTTGTTTTTCATTTCTACTTTCCAGACTACCTTTGTGTAAGGATTCATGACCTTCCCTCAGCCTATTAACTCAGACTGTCATTAATCTCTGGGAAATACTTTGTCAATTCTGCTTAAAGGGTACATGAGAAGTGCTATGTTTTCGGTTAATCTTATAGCCCTTTAACCAACCTGTTCAATGATTACTGAACCTTCCTGGAAGTCCCTTTTGCCCCAGAATTAGTTAACATTTTAATAATAGTCTTACTTGTAAGCTATGAAACTGTTAGATATGAATTGTAGTCGATCCAAAAGAAATGCCTTCCAGGGAGCTAAACTGAGTTGTGAGAACATGTGTCTAAAAAGATATTACTAGTCTAAATTCCTGTTTCTCATGTCTTTCCTGAGTACTTATGAACCAAATGTTGCCACTCCCAAATCAGTATGATAGGTTATTTCAACTTTAAGCTCTGGCAGGAGAATACATTATCTACTAAATCAGCCTTGTCAACAGGCCAGAAGAATCTATATCGGCATAAATGTTTGTATGCTGTTAGAGGAAAGTGTATGAGACTTAAACAATGCTTACTTGTGAACACCCCTTCCAAGACTAGGCCAAGAGAACAATAGCTACACCTAAGTATAGTAAAAGAAACAATCTGTAAATGAAGACTCTTATATACATAAATCATGCCATGAGCAGAAAGTTAAATAAAGGCGGATACTTTTACAGAAAGATTACAGTTAAAGCATAGGTGAGGTTTTGGCTGTTATAGGGAGAATAAACTATACAGGTAAAAAAACATGGAAGTGAAGAAACAAGGATGGCAATAGCTAGATATTGAGCTAGCTAAGCTATAAATGGTGAGTCTCAGCCAGTTTTGGGGGTAAGGGAAAATAACAGGGGTGACTGTTTTCATCCCTGCTTTTTCTGAGTTTCTTTTGATGAAAGTTTTTCTTGATGAAAGCTAACAAGCTGAGAACATCAGTGCAAATCACCAAAGCAATGGGGTCAAATTCACTGCTTCTTCTGCAAAACAGGAAAAGGCTCTTGAGCTTAACTTTTAGATTCGGGCATGCAAAGCAGGCCTTGGTCAGCCGGATCTGTACTGGGTTCTTCTCTGCCTTGGTCACTGTCCTCTGGGTCTTGGGAACACAGGCCTATGTTCCAAGCCATTGTTCTTTAAACAAAGTTGTGAACTGCTAACAGTTTTATTTAAAAGTTTATAAAACGGTAACCACATTGCTACATCTTTCTGGAGTATCTCAAACAAAGTGTGGTTCACATTTCTTGTTTAAAAAATAAGTGTAGCTCAGAGTTATTGAATAAACAAAGACAACTGATGTAGTTAACAAGCTTTGTGTGACCACACTATGTCATCTTGGTCTTGATTCCAGCTTCGGGCAGAGGTCAGGGTGAGCCATCCAGCAAAGGGGACTCCTACCAGTCAGTCCATCCAGATGCTTTGCCTGAGCAAGCTTCTTTGCAGCCCCTACCCTGTAACTTGGCATGACTGGCAACGGAGGTGGGGGTGAGAGAGGGCCACTCTCATTGTAGAGTATTGGAGATGCAAATGTGTTGGAGAGGACACTTACCTGTGCTCTCCAACCCAAACACATACAGATGGCGATTGTCTTCATTTCAGAGAAATGAAGGCCATCTCTCCTCAGTGGATGGCTAGAGGCCCCAATTTGGTGACATGGCCCCTGGGCCTTTAAGCAAATAAGGCATGTAAGAGGACGCTTCTAATAACTGAAAACCTCTGAGTTAATGCAGCTGATAAAGCAAGCTGTCAGGAACCTTGGCAGACCCGTGCTCATGATTCTTATTAATGAGGCTGATATTTACATAAATATCAGCTGTTCATTGATAATCCTGCCAACACACAGGGCATAGACTCTTTTCTTTAGGACAACACAGACAGATCTATCTTAATGCAACAATTTGTTATTTGAACAAACATGTTTATTGCAAGGCCAGTGAAGTGAAACCCAAAGGTTTTCCTGTTTGAATTTCCTAGGGGCAGTTTGTGATAGCTGCTGGAAAGGCTTCTAATACAGCACAGTGCTGGCAACCAATATTCTCTCCTCCATCTCAGCTTTGGCCCTTAACTGCCCACACCTCCTTTTTGCTCAACATGAAGAACGGTTGTTGTTACCTGCCCAATCCGTGCTTCCAACTTGCCTAGAAAAAACCTGATTCAAGTTTTGAGGAACAAACTCCTAAAGACTCTAGATCTTCAGTCACATAAAGGAGCTCACACCTAGAGTAGATTTTGCAAATATTAAAAGAGCTATCCCATCACTGGTTTGCTTTCATGCCAATACTTGTGTGGCAGCCCCCAGTGGGGCCATAATAACCTTCAGAATGGAGCAGCTTTGCCCAACTTCCTGCTGTGCTCAAGACTTCGGGTTCTGCACGTGTGCTTCTGGCTGACTCTCGCTGTCCCGTAGCTCTTGCTGCCATTGTGAGCTGCTGCCTTCTCCACGGTCTGAGTAGGCTCCTCTCAAAAAGCTGCTTGGTCTGCTTATGTGGGGAGACTTCAAATCACCAGTTTCTTATTAAAGACTCTTGGCCTACAATCAAAGGGTGCACAGAAATATACAAAAGGCAGGGAAGGTCTTTCACAAAGACTAGATCTCTGCCCCACAGTCGGTCTGCTTCATTTTTACAGCACTCAGCCTTCCAAGCCTCAACCTCACACTTTTTTCCTCCACTGGCACCTGTAATGCCATGAGCAGAGGGCATTACATTGCTTTTTCCTTTGAACTGTTCTTGCCAATCTGCTCCGCCCTGGCAGAACTTGGTGGTAGATGGAAAGGCTATTTTTGATGCGAGGGCTTAGCAACATTCCCTAAACAGAAAACCTCTCTCCTATATACTTATAGCACTGCAAAATGCTTTTAATATAATTTGGTCACTGACCTCAGAAAAAGGAGAAAGTTGGCTTTGCAAATTATTGTCTTTCATAGCCAAGTAAATGAACAAACCCAGAGGAAGCACAGTGTCCCTGGGGTCATGAATTTAGTCAAACACGGAGTAGCTGCTGAATGCAAAGCATGGCGGAGGACACAGAATGCAGCCTGGCATCATCCTTGCCTTCAAAGAATTATCAGTTTAGTAATGGAAGTAGGAAGAACACAAAAAATATAAAACAATATGGAATATGAAAAGTGTCACAACAGAGGTACAGATAAAGTACTGGAGTGATTTGAAGAAAAGAGAGATTTCACACCTGTGGAGAAGCAGAAATCACACTGATGAGGATCCAATTTCTTCTGTGAACATCTTAGGCTACTTTCATTTCTCTTTCCTTATTATCCCCTTTCCAAGGATATTTAGCTATCCTCTTCACACCCCAACCCCTCCTGTGTTGGACTGGATCAGACAGTGCATGTGTTACACTTTGAAGGGTATATTTATTTCAACCACAATCAAGAATTCCAATGGAAGTACTTCACTGAAAGCAAGGCTGTGAGAGTCTCTTCAGTTGCTTTTGCTTCTTCTAACCCGATCTACTTTACCTGAGGTCACTGTTACCTGCCTGCAGAGCTGGACTGCTCCTCCCACCAAATACCGAAGCTTCTTCCCACAAAAGTCTCTGGTCCTGGTCTGTGTCCTCGGTCAATGAAGTCAATGCACTCCTCCTCATAGGCAGTGGGGAGCTGTCATTTTAGCTGTAGTATTAACTGTCCCTCAGTAAAGGAAAGTAGAACATTACCTGTGCCTGGGATTCTTTCTCAGCCTTAGTATAATGCTGTCTCAGAAAGTAACTGGTTACCACCACTCAGGAGGGGCTAATACATGTGTTTATTTTTCACCATAGTCTAATGACAATTCCAGTATGTAACACCCAGCTCCAGAGGCCCCCAAGTACAAAAGTGGTCAAGAGATTCAAAATCTGTTGGCTGCTATCCTACATGCATGCAAGTGAGATGCCAGTGTCATCACACACTTTCTTCTCTGTTCTCTATATACCTGGGCTAAAAAACTGATCCAAAACACATAAGGAAGCTAAATCTTGGTCAACCACTCCACCAGGAATGGAAGAATCAGGAAAAGCTGATCTTCCTCATGAACTGCCTGAAAGAATTCTCTTCAAAAGACACCAGCACCTCCTCCACAGCACTTCCCCTGAATATACAGCAAGGCGATACTAACCTTGCGAGGTCTCACAATCCACCAGATACTCAGTGATGCTATTTCTCATCATCTTGCTATTCTCAGCTACCAGCAAAAATGTAAGTCTCAAGGGTCAATAGTCCCCTCACTTACTCTATTTTCACTCCTGTATAATTTCGCATTCTTCCCTCTGATTCTTCCCTTCCTCTCTGACTTGCCTCCAAATCCTTCCCATGGTGTGCTCTGAATCTCTCTGAAGACATGCAGAACCATGCAAAAGCACAGCTTTGCGGCCAGGCAGAACTGGATTTAATGATTCAAATGTGGACTTGCTGTGTACCTTAAATGCATATGGCCTCACTGTGCCTTATGACCTAATCTGTAAAATCCAGATGATAGTAATTACTTTGCAGGGTCTGGCAATATTATAATGCATAGGACAGTCAAGTATAGTACATGGTACATTATACGTGTTCAACAAATGACAAATATTGCTATTTTGGGACTCTTACATTTATCCTTTTCACAGACTGCTCATTCTAAGTCCTGTTCTATTTCTTGTCCAACCCTTTCCCCAGGATGTACAACCCTTGAGCATCTCAAGAGAAGGCTACTTGTGCCCCAAGAGCCCACACACCAAAATCTGAGTGGCAGCACTGTCCTAGCCCACCATGCGGCTTCCAGGCAATTCCTTTCCATTCTCTTGTTATCAAAATACCTCTGCTCTCACGGCTCACGCCACACTTGCCTACTCCTCAGTTCTGCCACCTACTGGCCTCTCCTCATCATTGCACTTTCTTTAATAAGGACTTCGACAACTGGGTCAAACTTTTTTCCCCTCCTAATTCCCTCCCAGCTGTGGTTTGTCTCAGCTTGAACATGGATGATCTTTACAACATTGTGGCTTCATACTTCAACTCCAAAACCCTCTGCCCACTCTCAGCGACTCAGTTCCATAACCACACCTGGAATGTTCTACCTCTGCATACTTATGATACTTTACCATACTTAAGTGGTTCAAATGTCTGGCTCTCCTTGGTGGCCTGTTAGGTTCCCACTGCTACAGAACATATCTTATGAGAGGTTTTAACCTTATCCCTAGGACAGTTCTGGTACACAGTGGGTATTTAATAAATATTTATGGAATGAATAACATGAAACATTTATATAGTTTTCTAGAGATAATCTTATTTGCTCATCACCTTAGGAAGACAGAAACATTATTATAATTCCCCTGTGTAAATAGGGAAATGAGGCTCAGAAAAGTTAAATGACTTAGTTAAGGATACATAATTAGACCTCAATAAATACTTACATTTTATGTTACCTAGGGGCTGGCAGGGGCTTTTCCTACCATCCTAACTACAAGACCAGCTCTCTTCTTCCTCTACCTTCCTTACCCTTGTATACTTGTTTCTTACAAAATCTTATCAAAAAATTTGGAAAGATGATAGCTTACCCTTTTAATGCACATATGAATAATTCTGATAGGATTATGCATCTCTGTGCTTTAAAGGGTGTACCGATATGAGACTCTTGGTATCTTTTCAAAGGAACTACGTAATGTTATATTTGATTGCTCCTAGTGTGTGTACTAAGATGATAAATGTTCAGTCTTTTACCCACATTAAGTCAATTTCAAAACTAAAAAATGCAGAAATCCAATATTGTATTCTCTGATTAATTCAATCCTGCATGTAAGCTTCCTGAAAAAGCCTGCAAAATGACAGTTCAAAATTCCTCTGGGTTACAAATGAAAAATGATCATTGGCAAAAATTTGAAAACTCCCTTTTAATATATAAAGAAGAGTTCTGCAATTGGGAAAGCAAAAACCTGCTTCCTGAACCACTCTACTCCACATCCCATGCATGGCTGAATCCAACACCATCTTAACTGGAATTATTTATAATCCCAAATTGAGAAGTATCGAGTTCCAGGTAATGAATGAAAAGTCTTTCTTATCAGTTGGAATCTTTAAAAATGTTTTCCTAGTTTAAGGAAGCCATTTGAGACCCTAAAATATTTTCCTAGTTTAAGGAAGGCATTTTTAAAAACAGATTCTTGCTAATGGTTTGTTTTCAAGGTGAGTTCCCACCTCTGTATATGGCAATGACATTCAACATTCTTTGGAAGGCACGGATATGCTACACACTGAGGCATGTAAAGTTTTCAGGGTTGTAGGTAATTATACTCCAGTAGGGAAGGAATAGATGCACAAAAATAACTTCATTGCCTGTACTGGTATTGATTAGCAACAAGAGCCAAAGGTCAATTATGAATAATACAAATAAAGCTTATAGAGTCAGTCTACTATAGCTAACAATTCTTGAGTGCTTGCTATCTGCCTGGTACCATGCTGAATACTTTAATACACTAACTTATTTAATTCCAAGAATCCTGTGAGGTAGGCATTCTAGTTGTCATGTTACAGATGAGAAAGTTTGCCTGAAAGAAGTTCAGTAACTGGCCTAAGGTCAAAGAGCTGGTTAAATGGTGGAAATGGCATTCAAATACAGGTTTTTTTCACTCTAAAACACAGTGCTTGTTCCTTTACATCTCGTTGCCTCCTTCTACTGAAGCTTATCATCACCAACACAGGTACCGTGTAGTTTGTTTTTTTATCTGTCATAAAATGTGAATCTGCTAACTGGTGAGGGAATCACAGGGACGCTTTCAGCCGGCTGTGTCGCAAGCAGTACAGACTCCAGTGGGTTGGCAATAACAAATTACAGCACAGCCAAGAGTCAAAGTAGTCCCTGACCTATGGTCTTGTTGCTATTCTTGTTTTACTAGATTTTTCAAATAGCAATGTGGCACGTACCATTACTATGCCTAGCTAAACATTAAAAATCACTGTTACCTTGCCAGATATGCCACTGTTGATAAAATTTTAAAAAACCAACAAAATAAATGATAAGAGTTTCTGCTGAGTAAAAATATTACACAAAGCTATTCAGAAAAAGTGCAACAAAGGCATTGCAACTTAGAAGGTAGCAAGTATCCTAGCTGAATATTTTGTTGAAATGGAGGCCTAATCCTGGGCTAGGAAAAATTTAATAACCAAGTAGTCTTTGTGATGTTTGCTGAATAATGAAGAATATTCAAATCCAGAACTAATTATTAGAGTCTATTAATGGTGCTGAAAGTAACCTAATAGTTTAGAAAATATTCATGATGTACATGTTCACAAATACGTAGCTTTAAAAACAGAGTGCAATCTCACTTTTAGACATAAATCCAACAAAACGTGTATATATATAGACTTGTATACTGAAAACTACAAAATGCTCATGAAAGACATCAAATATCTAAAAATAGAGACACTGTGTTCATGGATTGGAATACTGGGTTGTCCCTCCATATCCACAGAAGACTGGTCCAAGGACTCCCTTTCAGATACCAAAATCTGAGGATGTTCAAGTCAGTGATATAAAATAGTACAATATCTGCATATAATCCATGCAGATCTTCCTACATCCTTTAAAAAATGTCTAGATTACTTACAGTATCTAATACAACAGTGGTTCCCAACCTTTTAGGCACCAGGGACTGGTTTTGTGGAAGACAATTTTTCCACGGATGGGGTGGTTGGTGGTTTGGGGATGAAACGGTTCATCGCAGGGCATCTGGAATTAGAGTCGTTCTCATAAGGAGCATGTAACCTAGTTCCCTCGCATGTGCAGTTCTGCAGTTCACAATAGGTTTCGTGCTCTTATGATAATCTAATGCGGCTGATCTGACAGGAAGCGGAGTAATGACAGTAATGCTGGCTTGCCTGCTGCTCATCTCCTGCTTTGTGGCCCAGTTCCTAACAGGCCACAGACTGGTAAGATCTGTGGCCCAGGGGTTGGGAGCCCCTGTGAGGCAATATAAATGCTATGTAAATAGCTGTTATACTGTATTGGCTTTCATTAAAACTTTTTTTATTTTTACTTTCTGTGGGTACATAGTAGGTGTATATATTTATGGGGTATATGAGATATTTGGATACAGGAAAGCAATGTATAATAATCACATCATGGGAAATAAGGTATCCATTCCCTCAAGAATTTATCCTTTGTGTTAAAAACAATCCAATTATGCTCTTTTAGTTATTTAGAAATGTACAATTAAATTATATTGACTATAGTCACTCTGTTGTGCTATCAAATACTAGGTGTTATTCATTCTTTCTATTTTTTTTTTTTTAATTAACTACCCCCCATCTCCTCCCCACCCCCTACTACTCTTCCCAGACTCTGGTAACCATCCTTCGACCCTCCATCAACATGTGTTCAATTATTTTGATTTCTACATCCTACAAATAAGTAAGAACATGTGATGTTTGTCTTTTTGTGCCTGGCTTATTTCACTTAACATAATGACCCCTAGTTCCATCCATGTTGTTGTAAATGATGGGATCTCATTATTTTTTATGGCTGAATAGTATCCATTGAGTGTAAGTACCACATTTTCTTTATCTATTCATCTGTTGATGGACCTTAGGTTGCTTCCAAATCTTGCTATTGTGAACAGTGCTGCAATGAACATGGGAGTGTAGATCTTTCTTTGCTGTACTGATTTCATTTCTTTTGGGTATGTACCTAGTAGTGGGATTGCTGGATCATATGGTAGTCCTAGTTTTAGTTGTCTGAGGAATCTCCAAACTGTTGTCCACAGTGGCTGTACCAATTTTCATTCCCACCAGCAGTGTGTGAGAGTTCCCTTTTCTCCACATCCTTTCCAGCCTGTCTTTTGGATAAATCATTTTAACTGGGGTAAGATCATATCTCACTACAGTTTTGATGTGCAGTTTTCTGATGATCAATGATTTTGAGTACCTTTTCATATGCCTGTTTGTCATCTGTATGTCTTCTTTTGAGAAATGTCTATTCAAATCTTATGCCTATTTTTAAAATTGGATTATTCAACTTTTTCTTATGTAGTTGTTTGAGCTCCTTATATACTGTGGTTATTAATCCATTGTCAGATGGGTAGTTTGCAAATATTTTTTCCCATTCTGTGGGTTTATCTTCACTTTGTTGATTGTTTCCTTTGCTGTGTAGAAGCTTTTCAAGTTGATGTGATCCCATTTGTCCATTTTTGCTTTGGTTGTCTGTGCTGGTGGGGTATTGCTCAATAAGTTTTTGCCCAGACCAATGTCATGAAAAGTTTCTCCAACGTTTTCCTGTTTCAGTTTCATAGTCTGAAGTCTTGTATTTAAGTCTTTAATCCATTTTGGTTTAATGTTTGTATTAGGTAAGAGATAGTGATCAAGTTTCATTCTTCTGCATATAAATGTCCAGTTTTCCCAGCACCATTTATTGGAGAGACTGTCCTTTCTTCAGTGCATGTTCTTGGTATGTTTGTCAAAAATGAGTTCACTGTAGTATATTGGTTTTCAATATGTATTATTTTTCAATTTTTTTAATAGTCTTTTAAAAATATTCTTGATACGTAGTTGGTTGAATTCACGGATACAGAACCCAAGGGTAGGAAGGGCCAACTGTGCTTAACATAGCAAATACATCGATTTATCCCTAATTGATATATAGTGTTAATGGAATTCCAACTAAAACCTCCGCAAGATTTTTGTAGATATAGGCAAGATGATCCTAAAATGTATATGGAAAGGGAAAGGTAAATAGAATAACTAAAACAGTGTTGAAAAAGAAGAGAAAGTGGGAGGAATCAGTGTACCTATTTCAAGACTAACTATAGTAATCGAGACTGTATGTACTGGTAAAGGGATAGTCACCAGAGAATCTATGAACAGACCATGCAAATATGCCTGCCTGGTTTTTGACAATAGTGCAAAAGCAACTCAACCAACAAAAGATAGCTTTTGGCCAGGTGTGGTGGCTCA
The DNA here is from genome assembly GCF_009764315.1 of Trachypithecus francoisi. Taxonomy (NCBI): domain Eukaryota; kingdom Metazoa; phylum Chordata; class Mammalia; order Primates; family Cercopithecidae; genus Trachypithecus; species Trachypithecus francoisi. The sequence continues at coordinate 89,187,339 of NW_022681453.1, forward strand.
CGCCTGTAATCCCAGCACTTTGGGAGGCCGAGGTGGACGGATCATGAGGTCAGGAGATCAAGACGATCCTGGATAATATGATAAAACCCCATCTCTACTAAAACACACACACACACACACAATTGCCGGGTGTGGTGGCGGGTGCATGTAGTCCCAGCTACTCAGGAGGCTGAGGCAGGAGAATGGTGTGAAACTGGGAGGCAGAGCTTGCAGTGACCCGAGATTGTGCCACTGCACTCCAGCTTGGGTGACAGAGAGAGACCCTGTCTCAAAAGAAAAAAAAAAAAAAAAAAAGACAGCTTTTTCAACAAATGGTGCTGGAGAAATTGGACATCCATAGGAAAAAAGTGAATCCGAACTCAAGTCTACCACCTTAAACAAAAATGAATTCAAAATGGATCATGAAACTAAATGTAAAATGTAAAATTAAAACTCTTAGAAAATAAGAGAAAATCTTTGGGATCTTGGCCCGGACACAGAGGTTTTTATACTTAACACTAAAAGTATAATCCATAAAAAAAATTGGTGAGTTAGACTGTATCAAAACAAAAGACTTTTGCCCCATGAAAGACCCTGTTAAGGGAATGAAAATAATATCTTGATACTGGGAGAAAAATATACCAAACTACATATGTGAGAAAGGACAACCATTAAAAAAATATGAAGAACTCTTAAAACTTAACAATAAAGAACAATCCAATCAATTCAATTAGAAAATGGGCAAAAGACATGAGCCAGCATTTCATCCAAGTGGATATACAGATGACAAGTGATGAAAAGATGTCCCACATCATTAACTGCTAGGGAAATGCAAATGAAAATCAAAATGAAATATCACTGCACATCTATCAGAATTGCTAAAATAAAAAAAAATAGTGATGACACCAGATATTGGCAAGGATGCAGGGAAATCAGATCACTCATACATTGCTGGTAGGAGTGTAAGTTGGTGCAGCCACTCTATAAAACTACGGTATGAACCCAGCAACTGCACTCCTGGGCATTCATCCCAGGGAAATGAAAACTTACGTTCAAACAACAACCTGTACACAAATTTTTATGGTGGTTTTATTTGCAATAGCCAAAAACTAGAAAAAACTCAGATGTCCTAGATAAATCTTCAGAAAATTGTGCTAAGTGATAAGTGAAAAACAAGTCAATCCTAAAAGGTTACATGTTGTATGATTCTATTTATATACTGTTTTCGAAGTGACAAAATTATATAAACGGAGAACAGAGTAGTGATTGCCAGGGTTTCAGGAGAGAGTAGGGGGTGGGAGGAAAATGGTTGTAGCTATAAAAGGTGAACATGAGGGATCCTTGTGGTGATAGAAAAGTTTTCTAAGCTGTATCAATGTCAATATACTGGTTGTGACATTCCACTATAGTCCTGTAAGATGTTACCACTGGAGGAAACTGGTTGAAGAGTATGTGGAATCACTCTGCATTATTCCTTACAAATGCATGTGAATCACATTTATCTCAAAGTAAAAAGTTTACTTAAAAATTAAAAGCATATATTTTTTGTTTATGAAAAATAACGAGAAGATATGTATCAAAATCTTTATCCCTAGGTGGTAGTAAATCAGTGATTTTCATTTTCTCCTTCGGGATTATCTGATTTTTTCTAAAATGAACATACATTGTTTTGGTAACTAAAAAGTTACAGAAGACATCAGCTATAAAAACACAGAACTAATATCTAATGACATAAGCTGCTCAACTCAGCATATCTGGTAATATGTTAGGCCAGGGGTCCCTGTTTTGATTTGGAGATTTCTAAGTGTCTGATGACCAATGCATAGAGTATGTTTAAAAACAGCTACCCTTTTCTTTCACAATTTTACACTTCAATTTTTTCCATTCCGTATTCTGTTTCTGCAGTTATCCAGTAACCTCTACTCCTTCAAGATATTTATGAAACCCCATAAATTCTCAATTTATGGAGTCTTTAGCATCAGGTTGGATCCACAGGTAGTGAAAGTTATGTGTATCCAGGAGAATGTCATATTTATAGATAGCCAAACTGAATGGAATTTGACCAGGAAGTCCCTGCTGTTAACTCCTGGAATGAGTCCGTCTTGTGAGAAGAATAGAACCATGATCCTAATACAGAGGTAATAGATTCTTCTGATCCTTAGTCACTTAATTCTAAAGGATGCTGAATGCAGGGAAATAAGACATGAGGATAAGGTAGGGCCTCAGAGTAAGTATGAATTGTTTTTTTCTAAAGAGAGAACCTAAAATAATAATAGCCATAATGTATGTTTGCTTAGTGCATACTACATCCCAGGCATTATTCTAGAAGCTTAACATGCATTGACTCATTTAACCCTCATAACTAGTGGCTTTCCAACTGGGGTAAGTGTACTGGGCATGCAAATACAAGATATGCACATGCAAGGGTATTTTAAGGATATTTGTCTTTAGACCTTAACTTCCACTTGTACTTTATCTTTTAGCTGCCTGAGAATCCAACTACATTCATATTGACTTTTTCATGTTAAAAAAAAAAAAAAGCCAAACTTTTCACCCAAAACAAATCTTATTATAGTTCATTGTCTTGTATACCATTGTCTTTGGGGTAAACAGACTCCTGGAAACCAAAATATGCTATGACGGGAAATACAACTGGTTTCAGGGACACGTGCTGTAATCAGGACATCTTTAGCCAGCATGTCAACTATTTTCAATCACAATAAATTCTTATTTAATAATGTTATAGAATATTTACTCTTTTCTACCTCCTACTAACAAAAATAAACGTTGAAAACCATGATAAAAAGTTTTAGATCCAGCTTAAAAATGTGTGAGGAAGTATGCATTTTTTCTAAGTTCTTTACAGAGTACATTTTTGAGGACCACTGCTCGTAATAGCCCTAGGAAATAGATATTAATATCTGCAACCCCATTTTACAGATGTGGCACAAATAAGGTCCAGAGAGATCAAGCAACTTGCTCTAGGACACATAGCTGGTAAAGACCAGCATTAAGATTCTAACCTGAGAAATCTGACCCTAGAACCTGAGTTCTTAACGACCATGCTATATACTGCCTTTACAGTTTCAATTAGTATTTACTCAGGCCCAACACGGAATCAGAACAATGTACCGTGAATCACGAGAGGAGACACTGAGGAAATAATCCTGTCTTAAGGAAAATACTGGAAATACGTCTAGAAAAAGGATTTCACTTCTGCCTAATGATACTGGTAGAAAACGGTTAGTTTTCCAATATTATTTTTATTCTTGTCAGATATGGCAGAAACAGGAATTTGGGATACTCAAGTGGCTTCAGACACAAAGATTATGTGGGAAATTGAGGAGCTAGTATGCTTTTGTAATATAAGTCAGGCACATAAGTTAGAACATGGCTACACTTCTGGTGACAGAATAACTTATGATGCTTATGGCTAGGGACAGGGTAGAAGACTTGTGCTGCAAAGCATTTATCAGCATCTTTAAAACTGGCTGCTCTTGTTACCTAATTTCTTACACTGCTTCTTCCCTTACAAAACATGAATCTTTCCAATCAAATTCCACAAGTTCATTTATTAAAACATTTTGTTTTAGAAGAAGAAGGTGAACATGGACACACATACACACATGCACACCCCTTAAAGGTACGGTTTCAAGAATGACATTTTCCAAATGACCTTGGGTTACAATTACTTGTAATCCCAAGCTACTTTGAAATGTTTAACCTCTGCACTCATTTCAAGTCTTCTTAAAATACACTTTAGACTGCATGGGATGGAATGAAGCAGGCAAGCTCTAGGGAGAATAGGAGATACCATATTCCAGAGGCCAGTCAGCCTGTCAGCACTGGCATACCTGCAGAGAGCTCCTAGGACAGTGGTGATGAGACAAGTTGTGCAGTTCTGATGCAAAGGTTTTCTTGAGCATTTGGGTGTCCTAATTACAGCCTTATTTCATGATAGGAGTGACTCAGGGTCAAAGGCAATGGGAAATGCTACAGAGAACATGACTGCAACCCCAGGATGGTCTGTCTGGCTTTGGAAAGGTGGAGGCTAGTGTTGCAGAGGAAGAGCCCAGGCAGGGGATTGCAGAACAGTTTCATAACCTACCACTGGGAGGTCCTGGGCAAGTCATGCATCTCTGTGGCCTGGTCTTGCTCTCAAAGACTATGACTCAGAAAATCTGAGGTGGAATTGCTTTCTCTAAATGTCTTAGAAAATGTTATAAGATAGAGGAATAATCTCTTCCCTGAAAAATCACGACCAGTATGATTGAATCCCATGCTTGCATTCCTAGCTGCCTTTTCCAAAAGGTGTTTTCAATTATTTTCAGTGAGCTAATGTTCCCTTGACTATCTTAAAGACTTAGAAGATTGGGACAGTTAAATTTGGATCTTGAAGAAAACAATAGCAAACAGCTGCACAATGGACCCATGTGGACAAAGATGCCGGGGGCCTTACCAGAAGGGGCACTCACAGAGTGCTTCAAAGTTCAGGGAGGGACTGCTCTTGGCACAAGCCTTCCATGGAAGGAGCTCAAAAGGGGCAGCCGCAGACAGTGGAGCAATGAGCTTTGCGAAAATCTCAGTGAAGTTTTCTGCGGCTCCACGCACTCCTGTCAGGAGAAAAGCTAGCTGTCCGTGGGGCGGGGGTGCAGTAGGGAAGATGAGTGTATTATTCCCTCCCTCCAATTTTGTTCAGTACTAGAGGAGGTCTTAGAGATCATCTGAGTCAATTCCTACATTTCGCAGCCTGGGAAACGGAAGACAAGACTTGCTCCATGTCACTGAACTAGTAGGTGGCAAAAATGGAGACTAGAATCCAGTTGTTCCTAGTATGACATGCTACTTAAAAAGCCTGACTAAATCTTCCTCAGTTAGCCACAAGTGTCTTCTTTTCCAGATTATTAACAAGCAATGAATTCTTACTTTATACACATGCCTATGACATTTTTATTTATATTATACTACCTTTTCACTCAAAGGTAAGACATCAGTAAAGTGATTCAGTCATCAAATACCATGTAAAGAACCATAATGGGAAATGCATAGTTCTAGTCTGTTAAACTAAATTGTTCCGTTTTAGAAATATTTCTGCTTCCTATCCTTTTTGCTTGACATGAGGCTTTGACTTATAGGTGGATGCAGAAAAATCTTCATCTCCATCTACTCTTTAGGGCTTTAAATTCAGTTAATCCATTACTTGCATAAAGTTAGTAAAACCAAAGAAAATATTTAATTTCGAAGAGTATTAGCTAGCATTATTAAGTAGGAAAGAGCAGGAAAACCAAGTAAATCTCTGGATGGTTTCGCTTGTGGATATGCATGTAGTAATATTTGAAAATGCAACTGAACTCTAATTAATAAAATACTTCCTGTAGGGCAAATACAGCCGGAGAAATTGGAAAGCAGATCAATAAGATTACTACATTTCTTTAAGCCACTGAAAACAAGACCTAGACATTGGAATGTATTAGCAAAGTAGCTATGTCTAGACACTTCATGTTAACTATATTATATAACTTTTACTCTTGGATACTTTACTGGTAGGGAAATGGATAAAATGATCCTCACTGATGCTTTCTAATACTGGTGCTTTACAGAGCAGAGGTGGGAAATGTCCTCATTTCATCAAAGGATACTTTCTCTCTGGAGAGTGTAAACCATGAGTGATTCAACTACATGCAAACAGTGACTTACTTAGTGCTTCTAAAAAATTTCTGAGTCAGAAGGACAAAAAATAAAAATAAAAAAAAAAATTTAAATCACAAAAAGGAAAAAAAGAGCTCACTAAATAAATACTACCCAGAGAAAGAAACTGGTTTCATATTGTAGTGAGTTAAAAGATACAAAAAAGTGGGGCAGATAGAGAAGAGAGAGGAAATATGAAGAAAAAGAAATTACAAAGCACAAGGATGAGAAGATATAAGTCAAGATTAGCAAGAAAAATGGGAGACTCAAGGGAGTGATGAGGAGAAAAAGAAGAGAGAGAAAACTACAGAGAAGCAGAGAAAGGAAAGAGCAAGAACTTGACGTCTGTGTAAGACTGAGGAAAATGGTGTGCTTTGACACTTTTGAAAATGTAATCGTTTTCTCAGTAATTTATTATGAATTACCAATGTGCAGAATATTCGTTTTCTACAAATATAAAGATTTTGAAATTATTTAGGTTTTAAAAGTTAATTTCAATCAGAAAATGAATTATTTAGTTATCCATATATTAGCTATGTCTTGATATATTTCCTCTGACAATAATAACTTACTCTTTTGACTTATTTTTAGTTTCGGGGGATCTAGGTATCTTTATTCCATAATGTCTGAGTGTTACACTGAAAACCTGTATTAACTTCTGAAATGAAACTTTTTTTTTCTGTATCAATTTAAGCTTTTGGTTTAGGCAAGGGATGTCTAAGGGACACAATGAGAACTTTTCTCTTTCATTGCGTTTTCCATCCCAGCAAGCTCCCAAATTTCACTTTAAAAACCTACAAAAGTAGTTTAAAAAATTATAGTTGGAGCCAGGTGAAGTGGCTCATGCCTGTAATCCCAGCACTTTGGGAGGCTGAGGCAGGGAGATCACTTCAGGTCAGGAGTTCCTGACCAGCCTGAAACATGATGAAACCACATATCTACTACAAATACTAAAACTAGCCAGGCATGGTGGCAGGTACCTGTAATCCCAGCTACTTGAGAGGCTGAAGCAGGAGAATCGCTTGAACCCCAGAGGTGGAGGTTGCAGTGAGTCGAGATCTCACCACTGTACTCCAGCATGGGTGACACAGCGAGACTCAAAAAAAAAAAAAAAAAAAAAAAAAAACTATAGTTGAAACAATAGGAGAAAATCTTTGTGAGTTTGTGTTAGGAAAAGATTCCTTAGGTACAACACCAGAAGCACAGTCCTTAAGAGAACACTGATAAATTGGACTTCTTCAAAAACTTTTCCTTTGTGAAAGACATTATTAATGTAATGAAATGGCAAACCAAAGACTGGGGGAAAAAACTGCAAGTCATATATCTGAAAAAGTCCTGTATTCAGAATATATAAATAAATCTCAAAACTCAATAACAAGAAAACAATTAAACAAAAAAAAGGCAAAAGATTTTAAAAGTCTTTATAGGAAGACCTCACTAAAGACTATACTTGGATGCAAAATAGGTCTGTGAAAAGATGCTCAACACCATTAGTCATTGTGGAAATACAAATTAAAACCACAAGGAGATACCACTATTAGAATGACCAAAAAAAACAAAAAACAAAAAAACAAAAAACAAAACAAAAGAAAACAAAACCCCATCAACCAAAACCAAAACCAAACTAACCCACTGACAATACCAATTGCTGGTGAGGTTGCTGAGCAACTGCAATTTCTCATACACTGTTGGTGGGAATACAAAACAGTACAATCACTTTGGAAAACAGTTTGGCAGTTCTTTATAAAATGTTAAACATTCATTTACAACAAAGCCCAGTAATTCCACTCTAGAGAAACACTCACAAGAAAGCTACATTCACTTAAAACCTGTACGTGAACATTAATAGTGCCTTTATTCATAATTTCCCCAAACAGAAAATAATCCAAATGTCCTTCAGCTGGTAAATGGATTAGCAAACTATGGTACAGTTGTATGATAGCATATTAAACAGCAGCAAAAAGGAACAAACTATTGGTACACATGACAATTTGGATATTATCTCAAGTACATTCTGCTAAGTGAAAGAAACCAGATTCAAAATTCTATGATTCCATTTATATGACATTCAGGAAAAGGTGAAATTAGAGGAATAGAAACAAAAATCAGCGGTTGCTAGAGGTTGAGAATAGAGAGAGGGGACTGATTAAAAAGGGAGCCTGAAGGATTTCTGGGGGTGATGGAAGTGTTTTGTATTTTGATTATGGTGGTGATCACACTACTGTATGCATTTGTCTGAATTACAGACCTGTCCTAGACACAAAAGTGAATTTTACCATATGTAAATTTTAAAAAGTGAAAAAATGGGTTAGCCATTGCTCCCAACTTTCCAGTGATTTTTATCAAAAATTTTAAGAGGCTCTACACTAAATTGCTGCAATGATTTATAGGAAGACACATATTTTGGACTTTAGCCTGGTGGGTAATAAATATCACTTTAATTTTTCTTAAAAAGGTATTTGATCTAGGTACACAGATTAGGGCTAAAAAAAATTTGTAAAAAAAGTATTTGAGTATCAACTAGGAGTTAGGTACTGTTATAAGTGATAAAGCACAGATAAGAGTAGAACCTGGATTTTTTTTTTTTTTTCTTTTATGGTATTAGAACTAGAGGGGGTCAGCTGATTCCAAGACATTTCTCAGTAGTAATATTTGGAATGATATAATCCATGATATTGATGTCCAAACAAGTACAACTAACTTCGTGGCTTTTCTGTCCCTTTCTTCTGTGGTACTGAATGACTTCGAGTTGTTTTCTAATCAGCTCAACAGGTTAACTACTTGAGACTGAATAAAATAAAGCAGCCCATGGCAGGTCAAAGACTCTCTACCACTGCCAGAAAGGAAATGCAACTGTTCTATGCTCTTTATGCAGGTTCACTGCAGAAAGGTACATGTTTATTTCATTAAAAGCTATTTTATTACCTGGAAGAAACCAAACGTCAAGTTTAGCTCTCTAACACGAATCATATTTTATTCAAATGCAGATGTACTTTTGAACTACAGCAGCCATTTGATTAACTTGTCCAATGACTAAACTCATGACCCTCTATATTAAAAGTGGTGACCTTTATGCTGAAGAATCTAACCCAGAGCTAAGTTATCCATTAAAATGCAACTTGGGAGTATATTACTCTTCATGAAAATGTAACCACCTCTTTTCCTGCTAGTGGAGGTCTCCAGAGAAACACAGTGAATAAAAGACATATGTAACTTCTTTTATTTGGCCACTTAGGAGGGGGTCATCATCCACATGCATAGCTCTGATTCCCAGGTGACAGACAAAAATGACAGAACACTGCAGTGGCTGAAGAGTACTTCAGAAACATTTCAGTTGGAGGAAAGGCACTTTGTTCCCTCATGAGAGATGGAAAGCCTGTAAGTTTGAGGATGTTATTTGCCTGCATCTTATAGCTGTGCTGAGATGAAGGATGAAAGAGGAACACAGAGGGGCCTTGGTTGATAAGAGAGGAAGAAATGGGGACATTTTTGCTTCTGAGACAAAAGAGGAAAGAAACTTTGGATTAATGTATGGTTTTGAGAAATTACAAGTACTTAGAGAAAGCATAGTCCCAAATGGGCAACATTTGTATAAAAAGACCCTGCTATTAAAGTAAAAGTCAGTCATTTTTCCCTACGTGAGGAAGCAGAAAGAAAAGAATTCTTTAAGGGGAAGGGAAGATATAAAACATCAGTCCTTTTGGTGTGAAACATTTTAACTAGTTTATAATCACACTATCTACCATAATAAGCTGCTCTAAAATATTAATGTTCTCTTCTGGCAAACTTCAGGTTATCAACTCTGGTTGTACAGCAGAATCACCTTAGAGACTTTTACAACAACTCCATATCCAGGGATTCTGATTCAACTGATGAGGACTGTTTCTCTTGTGATTCTATTGAGCAGCCTGGGCTGGAAACCACCACTTTAGGGAACATGGCTTAGTTTAGGAGATTCAGCAGAGATCTGCACCATAAATACATATTTAAAAGTGGGCCACAATTCAACAAATGACAGAAAAATCTGAAGCTAACGACATCGACAGGGAATGAGTTTCTGCATCATGAGATAATTCTTGGATTCATTACATTACCTTTACATAGTGGCTACTGCATTTATAATTCCCTAACTTGATGCGAGGCTGGGACTGATTGGGGATAGGTATTTTCACAGCCAAATTCCACCTAAGCAAGTGAAAAAGAAGCTACAGCTCTGAGAAGATAATATGAACCAAGTGAAAACTATGATGTGATTTATAAATATTCAGTTTTAGGAACACAAATAAGTGGAAAAAGTGAGGTTGATCTGTAATATCCATATGCTCATGCTTATACGTAAGTGACGATTTCTCTAACTTAGGGCTTTACAGTCAAATCCCTTGCATAGACATAGTAAAACCACATCAGTTCCTCTTTATAAAGCTCCGTGTAAGAGACATGGCTATCCTAAGGTTCTTACTTCCCGTAATACTGTATTGTTTTCCCGTTTTTAGTGGCTGTTCCTTCTAAACAAATCTTCGAAGCATTGAAAAGCTTTGTTCATTTTCTTTGAGGTTTTCTATATATCTGAAATCTGAAAGTGAGCCCAAAATGTGAATTTGTTAAGTAGCCTTGATCAAGATTCATATTTAGGTACAAATTAACTAGTTTGGTGAACCTAAGCTTATAAATGTTTGCATATTTTTATGTGGGTAGCATGAAAAACCCCTCTACTCAATGGGCTAGTGAAAAATAGCAGGTAGGAGATAAAAGGGACTTTTAAAATGAGCCATTGCAAAGGCTGCCATTAAAGTTATTTAAACATGTACATGAAATAACAATATGGAGCTTTTGGTTAACTGGGGCACAAATGCAGAATCTAGAAGCCTAGACATGCAGCAAATGACATGGGTCTCGTGGCCTGAGGCTTTATTTTAAAAATTTGAGCTCCTTTCTGCTGGCATGGGGGTAGCAGAATAGCCAGATTTTAATACAACCATTATTATTATTTTATGAAAGGAAGAAATAACACAAATTAACTACAATGGATAAATGTTCTTTGTAATTCAGCTGTCAACTTCAGTTTACATAAATTTTATTTTGATAATTATGCTCACAACCTTAGTACTTTTGACCAAAAGCTACCATGGAACTTCTAATGGCAAGAATCAGGCCAGGCACAGTGGCTTATGCCTTAATACTAGCACTTTGGGACGCCAAGGTGGGAGGACTGCTTGAGCCCAGAAATTTGAAACCAGCCTGGGCAACATAGGGAGACCCCCTTCTCTAAACAAACAAACAAACAAACAAACAAACAAAGGGTGATGTTAAAAAAATTTTTTATGAAGTTGAAAACACAATTCAGTTAACACTGATTACTTTAACACTTTAAAAAATGTGACACTAAATGTAGGCCTCATATTTCAAACAAGATAAAGAAGCATGTACTAAACAACTAGTATTCATTTCTAAGCAAAAATCATTTGCTTTTCATGGCATCAGAGACAAGAGGGGAAATGTCACAGTGATTATGATCTGAAACAATGGTTCTCAAATCTTGCTGTGCATTAGAATTAGCTGGAGAGCTTGCTAAAATACAGATCACTGGGCTCCACCCCTAGAGTTTCTGATTCAGTAGGCCTGGGGTTGGATCTAGGAAGTTCATTTCTTGCAAGTTCCCAGGTAATGCTGATGCTGCTGTTCCACACAACATACTTTAAGGGTTACTTATCTAAAATAATCCTTTGGCAATTAACTAGTAGGTCGAGATAAAAACAAACAAATAGTTACAGGTGCAAGCAAGCCTGAGATAAAGTAAAACTATTTAGTTAATTCTCATGTTGAATATTTTGGAGAGTCTTATGTTGAATATCCTGAGGCATTAAGTAAAAAAACTCTCACTTTGACCCTGTCAGGTACTGACTGCCACCATGTCTGACCCTAAACAATAAAATCCATACATGATTTTATTTAGAGCTGGAAATTGCTGCAAAATAATTTTAATTTCATAAATATAGCCAGTAGAATATATACATCCCAAAGTACTAGATTAAACCTGAACTTTTCTAAACATTAAATAAAACCACAAGGGCAAGAGTTCTCAATTTGTTCTTTTTTCAAAACCACAAGAGAGCTAATTCTACAGATTGTGGAATGTACAATAGGCCATTCTCACAAAATGAACCCAAGGGGTGAATTATATCTCTTCAAACTAGGTGGTGTCTTAAGTCAACAAAGGTAAGTCTTTGACTACTATGCTGACAGATTTTGTGACATGCATGGACCTCACAGAAACAGAAACAGGTAATAGTACATTTAAGTAAGGGTATAAAAAATGGGTGTGTTTGTGTGGCATCTATAAAGTCTTCCTAAATAAAATTTGTTGGAGCTCGACTATAACCAAAAAGTAGTTACCCTGTCGGACCCTGTTTCCCAGAGCTGCATTCTTCTGACCAGAAATATGAATGCCACACTGCTGTTTAGGGTCTTCAAAGCTGGCTCATTCCTCACTCAGATATTACAGGCTGTCTTCTTCAAGAGATTCCTGGAAATGAATAATTTCTCACTGATAGAAGAAAACAGAAACCATTAACTAACTACCAGTCTTAAAGCTGTAAGTTATGATAACAGTGAATTTTCTTATCTGTGGTGACAAAAAAGTTTGACTTCCCTCCCCAGGAGTACAGAGGAGTTCCTTTTAAGTTTTTGCTATACTGTATTTGTAAATTCTTGCCTATGGAGTTACATGAGTAATAAGTAGTATTTACTTTGTACATGTGCAGCTTAGGTCAGTATGTTAAATAGATTCTATTCTATGAATTCTATGCAGCACACTTTATGATATATGACTTTTTAGCAACAATGTTCTTGGTTTGTTATAAACAACATAATGGGAAAATAAAGAGTTGTTTGTATTTTGCAATTCCATTTTAAAGATTGAATTGAACTAAAAATGTCTAGAACATGCCAATATTTTCAGAGGCTCATGTAGCACTTTTAGGAAGATGGGGAGGGAATACCACAAGATACGGGAACAGTTTTTCCTCAGATAGCCTGAAGTCTAACTATGCCATGCCTTCTACTCTAAAATAGTTAGTGATTGAAGGCAATGTTGTCTTGGGAAGACATCTGACAGTGTCTGGAGACATTTTTGATTGTCATAACTCAGAGGGTGCTACTGGCGTGGTAGAGGCCAAGGATGCTGTTAAACATCCTGCAATGCACAGGACAGCCCTCTGCAACTAAGACTTACCCAGAACGGAATGAGAAACCCGGCTCTAAAACAACTAAGAAAAGACATAATAAAAATAATAAAAGATGTGATGTATCATTGTAACATTTATTTACCTGTATTGATGGATATATTTTTAAAAATCCCTTCCTAGAGAAGTTTTTATGACCGTTACTCTCATAAAATCACACTATACTGGCATGCAGGCTTCAAGGTGGCAACAATTAGGGTACAGAGGCCAAACTACAAGATGTTATTCCCAACCAAAGAATCTTCATGAGTCGTTAATCCCTAAGCTATTCACAGAGAGATTTTCTACACATGAGTATACATGGAAGATAAGGGTTGTCAAGTATAATCAGATTCCTCAAAGAGACTGGCATTGACAAACAAGATTAAAGTTTGCTTAAGAGTATGACAGTGGGATTTCAAAGAATTCTGCTGCGTTTCCAAAAGCATAAACTGACCATCAGGGTATCTGCGAGATAATAATAAACCATGGTATACAATTTGTTTTATGAAAGGTGATTTGTTCTCCATCTTTAAAAAAAAAAAAAAAAAGAGAGAGAGATAAAAGATGATTTATCTCTTGAAAATGTTAAGATTAGAAGGACTCTTGGGTGGTTTAGGTGAAGTTCTGTCTTGAGAGAGGATTATGAACCATGGAGGTGGTCTAAAGTCCTGCAATTCTTTTCAAAAATTAAGGCTCATCAAATAAGGGGCTAGAAATATCAGCAAGACTAATGGATATAATACTGGCTGTTGAGAGTGTCTAAAATAACACCTTCATTATACAAGATACTCAACAGATATTTCTTGAATAAATAATGACATAAATATGTGACTCCTTTTTATCTTCTGCAAACACAGACCTAAAACCAATTAATATTCTCAACTCATCCTTTAGGACAGCACCATGGGCTGGTTTCAGAGGGACTGCTTTGGTAACCATGGCAGGAAAAGTGTACACATCCATCCTAAAATAGGACTATGCAAGAAAAGGCAGTCCTTGCCTTATTCGGGTAATAACTAACTGATGAAGCATTCCATATCTGTTCTCACAAGCCTTCCAGTTCCAATGCAAATAAAGAGTTAGCTGATATGACCAAGAAATGACATCGATTCTAATCATCTGATGAACCCACATAAGTCTTTCTGCCATCCTCACTGCCTCTTGCTATGGGGAGAAGAGAACAAGGCATCACTCCTTCATATCTAACCACTTTCAGCCTTTCTGAGACTGGCAGGAGGAAATCTAAGCTGGATTTCTCAAAATGTGGTCCACAGATCACCTATATCTGCATCGTCCCAGGTACTCAATTCAGATCCTGGGCCCCATCTCTTACTATAAAATTGAAATTGTCCAGGGTATGCCCCCAAATCTACATTTTAACATGTTCCCTGGGTGATTTTTATGCTCACTAAAGTTTGAGAAACCCTCTGTAAAGGGATAGTTTGTTCAGGGGAAGTCAGAACCCTAGAGTTACTAAATTTTTTTCCCCTCCTCTTAGCTAGGTTATGAGAGCTTTAAGAAAAATGATGGCTGGGCACAGTGGTTCATGCTTGTAATCCCAACACTTTGGGAGGCCGAGGCAGGTGGACGGTTGAGCTCAGGAGTTTGAGGCCAGCCTGGGCAATATAGTGAGATCTCTGTCTCTATTAAAAAAAAAAAAATAGAAAATTTTAATTTTTTATTAATTAAAAAAAAGAAAAGAAAAATAACTAGCTTATTTCAGCAGAGGGATGGAGTAAAAGTTAAAAGAGTCTGCAGAAGACCCAATGTTGACACCGTTAATTTTGTGAAGCATTTAATTTCTCATATGGTGAATTCAGAGTTGCTTGATCTAGCCACTCCAAACCACTGTTTCTCAACATGCCATGAAAACTTTTGTTAGAGATTACATTACCCATATATGAATTATTTAAACTTTAAGAAAAAGAAAAAATCCCAACATCTATGTTTATTTTATGTGAGTTCTTTTTTAAATAATAGAGATATCAAACCTTGATTTTTTTTTTTAGGTTATCATGAGAGTAATGAGGCATAGAAATTGTAAAACGGCAGTAACTCCCCAAACCTGGGATTTGCTGTGGGATTAATTTTTGTTCTAAAGTGTGAATACAGGTATGTAATGTTTGGGGCATTCATATAATCTCATATAAAATAATGAAACCTCACAATGAATTGAAAATCGGAAGGATCTGAAAGAGGGATCTGATTCCACACCCTTACAAAGATTTTTAATAACCAAAAGTGACACTGGCTGTATCTATCCAAAAATAAAAAATCTACTTTTTTGCTGACATGATAAAATAACTCTTGATTTTTCATGAACTGTGAAGTAAACTCTTCTACAAAATAATAACATAAACATCACTTCAATGCAACCAAGGACATAAAGAAGTTCAAATGCAATATTCATACTATCAGTCAACAAATACTTACTAAGCAACTATATGGAAATTAAAGATGGTTACAAATTCTTTGCCATTCATCCTGTCAAGAGGTGAAGGCTATTTCCTCCACCTTGAATCTAGGCTGGCTTTTTGAATACTTTCACCAACAGAAAGCACCGATAATAACCCTTTACCACTTTGGGGTGTAAACAAGCCTCAAAATGGCCTGGTGACTCTCACCTTTGCATTCTTGTAAACCAGTAACCATGCTGTAAAGGAGTCTGTACTAGACTGCTATTGCTGAGAGGACTGGGGAGAGAGGCCCCGGAACATGAGGGGTCATTTTCTATATTTCAGCTTTAGCTGAATGCTACTGCAGAGGTCTTGGCCACCTTATTTGGAAAAGAGAGCCATCTAGTTGAACCTAGTCCAAGCTTGTCCAACGTGGGCCACGTGTGGCCCAGGACAGCTCTGAATGTGGCCCAACACAAACTAGTAAGCTTTCTTAAAATATTATGAGATTTTTTGCAATATTTTTTTCTGGGTTTTTTTTTTGAGATGGAGTCTCACTCTGTTGCTTAGGCTGGAGTGCAGTGGTGTGATGCCGGTTCACTGCAGCCTCCACCTCCCAGGTTCAAGTGATTTTCTGGCCTTAGCATCCTGAGTAGCTTGGATTACAGGCACTCGCTACCATGCTCAGCTAATTTTTGTATTTTTAGTAGCGATGGGGTTTCGCCATGTTGGCTAGGCTGGTCTTGAACTCCTGACTTCAAGTGATCTGCCTGCCTCGGCCTCCCAAAGTGCTGGGATTACAGGTGCGAGCCACTATGCCAGGCCAATTTTTTTTTTCTTTAGCTCATCAGCTATCATTAGTGTTAGTGTATTTTATGTGTGGCCCAAGACAATTTTTCTTGCAATGTGGCCCAGGGAAGCCAAAGATTGGACACCCTTGACCTAGTCAATAAAAAATAAATTGTTTCTGTTTGAAACAACATTTTGGAGTGGTTTGTTATGCAGCAATAGATAATTAAGACAACCATTATGTTTTATATTGCATATGTGTTATGTCATTGTTCTACATGTAAGAACTGTAACAGAAAAAAATTAGGCAAAGTTCTACATTTTCTCTGGATTTATCAATTATTGGTTAAAATGCAAGTAGGTTGGTAGTAAAGGTTTTATTTCTAGAGGGCGTTTCATTTCAATAACTACTGTTACTTTCCCTCCTATATACTTCAAGACTTTGAAAAGTTAATTTACTTTTCTTCAGTTGTTCTGAGTGGGACTAAATGTATTAGCACCAATGTGCTGTTTGTATACTAAAATACTGACATGAAATTGTTATCAAACCACAATGTATTGTTACCTTTTTTATAAGCAAGCCCAATTCTAACTTATAAATAGGATAACTCAATATTGTTAGTACAATTAATAATGTTTTAGCTGGCTGTTCAACTATTGACATTCCATTTTAGAGTCTGAGTAAGTGAAACTGGGTGTCCTAAATTTCTATTTTAATAATTCCTTATTATTCTTATTTTTTTTGAGACAGGGTCTTATTCTGTCACCCAGGCTGGAGTGTAGTGATGCGAACACAGCTCACTGTAGCCTCTACCTCCTGGGCTCAAGTGATCCTCTAGTCTCAGCCTCCCAGTAGCGGGACCACAGACATGCATGGCCATGCTTGGCTAATTTTTCTATTTCTTGTGGAGACAGGATCTTGTCATGCTGCCAGGCTTGAACTACTAGGCTCAATTCATTGTCCCGCCTCACTGGGATTATAGGTGTGAGCCACTGGGCACAGCCAATTCCTTATTATTTTTACTGAATTAGATAAATCTAATTCTGTACTGTTTTACTTTCTATGTTAACTCTTGTGGGGATGAAGGCTATCTTGTAATTCCACAACCTGGAATGTTACTCTTCTCCCCTCTCCATTTCCTTAAATCCTCCTTATCTTAAATACACAGGGCCATGCATCAACTTTTTGTACTATAAATTCCTTGAAGGCTAAATCCAGCCATGGCTTAACAGCTAACTACCTTTTTCGTGTGTAACTACTCTTGTTTTTAAATCTGGTTGCTGTCCTGAAACACTCTCAGTGAAGTACAAACATAATTGCTTCTCAGATTGTAAGAGAAAGAAATGACTTTGGTTGTTCCCTGAGTCTACTTCTTAAGAACACCATGCATCACTGATTGGGAGCTCACAGGATAACGGCAGATAGAGAGTTTCTGCATGATGGTGTGTTGCCATTTGCTTGGAACCTATGAGCAACATGTGAAAGTATGCAGTCCCTAAGTTCTCTATATGTCAAGTACAAGCTATCCAAGCATCTACTCTTCTTTCAAAGGACGCTAAATGCAAAACACAGCTGTCTGTGACCTTGGGAGACCTAACTGGAATCTGCAAACAAGCTTATGTAAGCGTACCCTGGCCAGCCTTGTTCCAAAAGCCCTCTCTAATTAAATGAGAGTTTTGATTTCTTATGTGGAACAGTAAAGGGTCTTCTGGGAAGAGACATCTCTTGCAGGAACTGTAATTTGAAAAGTAATCTTTCTCTCTATTGCATCCTCAACTATACAGTACATAACAGTGGGCAAGAAATAATAGCAGAGCTGTTAAAACTGAGTAAGTCTGAATAATTCCCAGGCTGCATAAAAAGGTCTTATTAAACAACTTTATTAATGACCTGGAAATCTGAGAAGAAGTTACATTAATAAGTTCCTCAGATGGCACTAAAGGTGGAGATGGTAGAAGAAACAGAGGTGAGGTCAAACAATATTCATGGATCCCTGGATATCAGAAAAATGAACAGCAAAGTACACCGTGAGTTCAGTCTGGCAAAATACAATGAAGTACAAGTATCCAGGAAAAAATAACTCAGAAGACTGACATTCAGTGGGGATGAAACCTCGAAAGCATGTCAAAAGCAACTGGATAGATATTGTAACCCACAGATTAGACAGGATTTTGCAATAGAACAGAAATAGCAAAGCATAAAGTAGATGTGAAGCTGTCCATCAGAGGGGCTCAACACATGCTGACAATGAGAAAAGAAAAAGAAGGGGGTGGGGGGTGGTGAGTAGAAACAGCTCAGTTAGTAAGTCCAAAAGTGTAAGCACCTGGACTTTGGCTTTAAACATTCTTTCAGAAAGATGAAAAGCATCTGAGACGCCTTTAGAGAGGAAAAATATATGTACAGAGATAAGCATATGATGAGAGATTAAAGGAATGAAACAGACAAGCCTCCACTGAGCAGTGACAAAAAGAGGTACTTAACTCTGATCAAAATTATTGTTTACATTTTTAAGGGTTTTCCGGGCAAGATAACGAACAAATATATTTCTTAATTATACATATGGCAGATGAAACAGTGAATTTCCAGGAAGCATCAGCCCTGTCCAAAGCCATGTAGTTGAAAGAAGACTCAGAATCACAGAAATTTAGGCAGGAAAGGATCTTAGAGATTATATAGTTTTGTGTCTTCAAAGTGAGGTCTGAGGGCCTATTGCCTGGAGAGCTTAACAGAAATGGAGACTTCTAGGCTCCAACTCAGTTCTCCCGAATTGAATCTTAATACCCAAGAAGGATTGGCTCAAGAAGCTTGCAGAGTTTAAGATAAGTTTATAGATAAGGCAAGTCAGAAGCTCAGAGATAAATTGCCCCAGGTCAGTCATCAATAGGTCCTGGTTTCAGGTCCAACGATGTTACTATCACTGTGGGATGAGATTCTCCCCAAATCTATAAATTGCCTTTATAATTAGTTATTACCATGTTGTGTAATTTTTCCGAGAATTTATATTATAGACATTGCTTCATTTAATTCTTGTGTATTAAGGAAAAGAAGATAAAAGAAAACAGAGTCTGCCATCAGCGGGTATAGGAGACAGTTAAAAAAAAAAAAAAAGAAAACAGAAGACAAAGATTGGGATAGGAAGTACAAAGCAAAAACCCGAAGCTTCGAATAAAGCTTCGAAGGTAAGAGAACTTATAAAAATGCAAGAGATGTTTAAAGAACAAATTATGGTCTTCCTAACTCCTAAGCTTCCTTAAAAAAAAGTAAAATCTCTGCTCATTATCATAAGCCCTTCTCTCCTGTAAGGTAAAGGACACAAGGATGAGAACCAGACTGTGGGTTGTCTCTGTATCCGTTTCTGTGGCAGCAACTAGCACGTTCTAGATTGTTCTCTTGTGTCATTAGAAGTCCATTATTTGAAAGGTAATCATATTACATTGATATATCTTCTTTTAGCAAAAGCTGACTAGGAAGTATTTCAGGTTGATCATTTCTGGTTTTGACGATCTCTATCTAACGTAATCCTTGTAAGGAGAATCTGGGTTTGACCCCAGGATAAACCAAAACAAAGGGAACTAACATAGACCAATAAAATAAATCCTAAATAAATAAGCAATTAAAATAGCTTTATACAAACATAGCTTTATAAAAAATCATTATTATAAAAGAAAATCAGGCCAGGCGTGTTGGCTCATGCCTGTAATCCCAGCATTTTGGGAGGATGAGGCCAGTGGATCACTTCAGGTCAGGAGTTCGAGACCAGCCTGGCCAACACGGCGAAACCCTGTCTCTATTAAAAAGACAAAAATTAGCCAGGAGTGGTCATGGGCGCCTGGAATCTCAGCTACTCTGGAGGCTGAGGCAAGAAAACCGCTTGAACCCAGGAGGCAGAGGTTGCAGTGAGCCGAAATCGTGCCATTGTACTCTAGCCTGGATGACAGAGCGAGACTTTGTTTCAAAAAAAAAAAAAAAGTCAAATGTTGCACATGAATAGAAAATAAGATTTAAAAAAATTGGGAACGAAACTTCAACAGAAAGATGTATTTCTAAAGCTAGTTTTTACTAGTTTTTAGATAAATAAGAAAGCTTATTTTATTATAATTTTGCCAAACATACTGGCTATAGAATAAATTTGAAAAATGATTTCTGGAGCATGATAAGAGATCCACAGAGAAAAAAGTAGCACAAAGATAGGTATTGAAGTTACATTTTAGAGTAGAAAAGCCCTCTGGAAAACAGATTTCAAAGGACAAGTTAATACAAGGGAAGAAAGCCCCTGATTTTTAATAAAACCACAACATTTGACATCTTGTCTGTTCCCAGAGTGTAGGGATTCAGCAACAGAAACCTTTGCCTTGCATTTCGGAGCTGGCCTGGGAAAGCAGTGAAGAGCTCTCCACAGTCTGTGCCTGGAGGGCCCAGGGGGGCTGTCAGATTTACAGCTCTGGTACTCCACTGCAGGATAAACAGCTTGGGATTCTTCTTTAATGACAACAGTGTTCAGCTCTTTTTGAGGTTACAGCATACATAAACAGGATCTGCCTCATATTTTCCAGTTGAGAAGGAGGGAAGGGAAAAAAAAGGCCCCCACAAACCTTTTCCCGCAGTTAACAGTAGAAGACAACTTGCTTTTACTTGCATGCAAGACTGAAAAAAGGGAAGGAGAACCATGGTGTGCAAAATGGCCCCACGGAAAGGAAACAGGAAAACTTTTACTTCCTCTGTGAAAACTTCAGTGGGCAATCAAAGGGAAGAAAGGTAATGAATGTTGAACTCTGGTGTTTTAAAAGGAAAGGGACATAAGCTTAAAAAGAGTTAGTGGAAAGGTTCTTAATAAAGCCCTCCCGGTGCCAAGACCCACAGAGGAATCCAACAGGTCTTGCCCATACGCACCCTGCTCTTTATTTGAACGTGGAGTGAACACTGGCTGTCATGTTAGAAGACAGATCAGTAGGTTATTTCCTAGGCTCCCTCAAGGTTTATTACTGGCATGGAAAACTTCCTGGCCTTCTTTGAGGAGCACTAACAAACTGTGCTAAATGAAGATATTTACTCATAGAATTCCCTCTCTTGCATCCTGGACTCAAGTTCCTTATTTCATTTTGGATCTGAAGAGAAAACCTCAAGATTTCTGTTTTCTTGACCTAAGCCTAAAAGTCCCCACAATCTCCTCTACCCTAATCTTTTCTAGGAAGCTGCAGACAACATTTACCCTGTTTGTATTTAAATGTATACTTTCATGACAGGACAGCTTGCTTCATTTTGCTGTCCTGGGCCAGCAAACTTTTTTTGTGAAGGACTTGATAGTAAATATTTCAACCTCTGTAGGCCATGCAATCTCTATCACAAGGACTCAATTTTCCTGTTGTAGGATGAAAATAGTCAGATAATACATAAATAAATGAGTATGGTGGAGTTCCAATAAAACTTTATTTATAAAAACAGGTGGCAGACCAGATTTGGCCCACAGGCTATAATTTGTGACTCCTGGTACTAGTTCTCCCCTGTTCTATAATATAACAGCATACTTAAAAAGTGGTGGGCAGATGAAAGAAACATGATGGTTTCCATTTTATTATGAACATACACATAAACTAATTATGTTTTGCCTCTGATATTAATCAAGATATATGTTAAGGAAGTGGACATAAAAAAACTTTTAAAAGTGCTCTTCAAACATATGCTATCATCATTATTCTCACTACCCTGTGACAAAAGCAGCCTCAATGTTCACTCCTCTGGCGAGGTTTTCAGTGACAAGTTAGAGGAAGTGGGTAGGTAGTTTATGGTGGAAGCAGAGGATTATTTCTCATATTGAAGTGATTCATGAGTCCCTACAATTTGAGAACCTCTGTTCTTTAGCAAGCTGTCCAAAATAAATAACAATACATTATCAAGTGAGATCAGGTGATAAGTCCTCATCACCTCTGTCTAGTACATATTCTGTATTTTGGCTGTGTTCAAGCAAGCCCATATTTTTGGAAGGCAACCCAGATTTCCTAATTGTTGCAAAGAAGACTGTACCAGCTGGGGGTTGGAAGTGGGGTGCGATGGTCGGTTGACAGTTAAAATGCTGGAACTGGATGCCAGAGAAGGAGTCACAACTTTACAAAGCAATGCAAGATATTGCACCATTGCAAATGCCTCAGTTGATGAAATCAGTCATAAGAGAAAACCAGACACCATTAAGGGCCATCTAGAAAGGGGGGAATCCAGGAAGTCAGCCAGAGACAACTGTTTCTTGAGCTCCAAGCCTGAATCAAGGAGAGCTCTCAAAGTCATGTTCAAGTTTGAGCTCAGATTTGGAAATGCACAGAATGAACTAGGGCAGGAGGCCAATGAGAAAATAATCTCCTATCAATTTTACATACATTCCATTTCTGAGTGAATAATCCTTGGGTCTGGGCTTGGGGAGATAGAGCTGAAAGATTTTGGCATATGAGATTAGAGTGGCCAAGATCAGTAGACCTTTAGTTCACAGCTTATTTCCTAGTGTTTGGTCTTAAAATGAGGTCCATGTCACACTAAAGTGGGTGATGGGTCCATCTTTCTCTTCTGGAAGAATGACAGTTTTAAGTCCATCAAAGATGACAGTTTTATCCTAACATGTGCTAATTAGTTTGCCACAGAGACAAATGGTCCTCTGAACTGCTGCAGATGAGAGTTCATTATACTTCAGTTTCAGTCTGCTGAACAAGATACCAAATTGTAAAAATGTAATTAGGTGATATGGCAAAGTCCCCCTGAAGACACCTGGTTGATGGGCCACTGGTTCACACTTGAGAAATAATGAAGTTGGGTGCCCAATAAGTGTAAGCCTTGAGAGCTGACAGGAAAAGGTGCCAGGGCAGGAAGAAGACAATAAGAGGTGAAAAGTCAGGAGGGAGCATCAAACAAGGATCATCTGGGGAGGAGCAGTCTTGGCCAGGAAAGAGCAATTTTGGAGCAGAATAAAAGAAGGACCTGAGAATGGACCAAGGAAGATCTGTCCAGGATAAAGATGTGTCCACAAGTTGATTTCCAACACTCGCCCGAGGACATCAAAAATGGCGCTTGGCTCTGACTGGAACCAGGAGGAGAAGACCCACACCTCGGGCTTTTCTGAACTCTGCCCCCCACCCTTCTCCCATGTAAATTTTAGTGAATGCTTTGAAATCCAGGCAGGCTCAGGAAGAGGAAACAGTATCTACTTTGACTGTCTTTCTCAGGTGAAGGCCAGGCTACAGTAAGATGGGGAGGATGGCAGTCTTGGCAGGAACTGAGCATTACTGAGGCAGTTCTTCCCCACAGAACACAGGAGGTCACAGTCCCTGTCCCTTACTATCTTCTTGACGTACAAGTTTCTCCATCTTACCCAGCTAGTTATGTAGCAAATGCAGCTCTCAAGAGATGAAGTGAGTAAGAGAAAATCAGGATAAAATCTAACTTCTTTTCTTTACTTCCCCAGCATAGATTGAGAGTGGTATGTCTGAAATAGGGGGTAGTTACAAGAACTTAAAAAGAAAGTTTGGAAATGCTAATCCATCCAAAAAAAAAAAAGAAAGAAAAAAAAGAGAGTAGCTTCTCTTAAAAACAAACAAACCCCTTTCTTTTAGAAAAACAACTTGGCTTTATGTATGGCCTTCTTTGTCTCTTTTGATCTTTATTGGTTTAAAGTCTGTTTTATCAGAGACTAGGATTGCAAACCCCGCCTTTGTTTGTTTTCCATTTGCTTGGTAGATCTTCCTCCATCCCTTTATTTTACAAGAAGAGCTATCTTAAATATGTATGCACCCAATACAGGAGCACCCAGATTCATAAAGAGAGTCCTTAGAGACTTACAAAGGGACTTAGACTCCCACACAATAATAATGGGCGAGTTTAATACCCCATTGTCAACATTAGACAGATCAATGAGACAGAAAGTTAACAAGGATATCCAGGAATTGAATTCAGTTCTGCACCAAGCGGACCTAATAGACATCTACAGAACCCTCCACTCCAAATCAACAGAATATACATTCGCCTCAGCACCACATTGCACCTATTCGAAAATTGACCACATAGTTGGAAGTAAAGCACTCCTCAGCAAATGTAAAAGAACGGAAATTATAACAAACTGTCTCTCACACCACAGTGCAATCAAACTAGAACGCAGGACTAAGAAACTCACTCAAAACCACTCAACTACATGGAAACTGAACAACCTGCTCCTGAATGACTACTGGGTACATAATGAAATAAAGGCAGAAATAAAGATGTTCTTTGAAACCAATGAGAACAAAGACACAACATACCAGAATCTCTGGGACACATTTAAAGCAGTGTGTAGAGGGAACTTTATAGCACTAAATGCCCACAAGAGAAAGCAGAAAGATCTAAAATTGATACCCTAACATCACAAATAAAAGAACCAGAGAAGCAAGAGCAAACACATTCAAAAGCTAGCAGAAGGCAAGAAATAACTAAGATCAGAGCAGAACTGAAGGAGACAGAGACACAAAAAACCCTTCAAAAAATCAATGAATCCAGGAGCTGGTTTTTTGAAAAGATCAACAAAATTGATAGACCGCTAGCAAGACTAATAAAGAAGAAAAGAGAGAAGAATCAAATAGATGCAATAAAAAATGATAAGGGGGATAGCACCACCGATCCCATGGGAATACAAACTACCATCAAAGAATACTATAAACACCTCTATGCAATAAACTAGAAAATCTAGAAGAAATGGATAAATTCCTGGACACATACACAGGCGGGCGTCTGTAATCCCAGCTACTTGGGAGGGTTCCCAAGACTAAACCAGGAAGAAGTTGAATCCCTGCATAGACTAAAAACAGACTCTGAAATTGAGGAAATAATTAATAGCCTACCAAACAAAAAAAGTCCAGGACCAGACGGATTCACAGCCGAATTCTACCAGAGGTACAAGGAGGAGCTGGTACTATTCCTTCTGAAACTATTCCAATCAATAGAAAAAGAGGGAATCCTCCCTAACTCATTTTATGAGGCCAGCATCATCCTGATACCAAAGCCTTGCAGAGACACAACAAAAAAAGAGAATTTTAGACCAATATCCCTGATGAACATCGATGCAAAAATCCTCAGTAAAATACTGGAAAACCGCATCCAGCAGCACATCAAAAAGCTTATTTACCATGATCAAGTGGGTTTCATCCCGGGGATGCAAGGCTGGTTCAACACATGCAAATCCATAAACATAATCCAGCATATAAACAGAACTAAAGACAAAAACCACATGATTATCTCAGTAGATGCAGAAAAGGCCTTTGACAAAATTCAACAGCCCTTCATGCTAAAAACTCTCAATAAATTAGGTACTGATGGGACGTATCCTAAAATAATAACAGCTATTTATGACAAACCCACAGCCAATATCATACTGAATGGGCAAAACCTGGAAGCATTCTCTTTGAAAACTGGCACAAGACAGGGATGCCCTCTCTCACCACTCCTATTCAACACAGTGTTGGAAGTTCCGGCCAGGGCAAGCAGGCAGGAAAAAGAAATAAAGGGTATTCAATTAGGAAAAGAGGAAGTCAAATTGTCCCTGTTTACAGATGACATGTCCATATATTTAGAAAACTCCATCGTCTCAGCCCAAAATCTTCTTAAGCTGATAAGTAACTTCAGCAAAGTTTCAGGATACAAAATCAGTGTGCAAAAATCACAAGCATTGTTATACACCAGTAACAGAGAGCCAAATCATGAGTGAACTCCCATTCACAATTGCTTCAAAAAGAATAAAATACCTAGGAATCCAACTTACAAGGGATGTGAAGGACCTCTTCAAGGAGAACTACAAACCATGCTCAACGAAATAAAAGAGGACACAAACAAATGGAAGAACATTCCATGCTCATGGATAGGAAGAATCAATATCATGAAAATGGCCATACTGCCCAAGGTAATTTATAGATTCAATGCCATCCCCATTAAGCTACCAATGACTTTCTCCACAAAATTGGAAAAAACTACTTTAAAGTTCACATGGAACCAAAAAAGAGCCCACGTTGCCAAGACAATCCTAAGCCAAAAGAAAACAGCTGGAGGCATCACGCTACCTGACTTCAAACTATACTACAAGGCTACAGTAACCAAAACAGCATGGTACTGGTACCAAAACAGAGATATAGACCAATGGAACAGAACAGAGCCCTCAGAAATAATACCACACATCTACAGCTATCTGATCTTTGACAAACCTGACAAAAACAAGAAATGGGGAAATGATTCCTTATTTAGTAAACGGTGCTGGGAAAACTGGCTAGCCATAAGTAGAAAGCTGAAACTGGATCCCTTCCTTACACCTTAAACAAAAATTAATTCAAGATGGATTAAAGACTTAAATGTTAGACCTAAAACCATAAAATCCCTAGAAGAAAACCTAGGCAATACCATTCAGGACTAGGCATGGGCAAGGGCTTCATGTCTACAACATCAAAAGCAATGGCAACAAAAGCCAAAATTGACAAATGGGATCTAATTAAACTAAAGAGCTTCTGCACAGCAAAAGAAACTACCATCAGAGTGAACAGGCAACCTACAGAATGGGAGAAAATTTTTGCAAGCTACTCATCTGACAAAGGGCTAATATCCAAAATCTACAAAGAACTCAAAGAAATTTACAAGAAAAATACAAACAACCCCTTCAAAAAGTGGGTTAAGGATATGAACAGAAACTTCTCAAAAGAAGACATTTATGCAGCCAACAGACACATGAAAAAATGCTCATCATCACTGGCCATCAGAGAAATGCAAATCAAAACCACAATGAGATACCATCTCACACCAGTTAGAATGGCGAACATTAAAAAGTCAGGAAACAACAGGTGCTGGAGAGGATGTGGAGAAACAGGAACACTTTTACACTGTTGGTGGGACTGTAAACTAGTTCAACCATTGTGGAAGACAGTGTGGCGACTCCTCAAGGATCTAGAACTAGAAATACCATTTGACCCAGCCATCCCATTACTGGGGATCTACCCAAAGGATTATAAATCATGCTGCTATAAAGACACATGCACATGTATGTTTATTGCGGCACTATTCACAATAGCAAAGACTTGGAACCAACCCAAATGCCCATCAATGATAGACTGGATTAAGAAAATGTGGCACATATACACCATGGAATACTATGCAGCCATGAAAAAGAATGAGTTCATTTCCTTTGTAGAGACATGGATGAAGCTGGAAACTATCATACTCAGCAAATTATTGCAAGGACAAAAAAACCAAACACCACATGTTCCCACTCACAGGTGGGAATTGAACAATGAGAACACTTGCACACAGGAAGGGGAACATCACACACCGGGGCCTGTCGTGGGGTCGGGGGAGTGGAGAGGGATAGCATTAGGAGATATACTTAATGTAAATGACGAGTTTATGGGTGCAGCACACCAACATGGCACATGTATACATATGTAACAAACCTGCACGTTGTGCACATGCATCTTAGAACTTAAATAAAAAAAAAAAAAAACAGAAAAAGAACTTGGCTTAATTTTTTCTGTATAACTGAACAGCTTAAAAGCAAAACAAAAAAAAAGGCATCACATAGTGAGAATTTAATAAGGAAAATCATACACAAAGGAAACAACAGGCCAGGCGTGGTGGCTCATGCCTATAATCCCAGCACTTTGGGAGACCAAGGCAGGCAGATCACCTGAAGTCAAGAGTTCGTGACTGTCTGGCCAGCATGGTGAGACCCGGTCTCTACTAAAAATACAAAATTAGCCAGGCGTGGTGGCAGGCACCTGTAATCCCAGCTACTTGGGAGGCTGAGGCAGGAGAATTGCTTGAACCTGGGAGGTGGAGGTTGCAGTGAGCCGAGATCGCGCCATTGCACTCCAGCCTGGCCCAAAGGAGCGAAACTCCGTCTCAAAAAAAGAAAAAAAAAAGAAACTCAAAACTCACAATGATATGAAGTCTTTATTCATAGACAACTTTTGATGGGGATAGGCAGTATCTTATTACAACCCCATACATCCACTTAAATTGGCACAAGGTTTATGTGTAAGTTTTATACCTTAAAATGTACTTGAGTTGAAAACTAAACTGATGGGGAGAATAAATCAACATTATTTAATAGTCAAGTCCTAAGTAAAAGCAGAGGACTCAAAATTGGCACTAGTATAAAATTTTCTTTAAAATTTCATTGGTTAGAAGAGATCAAACAATCATTTCAGATATCTCTATTACTTTTACTCTAATCACACTCTTTTTCAAGTATTATGGTGATCAATTTTCCCTGCAAACTTGCAAGGGATAAACAACTGACTTCTCCACAAAATCTAACTTCAGTTAACAAAGGATGATATTCAGTGTTTCTCACATTAAAGGAATTCAGAATCATGCTCTGGCCGTAACAGGAGTAAGCACGGAGAACTTCGTGTTAGCTGTCTGGTATCACTGTCCAAATCCACGGTTTCCTTCTGCATACCTTATGACAGTGCCACGTGTACATCCTTAATCAAATACTGTTAATTTTTAATGCGTGAGTTTTTTATTTGAGGATCAAACAAGTTAAGAATTATGTTTGAAATAAGAAGAAAAAAAAGAAAAATATCTTAATGTACTATAGACTTTAATTACCCTATGAAACCAGATTTTTTTTTTAAGTTTCCCACAAAATGAACTGGATAGTGTGAGTCCTCTGTTTCTCATATCCAGGGTAGATACCAGCTCCCTCTCGTAAGGCAAATATTTCTGCCTATGCCCTCACAAATAGACTGGCCCTCCACTCTGCCACCTCCTCTTACCACAAATTCTGAAATTTCTGGCAGAAAAGAGATCTGTCAAAACAGGTTACTTGTATTTTTATTGGTTCCTCCAGACCATGACGACATTTCCTGATAGGCAGTGCCAGGAAACTATTAATGTCTGTGAGAAGCAGTGAAAGTTCTTATGAGTATAAACTGTCTGGTGTCCCAGGAGACTAAAGCCTGAAGGAACCACTAGGTTTTAGACTGTGACATTGATTCCACTGGCTGCTGTATCAGAAATCCAAAACACCACTATCAGAGGAGAAGAAAAAGTGTCTTTCCAAAAAGAAAGGCCTGGAACACACAACCAGCGATTTCCTTTCTCTTAACCACTTGCCTGCTTAGAACAGAGCAGCTGAGCATTATGTGGGCAGCTAATGGCTGGCTCAGGTAAGGCTGTTGCACAAATTAGGTAATTTATTCAAGAAGTTAATAGATCTTTTCCCAAGCAGGAGGGGTAATAATGCCTACACCAGGATGAGGAGAGTGTGGCTTTCCCTACAAATGATAGAAAGAATGCAGCTAACATCCATGTGCAGAAATAGAATTGCACCTTTTTGAAGAACCTAGGTGGTCCTGCTGATGCTGGAAGAGCACTGTGCTAATGCTCACCATGTGAGCACTTGACGCCGCTGAGCCTTAAAGGAAGCAGGAGCTTACAGAATACATGAAACTAAATGAACAAAACTTGTTTGAGGCACTAGACTTGTATGAGGCTTTCAAGTATGTCAACTGATCTATTATGAAGTGCCCAAATCATGTGGGTACTTGCAACATTCTATCTGGGTTTGTGGAGCAGAACGGCAGCTCCCTGCACTGTCACGTCCCTCTATTTCACAGTGCCACCTGCTGGGCGAGGGTGAGAGCAAGCTGAACTTTCTTGGGAGTGGTACCTGTGAATTCACAAAATAACCTCTGAAATCACAAAGAGAAGAAACATCTTGGAGACCAGCCTGGTCAACATGGTGAAACCCCGTCTCTACTAAAAATACAAAAATTAGCCAGGCATGGTAGTGGGTGCCTGTAATCCCAGCTACTTGGGAGGCTGAGGCAGGAGAATCGCTTGAACCTGGGAGATGGAGGTTGCAGTGAGCCGAGATGGTACAACTGCACTCCAGCCTGGGCAACAGAGCAAGACTCAGTCTCAAAAAAACAAAAAACAAAAAATTATTGTTTCAGAATTTTTCATGTTTTAGAAGAGTAAACTGATACATATACTATGTATTATATGAAACTTGTAGTGGGTTATTTGGCAGCACCCACTAATCCAACATTAATATTCCTATATCAAGATATAGGAATATTTACATTAAACTGTTAAAGAATCTAGATAGACGTGTGTTAGTTCAGATGATGTTTTGTAGTTAAATGTGTTTACTGAGTCAAAAGATACTGTATCTGTCTCTCTGACACACACACACACACACACACACACACACAGGCTCTTTCATCATTCATGTTTATCTCACTATGCCTCCATCCAGGTTTATAATAACATGGCAAAACTGCCTTAAAGGCCATTTACACATCTACTAGCAGTGTGCAAGTACACCTCCTCATTCACTGTATCTTTGTCAATACCAGGTATCACCATTAAAAAATTTGCCAGTTTGACATGCAAAAAAAATGGTATTTCTTTGATTAAATGTGCATTTCTCTGATTGCCTTGGAGTTTTACATATGCTCCATGTAATCTTTCACAATTTTATGAAGTAGTTATTCCTAAATTCCCATCATTAATGGTGGATTCAGGTTGGCTTGACTTTAAAGCTTATGCTGTGGAGGCACTTAAAAAGGTTCTTGGAGGTGCCTTGGGTCTTTGGGACACAGACTGACACAAGGACATGAATGACTTGCCTGGGTGGTAGGGTAGGGACAGTTTTGATTGCATCTGTTTACTAATATTGTGCTTCTCTACTGTGCTTCTCTATTGTACTATACCCAGAGTCCTCCTGGGTGGCCATTAAAGCCTCTTTGAAATGTCAGCCCACTTCACTCAAGGCTTGGATAGAGCCCACAGAGACTATTTCAAAGTAGTGTGGTATATATTTAGCACCTACTCAGTGTGCAGTACAGTTTTTAAACTAGTTAATCATTAATCAGTTTATTATCAAACCAGCATACTACTAAAAATTGAATCATCTAGATAATCTTGTGAATTCTAGTTGTTTTCCTTCCCCCTAAGGGCTTATATTTACATTAAATAAACCTGTATCTGAATCAA
Source organism: Trachypithecus francoisi (assembly GCF_009764315.1). NCBI lineage: Eukaryota > Metazoa > Chordata > Mammalia > Primates > Cercopithecidae > Trachypithecus > Trachypithecus francoisi. Next base: position 89,218,406 of record NW_022681453.1, read on the forward strand.
ATCTGCAAAATTCAGATTATTTGACAGCATTTTAGATGATGTGAATTTACCTGAAAATCACTCACTATCCTCAATCATGTATACTAATGGAGGAATGGGAAGAATCAGAGCCAGGGATTCAACAGACATTACAAAAGCCTCCACCTTTCTTATATATATACACCTTCACCAGGGTGCTTAGTTACCTGCTTTCCAAGGTATGAGTTTCTAGACTTTCACCTGTGCTGCAGGGAGGCCAGAATAACTTGTATAAATGCCAAGAAAGGCAAGAAGAGAGAAAGGGTCATGATAATTCAGTTTGAATAGGGATATCTTAGTTTAGTTCAACTGTGAAGCTAAAATTTCCCTATTTAAAACCAACCAACCAACCAACCAACCACAAACAAGATCAGAAACGTAGCCAGGGCTTCACAGTTGCAAAGCTCCTGTATTCTAGGTGACTGGTGCCCTGGGAATATGCATCTCAGTGGCCCTGTGACAGTTAACCTAATCACAGTCCATGTTTGCCCTTCTGTATACAAAGCACACTTGACTGAGGAACCTCACTCAATATGTGTATGGGACACAGATTTTTATGTGTCTTCTGAAGAAGACAAATATTCTTTTGAAACAGAATATCCTGGCCGGGCGCGGTGGCTCAAGCCTGTAATCCCAGCACTTTGGGAGGCCGAGATGGGCGGATCACGAGGTCAGGAGATCGAGACCATCCTGGCTAATACGGTGAAACCCCGTCTCTACTAAAAAATACAAAAAAACTAGCCGGGCGACGAGGCGGGCGCCTGTAGTCCCAGCTACTCGGGAGGCTGAGACAGGAGAATGGCCTGAACCCGGGAGGCGGAGCTTGCAGTGAGCTGAGAGCCGGCCACTGCACTCCAGCCTGGGCGGCAGAGCAAGACTCCGTCTCAAAAAAAAAAAAAAAAAAAAAAAAAAAAAAGAAACAGAATATCCTGTGAGAAAACAAGTAATGACTGGCTATAAATATGGTATGGTCATGTAAAAATCTTTAAACTATGACCCAGGATTTCAGGAGTTGGTCTGGTCCCTGGGTGGTTTAAGAAGTACAGCCTTCCACATTATCCTTGCTTTAATCACCACTATCCATGACATCACCATCCAAACCATTTATTTAGTCTGTTTTCAAGATCACCACATGGCAAATGACTGCCTACACAAACAAAACAATTCAGTTCCATAAGAATTCTTTGCAAATGAGACCCATGGAGAAATAAAAAAAGTATAATTGTCATCTGAAACACACTTTAATTTCTGTAAGAGGTTTTATAAATGAGTGATTGACTCTCATTAAAATAATAAAAAGAAAAGAATCCCACAAAGAGCTGCAGGAGGCATTTCTGAATCTAGCAGACATAGTAAAACAAAATCATTATACTGCTGTCAGCTCTTAGCTATCAGAAATTCCAGTTTGAATTCAGACACTGACAGGTGGGCAAGGGAAAATAGATGGTAATCTCTTGAAGAGTAAAGACCATGTCTCTAACTTCTCTTAGCCATTATAGCAGTGGCTCTCAAACTTTAATGTGCACTAGAATAATCTGGAAGGGTTTTAAAAGTACATATTGCTGGGCCACATTCCCAGAGTTTCTGATTCAGAAGGTCCAGTGTGGGGCCCAATACTTTACATATCTAAAAAGTCCCCAGGTGATACTGTTGATCCAGGGACCACATTTTGAGCACCACTACGTTACAGCATAGAACACAGTATTAGGTAAATGATACCTGGCAATAAACATTTACTGGTGGAATTGAATGTTAAAAAAAATGTTTAATGTTAAAAAAAAAAATTGTGTTGGGGTGGGGGGGGTCAGGATAAGCTGGAAAAAGAGAGGCCGTGGGACTGGGGAGCTGGTGGCAAATTGGTCCTTTAGGATACACAGGAAATGGTCAGAAGTTTTGTCTATTAGTAAGTTAAACTGCAAAGCAGAAGCTCATGAAATGTTTACTTTGATACATCCTCCTCTTTCCCAAACCACCACACATCCTAAATACATTCCCAGAAGACAACCCCACAATCCTAACAGGAAAGAGCCCTTGAAGGTTTACAGCAGACCTCAAATTCACTTTCAAAATCTCCATTCTTCTGGGTTCTCTGAAACCAGAAGCAACAAAACAAAGACCAAACAAAACAAGAACTCTTCCACCTGCTTCTAGAGGTCCAGAAAGTTGAGGTTTGAAAGGAGAACTAGAAGCAACTTTTCCAACCTGAAGTGTGAACATTCAATACTGGCACCAACGGGTTCGGCTGACAATACGTATTCCTGACAGTCTTGGGGATAAACGTGTGGAGAGACTTTAACATTTAATTAGGTTTTTCTCTATACTTCAAATAACAGAACAAATCAGTTTATTTCTTTAATGGAATCCTCTTTACAGGGAGAAGAAATTAGATGCTTTAAAAATTAGTTTTCCTCTGTACACTGAAGTCCAGAGTTCTGATGAAATTTTATTCAGGGTGACTTTTTTTCTTGCAACCTTGCATACTAGAAAAAAAACCAACACACACAATTCGCTAACCAGTTAAAAAGTGGTTAAAAAGTGGTATTTAATGAAAAGTCAAGTCCCCAGATTAAAATAATCCTTAAAATAACTTTTAAAAGACTATCAAACCCTGGATAAGAAAGTATTCAGATCTGCATGTTAGTTGCTAATTATGCAGGCTGGGAGAGAAGCTTAGGAGTCTTTAAACTTGATTTATAAAGTTTCTTTTTCTTTTTTTTTTAAGTCAATTCACCTGGAGAAAATTAAGGCCATCATTCTTTGAGTTATAGTAAAAAGCTATTCAGATAATAATACTATAATAACAATTACACTAAGAATAAGAATACAATAATTCAGATATATAGTAATAAGTCATTCAGACCCTTCAATGGTTGGTTGAGATCATTATAATACTGAATGTGGAACCAATTTTTAAATTTTCTGTTAAAATTTTATTTTTAAACTGAGGAGAAAGGGAAAATGAGAAGCAGTACCAGGGCTTATTTGGGAACAAGTGAGCCAGAGGTGAAGTTCTGGGGCAAGCAGATTTTACATGGACAACAAGTAGTGGGTGAGGGTACTGATATCTCAGCAGTAAAAACGAAACAAAACAGGCTGCCAAGTGGTAAAATAATGACAAAGAGGCATTTAATATAGTTCAAAGCTCTTCTGACTTTGGCCTCAATGAACTCCAAATGCCACCTTGAGGATGCCTGAGAACTCCTAGAAATTTTGCCTTTATGTGTCATTTCTATCCTCCTTTCATGCTGAACAAAAGGTCTGCTGGCTCAGAGAGATTAAGCAAGCTGCTCAAGGTTATAGGACTAGAACCAGGTCTCATGATGTCCACTTTGTACAAGCAACTGAGAGTTGGGGGACTAGTTATCACAGTAATCCAGGCTGGAGGAGAGGAAGCTTGGGCCAGACCAGTATAGGGCGAATGCTGAGGAACCAGGACAAAGCTTTTTCACAATGACATCTCAGCCTGGAGGAAGGGTTTATTTCTTTAAGCCTAAGATATATGGCTTTTAAATTTCTTTTATGGTTTTGAGATTTTTGAAATTAGTATGCAGCTTAGAATCAATGTTAAAAGGGAGGCAGCAGAGGTGATGTAGTTCTAATTGGCCACACATGTGCCAACACACAGATCTTTTGGAAAAGACTGAAGCACTTCAGAGCCTGGAGAGGTTGGTGTGACTGACCCTGGTATGAGGGACTGGCTGCAAGGCACGCAAAACACAGGGGACTAATGGAGAAGTAATGAAGCTAAGGCTGAAAGGGCTCGAAATCTTCTGTTAAAAGAAGACAGGATAACCACAAGAGGATATTTCCAGATCTCTAAGTATTACTGGGGAAGTAATATAGAGTGGTGGTTAAAAATAACGGCTCTCAATATGGGAAGATGAAAAACTGTGTGGAGATGAGTAGTAGTCTTGGTTGCATAACAATGTGAATGTTCTTAATGCTATTAAACTGAATAGTTAGCAACAGTTTAAATGACAGATTTTGTATTATATATATTTTACCACAATAAATGAATAAATGAAAAAAAAAGTGAAGTCTCTGGAATCAATCTTCTTGGGTTCAAATCGTGCCTCTGATATTTCCTAGCTGTGAGCTGGGTATTGCACTAACTTCTCTGTGCTTCAGTTTTCTCATCTCAGAATGGAAGGATAAGGGCATGTACCTCGGAGGTAGTGAGGATTAAATGAATTCATATGTGTAAAGCACTTAGAACAGCACCTAGAACGCAATAAAGGCCCAAGAAATGCTAGTGGTTGTTAATGGTGTTGCAATTATTAGTACTGCTCTTATTATGGGGTAAAGCAATTTTTTAAAAAAATTTATTTTATTTATTTTTTCTTTCTTTCTTTTTTTTTTTTATTGAGAGGGAGTCTCGCTCTGTCGCCCAGGCTGGAGCGCAGTGGCCGGATCTCAGCTCACTGCAAGCTCCGCTTCCCGGGTTCACGCCATTCTCCTGCCTCAGCCTCCCGAGTAGCTGGGACTACAGGCGCCCGCCACTGCGCCCGGCTAGTTTTCTGTATTTTTTTAGTAGAGACGGGGTTTCACCGTGTTAGCCAGGATGGTCTCGATCTCCTGACCTCGTGATCCGCCCGTCTCGGCCTCCCAAAGTGCTGGGATTACAGGCTTGAGCCACCGCGCCCGGCCGAGGTAAAGCAATTTTTTAAAAAAGTTCCAGCTTCTTTTTCTTCTTTTCATTCTCTGCAGGAGGTATTGATAAGAAATAAAATAGTGAAAATGTGGGTAGAAGGAGGAAGAAAGTAAAACAAGGGCCTGGGAAAATTAACACCGTGGAATAACCAAGAATTGCCTACATCGGCCAAACATTTAAGTTTTAATCTCTAAGCAAAACTGTGTAGGGTCTTCAACCACCTCTGAAGATTCTGTAAAGTCACGTGCTTGGCCCCAACTTGGACTCACCGCATCTGGCTGTCTAGAGATGACGAGTCTCTCATTGCACAAATATACTCACTGTGTACAGAGGGATCACTTGTTTTTGGTATTTTAGGTTTATTTGGAAGACGGTATGGTTTTTAAAATCCAAAAATTGTACCCTTCCTTCCTATTTTTTAATTTTTTTTTTTTTTTTTTTAACAGTGCCTTTCTGCCTTGATTAGAATGAAAGGTCACCTTCTATGTGCACATCTACTGGCTACGTAAGACAGAAAGCCCTGCTAAGAAATCTTGGGGCAAAGCGCGTGGTTTCTGTGTGTGGCTATTGCTATGCTTCATCTCATCACCTCGTGTGGTTAATGAGCACGTGGTTCTGCAGCTTGCACCTCCATTTCAAAGGCATGCAGGCCACTGATAGATCTGCATGGCTCAAGGAGATGCCCTATTTGTTTTTTATTTTTTTTTTTTTTTTTTAACAGTGCCTTTCTGCCTTGATTAGAATGAAAGGTCACCTTCTATGTGCACATCTACTGGCTACGTAAGACAGAAAGCCCTGCTAAGAAATCTTGGGGCAAAGCGCGTGGTTTCTGTGTGTGGCTATTGCTATGCTTCATCTCATCACCTCGTGTGGTTAATGAGCACGTGGTTCTGCAGCTTGCACCTCCATTTCAAAGGCATGCAGGCCACTGATAGATCTGCATGGCTCAAGGAGATGCCCTATTTGTTTTTTATTTTTATTTTTTCAAGACAAGATCTGGCTCTATTGCCCAGGATGGAGTGCAGTGGTGTGTGATCTTGGCTCACTGCAACCTCCGCCTCCCAGGCTCACGCTATCCTCCCACCTCAGCTTCCAGAGTAGCTGGGATTACAGGCACACACCCTATGCCTGGCTAAATCTTGTATTTTTTGTGGAGATGGGGTTTCACTATATTGGTCTCAAATTTGTAAGATCAAGCTATCTGTCTGCTTCAGCCTCCCAAAGTGCTGGGATTACAGGTGTGAGCCACTGCGCCGAGCCCTTGTTTGCTTCTTAAGTGGTGGTTTTTACTCAGCGAGATGTGGTAGCTAAGAGTTTTTATGTATTTTTTTTTCCTTGGGTGGAGATGCTATTCTATTGTGCCCTGATTTCATTTTCTTGTTTTCGTTCAGGGCATTGGCATACTTTAAAGCTACCTTGCTAGGCCAGGGAGCCACCTTCTCTTAGAAGGGCATCAGGAAGATAGGTTTTGGATGTGGTGTAGAGGGATGGAAGAGGAGGTGGAGTGGGAAACAGTTCAACTACTAAGGCAAGAGTCTCCTCATGGTTTCTCCTTGCATGGTACTTCACTCCTTTACCTCCCAATAGATTTTATTTTCTAAAACGTAGATCAAAAAACCTTTAGTGGCTCCTCATGACATAGAAATTAAATCTCAACGTCTTCAGTCTCGTACTGGAGCCCACCCACCATGAGACACACACCTCCAGTTTCCTCAAATCCCTTTACCATGCCTGGCACAGCTGAGGGCACATATACCTGGAGCCCGTCTTCCCCCCATTTCCCCAGCCCTCCTCCTCCTCCTTTCCCTCCAGCAGGAAAACTGCCTGGGCGACCCTTAGTCATATGGGCTACATTTTAAATTAATCGTTTCATACATGTGTGATTTACCTCACTAACCAGGCCAGAACTCCCCAAGCTGGAGGCTCATAGGTTGAATCCAGTCCACATGCATGTTTTGTTTGGCCTACATGATGTTTTTGAAGAATACGAATTAGTTGTCAGCATTTTTTAAAAATCGAGAGATGACACATACACACAGAAATCTGGATTTCTGATTTCTCTTGACAAACTGGAGGCTCTGACAATTCTAGGCCGGCACATATGGATGGTTCCAATCAGACAGAGGTGTGTAAAGACTGACTGCTTCCGGCATGATGGGTCCTTTTCATTACTGTACAGTCCCAATCACTACTCTGTCCTGCACCCGGCCCCCTCCTGCTCGCTCATAAACCTTCCTGGCTCTTAACGCTGTTTGAATCTTCAACCTCTGAACTGCACCCTCTACTCTGGGAGGACAGAGCCTTTGTCTTCATCTCCTCACCTCCTCAGGGCCTAGCACACCATTATTTACTAACAGGTGCTAAAAAAAAAATGCTTCCTGAATAAATGGAAGAAAGGCTAGAATGAAGAAGCAGATGAAAGCAGTGATGATCACGGAGATGAGGCTAAAAGAAAACCATAGACAAGGACATGGGTGTGAAGCATTTTTTATTGTCTCAAAAAAGAAGTCACAGGGAAGGCTTGTCCCATGATAGCCTCAAATGCCAGAGATTTATAAAGCCCTTTAAGGAAAAAGAGAAAATTAAGAGGCATTGTATTTTTAAAATGATAGCTTCCCAGAAACTGGACAGAAACAAACCAGAGTATCTAACGAAGCTCTTCAACTCCAAGTATATGTTTTTGCGTCAACAGTGAAGTGAGTCAATCTGTTCTTTCTTTTAAGGAAAACCATGAAACTTTAAGCTTTACTTTGTAGTGCTGACCAGGTAAAAGAGAAATTACCCTAAAGGCAGCCTTCATTTCAAGTCTATCTACAAAATCTAAAAAGAAAAACACTGGAAGAGATGGATGTTACCAAGGACCTTTTCCTGAGTTTGCACCAAATGCCTTGTCCATGCTGTCCAAACCGCCCTTTTGCGCTCAAATGCAAGTTAGAAGATCAGAAAGAAAAGGGTTCTAGAATACTAAACACATCACTCAACTATTAAACTTTATTTTAAACTTCACATATGAAACTGGCTCCAGAAGAGAAGCCATGGCTTAACTCAATGTTCTAACAAAGGAGGTTATACAGCATTCTCCTTCTACTGAAAAGCCTCTGAGTGGGACAGTCAGGAAAAATGGGCCCTGTGGTCTGCTGATGCTTCTGGGTTTGAGGGTGTAAAATGAAGTCAGTTCGTGGTGAGGTGCTTGGGAATTTAGAGGAGAAAAGAAGTGGAGAGAAACTTCTCAGTTTGTCCACCAAGGGATTTGTGTTTGAAATGAAAGTTGGAGGAGCAAAAGCTGAGCAAAGCTTTAAATTGGGGATGTGAGTATCTCAAGCTTCCGGGACAGAGAGGAGTTCACCAATGGGAAGCTTGTAGAAGCATCCAAGAACGGACATGTGCCTCACTTGACTATATGTCAAGTTTTCTCTGCCTGCCTTCAGAGATGACCTCATTTTTCATTCCAAAGAATAACAATGGAAAATCATACCCATTTATAAGCATCTGATTGTACAAAGTTTCATTCCGTAAGTTGGAGCTCATCACAGTTTCTAAAATCCCCAACTCTGTTCAGTGCCTTGAACATAGAACACTGTTCAGATGTCTCTTAATTTTCTGCCTGAGAGAGGCAGCAGGGTATAGAGAGTAATAGCATGGGCTCTAGAGTCAGATAGATAGGGGTCTCAGTCTTGGTTCTGCCAGTCAGTACATGTGGAGCCCTAGAAATGTTAGGTAACTTCCCCAGCCAGTTTCCTCAACTGCAAAAAGAAAATAAAAAATTGTACATATTGCCTGGGATTACTCTGACGCATGAGTGGGAGAATGGACACAAAACACTTAGCATAGTACCTCACAGAGAGTCAGCCTCTAATAACTAGCTATTGTCATCAGACTCTCACAATGCCGAAAGATTTAGATGGTCAGTTGGGTAAAAGGCCATCAGGATCTTTGAGGAATGCATAGAAGTTGGCCCAGCATTGTGCTCACAGTTGTTAATTCTAAACAAGGATGAGGGCAGTAACCCTGTTAAAAAAACGTAGGGTTTGAGTGATTTTTCCAGGAGCAGGGATAGGTTCTGCTGAGCCAGCCATGCTCACATCTATACCTTCTGTGACCAATATGCATTTATGAAACACCCGGGCAAGCAGGGGGCTTCTCTGCATGAAACCAACTGTCCCATATGGGGCCTGATCCCACAGCCTTGGATTTCAACCAACTGAACTAACTGGTAACAGATAACCAACTGGACATTCCCTGTTGGCAGGAGGTGAGCAGACTTTTACAGAGACATATCACGAGAACTTTAATGAGATGCAGAACACAAAATGCATTTTAGTGTTACTCGAGAACATGTAATGTTTCAGAATTTGGAGAAACCGCAGCTACTCTGTCCATTCCAATTTATAAGCAGATTCTATAGCTTGAGAGGTCTGGGCTTTTATTAGCCTTTTTCCTTGATGATGTAATGAGTATTTGAAACTGACATGCCTAAGGCTGGGCAAGAAGCTTGGCCTAGAGATCATGTTATCTTTCCTTAAAGTAACATCTCACTGTATTTCTGGTTTCCTGTAGAAAGATTAGACACTTGGAGAACATAGTCACAGAATATTAGAATGGGAAGGGTCTTTAGTCACCTAGTCCACTGGAGGGGCAGAGAAGCCACCGTGGCAGGCAAAGATTATACAGCTAAATCCTGGCTCTGCCAGCACCAGAGCTTCTCAGCCTCCAGGTCCAGGGCTTTCCACTAAAATCTGCTGCCCTAGCCAGCCAATCATTAGTTCTCTTACAGAGCTACCCCAAAGTTGTGGGAAAAATCACTTGCCCATTTTTTTTTTTCTTTTCTGAGACGAGTCTCGCTGGAGTGCAGTAGTGCGATCTCAGCTCACTGCAAGCTCCGCCTCCTGCGTTCGCGCCATTCTTCTGCCTCAGCCACCCGAGTAGCTGGGACTACAGGCGCCCGTCACGACGCCCGGCTAATATATATATATATATATATTTTTTTGTATTTTTAGTAGAGACGCAGTTTCACCGTGTTAGCCAGGATGGTCTCGACCTCCTGACCTCTTGATCCGCCCGCCTCGGCCTCCCAAAGTGCTGGGATTATAGGAGTGAGCCATTACGCCTGGCCCCATTTTTTTTTAATGGTCTGGAGCTGCTACCTGGTTGTTCCAGCTTCCCAGAAACTCAACATTAGCTGTGTTAATTATATTATGACAAACTTGTTAATCACAAGCAGATAAAGCCAGTAAGTGCTGGAAGCATTTCTGACCTAGAGGCTAAAATGTTAATGATATCTCTATTTAGCTCAACAAGAGCAGATTATAAACTTTTGTTATCTTTGTATCACCAGGTAGTAAGCATTCAGCCACTGAAATTTATTTTAATATTAAATAACTTTTGTTTAAAATAAATATTTCTAGGCTATAAGTTTCTAAAAAGTCTCCCATAAAAATTTAAAAAGTAGATGGGAGGTCTGGAATATGTAACAATGTTTATGGAAAGATGCACTGGAGACTTGCCAGTTTATCAGCTGGAAATGTGGGGGAATCCCAGAGCTGAGAGTCAGACTTGGTTCCTAGCCAGAGTCTTGCCACACCCTCAGCTGGTAATAATATTTGGTATCCCACCATTTTTGTAATGTAAAATGCACCTACGTAGCTTTCTTCTCTACTCCCTGCCTTCCCCTCCCTTCAAGCCCCAGCTTAAGACCTTAGTATACCATAGCTCGCACTTTCATGCTACTTTGAGCAAATATGAATCTTCTTTTATCTGTGTCTTATTTCCCCAACCAGATCAAGCAGGCTATCCTTCTCCAAATGCCTAAGACTAAGCTTGGACTCCATACACTTGTGTTGTCCACAATACAATCTATCCTATCAGAAAAATGAGGGTACTATACAGATAATCTTTGGACTCCTTGAAGGTAGTTATGAAAAACTTCCTATCTACCCTTCATATTGTAGAAGGGTAATTTAATATAAACAAGAAAGAATGTGTATAATATTAAAAACATTCTGAAATTTAAGGCTAAATTTAAGAGTAATCACAAAAATTACTCTTCTCTCAAGAATGTTTGACTACTAAAGAACAGGGAGAAGAAGAGATTAAAATATAAATGTGAAAATGCACATATCAAAATGCTGGCTGTGGTTTTTAATCTAGGTGGTATAGCAATGGGTAATTTATATTTTTATCTTTGCATCTTTGTATATTTTCCACATTCAATGAACACAGGCTACTCTTATAAACTCTAAAATAAATTTAAAGACAGTCTTTAGTATTTACAAATATATACGGAGAGACAAATCCGTTTTTTTCTAGCATTAGATAGTGATTGTCACAATGTGATAACATGTCCTAGGAATTCCTGAGAACAGCATATGGCCACATGGATCATACAGTCAGCATGATTTTCTATCGCCTGGATGGATTGAGTGCGCCCGTGATGTTGGGGATAACAGAACTAAGAGGTGTTCAGTAATGCTAAAGATCTAAGGAAAGCAACAGAGACGTTGCTCAGGATCCTCAGTGCTTGAGATGATAGTCCTGTACTGGAAACCCTATGCATACAAGAAGAAATTGATAAGAGCAGGACAAGGAGAACTGGGAGACCTGAATTGGGATAGGAGCCGCTGAGAATGTTCTGAAGGGCAGGCCACGAGGACTTTGGTAAGAGTCTGAGGCAGGAGACTTCCAGAAAGACAACTGTGACCTGACAACAAAATACTATGGGCCAGGAGGTAAAGGGTAAAGCATGGAAGCAGAGATGATCAGCAAGAAGGCCCAAAAGAGGCTCTGCAAGCTGGGAAAGGGCATTCAGAAGTTTCTGGAAGGGACCATGTTGTGATTAATGAAATCCAAGCTTAACAGAATAACATGAGACTGAATTTGAAATGACCTCATACTTCTGAACATTTCAGTTTTCGCATCTGAACTCAACTGTGACACCAGTGACGGTGAGAGAAAGGGGGCAAGGTTATGGGATCCAGAGGCATGGTGACAGAAGGTGTGCATCTCATCCCAAGGCTTGAGGTTATTGGTAGGAACTGCTAAAAGACAGTGCAGCCTAGAGGGAAGGGAAATCAGTGATCTGTCCTCCTTTGATCCAGCTGTCCAGCATAGTTTCTCTGAGCCACATCTGCAAGACTATTCACGCTGTATTCCCAAGTCCTGGGCCAGGAGTGGATAGCTCAAATGCCAACAGGGGCAGGCAGGTAACATAACATAACATAACATAACATAGTGAACAAAGCAGGTCAAACTGGCTCATGGTGCAGGCAAGAATACATGCTCTGCCTGATGGGACAGCCACTACCAGCTCTGGCCAGCTGCAAGAATGTGGGACTGGGTTTTCCAGATCTGAGCTTTCAAGAAAAGTCAGATATCTCCATTTCTTTGTGAAATTTGCTATTATTAGGAACTCATGTTCTTTCAAAAAACCATCATGCAAGTCAAAGAGAACATATCAAGAGGGAAGGGGGAATGTCATGTCTGGGTTAGTTTGTGACCTCTGCTCTGAACCTCATTCACAGTACAATGGCAACTTTGGTTAAGGAAGGGATTTAAACACTACTTGCTATCTTGAAAGCACACAAATGTTTGACCCTTGGCCAGCTTTTACAATACTAGGGAAGCCCAAGTGGTACAAGATTTGGAAATAATGTAGCTCTTCAAAGCCTTGAGGAAAATATTACATACTTTTAAGTAAGCCTAATGTCCGGATATACAAAGAACAAAGTATAGAATTTGGGAAGAAGTTAAGCGTGGGCCAGAGTCAATGCTTGGAAACACTTGGATGCAATTTAGTTTGATTCTAGTAGGAAGTTGCACATGAATAATGGAGAACAAAATCTGGCCCCAAGAGGCAGTTTTATAAAATAATACAGACTCAGCATGTGTTGTGGCAGTCACTAAAGAATTGATTAGTTAGGGTTTCCGTGGCTTTGGATAGATTTCCAGGTAAGAAAGATAATGCAGTGAAAACAAATAGAATGCTCAAGTGTAGATCCCTAAATGCTCAGGGAAATGAGAGAGTGTAGTAAGATTCTTACTGCCTATACCAGGTTGAATATCCATTGTCCCCACTCCCCAAAATTTATGCACCTGGCATAACCTGTGAATGTGACTATATTTGGAAATAGGGTCTTGGCAGATGTAATCAAGTTAAGATGAGATCAGATTGGATTAGGGTGGGCCCCAATGCAATGACTGGTATCCTTATGAGAAGAGAGAAATTTGGATACAGACACAATGAGGGAAGACAACTATGTAAAGACAGCGGCAGATTTGGGAGTTATGCTGCCACAAGCCAAGGAATGCCAAGGACTGCTGGCAAGCACCAGAAGCTACAAAAAGCAAGAAAGTATTCTTCCCTACAGCCTTTAAAGGAAGCATAGCCCTGCTGACATTTTGATTTCAAACTTCTAGCCTCGAGAACTGTGAGAGTATGTATTCTTGTTACTATAAATCACCCAATTTGTGGTAATCTGTTATGGCAGTCCTGAAACTGTGTCTTTTCAAGACACTTCTGGGGCAGAAGGCTTGCTATGGTGAACTATACAATGACTTACTATGCCCCAAATTGGAGTAATATATAGGCTTTAAGAGAAAAAGGCACAGGAAGCATACTGTCAACAGAGTAGGAGCACCCTTGTTTCAGGAGAGAATGGAAATAAGAAATAATGACTGGTAACCAAAGGGAGAGCAGGAGAATAACTCCACAGGTGATATACATAGCATTTATCCCAGGGATGAACTAAATTTCATCTTAGGGGAAATTATATATTACAGGTTTTAAAAATTCCTGTGAAAAAACAAATCCTAGAAAATAATAACAACGCATTTAAGGATACTTACATATTTAAAATATGAATTTATTTATAACTGTATCTCGTATCACATCCAGAAAGTTTAACCTTATACAGTATATACTCAAACAACTGGTTTACATGAGGTTGGGGAAGGTACTTTCCATTTTGCCTTTGTAAAATTTTAGAATGTAATTATTTTAAAATTTGGTTATAGAAAGAAACACTGTATTAACTTACCCATGGATTCTCAGTGTTACTACTTGCTCCTTGGTTATCTTCATGACTCAGGCCCTCTTTCCTATACTAGCCTCGAATTGCTAATCTATAACCAAGAAAATGGAGGAGAGCCTTCATCAGTTTCACTTAGAAGTTCACTTAATAAACTCCAATGGAGTGTATTAGTATAGCTCACATATGCCATAGTCAATTACATGTCAAGAAAAGCTTGAACACATTTGCCTATTATAAGTGTGCATCATGGGGTCCTAGTCAGTTCTGAAGGAACTGAACTCTCAGACAACAAATTATGCCCATTAGTAGCCTAAATAACATGTGACAAATAACACATATGACATAACAATATAGATCATTTAAGGGTGAGTTGGTAAATTGCATGTATTTCCTGCTTGACATATTTTATATTTATCACATGTTTATATTTATGTATAAATACATAAAATATTTTATAATATATGTCATATTATAAATATATATTTTAATAACACATTAATAAATATATGGCATATAAAATATATTACATTAAATTACATACTTATACTATATAAAATATATATAATAAAATGTATGTTTTTAGAAACATAAGCCATTGGTTTATATTATTAAATTTTGAAATAAATTATTTACTACTCCTTTTTCAATCTTCTGGATTAATCTAATTGCATAGCATATATTGAGGTGGGTGTCCAAATAAGTTTTAAAAACCTGTAACAAAACAGAATGTGGGAAAAAATAAGAAGCTGGACTGACAGAGAAGAATTGTGATCTATTTAAATTTCTGACTTGTGGAAAGGGTTTCACTGGTTTTAACAACTGTCTTTATAATAAATATATATTATGCAAATGATGGTTTAAAAATAAATTTACACTAATAAAATATCACTTTTATGTGATTTCTCTATCAAGGGTTGGCATAAGATTGTTTGCAAGAAGAAACTGCTACCTAAACATTTGAAAATAAGTTTGGTAGAGGGCATTATAGAGCTGACTTTTGGATCAAATTCTTTAAGACTCTTCCACAAGGAGTCACTTCCATGCTCCCAAAGAATGTGTCTCACAGAGTTATCTTCTAAAGTTAAAGCAGCTAATTTAACAAAACCTGGGGGAGGCTGGGTGCGGTGGTTCATGCCTCTAATCCCACCACTTTGGGAGGTCAAGGTGGGTGGATCACTTGAAGTCAGGAGTAGCCTGGCCAGCATGGTGAAACCCCGTCTGTACTAAAAATACAAAAACTAGCCAGGCGAGGTGGTGCACACCTGTAATCCCAGCTACTCGGGAGGCTAAGGCAGGAGAATCGCTGGAACCTGGGAGGCAGAGGTTGTAGAGAGCTGAGATTGCACCACTGCACTCCAGCCTGGGCGATAGAATGAGACTCTGTCTCAAAACAAACAAACAAACAAACAAACAAATTGTGAGAATTTACAGAGACTTCTCTAAAAAAACAGAAAATAATGAAAATGACTATGATCTAATTTGGATCTTACCATAATCAGATAAGCATTCTATTTTAGCATTAAAACATGTTTATAATCAATTTTAAGAGATTTTAAATTTTCATACTGAGCATTTCACATAAATCTAAAAAAGATATGCCTTTCTCTGGATATTGCCCCAACCGTCTCTCAGTATAAGTTCCTGACTCATTAGAGGGCACATTTAAAAATCACTCGGAGTTATAAGGGAGGTTAATATGGCACCAGAGTGTCATATTTTTAAGAGGGATTCTTTTTATTTATTCATCTATGAAACTGAAGTACCAGAAATGCTGGTACGTAAACAAATTTTCAAAATTTGCCCCAAACACTACCCCATGATGCCCTTAATAGATTCATTCCGCAGGTGAGTCTGTGTGATCAAAAAAAGCATGTTCCTTTTCACTTAGGCCACTACGAAGCTTAGAGCTAAACTGTGATTTACTTCTAAGAACCGTAAAGAACCACATAGTATATGGTCCTTTGAACAACTCAGAAGTTAGGGTCACTGACCCTCTGTGCAGTTGAAAATCGCATATAACTTTTGACTCCCCTCAAACTTAACTACTAATAGCTTACTGTTGACCAGAAGCCTTATTGATAACGTAAAAAGTCAATTAACAAATATTTTATATGTTGTATATATATTATAAACTGTAGTCTTACAATAAAGTGAGCCAGAGAAAAGAAAATGTTAGAAGACAATCATAAGAGAAAGTATATTTACTATTTGTTAAGAAAATATATTTACTATTCATTATTCTTCAAGTAGGCTGAGAACAGGGAGGAAGAAGGGACTCTTGCTGTCTCAGGAATGGCAGAGGTCGACAGAGTTCCAACCCATGTTGTTCAACGGTCAACTTATTTCTGTTTCTCACTATTATCTCTGGCTTTATATTTTAATCATTTTTATTACCTCAATGAATTATTGTAATTTTCTGTACTGCATATATTTTGGAAGTGAGGTATAAATAGATTAATCAATAAAAAGAAGACTCTCTCTTAAAACTGTGACACTCTAGTGCCATATTAACCTCCCTTATAACACTGAGCGATTTTTTAAAAAGCTCTCCCCAAATTAATCCTTCATCCTTTGGTAAGTTCGGTAAGACCCTAGGGTTTCATAACAAGTTAGAAGAGCAATAGCCTAACCTCTAATCTTTGTTGAGTGTGCTCAAACCTCAAAAAGAGATGATAAATGAAACAACAGTTTATTTGTTACCATGACTTATAGTTGCCACTTTTCTATAACATCGAGAAGCTATGTGTTCCCAAAGGTATAACTTCAAATAGTAAGGAGAGAAGGTAAAAGAAAAAACAAGGAAAGAAAACTGTTTGCAATTGTCAGACACACATTTCTACAGTTTTTTTTCCAGTTACATTCAGACATCGACTTTGTTTTCGGCATAAAAAATTTATGCCGGCCGGGCGCGGTGGCTCAAGCCTGTAATCCCAGCACTTTGGGAGGCCGAGACGGGCGGATCACGAGGTCAGGCGATCGAGACCATCCTGGCTAACACGGTGAAACCTCGTCTCTACTAAAAATACAAAAAACTAGCCGGCGAGGTGGCGGGCGCCTGTAGTCCCAGCTACTCGGGAGGCTGAGACAGGAGAATGGCGTAAACCCGGGAGGCGGAGCTTGCAGTGAGCTGAGATCCGGCCACTGCACTCCAGCCTGGGCGACAGAGCAAGACTCCGTCTCAAAAAAAAAAAAAAAAAAAAAAAATTATGCCCCCTTTTTTGCTATACTCTTTTATTCATATAAGATGTAATCCATTAGGTTTGAAAACAGACTATTGTCTGTGTGGTAACTTTATTTATTTTTTTTTTTTTTGAGACGGAGTCTTGCTCTTTCGCCCGGGCTGGAGTGCAATGGCCGGATCTCAGCTCACTGCAAGCTCCGCCTCCCGGGTTTTACGCCATTCTCCTGCCTCAGCCTCCCGAGTAGCTGGGACTACAGGCGCCCGCCACCTCGCCCGGCTAGTTTTTTGTATTTTTTTTTTTAGTAGAGACGGGGTTTCACCGTGTTAGCCAGGATTGTGTGGTAACTTTAATTCCATGACACAAACAAAAGTGCTTTTCCATAACTGCCCAAGTCCATATTTAAGCAGTTAGTCTAGGCCATCATATCAACCTTATATAATTCTGCACAACAGATTTTTTTTCTTAAAGAGTAAAATACAATTTTAGAAGCAGAAAGAAAATGTACTGGAGAAAAACCTAGGGCTAGTCAGGAAAATCTGGAATTCCAGTCTTTGTCCATGTACAGGGGCTGGGAAACATAAAACCCACCTGGACTTGATTGCTTCCTTTAGTGAGATGTCAGCAGAGTGGAAATGATTCCTGATTTGGCCTCTCTAAATAGCGGTCCAAAAAAGTGGTGCAAGAATCACCTGGCACCTCAATTACTATGCTTGGTTTCTCCCCTGACACTGCGTGGTGGGATGTGTCACAATAACTTTGCACCCACAGATATGGCTTCAGGGTGGGCCCTGACTGAGATGGAGTGAGCTCCGTGTCACGGCTTGCCTCGGTTAGCCACAGCTGCAGGGAAGAGCTGACTCTGCTCTTCCTCCTCTTGCCCCAACCCACCCCAAACAAATGCTTCAAGCAGCTGCCATACTTGAGGGCTGGCAGTGCCGAAGGCTCTGAAGGTCTGGAAAGGAGAGAAATGAGGGGGCTCTGGGACTAAAGCATAACCAAATTAAGGGATTAAACAAGTGATCTAACTTTAACTCTATTGCTAGTTTTCCCAGTAAAATAAAGACAATGGAAGGATTTTGTCTGGACCTATCTGTCCCCTTCCCTGAGGGCTGTTTACCAGAGCTTGGGACCTGGTTATCTGTGGGGCAAACAGGGCCAGAATGCAGGAAGACAATGCAAGCACAAGTGGACTTGGATTGTGGCTGGTTGGCCCCTGTATGCCAGCTTGCCTGGGACAGCACCTTACTATTCATTGTGAACCCTTTCACTTTCACAAGCTATGGTCCAGTGTTTCTTGGAGGGTATATTTATACTATAGGGGGTACAATTCGTTCTTTCGTGAGTATGCTCAGCTCACCATAGAAAATTTGCCTACTAAGTGCCAGAAGCTACCTCCATCCTATCATTTTTTGCCCACCCTGTCATTTTGACAACCAAAAATGCCTTCCTTTTTTTTTTTTTTCAAATGCCTCCTGGGGAGAGCAGTGAGGCCCAGATGCACAGCCACTGAATGCTCTCTCAGTTAAGAAAAGAGGAAGCAGAGGCTAAGAGAGGTGAAATGATTTGATTGAGGCTATAGCTAGACAGTGGCAGGGGCATTGTTTTTTGACTTCACATACAGTGAGACTTCCAGAAGGACAAAACTCTACTGTCTCTTGACAGACACCTGCAGTTGAATCACTGTTTGTGGAGGCACAAACTGCAGGGAAAGAATTTACATGTGGTAATACCAGTCTTTTATTTGTGGCCACTTAATCATTTGCAGTCAGTAGCTTTATGACCCTCACTGGTTTCAGAGGTTATGAATAATAATGGTATTCTTTAAGGAGGACAAGATACTTTAGTTTTTTAAAACCCACAGAATTTGGAGTTAAGTCATAAAAGTTTTCCAGAAAGGAAGAGAGAGTTGTCATTAATTTTTAAATACATGAAGCTTAAAGAGAGATTTACAATAATAGCATCAATAAATATGCTTTGGAAGCACCTTTTTTTCAAGGAATTCAAAACCATTTTTTTCTTCTAAAAATGTTTAAAGATATATTATTCTCAAAAGAAGCCAATAACAACACTTACGTCTGATAGTTCTTACTAGTTTCACTTCCTTAAAAGCATTTAATCCTGAAAATAACTCTAGAAAGGTAGGCAGAGAAAGTATTATACCCATTTTACCAACAAGGAAATTAAGGTTAAAAACTTCAATGGCTAAACATTTAGCAGTTTTGGACCTTCAAAACCTGAGGTCAGTACCCTTTACATTATATCTTGAAAACTCAAGTCGGGAGCACTGTTGATAGTCAACTATTATATTTACTTAAATAACAGCCTCTTTCTCCATGATTTAGGAGGAAATATTTTTTTCCCTCCAGCTAATTACTCATGGTCATTTGTTCTGGCTACCAGCAGTAGTCCTAAACCATGGAAAATGGGAAAACTGGGTTACTTAGCCACTCACCACTCACTGAGCACTTACTATGCATCAGGCCCTGGCTGAGGCATTGAAGATTCGAAGGCTAATCAGACCTGGCTTTATCAGGTTTGAAGGGTTCAAAACCATCCTGAGAGCATTTCGAGTATTTTTCTCAATTCTGTCAGCGTTGACTTATCTGGAGCTGAGATGGCCAAGTGGCTGGCTGCGATTGTGCCCAGGCCGGGTCATTCCCTGTAATGCCAACGGGACCCCTCTTTTGCTAACCTCTCTCCTCACAAAAACATCAACAACAACCAATTGTAACAACAAGCCCAAATCCTGGGGGGAGTTGGGGAATTCTAGATTATATAATCTCTGTATATACAAGCTCTAGAGATAAAACTATGGTCTACCAGTTAGGCTACTATTAGGAAATTAAAAGAAAAAAAAGGTTGTTTACTTTCAGTGACAACTTTGAGAAATAGATGAACAATCTGATACTTTTAACTACATTGCCAAATATAAAAATAATTCTGAAAATTCTGAATTTCCCTTTTTAAGACATGTTTGAGGCATAGGGAGGAGTGGACTATCTAGAATTAGGAATTTTCACAACTGTAAAGAAGTTACTAGGATCTAAACAGCTGGAATATCCTGGCTCTGATCAGTTTCAAGTATTCAAGATTAGATTCATAGGGTTATCAGTGCCCTGAGAAATTTGATGAGCCTGTTACTGAGAATACAGATAGCTGTGCAGCCTTGGGGGAAAACCAAGCCGTCATCATGTTACAATTCCTCACTATTCTCTTGTTCTCCATATCCTTTCCTTAAAAAAAAAAAATAAACAAAGTAAGCATGTGGCAAACATGTTTCCATTTTTCCACTAAGAATGCAGATGTGACAGCTTCTTCCCCTTTTCTTCTCTCATCTACCCCAGCTCCATCTCCTCCCCCTTCCCCAATGACCTCATCCCTGCGCAGAAAGGACACCAGCTGCAGGGAGGGTCAGCCTCCACCAAGTGGGATCATTATCATCATTAGGAATGCCAAGAAGCCCAGAAGGCCTTGCTGACATGTGCAATGTGTTACAGCTTTCTGTGGTTTCCCCACATTCACAGCAAAGCTGCTGTCTGGAAATGTAAAGGCTTTGCCTTCCTAAAAATAATGTTACCAGAAGAATATTTAGACAGATATTTCTCAACAAATCAATCAGTCACTGCAGCAGCAGTGATGAGAACCCACCAAGATGAAGAACCTGGTGGCAGCCTCAGAAATCATTTGGGTCCAAATGTCCCACTTAAGATAAATGAAGTCCCCTGATTTTTCAGGGGGAGAATTATAGGAGGTGTTTGTGAGAGGAGGGATGCCTGGGAATTAAAAATTAGAAAAAAAAAAAAATTCTAACACAGCAGCACAATGAAAGCTAATGGTTTTATCTTTATTTTATATACATATTTTCACAGATTTATGTTCATTCCTTTATTCACTCTTTTCCACTCTCCTCTTTGTCAATTAGTGCCAACTCAAGAGAACAAAGCTGTGAGATTTTTCTAGACATAATAATAATGGCAATCACCATATACTGAGTGCTTACTATGAGCTAGATACTGCACTATGTGCTGTAAGCATCCTTTTCGACCTCTTTGCACAGCTAGATCATTACTTCCAAGTTATGGACGCAACAACTAAGGCTAGAGAGGTCATATTCACAGCTTTAAATATAATCTATACACTGTTACCCAATTTATATTCCTAGCCTACATCTCTTGTGAGCTCCAGATCTGTTTTTACAATTACCTGCATACCATCTCCCCTTGGACATATCACAAGCATCTCAGATCAAACATGTTCCAAACTGAGCTTAGGATCTAGTCCTCTCCACGCCCAGGCTAGGCTCTCCTCTAAACATTCTTAACTTCAGTAAACAGCACGTCACATCAGAAAAATGGAAGTCATCAGAGACACTCCTATTCTGCAATGTCACCAAAGCAGAGAGCCACTAAGTCCTGCCAGCTCTACCTCCTAAATCTGTTTTGGAACCATTGACCACTCCATTGAGTGCCACCATCATCTCTCACCTGAAAAAGGGCACCAGCCTTTTTCACATTGGTTTCCTTCTCTCATCTACTGTGTGATGAAGTACAATAATCAGAGTGATTTAAATACAAATCACGTTTTTACCTCATTAAAAAAATCTTTCAATGGCTACTCATTGCTCTTAGAAAAGACCAAGATACTTGCCAGTGCCTATAAGGCCCTGTATAATCTGGCTTCACTACTGTAGCTCTGTATCTTTTTACTTCCCTCTCTTTCACTGGGCTCTAGTCTAGCTTGCCTTTTTTCAGTTCCTCTTTTGTCTCAAGTTCCTTCCTTACTTGGGGTCTTGGAGCAGGCTGTCCTTCAGCCTGTGATGTTCTTATATACTCTCTGTTTGGCTAACTCTACTCATTATTTGAGCCTCAGCTTACCTATTGTTTCAAAAATAGTTTTCACTGCCCCTCTTGATAGATTACCCCTGTGTTACTTCTTCTTTATATTATGATGTAAATACTTATTTAAATATTTATTTTTCATTGGTTTCCCTAACTAGAATATAAAGTTCATTAGGGCAAAGACTATGTCAGTCTTGTAAACAACTGCATCTCTTGTGCCCATCACAATGCCTGGCATATAGAAGATGCTCAATCAAAATTTGTTAAATGAATAAATGAAGCAAGTAACTGGCTCAAGGTCACAGGATTTGAACCCAAATCTCAACAAGTCTTGTTCTAAAGCACACTGTCTTTTAAAATCTTGCAAAGCAGGACTGAGTTTATCATAGAAATATGGTATATACACACAATGAACTACTAGCTAGCCTTCAAACAGAAGGAAATTCTGTCCTTCCAACAACATGGATGGAACTGGAGGACATCATGCTAAGTGAAATAAGCTAGGCACAGAAAGACAAGTATGTATGATCTCATTTATATGCAGAATCTAAAAAGCTGATCTCTATTGCACTGCATAATGACTACAGTTATTCAAAATAATATACTGCATATTTCAAAGTTGCTAAAAGAATAGATTTTTAATGTTCTTGTCACAATAAGTTGGTGAAGTGATGGATATAACTAGCTTGATTGACTCTTTCTATAATGTATACATAGATTAAAATATCACATTGTACCCACTAAATATACACAATTTTTTGTCATCTTGTAAAAAAAAGTTTTAAAAAATAAATTCAACATATCATAATCACCTTCCAGGGATGTAAATTTCTCAAGTCTCCAAGTCCTTACTGACTCAAATGGATGGCTAGTTATATGGTTAAAAGGAATAAAATCTGGGAGTATGGTAGGATGGGGTGGAGCCTGTCTCCCACAGCAAATGAGACATAATAAATACCCACTGGCCTGCAAAAGTTGTCAAAAATAGAGAAGTCACAGTATGGATGAGGGAAAAGAGAACTTAGAGACTGCTGAGCTGCTATAAGCCTCAAGAAAATGAGATTCAAGAATGAAGGAAACAAATATTTAATTCAGCTGAAAAGAACAGAGGCAGAGAGACTTTGAAAAGACAAAATATAATCTTTCAAAGGGGGAAGAAAACTTATTGGACATGATTTTCTGCATATATTTTCTCTTTTCCCTACTTGTATGTACAGAGAGCAGAAGAGGCACAACACAGTAAAGAATGAAATACTGCATATGCCTGAAGAAAGCCTCTCTGAGCTTTGAGGACTGGTGATTAATTTTTGTCAATTTGAGACACAGGATACTTGTCTCCATCATTATAATTCAAAAAACATTCCCTGCTGGGGGTGGGGGAGGGGAGTCGTCACTGACCTTCACATTGAGGTAAAGAGAGATGAGCAAAGAAGGCTGTGACCAGCACAGGTTATGTTAGCCCCTTATCACTCTTGTTCTACAAATGCAGTCATTTTCTTCCACAAACATGCAGGACTTTACATTTTTCCATGATGAATGTAGATTTGTTACATTTGCCCTACTTGTCAAGGTCTGGGAACTTTGGTTCTACTCCTCTCCTTTAATCCATTTCTTTTCTTGAACTGTCTCAGGTTCACATAAGAAGTACTCGATTGTTAGGAACTTTAAAATGTTTATTTCTCATGTCGTTGTCCCTTTGTGTGGAAGAAACGGTTATAGCAACTGGGTTATCAGCTATGTGGCAAAAGAAAAGAAAAAAACCCTGTTCTCTATTCCTCCCTCATGTTCTCCATAAAAGGGAATAAAATTCTTCAGTAAATATAGTATCATCCGGCATAGTTGGAATTGTTCTGATTAATTATGTACTCTGGTTAACAATGTCTGAACCATACATGGATTACCAATTTCCAGATAATTAAAATAAAATATACTCAGTAATAAAATAATACAGAGCCTGATATGATTTGTCTTTGATTAGTCAAAAGGTGCACAAAGATCTTGTAGCACCATGAATCACAGTTTAGAGAATTTTATTACAAGATGGTGCTCACAGGCTAGCTAACGAAACATCAGATAACAGATTTCACTGTATCTGGTACTGGCTGGTCACAGAGCCAATGTTTTTTGTTACTGGCTGGTCTTCTTATTAGAATACAAAAAAAATCAGTTTATATTGAGTTTGACATTTACAGCACTAAGCTCTGTGATTGGATCATTCTGTTTGTTTAAGAGGAATCTTACGAGCTTGCAGACTTTAAAAAATTTCAGTGGCTATTGTTTTCATCTAGTGCCACAATTTTTGCCCTTTGTAGATCCTTTAATATGTAACAATGACTATATTTAAAGGGCAAATTCCAGCATTTCTATTAATATTACAATGTTTTAGGGAGGGACCACGACCGAGAGCTTATGGCAAAATAAAGAGAAAGGGAGCAGAAGGGGACCTACGTGAAATAAAAAGGGACTCAGATCATATAGCTGAGGAAAGAGGAAGGAATGGCCATGGTCCCTGTTCTCACTGTTCCTGAGGTACAGCCTGTGCCTTTCTATCCTAGTTTTCAGCTGTCATTATTTTTTTAAATAAAACTGTAGTTGGGGTCAGCATGTGATATACGTTCATGTTGAAAGAAGAAAAAGGTGAGATAAATCAAGGCACAACGTGAGTTATTCTTTCTCCTGAATTTTACTGTTTAAAAGATCTCTGGTAGGTCTAAAACCATGCTACGTAGACATAAAACACCTCCATTTCACCCATAGCCAGGCTATCTACACTCATCCCCCTTCCCCAAACCAAATACATACAAGTAATTATATTTTCTTGGTAAGGCAATTGTTGATTAATGAATCATCTTTCCTGTAATTTTTATTACTTTTTTTTTTTTGTAGCCTTAGTTTGGCTAAGTTCCCTGGCATTCCTGTTGAAGTATGTAATGGAAAATTTGACCTCACATTCTTTGCCTTTTTGTAACATCACAAAACACTGATATAACAGGGCTACTAAAAAGCAGATTGGAGATGAAGGGATGCACATAAAGAAAAAGCTCAGTGTGGAAAGGAACAAAGATGCAGTAAATCATGTGGAAGGTAAACATTTAGTTTCGCAGAGCTGAAGTTACATTCATCTTCAAGTGCTTACAGCTTAGGATGTCATAGAATTTCCATCATAATTTTGCTTTTCTAAAGAGATTGCAAACCAGCCATAAAAAGCCATTCTCAAAATTAACTTGGAACACAGGTAGGCCATTTTGTAGATCCCATAGCTTATTTGAAAAATGGTGATTTAGGGTGGGACAGGCAGAAGAAAGGTGTCAGGAAGTGATTTCTTGCATTTAGCTGTATCTGAGCTGAAATAAAACTCTGGCAACCAGCCTTCTGTGATCACATCCGACTGTCTAAGGAAAATGTAACAGGTCATACAGAGTCAACTTTGGTTAACTGTAAAGCGTGGGATTTGGCAGCAAAGACACACTTCAGGACAGACTTTTCAGCAAAATTCATAGTGGAATAAATGAACTCGTTATAAAAACTTTTTTTCTTTTTAAAATGAGACTCTCTTCCCTAAAGCAAAGAAATCATTTTTTCAAATGCATAATCCAGACTCAAGGGACATCTACCCAGCCACTGACTCAAAGTTTCTCCCTCTGCAGCCCTAATGATCCTACGACCTGAGAAAATATTAACTTGGCTGTGATGGGAAAAGAGTCCCACATGGCTCCCAGCACCACCCTCTCAAAATGTCACAACCTCTTGGCATAGGACATCCTGTTCAGCCTGTAATAGTCATTCAAATGAAGTGTTTCATGATAACAACATTGGCTTATGTGTATATTGTCAACCGAGATTGTCCTAATGGCTCTAAGAATGCATATATAAGGGACTGTTCAGTCTATTAATCATCTAGATGTGCTGAAAAAAGGAAGAGGGTAAAGAGCGGATGCAGAGAAGTCTGTACAAATCACTACTAGTTACTCAGGCTGCTGGGAAAATGTGCAGCTGTTTCTTGATGCTACCTAAACTGTTTCTAAAACCATTGTCACATCTGTGTACTCATCTATAATAAAATGGAACGCTATTATCTGGAACTATATAAATAATTCTCGGGGAGAGAACTTTAATATACTGTTTATGGCCTGGATAAATAGTATTTATTTGAATAATCAATACTTTTTTTTAAAGAGGGAGTTAGCTGAGAATTATGCAAATGAAATATGCAAATAAGCCACAAGAGAGAACTCTTTGTTTAATCTTATGTTGTAAGTGATAAGAGATGGTTACCTGTTCCAGAGACTGTCTTAGGTTCCTACTTCTCACTGACTTTTGTGGGTGCAGAAAGAAAAAGAAATATTTAGACAGGTTGGATTAATTCATGTATCCATTTATAAAATGAAGGTAGATTGATCAAGAAAGTTGTTAACTATGAGGCCGGACATGGTGGCTCAGGCCTGTAATTCCAAAACTTTGGAAGGCTGAGGCGGGCAGATCATGAGGTCAGGAGATTGAGACCATCCTGCCTAACACAGTGAAACCCCGTCTCTACTAAAAATACAAAAAAAAAAAAAATTAGCTGGGCGAGGTGGCGGCGCCTGTAGTCCCAGTTACTGAGGAGGCTGAGGCAGGAGAATGGTGTGAACCCCAGAGGCAGACGTTGCAGTGAGCCAAGACCGCGCCACTGCACTCCAGCCTAGGCAACAGAGCGAGACTCCGTCTCAAAAAAAGACAGTTGTTAACTATGAAGAAAACCATTGGGGGGAAATTACAACATGCCAACATGCCATTTAATATCTAATTTAAGGGAAGCATTGAGATCGTGAATGAAAAATGATTTGGTGATATATTAAAATATCAACTCCAGGGATGATGCTCTTCTAGATTGTTTTGGATTCCTAAAAATTTCCTAGATCTTATTTAGTATCTGGCTTTTCCAAGGTACTCCTGGTATCCCGCATATTATAAGACTGTATCTTACACTATCTAATTTGAAATACATTTTACTCTTTTCCTTTCAATTAGGTATTAAACCAAGTTGGTATTTTGGTAGAACTCCACTGAAATCTTTATACTGTGAATCTTTATACCGTGAAATATAATCATAGATTATATTTCATCTGCTCTTTGATATTCCTGTAGCAGGTGAGTCTTGGCTGTACTTCTTATGTACTTCACAGGCTGTACTACTGTGACCAAGACCACTTAGAAAGTTGCTCAGTTTTTTGAGGTCAAGTTAATAAGTAAAGCAGACTAACTGAATTAGATAAAATGCATAATGGTTTTCACTACTACAGTGAAAGGTCTGGGAATGTCTCTATGTTTGATGAACTATTATTAGATGATGATAATTTCAATACCAATACAACACTGGTGAAAAGCAGAATTTCTCATTCTTTTTATAAATAAGCATTAAATTTAGGAGTTTTTCCAACATCTGTTATTGCTGAATTAACGCAAAATTATTGTCTCCCAACACAAAATTCTTATTAGGCAAGCAATATTGTGTGTGCATTTTTCAAAGACATTTTATACATATGCAGGCAAACATGTACATTCATTCTTTCCTCTTTTTATTACATGCAAATGGTAGCATACAATATAGACAATACGTTCTGTACTGTGCTTTTTGGACTCAACAATACACCTGGGAGAGCTTTCTCTATTAGTATATAAGGAGCAGCTGGGCACCGTGGCTTGGCACCTGTAATCTCAGCTACTTGGGGGGCTGAGGTGGGAGGATCGCTTGAGCCCAGGAGTTTGAGGCTACTATGGAGGACATGGACTGAGATCATGTCCTTTAAAAAGAAACAAACCAACAAAACCCATAAATAGCTTTCTAGTTTTTGTTATGGAAGCATAGTATTGGATAAATGGATAGTCCTATTTACTTCCAGTCCCTACAAAAGTACATTTAGGTTATTTCCAATCTTTTGCAATTACAATGTTTGTTAATTTTGAAATTAAACCAAGCAGTCAGTAAGACACTACAACTTGACTAGTATTGCCTGTTTGCATTCCCTACTCGAATTCTCTATAAGCAAAAAAAAAAGGTGAAAAAAGAATTTGGCTAATCAGCGTTTGGATAATTCAATATCTTATTTTTCTATCTGTTGTCAGTTAAGCAATTTTTTTTTGGATAGGCTCAAAATAATAGACTCATTACTTCATTACTTTTCTTCTTATTATTAAGAGTTATATTTTAATGAGAAGAAAAGAGAGGCTGGGCATGGTGGTTCATGCCTGTAATCACAGCAGTTTGGGAGGCCAGGGCGGGTGGATCACCTGAAGTCAGGAGTTCAAGACCAGCCTGGCCAATATGGTGAAACCCTGTCTCTACTACATATACAAAAATTAGCCAGGCATGGTGGCAGGTGCCTGTAATCCCAGCTACTCAGGAGGCTGAGGCAAGGAGAATTGCTTGAACCTGGGAGGTGGAGGTTGCGGTGAGCCAAGATTGTGCCACTGCACTCCAGCCTGGGCGACAGAGCAAGATTCGAGACTCTGTTTCCAAAAAAAAGAAAAAAAAAAGAAAAGAAATGCAATTAAAAAGGAAAACCTAGAGATTCATAGCCAGTTAGTGTGGCTGTAAAGCTACTCAGGTAATTGTGAGGAATAAATTAGTAGAGCTTTAGTTTTTTAAAGGTCTTAATCTGTACGGGGGGGTCAAGTTATCATCACTGTCATTTTCTTCAAAAGCTTTTAAAAATTCACTTATACACAGCTTTATGCAATGAGCTTCCCAAAGCAAGCAAGATGCATAGAGAAACTTATCAGGACAGAGCTAAAACAAATGCAGGTGTGCCTCAATTTACAGAAGGGGATTTGGGACACTATTTCTATGTTATTTATAAATTTTATGATTTGAACATAAAGACTGCTAAAAGGGTTTCTGTAGCAACTTTGTTGGGAGATAAAAATTTTGTATTACTCAGTTTGTCTTAGGGTATGATTTTCAGATTTCTACATGTTGCGTTGGCTTTACTTAAAGTGAGGATAACAAGTGTGTATGTCTGTTTGCTTTGTTTTAATCTTTTGTTAAATTTTAAAATAACTTCAAACTTAAGAGAAAAATTGCAAGAATACTACAAAAAATCTTTTACCCTTCACCCATATTCACCAGTTGTTAACATTTTTACCACTTTTGCATTTTATTATCTTTTACATACACACACATTTGTTTTTCTAAGCCATCTGAGTAAGTTGCAGACATCATGTCCCTTTGCCTCTAAATATTACAATGTATTTTCCTAAGAATAAAGAAATTCACTTACCTAGTGACAATACAATGATCAAAATCAGGAAATGTATGTAAGCACAATATTATGTTTCACCCCCACATTTTATTCAGATTTTACCAATTGTCCCAATACTGTTCTGTTTGCATTTCCTCCCCTTGACAGGATCCAACTGGAAGAACCCACTCATTTAGTTTTTATGTCTCTTTGGTTTCTTTTAATCTGAAATCGCTCAGCTTTATTTATGTGTTTCAGGATACTAATATTTTTTAAGAGTATCTTTTAGTTTAGGTTTTTCTGATATTTCCTTAACATTAAATTAATTATGCATATTTGGGGCAGGAATACTATAGAAGTAATGTATCTTTCTCACTGCATAACATCAAGAAGTACAAGATGTCAATTTGTTCCACTATTGATGATGGTAACTTTCATCACTTGGTTCAAGTGTCACTACCAGGCTTCTCTACTCCAAAACTACTATTTCCCATGATTATTAATAAGTACTTTGTGGAAAATTCTTTGAGATATGTAAATATCCTGTTTCTCACTGAATTTTTAAAAAAATTGTTCCAGTAGCCATTGATACTTCCTACCTGAATCAGGTAACTATTCAGGTAACTATTTGCAACTATGATGGTTGCAAAATGGTGGTTTTCTAATCTATATTTCTTCTACATTTACTAGTAGGCATTCTACTGTAAAGAACAACTTTTCTTTCTTACACATGTAGTATCTACCTATTATCACCATGAACAAATTCATGAATTCTTATTTTATTCAATGGGTCACCTTCCATTTTATAATTATTTCGCTGTTCAGGTTGTTTCAGATTAGGCCAGTGGGAGTCCTTTCAAGCTAACTCTGGTGTCCTTCTGACATGTCCTCATCATTTTTTGAGACTTCCTAACATCCTGGCATGAAAAGATATTCCAGGCTCATCTTTTTTTTCCTCCAACAGTCCTGCAGTCCGCTACTTCTCCAAGAAGCCTCTGTTCCTCTTAGTGGGAAATGAGATGTAGAAGCTTTATGTGTTGCATGTGTTCATTGCTACAAGGTGTCATTGATTCTAGACCCTTTTAGTTGACAGAACTAGGAAATTTTTCATGCCTTAAAAGGCCTTCATAAAACTGAATTTAGGAACTCATACTATACCATAATTCCTTTTATATTAAGTTTATGCAATGTGTAGAGATGGTACAGGGGTTTTTAGTTTTTGGTTCTATCTTACAATGGACTTATAATTACATTGACTACTAAACATTATTATCCCAGATGAATCTGATGAGATCCCTGAGAACAAGGACTATGTCTCATTCATCTTTTTATCCTCAGAGCCCAACAAAGTTCATATCACATAATAGACAATCCATAGAAATTACATGTATGTGATGTGCTTCCAAAGAATCCAATGTAGGGGAAAGGAATAAAGATGTAACAAAGTTGGCCATGAGTCGATGACTGCTATAGCTCGTGATGAGCACATGGGGGTTCTTTCTTTTCCACTTCTCTCTACATTTGAATTTTTCTATTATAATAAAATAAATTTAAAGGTAATCAAGAAATGCCCGCATATCAGAATGATAAAAGTTTCTGCCTCTTCTATGGTTCAATGTATTTAATAGTTTGGTGGGGTGAAAAAGGTCAAAGTGTTTGATTACCAGGAACCAGAGGGCATTAAAAAATTCAAGTAGATAATTCGGCTGCGTGCAGTGGCTCACATCGCAGCACTTCAGGAGGCTGAGGCGGGTGGATCAGGAGTTTGAGACCAGCCTGGCCAACATGGTGAAACCCTGTCTCTACTAAAAATACAAAATTAGCTGAGTGTGGTGGTATGCGCATGTAGTCCCAGCTACTCCAGAGGCTGAGGCAGGAGAATTGCTTGAACCCAAGAGGCGGGGGTTGCAGTAAGCCAAGATTGCGCCATTGCACTCCAGCCTGGGTGACAGAGTGAGACTCTTGTCTCAAATAATAATAATAATAATAATAATAATTTAAGGAGGAATATGCTCATAGTCTGGTCATTCATTTATGAATTTAATTGTTTAAAATATATTTGATTTAAGGGACTTGAAAATGTAGATGGCTTTCATCATCAAATTGCTAATCATCCTAGAAAGCACAAACTTGAAACACAATTTGGATAACAATTTTGAATATATATTTATGATATCAGATCAACCCCCAAAAAATAACATAAGATAAACAGGTCTTCAAGCTATCTGGAGAAAACCCCCTAGCATTTTGCTGACTACATGGAGATAGCAAAATGGCTTTTTCTTGACATCCCAAGTTGTTTTTTGATACTGAAACAACTGACAGTCAAACATTAAAATAGGAAAGTGGACCACTGAAGTGACTGAGATATTCTACTGAGAAAAAACACCACAAACAAATATACTCATATGTATATACTGTTTACTGATCACAGTGGATATTCTCCTGAGGCTGCATATTTCATAGAAAGTCTGGGTTTAAAGCATGCCCCTCCTTCCCATTAGGAAAACTGACACTAATATTCTTTATCAACATTATTTCAAGCAAGTGTTCTTTGAACTATGAGGGTTTCCTATCATAAATCTAAACTCACTGTCTTACCTAAATACTAGACATTTCCTATCAAATTTTTAAAAAAATGTGTCTGCTCAGTTTGACTGATAAGGAAGCATGTTTAAGTGACCAAAAGCAGTCAATTCAGATGGTATCTGAGGCCCCTAATAATTTCCTCTATTATTTAGGCAACACAAAGAACATTTTGGATTACTGGAATGAAATGGCTACCTTTTAACCAATGTTGATTTAAAAAGTACATTCCTTACTAAAGCCAGTGTGAAAATGCTAGTGAATTCTTTCCATTACATCTGGCCATAATCAGAATGCTAACATTCTGCAGCCTGCACATTGTAAATAAATACAGACCAAATAACTTCTTACTGCTGCCATGAGTGTACAGTTTCTCTAGACAATAAGTGGTACATTAGCACATATTTGTCTCCTGGCTGCAGCTTTTCCCCTATTTCTGAGTTCCTGGATATACTTTTGAGACAGTCTAGAAAAACCAATCTTGTGCTACACAGAGATCAGGAACTTTGCCCCCAATGGAATTTAGTGTCCATAATCACCAACATCCAGTCTTGTCAATTTCAATGGATGATGATGCAAACTACTTATTTTCTTAAGTGTATTAATGGGTCACTAATGTAAGCAAAATAACGCATGGTGGGGTGAATAATAGCATCCATGTTTCTTCAATCAAATAACCATATTGTGTGTCTGGTTGTGGTTTCAAATAAATCTGGATTAAATAATATGATTCATATATAAAAAGGCTGGCTAAGAATGGGATTTTGGTACTGCTCAGTTATACATAAAATAGCTACTTTGGTACTAGATGTTCACTTAGGAAAATAATATTGTTTCCTCTGAGACAGGTATAAGGGATACTTGACCTCTAAATCCTAAAAACGATTCATGGAAAGAATAAAATCTACAGGAACGAGAACAGGGCTGAGTCACCACATATTCTCAATATATCAGGGTTTTTTTTTTGAATTCAATTCTGAATTGTCAAATAGGCACTTTCTGAAACGTATTAAGCTTTCTAATTTCCTACTGACCATTTAAAAAGCTCCCATCCTAATATCTGCTTTTCAGGCTACTTTCCAGGGTAAGAATTTAAGATAGTGCAGTTGAGGGGCAGTAAATGATTTGGTGCAGGCAACTTAACAGAGTCCAAGTTCAGGAATCCTGGTCTTGAAGACAGTGTTTGCTTAAGTTTTACAATGTTACAAACATTAGTCAAGACCTTCAAGAAGATAACACAAAGCTCTAGGAGCTGTAATTTTCAAAGGGGATTTGGGAATGAGGGTTTGATGGAAGCCTTCCAGAGCTGCAGCTGCCGAGCTTGTGGGTTTTTCATTGGCTGCCACTCCATAGAGGTGAGGCAGGAGGAAGAATTCTTTGAGGGCAAGTTCAGACAGTGAATAGTTCAAGGATGCAGCCTGCCTGGAAACTGCAAACAGTCAATGGACACACAAACCACAAATGTTATAAGGCACGATTAGTTTGATTTTTTTCTAAGGTTTTAAGGGGCCGAAATAATTCCATTACCATACAGTAATCAGAGAGTAAAATTAATATTTATAAAGTAATGCTATCCAGCAATATAGTTGAAGATAGTTTTCCTGAAGTCTTTTTTTTTTTGGTTACCATGTCTCATCAATAGTAATAGTAGGGTGGAAACCACACTAACTTTCATGTCAGGGGGATATGGATTGCAATTTGGCCCTGGTACTTTGTGTTTGTGTGACTGAACTTCAGCATCATTTTCAACAGGAGAATAATACCTACCTTGCAGGCTTGTTGCAGGGAATAAATGTATTAATGTATGTTAGGTGGCCGGGCGCGGTGGCTCAAGCCTGTAATCCCAGCACTTTGGGAGGCCGAGACGGGCGGATCACGAGGTCAGGAGATCGAGACCATCCTGGCTAATACGGTGAAACCCCGTCTCTACACAAAATACAAAAAACTAGCCGGGCGACGAGGCGGGCGCCTGTAGTCCCAGCTACTCGGGAGGCTGAGACAGGAGAATGGCGTGAACCCGGGAGGCGGAGCTTGCAGTGAGCTGAGAGCCGGTCACTGCACTCCAGCCTGGGCGGCAGAGCAAGACTCCGTCTCAAAAAAAAAAAAAAAAAAATGTATGTTAGGTGGCAGCAAATAGTAGCAGCTTAAAAAATAGTTAATTATGTTATCATTGTCATCAGTGTCATAATTAATGGTCCTTTGTTACAGACAACTGCATTACCATTTATGCAATAGTTGTAAGTGAGTTACCTACAAAGCAACAAAAGCTGTATTCAACTGCCCATAAATGATTCATACTATTTTTAAAAATGTTTCTTTATGGTTTTATGCTTACAGGTTCTTTTTATTTTAAAGTTTGTCGGTATAGCCTATATGTCAAAAAATAGAGATTTTTATGTGTTCTTGTGATATAACATGCATTTTCTGTGAGCTTTACAATGTTATGAATCCGTTTTTGCTAAAGGGGAATTCAGCTAGCTGTCTCCTCTCCGCCTCAGACACACTTCACAATGATTCACAGATAACAGAAACCACCAGCTGCCATTTCGAAGAAAATGTTCTGTTGGCTCTGCGTACCTTATGGTAAGCTCTAAGTCACATGTCCTCTTCTTATTCCCACTTTTCTTCTCTAAAGCCAGCTATAACCTGCCTTTCATAAATCTTAAGGAATAAATCAAAATAATCAATCTGGAATTTGACCTAGTACCAACTAAGATTACCTAAAACAGAATCAAGGACCAAGGCAACCATCTGCTCTCCCTGAAAGAGGCATACACATCAGTAATTTCCCTTACCACATTTAAATCATTGTCCTTCAAGTATCATATTTTTCTCCATGTTTTAACACCTACAATCTTCCTCATATTTCATTATTTATTCCCATAGGGCAGGGGTTAGCAAACTGTGGCTAATGGGCTAGATCTGGTCTGTAGCCTGTCTTTATAAAACCTGTAAGCATGATTTTTACATTTTTAAATGGCTGAAAAAATTAAAAATTAGAATAATTTTTCATGATGCAAGAAAAATACATAAAATTCAAATTTAACTGTCCAAAATACAGTTTTATTGAAACACGGCCATGCTCATTAATTTATGTATTGTCTTTGGCTGATTTTGATCTAGTTTAGTAGTTGCTACACAGACCACATGGCCAGCAAGGCCTAAAATATTTACTATTTTTACTTTTATAAAGAAAGTTTGTTGACACTGCCCTAGTGGGATGTTTCCCTTGGGAGAAAGTGAGGCAAATACATGTAAGATACAATGTCCCCCCTCCCTGTCTTTGCCTTCTTGTCCTAGATCCTCAGCCTTAGAAGGAAAATTGGCTTAGCTTGACTTTTCCTTAAGGGGAGAGAATAGGTTAGTGAAAAAAAAAGAACATAGGAGGAGCCAAGGGATGCGGGTCTCAGGTCACATTTGGGTGTTGGGTTTTAATGCTAGGTCTGGACAATTACTTTTCTAGTTCTGTAACATGGCTTCTTCCTTCTTGGGCTCTCAATTCCTTTATATTTGAAAAAAGGAATCCTTCACTCACTCACTAGATCACCATGATAATAACGTGAACCCTACCACCAACTCCTTCCTCACCCCACTTCCCAAATCAATCCAGGATCAGTGGAAACGAGGGTAATAGGAATTTTGGGAACATTTCTATTGGACTGCTAGATGAAAGTTTAAAACCTATTGTTTTAAATCTATGGAGATAGGCCTCCATTGTGACCACATAACTAATACAATGAATAACTCTTCCTGTTTTCCACTGGAGAATGGGGTACTTTAGGCATATGAGACTGAATCACTTGTTTTCTGGAAATTCCCTATTATTAATATGACATTTAAATACATAGTCTAAAAATGTTGATGTCTGGGAAAATACATTCTAAAATATAGCAGAAAAAAATAGAATCTGAGAGCTGGACAAAGGGATACAGGCAGAAGATACAGGCAAAGATCATTTTATGTTAGGAAGAGAGTAACAGAGATGTTTATATTCACACAGATATTATCAGGTGGTAAATATAGTTCTAATCAGACTTCATATCTCATAGATTTTATATTGTAATGCAAATCTATACATTTTTAATTCCTAAGCCAAGAATAGCTATATAGTTGCACAGTAAAGAAAATTTTACCACAATGTACTTTAAAAACCATTTATACCTTATTAGGTTATAAATTGACCAAAGCTTTTACCATACCACATCCTTGCTGCAAGGAGGGAAAATGGATTGATTTCACTGTACCAGTCTCCCTTCTGCTAACTATATAGCTGATTTGTATTTATATGGTAGAGGAAAAGCAGCAGTTATTGGATACTGGTTTAATGTAGAAGGTTAAATTAGTTGTGGGGACAGTGATTACTCATGATTCCAAACGGTGAACAGAGCTTGGAGTCTTAGCCTGCTTTTTTAGTCACATTGCTTTACTAAGCAACTTTGGAACAGGTGCTCTCAATGGGAAAACAGGTTCTGAGAAAAGACTAGAGTAGATGAGACATGCATGAATGAGAATGAGCAATAATGCCTTAAGGAGGGAGGACGAATCATTACCCTATTACAAATATGATAAAAATTATCAATACTTATTACAATTAGAGTTGGAAAAGCTCTTAGAGGCAATGAGTCCAAGTTTCTTTCATGGAAAACCAACACGCATGCCTGGGAGCCACTGTCTAGTTTTGGCCTAATCACTGACTTCTGGTGGCAGAGATCCTTTTCTCACCCAAGCCAGCTCTTTTCATTTTGGTACACCTGGAATGACTATACAGTAAAAATGTCCCAAAAGAGTAGAGAAAATAATATTAAACTAGAAAATAGGAGTTCCAAATTCCAATTTCAGTCCGATCGTTAACTCTAGTTGTGTGACTTTATGCAAGTGTTTGGTGCTTGTTGGGCCTCCACTTCCTTATCTGTAAAACAAGGGTTCTGAGGTCCTTTCCAGTTCTGAATTTCTCCATTTCTATACTTTCCATTCCACACTAGAGAAATGTGAAGCAGTTGTGAGAAAGTTACAAACAGCTGTGAAGTTTTTCTTCTTAGAGTCCTCACTCATGTCACACATGGGCTGCTTCTAAATGTTCCAAGATCTCTTGGTCTTTATCTCAGCTTTCCAGATGACATATAGTTTGATTTTATTTTGACTGTTGACATCTCCTGGAATGTTATCATGACTCAGAATCTGCCCTTTTGGTCACTATATAGCCTAGTGACAGGCTAAGCTACAAAAGCCCTCTTTGTATCAGTTTATCTAGCAGAATTTTGAAGTTGCTGTTTTTTATTTTAAAAAAGAAACCATCAGAAATGTTGTAGTGTTCTCACACACTGAGTCTTATTCTATCTTCTATGGATGTCAGTAAACTACTCAGTATTTGCTTTTTTATTTTAATGATTAGACTATTTAGGCTGGAATAAACCTTGAGCTCAAAAAAAAGCTATGTCTTTCATAAACTCCAATTAATGCACACTGGTATGGTCTATGTATATATAGGCTATATTTTTAGAAACAAAACCACTATTTAATGTGATAGTAACTTGGCAAAGGTTGCAAATGCAACAGTAAAATGAATGACTATTTAGCTTTTTATTTATGTAACTAAAGTGGATACAATTAAGACTGTGCCTAGGGGACTTTATTGAACAATTATCATAACCAAAATCAATAGTGTTATGTGGCTAAAACAACGCTTTTCTGTACAAATAAGTAAATCTATTTTTGTAATATATTTTAAAATTAATTTTAATATTTTATTTATATATGTGAAAATAAAAAATATTTATTTTTAGACAAATAAGTCTGAACAAATTTTTAAGTTTTTATTTACTTATTTTTTAAAGAGAAGCTCTTGCTATGTTGCCCAGGCTGGCCCGGAACTCCTGAGCTCAAGCAATCCTCCTGCCTCCGCCCCCAGGGTAGCTTGGGACAATAGGCATGCACCACCATTCCAGGCTCAAAAAATTTTTTTTAAAGAAAAATAACTGAATTGAGTTTAGGTGCTCAAGTAACTGCTAAAAACGGACTCATGTGCTTGCAAAACATCAACAGGATATATATCTATATGTATATGTTTATATGTGTGTGTGTCTTTGTGTGTGTGATACATCTCAGTAAAAAGGCATATTGAAACAAATCACCACTGAATAGTTCACGGTAATGAGTCTGGAATCTAATACGGTTGGTATGACAGCTTATCAGAGTCAACTCTTCCTAAGAAAATAAGAACTGACTCCTAGAAATGTGCTGTTATCATTGACAAGGAACTAGAGATTATTTTCTAACTGGATAAATTACAAATATATCCATCAATGGGAATAAATGCGATTCCATCATTGTCTCTTTTAGCCTTATATTTTATAATTTAGATTTATTTATTAAGTGCCTACTAGGTAAATGCACAGTATTTTAAAAAACATTCAATGCAAAATTTTATGGTTAGTAATAAAATGTATTACCTCAGTCTTTGCTAAGGCCTATTATCCAACATGAATTAAATCATACTCCATCTGTAAGAATGAATATTAAACTTATAAGGAACGATAGAAAAACCACCTTAGCAGAAAGGCCAAGCAACCACCAGCTGTTGCCTGGAATACAGCAATAACCTCCTAAATGCTCATCTTGAATCTAGGATTGGAAGAAGAGTCAAAGAAGTAAAGGTTAAGGGCTAAGTAAGAGCAAAGGCTGAAAAATGACAGCCTGGGTTTGATAGGTTAGCTCTGTGACTTCAGGCAAATTACTGAGCTTCAGTGTGTCTCAGTTTCCTCATCTGCAAAACTGGGATAATAATATCATTTAACTCAATAGAATGATGTAAGAATTAACTAAAATAATCTGTATAAAGCAATTAGCATGCTGCCTGGCATCAGTGTTTAATAAATGTTGGTTGCATTTGCTTTGTCATTATTATTATTGATCTCCTAAATTCCCAGAATAGCCAGAGTAAAATTTAATCAATATAAATCCAACCCCATCATTTCAGTACTTAGAAATTCTTTAACAGCTTCCCATTGGATGTAACAATAGCGTTCAAACTCCTTACCATGGTCTGCGAGTGGCCCTGTCTACTCTTCAACATCTTTTCTAACCACTTTCCCTCTCACTCCCCACTCTAGTTTCACTTGTTCTCTTTCTAAGCATCATGGGTATTTTTACACCTGTCTCTACACATGTTTTTCCCTCTGCGACAGTCTTCCTCTCACTTATTGCTTGCCCAGTCCTAAACTCTGTGTTGCCGAAAGCAAGTCAAACTGTTCAAATGTGTGCTGCCTTCAGAGATTTGAAAGTGCACTCAGGAGGCTGAAATAATTCACACAACATTTTCCACATTCTAAACAGCAATGCCTTGGGAAAAACAACGTTGGGACACAAAACAATAAGCATGTATTGAAGTTGAGCAGTGTGGGAGTAGGAGGGTACATGTGGGAATGGAAGGGAAGAACTCATCTGTGGTTTCCTGAGCAGGGCAGGCATCATGAGGCATTCATAAAGTCTGTTCCCAAGCTACAAGGAGCTGCTGGAGAAGCACTCATTCCTCTTTTTGACTCTAGGCCAAAAGAAGTACAGCCCAGGTTTGGCCTATTGAAGAGTTTTATTTGGCCCAAAGTTAAAAAAATTGTTTTTAAGATTCATTCATTCATCAAACATTTATTGAACACCTACCATGTGTGAGGTTCATTTCCAGATGTAAACAGCAATGAACAAACACAAAATCATATAAAGTCCCTATCCATGTGGAATCTACATTCTAGTGCAGAAAACAGGTAACAAAAAAGAAACTGATGGAGTATTCTAGACCATGACATGTGGTAGGGAGGAAAACAAAGCAGAGAAGGAGAGGAAGGATGTGTGTATTCGTGTATGTAAGTTTAGATAGTGTGTCCAAGGCAGGTCTCACTGAGAAGATGACATTTAAGCAAAGGGATGCAGGGGATGAATGGGCCATAGAGATACCTGGAAAAATAAGGAACAGCAAGGACAAAGTTCACAAGGAGGAAATGAGCTGGTATATGTGAGGAACAGACAGGAGGCCAATGTAGCTGCAGAGATGAGGTCAGAGAGTCTCATGGGTTATTGGGGGGGATCTTGGCTTTCACGCTGAGTAAGATGAGGAGACTTTGGAGGACTGTGGGCAGACGGGCAATATGATCTGACTTAACACTTCTGGCTGCAGGAGAGAAAGAATGGAAGCAGTGAGACCAGTTAGGAGGCTACTGCAATAATCTTGGAGAGCGACAGTGGTGGTTTGGACCACAGTAGTGCAATAGAGATCCGTAAGATGTGATCAGATTCTGAATATATTTTGAGGGTAGAGCCAACAGGATTTCCTGATGAATTAGATGTGGGTTTTGAAAGGGAGACAGGAGTCAAGGACAACTCCAAGGTTTCTGCCTTGAACAAGTGGAAGAAAAGAGTTGCCAACATTTAAAATCAGGAGATTTAATTTAATAATCCAGACTTCCAGCTCCTCTCAAAATACTGGAAGATATGCTCATCCACATACCTGCATTTTTCACATGATAAAAAATGAACAGGAGCTGAGAAGCAGTTGCCCCATTGAGACAGGACACTGGCCCTTTGGTTCACTATAGACCTGGCTCCTTGTTTTATGTCTGGCCTTCTGAATAATAAATAGCTGTCCGTGCCTGTCTGTCTCCTGCAGACAGCTTGAGTTTAGGACCCCTGCCCAAAGTTCTACCATATACTGATGGCAGCAAAAATATAACATAAATTTGCCCACAATTTTGACTAAATGAAGGGCATTTTTGACAAAGTATTTTAAAACAGGCCATAAAAAGGACACCTGCTATGGCCTACTCTTCTAGATTTCTCCTCCATGGCAATTTGACAGCATCCTGATACAGAGGTCCAGCCTTGTGGTAAAAAGAAAAGCTTCTTGAAAAAAACTCCTCTTTCACATATTCTGATTTCATTAAGTCTAAATCCCAAGACTCATGTCATAGTCTGTGTCCATACTGCCTGGGAGTGAGGTAAGGTACTTGACCACACCAGCGCTAATATCGCATCTCACTACACCTGTGCTTTCTAAACAAAGGAGTTCTGAGGCCCAGGCTGGTACCAAGACAAACTGGCTCTAAGCCTGTGTTATGACTGTCAAACCTGGTAACCGGCAAATTATTTATCTTCCCTGGGCTTATCAACAAAAAATGGAGGTGGACTACAGCAGAGCTTCTCAAACTCTAATGTATATATGAATCCCCTATTCTAAATGGTTATTTAGCTTCACTTACATGAAAATCACTGGCTTAGAATAAAGTGCCTGGTAACAATGTCTCTGTGGATGACCTGATATGTTTCTCCTCAGCAAATAGAAATAATATGAACCCAAAGACTTGTTTCACTTCGTCTACCAGGAAGCTCAGAGCCAAATGCATTGTTCAA
The DNA here is from genome assembly GCF_009764315.1 of Trachypithecus francoisi. NCBI lineage: Eukaryota > Metazoa > Chordata > Mammalia > Primates > Cercopithecidae > Trachypithecus > Trachypithecus francoisi. The sequence goes on from NW_022681453.1 coordinate 89,259,323, forward strand.
TATAACAGCAAAGCCATCTTACCTCAGGGAGTCGAGTATAACATCTTTCCCCTTTCCTTCATATTCATCCTAATGGTTTTGATTTTATTTATCTATTTTAACCCTAGGCAACATCAAATCCTTTCTGAAAGTGGGTGGGTAAGGAAGAAAACACTGGAAGGAAGGAAGAGAAGAAGGAAAGGGATTTTAAAAAAATCTTCCCAAGTTGGTGTTAGGAAAGTCAGCAAATATGGGTTGTGAATGTGATCAAATAAATACAAACCTAATCATCTGGCTCAAACCCAAAAGCAGTTTTGTTTCAGAGGCCTGTGCCCTTTAGACCAACAAAAATAGCCACAAACAGTATGGGGCTGTGTAGTGGCAAGGACAAGCCCTACTATAGGCATAGGAAAATTCTTCCACTCAGCCTTTCTGTCTTTTAGCTAAGTATGGTCATTGACAGAATTGGGAAATCTTACGGCCTTGATTAACTCCCTGTAACAACAAAGAGCCTGTTTTACTATCAGGAAGAATTCGAAGAAAAATGTGTGTTAATTAGTAACACAAAAACTATGGGTAAAGTAAGCATCAAGACATATTTTGTGGTAATAAATCAAACTCGATAAACTTGCATTTTTTACCTTTGGCAGCAGTCAGACAAGCATATTAAAAGCCCAGGATATCAGTCCTGCTCTGGTGCCCTGAGAAAACCCTGCCTTGAAAGTCAGGATACCCTGCTTGGCTACAAATTTGTTTCTGACCTTGGGCAAGCCTTGTAACCACCCTGGACCCCCTCCATAAAATGAAGACAGCGTGGAGAGTACAGATTCAGAAGCCTCCATAACTGAGCTCCACTTAACCAATTCTATCCCTGTGTTTCAACCAGGACATGCTGAATAAGAGGCTACAAGGTCACTCGCTAGTATATCCCATGCATTTCTTCAAACTGCTTAGAGTTGTATTTGTTCCCAGACCTGCTTGTGCCTATTGGATTTGTTACTATAATTACATAATTTAATTAAATATGATGTAAACTGGTGAAATATAACCATGAAAGAAAAGAGTTGCTTTCTTTGAAAAGTACATTGAATAGTCTAAGAAGACCTGATAAAGGCAGGTGACTTAAACTGACTATCAGGGCAGATGTAAATGAGACAATTGTGGAAGACAGGAAAACAATTTGTAAAAATCTAGAGGGATTCCTTCTACAGCCTGCTCTATAGGAGTCAAAATTTAACAAAATTGAAATGGGAAATCATAGAAAATGCAATCACTAAGGTATAATTAATGTGAGAAAAATGTTAGGAAACTGTAATTGGCAGACCTATAACCAAAGAAAAGGCCTTGGCCCTACACCAAGGCTTCTAATGCAATGGGAAAGGGAGTAAGAACCGTGTTGAAATGTTACAGAGGCCCCATGGCTCTTATTTGAAACCAGATGAAACAGGCGACCATGACACTGAAAGACCTTTCCGGGATGGAGCTGGAGAGGGAGTGTGGAAGAGTTGTGGGAGGAAGGGACACACAGACACTACTCTCGATAGTCTGGCATATCCTCATCAGTCTGTAAGCTGAAGAGGGACTGAACCCACTTCTACTGAGAATCATAGGCTGGTATCTACTAGGTTCCCAGGAAGTAAAGATTTCTTTAACTTCTAGTGTTTTTCTTCTACTCCTCCCTCCTAAGTTTTTAAAATGTTTGATACAATTATTTGATGAGTAATACTATATGTTGAGTTTACCTGGGCAATGTGCACTGTGAAGGAGAACACAGAATGCTTTGGTTTCCTGAGTAAGACATGCAGAGCAGGAGTAGTTCTAGGTAGAAATACTAGTTTTCAATGACGAGACCAGGCCTGTAATTTTCTGCAGCATACCATGACATCATGGTTTATGTGAGGCCAACTCCATAAATCAAGCCTTACCTAATTAGAGATTCTTCTGGAGATCTACATTATTAGAGCAAATAATTAAAACAGCCCAAGCAAAAATAAAAGCCAGATCTGTTTACAAAAATGTTCTTTCCCCCGAAAAAACTATTTTAGTCTCATACCACTTACAGTTCTTTCACATTTAGTAAATTATAGACTCGGAGCATTTCTTTTAGTCTGACTTCACTTTCAAGGAATTCTTCAATTAACTTTACGTTGCTTTAAGCTGTTCATCCAATGAGAAAACAATCTGTGGTTTCTGACTCCTCTGTGTGCCAATGGCTGCCATCCATGTTTGAGTTTCAGACACACTGTCTCTTGAGAGCCAGGCTCTGTTTGCATAAAACCAGTCAGTTGTCATAGCATTTTGACAAGCACTATAGAAAAACAAAGAACAATACTTCGTGGTGGCTAAACTGGGAGAATTATCTCTGTAAGGGTTACTGTATTGGGGATACACAAAACGTCCATCCACACCCAGCCACCTGGCCTGCGCCAGAGGGTGGCACATACTCCACTTTCATCTGTGATCTTTCCATTCTCAGGCACCATCTCTTTACTACTGATTTGTTTCTTTCTCCCTTCCTTCTTTTTCCTAAATGGTTAAAACACCTGAAACTCATGGAGAGGTGTGGTTACTCTTACAGCAAGCAAAAATGTCAGTGGAAATCTAAAAAGCAAGAGATTGCATGGCCTTTGCAATGGTTATGGTGCATCTAGTGTCAGATCTTCAGCCAAATGTAGTGCAATAAAAAAGCATGAGCTCAGAGGTGATACCTCAGTCCAAAACTTTGAGTATTCTGACTCTAGTGTAGGACCTCAATTCTCTTTGCCTGTTGAGGCCCATGCACTGATGTTTTAAAAGAAGTGCAAATAACAACTGAGCAGTGGAAAATAACCATGGGAACAAATGATGGAAACATATGATGACTGCTGAAGAAAAAGATCCTTAGGTTTTCTACCTATCCTGGCTGAGTCAGGCAGAATGGAATCTCCCTCACTTTCTTTTCGCCTGTGCCTCGCCAGTTTCTGGGTATCCCTCATCTATGTCCATTCCATGAATGTACGTATGAAGCCAAGAGAATAATAAACCAAGGGTGTCTGAAACTGTCTTGAATACTCAGGTCCAATATAAGATGCATGTGTAATTTTTCCAAAATCATGCTCAATGCTGTTTCTGTAATGGGATGTGCAATTGTTGAATTGCAGGCCTTTCCAAAGAAATGGAATGAATACTCTAGCAGAGTTGTGCCGTAACAAGCGTGAAGGCAGAGATGGTGGAACTAGAATGAATGCACAGGCCAGGTGAAGCCCAACGGCTGATATTGGACTTGGCACTGGCTCAACTTGGGGTGGCAGTGGAGTGGAGGACCAATGGAAGGTCTGCTCCTTTTCTTCAGGATAGAATTGTGTTTGACGTTTGACTTCTCTCTTAATGCTACTGCAGTTGCATCTGAAGCAAAAGACTTGTAGGATTCCCAAGAGACTCAACGTTATTCTAACACCATTTCTTTCCCATGGGTTTCCCTCTATTTTTATTTAAAAATTTAAAAATCCCTATGTAAATTTTATAATGTGTGCTGGTTACAAGCTACTGCAAATGCTTTGTGGAAAAAGGAGATGGGTATAACTATGTCTGTCTTGGTGCCCCCTCATCTCTCTCTCTCCCTTTCTCTCTCTCTCTCTCTCTCTCTCTCTCTCACACACACACACACACACACACACACACAGAAACACAAAGGGACCTAGCATCCGAGCTCTTCTAAGAACAGTTTCATAAAGTATCAGCTATTCTTCATTTAATCAGCAAATCACTGTTCTATTGAATTATTATCTATTCTTTAATCATTTAGGGAATATCTAAAGCCCCCAGAAGTTCCTAGAATGCAAGGAAAGGGTAGGCTGAGGAAGGGGAGGTTCCCTTTACAAAGCTTTCACTGGCATCTGAATTTAGATATTTTGAGATTTAAAAAATATAAGCAACCAAGACACTTGATTTAAAATTCACTGATTTGTTCAAAGTAGTGCTCTATGGAGGGCCAGTGATCTTCTAAAATGGGGTCACAGTACAGATTTTGCTTCAAATTCAAGAGCTCACGATAACTCCTTTCTTGACTCTTTGTTCTTTCTGGCACTCAGATTTTCGAAGTAAAACAAAACATTACAGGAATTTTCTCTACAAGGAGACAGTTCTGACATTCTGGGAAGGGTTCCTCCTCTCCCAAAGCGTCTTGCTTAACGCTGTGCATCATAAGCTTATTTCTTGAAGTAAAAATGCTGAAGATGCTGAACTTGGAAGGTAGCAATAAAGCAAGGGGGATAAAGTTGAGGGCACAAAAACTTGAGCCTCACTTTTTAACAACTCCAAAGAAGAATAAACTTATTATGTATAAGGAGAGCTCTACAGGGTGTCACTAGAAATTCAACTACTTCCAATGGTTTTGCTTGATGCCTGGAAAAGCAGTGACATTGGCACAAGTGTGTTCTATGTGAGAGCAGCAAGCTGGAGAATTTTGCATCCGGATTTGAGGTCTTAGGCAACTGATGGGCCTTGAAAAGTACAGCACACTGGCACTAAGAAAATTCAAAATTAGGCTGGGCGTGGTGGCTCATGCCTGTAATCCCAACACTTTGGGAGGCCGAGGCAGGTGGATCACGAGGTCAAGAGATTAAGACCATCTGGCCAACACGGTGAAACCCCGTCTCTACTAAAAATACAAAAATTAGCTGGGCGTGGTGGTGCATGCTACTTGGGAGGCTGAGGCAGGAGAATCACTTAAACCTGGGGGGAGGACGTTACAGTGAGCTGAGATCGTGCCATTGCATTCCAACCTGGCAACAGAGCGAGACTCTGTTTCAAAAAAAAAAAAAAAGCAAAATTATTCATTACTTTCTAATAAAATAGTTCTTAGTTAATAGTAACATATATACTCGCTTTGCAATTTTTAAATTAAATCACTAAAAGTAAACACTTTTAAGAACTTTAAGACTATTTTAAAAATGTTATCAATTATTATTCATTTTCAATCTGCTGCTATTCCTTTTGGTAAGAGTAAGGTGAGAGAGGTTACTCTCCTGTCAATTCATGTTTTTGTCTTTTAGCTTATGGCAAAAGATATAACCCAATTGTAGTCCTCAAAAGATAATGGCCAAAGCAATGCTAAGTCTCGCGTGCCCTACCTATCTGAGGCCTTCAAAATGATTAGAGCCTAAATGAATCTATCTAGACTGACAGCATCTATTTTCTTTTGGAAGTTCAGTGACTACAGAGGGAATATTTTGGCTTTCTAGTGCAAACATGTACAGATTTTGAAGTTGGGGAACTTGCAACTTCTGGTTGTAAAGTTGTATCTACTAAGAAACCACGGCACCAAGTCCTAAATGCGAGAATCCAGTTTTTAGAAAATGTGCAAATGATTTATTTGCAGAATAGTGAAGTGAATTGCAAGGAATTACATGAAACAGAAAGAGGGCGTGGGAGCAATAAAATAAATGAAGATACAAGGCTTTTAAAAGGTTACATGGGGAAATGAAGACATTAAATGCCACTTAATTTTAGAAAATAAAATTACAAGGTATACGATATGCTAGCAATGTTCTGGATTATAGTAAGGCTTTCCAGGGAACAAGAAAACTTGTATGGCTACTACCCAGGGTAATTACTGAATCAGTGATATTACTCAGAAAATAAAATTGCACATAATACATAGAGCTTTCAAGCCAGTTTCCTTGTGCCACATTCCCCCCTGCCCTCAATCTCATTCTAGCCACTTCCTTTATGTGAAAAAAAGAAGTCACTGTAGCTTTCTGGAATTTTCTTCTATACATTCCAAGTACATTAAAAAAAGAAAATAAGTCATGAAGTTGGATGACAATATGATGAAAAATTATCTTACTCCTTAATTTTGATATAATAGTTTGAAAGATGATAGTTCTGTAGAACGTGAATGACAGTTTTACACAAACATACATCAGCTTACATTCATACTGTTTAAAAACAGAAGAATTTTAAGTAGAAAAGGAATGGAAAGACAGTCAATAGCAAAAGTCAAGATATCTAGAAATAATTTTAGAGGAAAAAAGTATCTACTACTGTCTTTAAGTACATGAAAATACAACAATTTTACTTATCTACTTTTCTCTCTTTTAGAAAATTACTTTAAAAATCTTTTTAGAAATTAAATCACTAAAAGTATACTTTTAAAGAACTTTAAGACTATTTTTTAAATGTCATCAGTTAGTATTAATTTTCAATCTCCTGTTATTCCTTTTGGTAAGGGTAAGGTTTGAGAGGTTACTCTCCTGTCAGTTCATATTTTTAGGACTTTTAGCCCTTGGCTGTGTCACCCGGGCTGGAGTGCAATGGCATGATCATAGCTTACTGTAGCCTCAGTCTCCTGGGCTGAAGAGATCCTCCTGCCTCAGACTCCTTAGCAGCTGAAACTATAGACATGTGCCACCATACCAGGCTAATTTTTGCTTTGACACTGATTTTCTTTTGGATATATGCCCAGAAGTTGAATTGATGGATAATAAGGTAGATCTATTTTTATTTTTTGAGGAACCTCCATACTGTTCTCCATAATGTTGTATTAATTTGCATTCCCTTGAACAATGTACAAGGGTTCTCTTTTCCTCACACTATGCCAACACTTATCTTTGATCTTTTTGATAACAGTCATTCTAACAGCTGTGAGTGATGTTTCACTGTGGTTTTGATTAATATTTCCTTGATGATTAGTGAGGTCCAACACCTTTTTATATACCTTTTGGCTATTTATCTTCTTCTGAGAGATGTCTATTTAGGGCCTTTGACGATTTTTTAATGAGCTTATTTGTTTTTTGTTATTGAGCTGTAGGACAGTCTTATATATTAACCCCTTACCTGATATATGGTTTGCAAATATACTCTTCCATTTCATAGACTGCCTTTTCACTCTGTTGATTTTTTTTTTTTTTTTGCTATGCAGAAACTTTTAAGTTTGATGTAATTTCATTCATCTATTCTTGCTTTTGTTGCCTGTGCTTTGATATCATATCCAAAAAATCCCTACCCAGACTCATGTCAAGAAACATATTTTTTTGTTTTCTATTAGCAGTTTTATGATTTCAGTCTTAAGTTTTAGTCTCTAATTCATTTCAAGTTGATTTTTGTATATGGAGTGAGACAAAGGTCAAATTTCATTCTTCTGCATGTGGTTATCCATTTTTGACAACACAAAATGAGCCTCATCTGACTTGGAAGGGCCCTCCCAACTCCAGAGCAACTACAAAATATGCTGAAGCTTTGTGGCCACAACACTGCATTTTAATTTCTCACACTTTAATTCTGCTAGCTTCACCTTTCTTTCTTTTTTTCTGTTTTGAGACAGAGTTTCGCTCTTGTCGCCTAGGCTGGAGTGCAATGGCACAATCTCAGCTCACTGCAACCTCTGCCTTCTGGGTTCAAGCAATTTTCCTGTCTCAGCCTCCCGAGTAGCTGGGATTATAGGCACATGCCACCACGCCTGGCTAATTTTTGTATTTTTAGTAGACATGGGGTTTCACCATGTTGGCCAGGATGGTCTCGATCTCTTGACCTCGTGATCTGCCCGCCTCAGCCTCCCAAAGTGCTGGGATTACAGGCATGAGCCCCCGCGCCCAGCCTTCACCTTTCATACGTACTGGTCACTGTGCACAACTTAAAAATCCTCCTGAATACATTTCTCAGAGTTTCAAAGTCTTTGCCTGGGAAACTCAAGGCAATTATGGTGGCTGAGAAGTTCCACAATCTGCAATTTGCAAGCTACAGATCCAGGAAAATTGGTGATGTAGTTATGGGCTTGAGAAATAGCTGATGGTAGAGATTCCAGTCTGGATCTGAATACCTGAAAACCAGGAGCACTGAAGGCTGGAGAAGATCAACGTTTCTTTTGTTTTTGTATTTTTTTGTTAGAGACAGGGTCTCACTTTGTTGCCTTGGCTGGTTTTGAACTCTTGGGCTCAAGGGATCCTCCCTGCTGCTCGTCCCAAAGTGCTGGGGCTACAGGTGCATACCACCACATCTGGCTCACAACTTTACATGTCAGATAATCCAAGGACTCTCAAATTTCATTAACTGACTTTTCAACAAAGATCTCAGGATACATGTTGCTGACAGTACGAAGCATATATACAAGAATTTCACTCTTTGGTTACTATGGTGCTTACTCTCATTTGGTAGGTGGGTGCCAGGTAGGTCTGAGTACATAAATAGGACAGAGGGTTAAAGAGGATAAAGTGGTGCTGAAGAAATGTGATGAGCTAACTAACAGTTACTCCTAATGGGAGAGTTAACTGTGGTAGCGGAGTAGTCAGCATGGTCATTGGGAGGTGCTACAAGTCTCATCTAACTTCACTGCTCCAAGCTACATTGGAGCCCCAAAAGCTTTGCTGATGTAACATGTTAGTGCTTTCCGCTCTGTATAACGGACCAACTGGACGGGACTCTTCTCCAGCACTCAATTCATTTTCAGCTTAATTGATAATCAGATACAGACATACAATTGATCAGATATTTTATAAATACTGATTTTTGATGATAAACATTTTCAGGAAATATCATTTTGACAAGGGAAATATCAAAATGAGGCTGCTATAAAAGTCTTTATGAAGAATTATACACACATGTGAGAAACTGGGGAATTTGAAAAACTAACAAAAATCCATTTAAAGGTCTCCATCACTGTTCAACAAGATTAAAGCAAATCTTATGTAAATATAAAATGATTCATAAGGAAGCTGTGAACTGTAATTAGATGGAAATATTCTGATTGATATTTTGGACACAACTAATTCTTGCTTCGCCATGAGATAACATAGACTAAGGTGTCATGAAATCTGCATCTGTTCCTAGAAGCACTATTAAAAGAGATAAAGGAAATGTCTGCTTTATAAGTTTATAGCAACTTTGCACATATCTAAAATGTTACAACAACTCAGATTCAAGAAATAAGCGAAACGATAAAAAGGATTCAAGAGCAGCCAATTTATGAATTGCACAGACTTTACATGTGAAAGAGCTTCCTAGTGTCCTCTTATTTTATATGCATATTCATATGGCAAAGTATTTTAGTTTCAAGGTCACAGAAGATTAGGAGCATTCACATCAGGGAGGAAGGTTCGGAAAGGCACCTCACAGAGGTCTGCCAGTCTTCACAGCCAAGAAACCAGAAAAGCTACAAAAAGCTGACCTGGCTGTGTGCAGTGGCTCACGCCTCTAATCCCAGCACTTTGGGGGGCCAAGGTGTGGATCACCTGAGGTTGGGAGTTTGAGACCAGCCTGACCAACATGGAGAAACCCTGTCTTTACTGAAAATACAAAATTAGCTGGGTGTGGTGGCGGGCGCCTGTAATCCCAGCCACTCGGGAGGCTGAGGCAGGAGAATCGCTTGAACCCAGGAGGCGGAGGTTGCAGTGAGCTGAGATCACGCCACTGCACTCCAGCCTGGGCAACAAGAGCAAAACTGTGTCTCAAAAAAAAAAAACAAAAAAAAAAACAAAAAAAAAAAAAACCGCTGACTCAATAGCCCCAATGCTCAGCATTTAGAAACCGTCTAGGAGAGTGGTAAAGAGACCTCTAAATCCACAAAAGGGCCTGCAAGGATCATCACACTTGCTGAAATGAAGTGTTGTGAATAATAATCTTGGGTCATCCGAAAAAGGTTAAATTATGGTCAGTACATGTTCTGTTAAGGTAAAAGCAATGAAAATATCTTAGCAAATAAAAAAAATAAGGCAATCTGTCTTTGAGAATTTGATTAGCATGAATCAGGTTTCTAAAAAAACAATTTTTGAGCAAGTATTTTTGGGTTATCCACACATATATATCACTTCATTATTCCCTACAATGATCATATGTGATACAGATTATTTTACATTCAGTAGTCCCTCCTCTCATTTATCAGATATTCAATGAATGCCTCCTGTGTACCAGGCCATGTGACAAGTGCTACAGGTATAAAAATGGGCAAAAGCAGAGACACAGTCCCTAACTTCAAGGAACTTGCAGCTCGATGAAAGCAAAAAAGATGAAGACACTGAGGCACAGAAAATTTAAGAACAAGTTTCTCTTCTGTAATTTCAGTCGTAGCTGTAGCAACTTTTACTCAATAATCTTAGCATTCGGTTTCAAGGACCATCAGAATTCTAGAAGCAATGAACTTGAAACCAAGAATCTGTAAAAAATACTATCCCACAAATAAATGGAAAGATATCCTGTGTTCACGAATCAGTAAAATTAATACTGTTAGAATTTCCATACCACCCACAGCAATTTATAGAATTCAATGCAATATCTATAAAAATTCCAGTGAGATTTTTCACAGAAATAGAAAAAACAATCCTAAAATTCATATGAAACCACCTCAAATACTCCAATCTTGAGCAAAAAGAATAAAGCTTGAAGCATCATACTACTTGATTTAAAAATACACTATATAGCATAGTAACCAAAACAGCATGGTACTGTCATGAAAACAAACATATAGTTCAAGGGAACATAACAGAGAGCCCAAAAATTAATCCACATCTTTAGGGTCAACTGATCTTCAACAAAGGTGCCAAAAATGCACAACAGGGAAAGGACAGTGTCTTTAATAAATGGTACAGGGAAAACTGGATACCTACATGCAGAAGGACGAAATTAGACCCTTATCTCATACCATACACAAAATTCAACTCAAGATAGAGTAAGGCCTTAAACATAAAACCTGAAACTATAAAACTATTAGATGAAAAAACATGGGGAAAAAGCTTCTTGATATTGGTCTGGGAAATAATTTTTGGATATGACCCCCAAAACACAAGCAACAGGAGCAAAAAAAGAAAAAAAAGAAAGAAAAAAGAAAAAGACAAATGGGGTTACATCAGATAAAAAGTTTTGACACAGCAAAGAAAACAATCAATAGAATGAAGAGGCAACCTATGGAATGAGAGAAAATGTTTGTGAACCAATCATCTGATAAAGGGTTAATATCCAATATCCAAAACACATAGGGAACTCAAAGAACTCAATAGCAAGAAAATACATAACCCAATTAAAAATGGGCAAGGAACCTGAAAAGGCATTTCTCAAAAGAAGACATCCAAATGGCCAACAGGTATATGAAAAAATGTTTAACATCGCTAGACATCAGGGAAATGCAATTTAAAACCACAATATCACTTCACATCTGTTAGAATGGTTATTATCAAACAGACAAAAGAAAAGTGTTGGTGAGGATGTGGAGAAAGGGAACTCTTGTACACTGTTGGTGGGAATGTAAATTAGAATAGCGAATATAGAAAATAAGTATGCAGGTTTCTAAAAAAAATAAAAAATAGAACTACCATATGATGCAGCAATCCCATTTTTGGGTATATAGCCAAAAGAAATGAAATAAGTATCTTGAAAAGATATCTACATTCCCATGTTCATTGCAGCATTATTTATAATGGTCAAGATGTGGAATCAAGTGTCCATTGACAGATGAATGGATAAAGAAAATGTGATATATATATATAAATACACGTATACAATGTAACACTACTATTCAGGGTTTACAAAGAAAGAAATCCTGTCATTTTCAACAATGTGGATGAACCTGGAGGACATTATGTTAAATGAAATAAGCCAGGGACAGAAAGACAAATATTGTATTATCTCACTTATATGCGGAACCTTAAAAAATCAAACTCATAGCAGCAAACAGTAGAGTGGCAGTTGCCAGGAGCAAGGGGCAGTGGGGAGGGGGGCAGGACAGAGGAACATGGGGAAATGTTGTTCAAAGGGTACATAGTTTCAGTTAGACAGGAATTCTGTTGATCTATTGTGAAGCATGGTGACTATAGTTAATAATAACAACATACTGTACACTTGAAAATTGCTAAAATAGCAGATTTTAAATTTTCTCACCACAAAATATGTGAGATGATAAATATGTTTATTCGTTGGATTTAATCATTTCACAAGGTATACATACATCAAACATCACATTGTACCGGTCAATGTACACAATTTTTATTTGCCAACGAAACCTTAATAAAACTAGGAAAAAATATCATTTCACTGTTTAGAAGGAGCTTATTTTATAAAGAAAACAAATGAATATGGTCATTCCATTTTCTGCTAAATATAATTTCAAACATTCTCTACATACTTTCTATCTAATAAAACTTACTGGCCGGCCAGGTGTGGTGGCTCACGCCTTTAATCTCAGCACTTTGGGAGGCCAAGGTGGGCGGACCACCCGAGGTCAGGAGTTCGAGACCAGTCTGACCAACATGGTGAAACCCCGTCTCTACTAAAAATACAAAAATTAGCTGGGCGTGGTGGTATGTGCCTGTAATCCCAGCTATTCAGAAGGCCAAGGCAGGAGAATCGCTTGAACCTGGGAAGTGGAGGATTCAGTGATCTGAGATCGCACCACTGAACTCCAGCCTGGGTGACAAGAGCAAGACTCCATCTCAAACACCACCACCACCACCACCACCACCACCACTACCACCACCTCATTGGCCTTGAAATGGGCTGCTGTTAGAATATGCAGTTGGGTACAGTAGCTCACGCCAATAATCCCAGCACTTTGGGAGGCCAAGGTGGGTGGACTGCTGGAGCCCAGGAGTTCAAGATCAGACCTGACAACATGACAAAACCCTGTCTCTCCCCCCGCAAAAAAAAAATTGGCTGGGTGTGGTGGCACGGTCTGTAATCCTAGCTACTCAGGAGACTGAGATGGGAGGACTGCTTGAGCCCAGGAGGTAGAAGCTGCAGTGAGCTAAGATCATGCTACTGCACTCCAGTCTTGGCAAGAGAGAGAGAACCTGCCTCAAAAAAAAAAAAAAATAATAAAATAAAATAATAATAAAATAAAGAATATGCTTCCTGGATCCAGCAATCAATCCATTACTAGTGATTTAATCTGGAAAACTTGATGTCAACTGATTTTATAATTGGGGCAACTATGTATGTCTGCCTTTTATCATGGTAGTTTAGCTGAACTGAGTCTATGAAATAATTAGGCCCACGGTGGGGGAATCTGAAATCCTCCTGAAGCACTAGAACCTTTCCCAGCCTTCCCAATATTAGAGAAAATTCTTATTCCCAGAAGTTTCCACCCTTTACAAGGCTCCCGATTTCCCCCAAAGTTAGAAAATACTACACTAGAAAGCTGGAGTTTCCCCTGCATGAACAATTTTTTGAAAAATACAAAGAATATTTTCTTTGGTTTTGGGCTTTTAATGATATGATGAGAAAATATGATGAGATTCTCAGGAAAGAAAATGGGAAAACAGCATGAAATTATTTTTATACATCTCATATCTGGCAGGCCTTCTGATTGGTTGACCAAATAATAATCCTACCAATCTCCTTTCTAGTGTAAAGATATAAAACAAGAAATAATTTTAGATATTTTATCCTTTTGGAATATAAAAGACAGGTAAAGACATTATAAATCCCACTCAAATTTAGAATTAAACAATATTTCATTTTGCATTTTTTAAGGTTGCTTTTTGAATACTTTGAGGTCAATGATGATATTCATCCCTTGCTTCCCACATACCATCTTCCTCACAAAGGTTTTCAAAAGAAATCTAATTCAGGTAAATGATAATTGATATGGGAATTATCAGAATCAAAATACGAGAAAGCAGCCACACAATATCTTATACTGCCAAACAAGGTAACTGTGACTAAAAGTGGAAGTTCTCCATTTTTAAAAGTTTTTACTATTATGATACTAAAACTTGAATTTTAATAGTCTGATAAGAGTATCTATGTATTAAACAGTTTAGCCACTCATCATTCTATTCATTCATTCAACCAAAACACAGTGTTTTACAGAGCAGAGATCTTCCCTACCTGATGGGCTGTTGGACCCGTGAAGTGGAGCCTATGGGTAGAGATGGGACAGTCTTCTATCCAAGAAGGAACTTTGGTTTAATACATGAACTTTTTTGGCAGAACATCAATGACATCCTATCCACTGCTTCATCCAATATTCAAGAATTTTGAGTCTTCCCTCAGTCAGCCACAACAAATGCCAACATTCCATGATCTCAACAGGCTTTACAGATATAGATGGTCAGGTATTTAGTTTATAAAATTAAAAATGGAGGGAAGGAAGAGAAAATGGAGTCCATCTCCATTTTGGAGGAATATGGCACCCAACTAGTCCTCTGGGTATTTTAAATTATATCTTTTTATTAAGTTAGTCTCTTTTAAAGAAAACATACAATGCAAGTACTACTCAAGAAACACGCTGGGCATGGCACGATGCTGGGAGGAGGTTTTTAGGTTTTGGTTGCTTGTTACTCAATAGATCAACATGTGTTGAGTTCTACAGAAAAAGAAACATTTCCCTCAGGAAAAAAGAATTCCTAGATTCATAACCTACCTCACTTTTACAGAAAGTATATCCAATACAGACATCCTTCTTACTAGTGAAAGATCCAGAACCATTAGGGAAAAGTAATTTGCTGTCATGAAGTGTCTCCTTTGTCTCCGTCATGCTCAATATCAGAAGCTTCAATCTTCTATTACCACAGACCACAAGCCCTGGTACCATCATCCTTGCACCACAGAATCCTGGGTTTGTATTTCCTAAATTGTGTATTTTTCTATTTCTTCTATTAAATAACTGTGTTTTAAAAGGGGCAATTATTTGTAGACTTAAACTATGATGCAAAAGAAAAACTCTCAGATGATATAGAATGCTTTAGCCAACACGTATAGCAACATGTTGAGGAATGCCAGATTGTCACCAAATACAGCTGGAAGTCGCTGCTCTTAGTTGGATTCTCTGAAGTAAGCATGGTCCTTTCTAAATACCATTAAAAGTAATAACTTCTCTACTTCTTGAGGCTCTAAAAGGCAAAATTGAGGACAACAGCTATAAAGAGGCAGGTTTCTTTATAGCTATATACTCAGTTATATGCCTTTTCTCTTGTTTCCAAATCTCGCTGCTCCCCAACTCATTTTTCTTCCTTCCATACAGAACACAATATACTACTAAGGACAATGTTGTGGGGAAAAAACATACTGGGAAATCACAAAAACGACAGTTTACATCATTTGATAAGAATAGCAATACTTTACCAAATGGAAAATTCCATCAAATGAAATGTGGCTCCAATCAGATGACTTACCTAAAAATAAGAGAGACAGAAAGAAAAACGTGAGAAATTCGTGTGGTACTCAACCCTCAATATACTAGTTTCTAAAACATATGGTAGATATCTTAACAAGTGATGGACAATCCAAAACAAACAGAAACTACACCAGATCAGGAAACACCAATTCCTTTAGAAACAGTAACTGATGTTAGAAAGGAAATGGTAAACATGGAGCAAAAGCAATGGTGAAAGAAAGTGGTATTTACTTTCAAACCACTTGGCTCTCATACATATTTTAAGGGGTCAGTTATGAAAATGTGGACACGTATACATATCAGGGCTACAGCTAAACCATGCATTGCACCCTCTTTCTCAAGACCTCTGGTTACTAAGAGACGGTCAAAGCTGCAGACTTTCAAATATCTTTGCCTCCTATGACTCAAGTAAAAGGTGCCAGTGTATCATGTGCTACTGTAATTTCCTCTGTTGATTTTCTTTCCCCTTAACACTTAGATGTTTTGGCTGTTTGCGTTTTTATTTTCCAAAGTGAACACTGATGTTCATGAAAGGTGCCAGATTAACAACCTGGGGAAATTAAGAGCTTGGTCTATCAAGTGAAAAGGCTTAGTGTAGTGGAGGTGACGAAAGTTTCCCCTACACTGTGCTTGCCTATGTACATTAGCTCTGACCCACAGTCACCCCAGCCCTCCAGTCTTCATGGTCCATTAATGTCTTTGACTGCTCAGGTTGCTAACAGGAGCAGACAATCTTGTTTCTGCCTTTAATGCCATCATTATTATTACTACTGCTGCGAACTCTAACTCCTTCAGTGAAATTATGGGGAAATTTATATTGGCTGCCATTTTGTTTCAGGACAACAGGAAAATAAATTGAACTGAAGACAGATCTTATATTCTTGGTAATACTGTAGGTTAAAATCCAAGAATTTCTTCAAACAGGAGGCAAAGCTTTGAGTGATCCAACTGAAACAGGCCTCAGTAAGTTCAGTCACCTGCACTCAATTTGAATTCTCATTTGGGAATATTCTAATATTTAAAGGCCAAAGAGGCTTTCTTTTTTCTTTTGAGTCTCCTGCAAACCAGTCATTTTTATTATTCATTAGCAACTATGATAAAGGTTTGAGTGGATGTTGAGGCTAAAACTATCATTACATATAAAATCTGAAAATCAATGTCAAACAGAAAAAAATTTCTTTCCTATATTTATAGGTGTTCCAAGTTTCTGAACTATGTAGGCACTTTGTAATTATTAATGAATCCCACTCATGCCCAGGAATAAAATCACTTTGCTGCATCTAGTCAGATAACCAACAACTGTCTATTGATGACATTATGTTGTTTCTCCATGCAAAATACAAGGGCCAGAGCAAGACAATACTCCTCCTAGTCTAGAGTTTATAACAGTAAGAGAAGCAAGGCTAGCAAACATATGCAAAACGTTAATGGAACAATGAAGTACAACGCTGAATGCTGCTGTGTAATAGACTTATAATTATTTAGTAATTATTTGTAAGATCATAGTATCAACCCCACCATTGTTCCCTGTCTTTGCTATTGTCCTTCTTTTTGTCAAAGACTATATTCTTTGCAGCTAGAGTAGATTTCCGTCTTGACATCACCAGCACTTCCTCTAAATTCTAATCTCTAGAAGTCCTGGAGAATGAGAATTGCAGGATACCAATGACTACAGCAAACACATGGTAACACTTAGATGAAGGGTACCCTGGCTGCAACTCATATGAAAATCTTGGAAAATTTTAGTTTGGGAAACTTTGGCTGTTTTTTTTCTTTGCCATGCATAGCCTTTATCAAGCAAGTCCTTATGGTATTAAAACATTTGGCACTGGTTCAAGTCTATGCTATTGCTGGCAGGGAATCTAATTGGGAAGGAGGGGTGGAGTAGTTACCTTTATCAGGAATGACCTTAAAGTTATGGAAAGGCTCCTTCCTTCCCACTGCTTAGCAGCCTTACTGAAAGCTTTAAACCCAGATGTGAGAAAAGAGAATGTCTCCAAGAGCAGCAGCAATTTATTGTAATTATGTTAGTACAAACATCAGGAAGGTGGAAAATGTTACGGCAACTTAGTGGAGGAGGGAAACACTTTGTGTATAGGTCCCAGGCAAGGTTGGGCTGGGGAAAGCAACCATAACCTATAATTCCCAGGGAGCCCTCAGTTTCCAAATTTGCAAGAAAATTAGAAGTTAACTATTTCAAAAACTAATAACTATACGCAATGCAGTACCCAGTGGGTGAGAGACTGTAAGACTCTGTTCACTAGCAGACACCAGTAGCCACCTCAGTGGCTGGCAGTGGCCAATTCCCTGTTGCCACTAGATAACTAATATATTTTTTCTATCAGTACTATATCACAATTCCTAACAGTGGCAGTCAAAGCAACAAGGCCCATTTTGCCTACACGATACTCTAGCTTCCATCAGTGACACTTTTTTGGTTTAAGGCACTTTAAGGGTTGACCTTCAAATGCAATTAGAGCAAAATCTGTACACTTTGGGGGCCAGTTCTGGGCCTCTCTGTGCCTCAGCCACCTAACTGAGAGTTGGTTTTGTTCCTGACTCTCTTCTTCATTACATAATGGATCTCCTACTGGTTTCTCCTGACTAGACTTTTGCATCTTTCATGATTTGATTTCTCTCATTTCATCTTCTCGTTTTTTTTTTTGTGGTGGGAGATATACAAGCAAGGATTTCCAGAATTTGATATTTCACACAAAATACATTAGTGAGCCATGGCAAAAATCAGTTTTGTGGGCAGACACATCACCAAAGCTCTCCTCTACATGGACTAGCTTTCTAGTCAAATTAAAAATTTCAGGAAATAAGATATTTTCATCTCAAAAAAGAAAAGATAAAAAGGGTATGTCTGAGAGACTGAAATCATTGACTCTCATGGTCCTGAAGAGAAAATAGAAAAAGTAATAAAAGCCTTAAGAGCAGAAATGACAGGTGATTTCTCCTTTTCTTCCCATTTCAAACATTTACCAATAGGCTAATGAATGCCAAGGATGCAAGAAAAAGCGAGTCAGAAAACTGCAGGCCACAAGATGGTGTAAACCTCATGTGGAAAATACCAGCTAAGGCACTAAGAAAGCCAGTAAGTAATGAAAGATTTATAAAGATGAATATGCTCTAGTTTTGGACAAAGAGTACACAGAACAAGACCAAACAAAAATACTTTTAAAAACAAGTTATTTTTTATCCTTCTCAATGCACATTAGAGATAGTTCAATTTTAAAAGCTTGCAGTGGTTTGGTAATCAAATAGCTTAAGACAATGCATGGTTCTACCCATCAAGAATGCTTGTTTACTTTGGCTGACATGCAGCAATTATTAATTTAATTATCTGATTCAAAACAGAGTAAGATCTTAGTTTTAATTTCTTAACTTAAGTAGCAAACTCTGGGAGTTACTATGCTAAGTGCTGGGTGCAACCCAAGCTGAATTTTTTTTTTTTTGGAAAGAAAAGATGTAAGACAAATGAGCTGAATTCTCATCATTCCAAAGGTGAGTTTTAATAGCACTAAACAAAAAGGGTAAAACTACAACTTCTGGGATTTGAATGATAGCCTTCATGACTATATAGAAAAAATACTTTTTTTCAAAAGAGATTCTGGGGCAGAAAATTTTAGATGATAACCTCATGAAAAGGAGTGAAAAATTGGAACCAAATATATCCATTTGTGGGTAGTAGTTATGATAATTATGGGGAAGGAGGAAAAAAGGGTGTTGGCAAAGTATTCAAAAGAAGTACCTAACGGGAGGCCGAGACGGGCGGATCACGAGGTCAGGAGATCGAGACCATCCTGGCTAACACGGTGAAACCCCGTCTCTACTAAAAAAAAAATACAAAAACTAGCCGGGCGAGGTGGCGGGCGCCTGTAGTCCCAGCTACTCGGGAGGCTGAGGCAGGAGAATGGCGGAAACCCGGGAGGCGGAGCTTGCAGTGAGCTGAAATCCGGCCACTGCACTCCAGTCCGGGCGACAGAGCGAGACTCTGCCTCAAAAAAAAAAAAAAAAAAAAAAAAAGAAGTACCTAACTATTCCAGTCATGAAGAAATCTGGGGATTATTTAGGGAAATGACTTGTAAAAAGGAAACAATTCAAAGACAACAAAAACAAAATTTAAATAAGAGTCAAAGATCAGATGAGGGCTGGGGAAAACAGTTTGGATTAGTTTCTGAGGTTATCTTAATGGGGTCAGCCTGTCTTACTGCCCCAACCCCCAGAAACCACCAGTACACCTACCTGCATCCCACACAGTTTTATAACTACAACAAACTTGACCCAGAGGTCTACAGCTAAGGGCTTTCTGGTCTAATGCTTTAGGGCTTTCCAGAAACCTTTTTTCTATAAAACTTCTATTCTACTTCCTATCAAACTGCCTTTCCCTTCTCTACCATTCTCCATTCTGGTTCTGGCATGTGTGGATTGAAAAAGCAACAGTGGAGGTGGGAATGAATGGGGACACAGCTGGTCTGTGGCAAAGAGATGGTGGGTAGGAAGCAGCTGCATTTTGGAGGATTAGGATCTTGGAAGCCAAGGAAAGCTTCTTCCAAGTTCTCTCCTTTCAGTCCTTTCCTCTCTTGGGCAATAATAGAAATTCCACAAAACACACAAACCTTCTGAATTCACAACACTCTTCCTCATAACCAAGTGTGTTTATTATGACTGCTTACATTTTCTGTGTGCCTTGCATTTAGATTTTTCTAAGAGTTTCAAAGAGCCTTAAAAATTTTCATTAAAACACATATTTCTGGCTATATTTTATAAATACAATTTGACTTTAGAATGATTGGAATTCAATTTGTTAAAAGGTTATTCTTCTAAAATTTGGTTTATTACACTACACTCACATTTCCTAAACCAGGGTTCTTAAAATCTAGACTTCATAAGAATCCTCAGGGATGCTATAAATATGGATTCATATTTAGTAGGTCTTAGGTGGAACCCTGGAGTCTACATTTTTAATAAGCACCCAAGGAGATGCCTATATGGTGGGGGTAGAGGGACCCCATTTTGAGATCCCATTCTAATCTGAGCCCCCTAACCTCTCAGCTTCACCTTTTTCAAGACAGCCTGTTTGAGTGACAGTAGTCAAGCAGTCACACTGAATATTGAGCCAAAAACACAAAGTGAGCAATCTGGGAAAAAGAAAATTATCACCAACAACCTTAAACAATACAAGGTGCTATACAAATACAGGAAAGAAAGGGAGGTTTCCTGGTTGTAACTCCACTTCCTTGAATAAGACAAGGTTTGGTATTATGAATGAATTAGTTGGCTTTCCTATTCATAAGAGTTGAACCTTTACTGGCTTTCTGGTTATGTCCTGCTGCATTCTGGCACCCCCTTTCCCAGCATGATGACAGCCTTGTAGAGCCAGTCTTGATTTCTAAATTGCAAGCAAATTAGAACCTAACTACTTAGAAAAGTAATAAAAGTGAAATCTAGTATCTAATGGGTATGAGGCTATGAGAATCTGCTTGCCAACAGACACCAATAATTCTCCTGCCTCTAATCTCTCTGTGGCTAGATTTTCCCCACCTGCCCCATAGGGGGAAACTCAAACATTAAGAATCTCAGTCAAGCTCAGAAGCCAGAATTCATTTTGATGACATTACGTGCTTCCACTTTTAAACCCACCAATCCTATCTGTTAGGTACTATCACCACCCAGTCCCAGTTTTCAGTCCTCAACCCCCACCTATGGTGCTCTCTCTTCATGCAGCCCTCCTCTTTTGGTTTCATGACATCCTGTTGGCTACTCTGTTCTGATGATGATGATTTTTCTTAATTCCTCGTATCTTGCTTTTGACCTTATAACTGACTACAACTGTTCTTTCAAACATCACCTGCAGCTAAATTTGATGGGATTTTCTTAATCCTTTTTCTCTACCACTCTGATGGGTGACCTCATTGGATTTTTTTTTTCTGTTGGTTCTCCTCCCTTGGTTTCAGTGGTAACACAGTTCTCTTATGAACACAAGGAATATTTGATCTGCTCACTATTAATCCTATCAACCTGGCACAATACACAGAGAATACAAGATATGTTCAGCTACCATTATACACAATGTTCTTGAGCCCAAGACAGTTTCAGTTCACTCTAAAGAAAAATCCCCTCCTTGATTATATGCAACCCAGTACCATCCTACAGAAGTTGCATTTTACTTGGGGTTTAGGTTTCTTGGAGAATATGTGAGGGGGAAAAACCCTCAATTTATGTCAAAATTACCTTGTAAATAAATCCCCTAGGAAGTCATCATGCAGGAAGCCAATGTACCATCACTCAGTAGGCCCAATCAAGGTAGATTTTGCCTCTAGTTTTGGTAATCATCTGAGTAAGGCAAGATGCTTACCCTCCCTGAGAGAGGGATGTGGGAACAGACATGTACAGAAAAATCAATATACACCTTCCATTTCAGGTTCACTCCCAGGCATAGACTCACTGAATACAACCCGAGAAGACTCGTTTGCACAATGCAAATTTTTATGCCTTCTCTCTTTATATTCATTTGCTGAGCAGGTGTACTTGAATTCATGCAAAGTTAGTGTTTATATGATACAACTTCAACGTAGAACTTAATCGTTATTGTTCAATAAATAAACATATGCCTATGCTGTTGACTTTTAGCATCTGAAGGGCAAACGAACAACAGAGGCAGACACTAGATCAAGTATGAAGATCATAGATCAAGTATGAAGATGACCTTAAGAAAACTGTTAGTTTTCTTGCAAAAACTTCTTGAGTACACAAATCAAAGATACTTGTGAGGCACTGGAAAAAACACTGTACTTAGTGTCAAGGGACTGAGCTTCTAATTCCAATTCTGACACACATTAGTTAAGTCACTTATGCCATCTACAAAATGGATACAGAGAGTAACTGCTTCACAGGGTTCTTTTGAGATTCAAAAGAAAAAATGCTTGTGAATGCATCTATCATAGTCACTTGCACATGGTAGGCACTTGCTACAGGTTTATTCTATGTGAATCTGTTAAACTGAAGCTGAGAAGACAAAACAACCATGTAAGGGAAGAAAACACTGACAGTGCTGGGCATATGGCAGGTGCTATGTAAGTATTTACTGAACTACATTGAGACAGACATCAAGCTGGTTTGACTGAGTCAATATGTAACTTGCCAGTTCTAACATTCTTTTATTTTCTCCACATGGTCATTGGTACAAAGTCCACTTACAGCTTCATAAACATGGGCTTACAACAAAAGTGCTTCTAATCAGATTTGGCAGGAAAAGGAGAGAAACACAGGGTGAGGTAAGTGTGGGGCTACAGTGCTGAATAACAGGGATGGCAGTACCTCAGTATGTGAGTCACACAGACATCAAGCAGTACATAGCTAGAGATAATTCACAGGTAAATGCTGCACAATCTATTACGTCATCCCTCCTCTGCCCTTTCTTCATCAATCTTGTCGCCTGGACTCTGATGCAACCCAGCAAGAATGTCTGATTTGCAGACAGCAGAGAGAGCTTCAGAACACACACATACTCATCAGAGAAGGCAATATGAACCCAAACTGAAGTTCCTGCTATTTCCTTTTGTTTAAATCATGCTTTAGAGGGGAAGTCATAGGGGTGGGATGTATAACTAGAGATCAAGCCACCTGGTCTAAGGCCTAAGGGATTAGGCTTCATCATTTTGGACAAGTCA
Source organism: Trachypithecus francoisi (assembly GCF_009764315.1). NCBI lineage: Eukaryota > Metazoa > Chordata > Mammalia > Primates > Cercopithecidae > Trachypithecus > Trachypithecus francoisi. The sequence continues at coordinate 89,282,057 of NW_022681453.1, forward strand.
CTCCAGGTCCACAGGCCCCATTTCCACATGTACAATTAGATGAGCTTCAAGGTCTTTTTCAGCTGTGTAATTTCATCATTAAAAATTCAGGTCAATCACACCCATATGATGGACAGATAATGCATTTGGTTTTAAAAGCTAGGCACAAAATCAGCTTTAGTTTTTCTCAGTTATCTAGGTCACTCAAATTTTAGGCTACTTCCATCCTACTCTGAATTAATACAAGTGTGTACCTATGTACAAATCTTGCAAAAGTAAGTAAGCAGTGGCAGGCAGAAACTGGTGGTTCTAGACAATGTGAATATTCACACCTGAGATTATAGAGATACTCCAGTCTAAGCCACAGAAGCTTAAAAGCAAATGTGTATCATGGGATATAATGTGTTAAGACCTATCTTCTGTATGGACAATGTTTTGAACAAGAAGAAGTTTTGAAGGTACAAAAAATTGATAATAATTCATAACTTAAAAGAGATGCTCTGACCCTAACTCTAAACCAAAATCATGATCAGTCTGTGCATGACTTACCCAGCAGCTTTTGAGTACAACACTATCAGCTCCAAAGAAAGAATTCATTAGAGATACAGGCCTGTACAGGAAGTGGTCAGTCCCAGTGAGCTTTGGGCATGTTTTCTACTTGCAGTGGCACCGCACCTTTCCAGACACACATCACCGGCAGATTTGTGATAGAATCTCCAGAGAGGGGCATTTCCAACAAAGCTTCAGAATTGGGGGGGGGGAAATGGACAAGCCCACTGGAGATGAAAACCAAATATCTCGTTGTGCTTCCCTCATAGCTGACACCGCGTAGGGTCCCCGACCTTCCATGCTGAGCAGCTCAGCGGAGGGTAAGTTGCCCCACCACACCTGGTGCAGCATTCAACAAGACACCCAGCCCTGTAATTATTCAGCCAAATGATTTATGAGGTTTGGCAGCAAAGACACGACAGACTGGTTTAAATTCAAAGGATCCAACCTACAGGTATTTTGAAAACCTTGGCCACATCTGCAATGTGTACTGCTTCTTTTGGGAGGGGAAAGAAGAGAAAGGGAGAAGATGTGACCTGCCTGACAGGAAGACAAGACCCAACTAGATGGAACATGTCTCCCTACTCCCTTCCCACCCTGTCATTTAACAATGTTCTGGCTGACTTTCTCCCTACGAAAAGCAATCAGATCCAGAGTTTTAAAGATGTAAAATCCCAGAACCACCAATACATTCTCATACACTGGGCTCAGTTGGTTTGTTCTGATTGGTTATTGATGGTATAATCTTTTTGATCAACTAGAGCAGTGGTCAGCCAACTTTTTCCCTAAAAAGTCAGATAGTAATATTTCAGATTTTGAGTAGCTAGCTCTGTCGCAGCTACTCACCTCTGACATTGCATCACAGAAGCAGTGATAGATAATATGTAAATGAAGGAGTATAGCTATGTCCCAATAAAACTTTATTTACAAAAACAGATTAAGGGTCTGATTTGATCTGCTGGCCACAGTATACTATCAAATAGGTGAATTGAGATAAAGTGAGAGGGTATGGCTAGTACTACCAAATTTATCACCACTTAACCCTATTTAAATCTAAGTCAATTCTGGAAGGATGGCTAACCTCTAAAATGACTAAACCTCTAAAATGACTAAACTGCATTAATAAGTAGGCACAATAAGATATTTTTGGGAAGAGAGTGTGTGTGTGTTTGTGAAATATAGAATAATTCAAAGGGAACTGAACAGTTTTAAAAAGTCTATCACCCAGTAACTAGGCTATCTTATGGAAAACATAGCTGGTATTAAATCAAGGAGCTACTCTTACAAGTGTCTTGCCATAGGGTGTGACTACACATTTATATACAACATAGTTACTGAGTAACACATTTGTTAAAGTGTTCAATTATTTGTAAACCAACCTGTATGTTATTTGTGTACACGTTTCAATATGCTTCAAACGATAAACACCAAACCGTAAACAGTGGTTACTCCTGGGGAACGGGGGTTAGAGTGCTTATTAATTTTTTTTAAGAGACAGAGTCTTGCGCTATCGCCCAGGTTGGAATGCAATAGCACAATCATAGCTCACTGTGGCCTTGAACTCCTGGGCCTAAGCAATCCTCCTGCCTTGGCCTCCTAAAGTGCTGGAATTACAGTCATAAGCTACTGTGTCTGGTCAGAATTTTCACTTTTAGGAGTATTGTCTGAATTTTCATTTCCCATCAAATTTTCACCTGTTTTTACTCTTTCTTCCAGCTCCTTCTCCCCTTCCTTGATTTGGCCTAGCAGCAGTCACACATATTACTAGATCTACAGCTGACAATATTCACGCAACAGCAGCTGCCAATAAATATACGATACTCCTCACTTACCAGGAGGGATGCATAACAAACAAGAAAACAAATAAATACACAAGTTATTTTCAGGTTGTAGTAAATACTTTGAGGGACAAGGTGATAGAGGAGCCCCCTCTGGATGACTTTCTTCCTACAAAAAGCAAGGTCACCGGACAATATTACTGAGGAGGTGATCATTAGATAGAGACCTGAAGGATCAGAAGAAGGCAGGAAGAAATTTTTGTGGAACAAATTCCAGGCTAATTGTAAAGTTTTCTGGTCTTGACTCTAGGCCAGTGTTTCCAGTCCTGATTATACATTAGAATCAACTTGGGCACTCCAAAAAATAGAGATGCCTGGGCCCCACTGCAAGCAAATAATACTCTGGAGGTGAAGTCTGGTATTTCTTTTCTTTTTGTTTTTAAGCCAGGACTGAGAATCACTGTTCTAGAGTCTAGAGATATCTTTCTATCAACACAAACAGAGGCCCACAGTCTAATATGGAGGGAAATGGACTATGTGTGAAACTGAACTATTAAATTTCAGCATGGCATTTTTTTCTTTTTTAATATAGCAGATTAACTGGATGTACTGTGATGAAGCCCTGAGGACTCTTCCCCTTGCCATTGAGCAAGAGACCATGAGATACAACCCAGAGCTTTTAATTGGGACCTTTTGCCTGAACCTCTGGCAAATCATAAAGCAATGAACCATCAAGTGACAGACTTCTTTGATGTGTTTAGCAAAGGGCTGATTGAAAGGCCTACACCCTGAGATCCTCTCTAAAAGATTCCAGACTAACAGATTAAAGACTCACTGAACCACAAGAAGAAGTTCCCAAGGCAAAGATTTAGCCTATACAGTGTAAGGATATATATGTTCCCATATTCATGCACCTCCCCTACCCAACTCTAAATAAAGTCTATTGATAATCTTCTAAACAATTTTAGGCAGTTGTTGCAATTTCCTTCCATCCACTCATCCACCTATCCATCCATCCAACATATGACTACTATTGCACACTTACTCTATACTTACAACTATGATGCAGGGAATATACACACCTTCCATTCCAGTGGGAGAGAAACACAGTAATAATCACAAAAGAATGCGATATGTGCTATGAGACAGTGCCTCTCTTTTTCCTCCCTGCCACAGTGAGAGTTTATCACACTTTCTAAAATTTGCTTAAATATGCTTCCTCACCTAGAGATCCTTAAAAAATAAAGACTGCTTTACTCAATATCTTCAAAACTACATACAATTCATGGCATAAAACTGGCATTCAACAACTGTAAATTGAATCAGTAACTGAGATATATATGGTGGATATAGGTAAACAGTACAAGTGCCTATGGGAGGCACAGAAGGCTTCATAGAGTAGCAATGTTGAAGCTAAGTCTTGAAGAATAACCCAAAAATCTTGTGGTAGAGGTTTTTTCTCTGGGTGTGTGCTTGAACTTTATGCCAAAGGAAGTGGAGAACTACTGAAAGTTTCTAGTTGGGGGAAGAGATTAGGTTACAGTTTAAGAACTGTGGCAGAGCGCCGTGGCTCACGTCTGTAATCCCAGCACTTTGGGAGGCCGAGGCAGGCGGATCACGAGGTCAGGAGATCGTGACCATCATGGCTAACACGGTGAAACCCCGTCTCTACTAAAAATACAAAACCAAAAAATTAGCTGGGGCGCGGTGGCATGTGCCTGTAGTCCCAGCTACTGGGGAGGCTAAGGCGGGAGAATGGCGTGAACTCAGGAGGTGGAGCTTGCAGTGAGCCGAGATCGCGCCACTGCACTCCAGCATGGGCAACAGAGCCAGACTCTGTCTCAAAAAAAAAAAAAAAAAAGATTCATCTCTTTGGAAGCACTGTGGAAAGTGAATGTGAGTGTGGGGAAAAGTAAGCTAGGACATGTAGACTAAGATACTGCAGCTGCTAGCAAAGATGGACTCAGAGTTCATTTATTCTTCTTGGACTTACTTCTCCTATGCTCAGATCCCCTCCTTTACGGTCACTGTGACAGAAATTATTCTGTCCTGTTCCATTATGCATATTGTTAAGATGACAAATCTTTTGTGAAACAAGGTGGAGACATATACATACCAGTCAATGAGAAACAGCGGGAGAGGGAGAGAGAAGTTTTAGCTTTCTGCAAGAATGACAGGAGGGGCCATTAGCCAAACCATAGACTACTGCAGGAGAGGGCTGCTTAGGCAGAAGATAATGAGTTCAATTTAGGCATTCAAGAGGAGCTTGTTAGGAATCAGCTGGAAATAATGAATAGAGCTCAGAAAATGTGAAACACAAGTTTAGGAACTGGAGACATATATGTCATTGATGAGGCTAGTGGTGTGCCCTTAAACTAGCACTCAGAAAAAATGAATAAATACATAACTAAGGCTCTAATATACAGCTTTTGTTGATTTCCATGGTGTAAATACTCCCACCTTGGTCAGTTTCAAGCTACTGACACAAGGACCATTGAAGAAATAGTTGAGAAGAGATATGCACAACTGGTTTTTAGGAGCTGGCTCCAACACACTGCTGACTGAAGCCAAGAGTGAACAAAATTATCCAGCAACAAAATGAAAAGTAAAGAGAATTGGGAATAAAATCCAGGGAGTATGGACATTTAAGAGATGGAAAGAAGGTAAGCCAGCAAAGGGAACTTGAGAAACAACAGTCATAAGAATAGAGAAAAAACAGAAACAAAAGGGGTCATGGAAGCCTACAAAGAATTAATTTCAAGATGGATAAACTGGCCTCTGGTGTTAAATGCTGTTGAAAGGTGGAATGAGATAAATTAAAGTAGAAAAGTGTCCATGAGTGACTATGAGGATGTTGGAGGTAACCTTTGTGATGGCGATGGACTTCCATCCATTCACCCACCCACCCACCCATCCATCCATCCATCCATCTAACATACAACTACTATTGCACACTTTCTCTATACTTACAATTATGATGCAGGGAATATACATGCCTCCCATTCCAGTGGGAGAGAAACACAGTAATAATCACAAAATAATGTGGAGTGGTGGGAGGCCAAGCATGGGTGAGGAATGAATGGGCAGTGGACAGGGAACAGATCCCACTGGGGGAATGAAAGGGAAGATACAGGGAAATGGCGAGAGGGGAAATTGAATGGAGGCAGAGGGGTGTTGAGGGAGCTCCCATCTCACCTATCCTTGTCAAAGTGGGAAATCTGAGCATGTTTTTAGATGGAGGGGGAGAAGGTGAAGAGAAAAGGGGAGGCTGAAGATACATAGCATAGAGGGCCCACTTACAGATGTCTGTTCTAGAGGAAATCAGCAGTCATGGAATTAAGATGGATTACAGATGAAGTAAATTCACCCTAGGAAGGAGAAGGAACTCTTCTTTCTCTGGAAATGGGACACCAAGTGGTTATTAGAAAGACTAAGTTTTGAGTTTTGTCTTTCTTTAATTAGCTCCAATATACCTGCATTTTTCTCCTACAAAAGTGGCACAACCCACAAGTCCTACTTCCCTTGGTAACTGTGTTTGGTAAAAATCTAATCTCAAAAATGTACATTCTTTGAGTACTTATACATAGTTTACCCCACTCAAAGAATGTGTTGGTATACAAACATTTAAACATGCAAAATGGGTTGCTACACCAAACATTTAAACTCACTCTACTTAAAGATGTTTCCAATGGGCTACCCTGTAGTTAGAAAACATTCCAAGAAAGACACTTTCAGATCTAAATTAGGGATATTTAGGATAGATTTATCCTTTACAAATAGTTACTAATTTAGAGAACTAAGTATTAGGTTGGTGCAAAAGTACTTGCAATTTTTGCCATTAATAACTTTTCAGATGGTAACAGATCTTGCTGAGATTAAAAACTTTTTCAGAAGGCCGGGCGCGGTGGCTCAAGCCTGTAATCCCAGCACTTTGGGAGGCCCAGGCGGGTGGATCACGAGGTCAGGAGATCAAGACCATCCTGGCTAACACGGTGAAACCCCGTCTCTATTAAAAAAATACAAAAATAAAATAAAATAAAATAAAAAAATTAGGCGGGCGAGGTGGCGGGCGCCTGTAGTCCCAGCTACTTGGGAGGCTGAGGCAGGAGAATGGCGTGAACCCAGGAGGCAGAGCTTGCAGTGAGCCGAGATAGCGCCACTGCACTCCAGCCTGGGCGACAGAGTGAGACTCCATCTCAAAAAACAAAAAAGCAACAATAAAAAACCTCTCTCAGTAGTACACTATGATTCTGAATTTCCACACCAGTTAACTGGTTTTAACTCACAAGTTAAACTAAACACCAGTTAACTTGTGTTTCCACAAGTTTTCCATACCAGTTAACTGGTTTTAGCTCTATGCTCTAGCAAGAACCTGAAATGACTCTTTTGGATAATTTTATTCAATTTGACCTTGATTCTTGATGTAGAAATCCTGAGCCTGTATTTGTAAAGCAGATTATCTTCAAAATGTATTATACTTTAGTCTACATTTTATTAAGGTTTGTGTAATAAGACAGTGACTTATGAGTTAAATTGCCAGATATTTGGTATTTGAGGGAAATCAAAACTCGATTACTTCATGCTATTCTTATTTTATCTTTTCATAATATTATTTATTTTCATAGCTCTGTGTACAAAGTTTTAAACTACTAATAAATCTGCTCAATTATTCACTTCAGAGGAAGTGACAGTATGGATCACTGAAATATTCTTTTTACATTTTTCTGGGAGCACTTTTGTTGGTTTCTCTGCTATCCTCCCCACCCCACCCCCAGAATCTATCGTGAATATTACTGGTGAGTCAGGCTCTGGCAAAATTGAAAAAGCTTCCTACGTATTCTAATGTGTAGCCAAGATTGAGAACCAGTGGTGTATCAGAAAGAACAATGGACTTGGAAGACTTAGGCTCAAAATCTGGATTTGTCACTTAATGGTGACATGTGACTCATTTTCTCAAAAATACAGTTGTGAGGATTAAAAAGATAACATGCAGCCATTTCCTCTAGGTTTTCTAGTTTGTGAGCATATAGTTGTTCATAATAGTCTCTGGTGATCTTTTATATTTCTTGGTATCAGTTGTAAAAAATGCCTCCTTTTATCATTTGATTTTTATTTGGACTTTCTTCTTGGTTAGTCTAGCAAGCAGTTTATCAATTTTGTTTATCCTTTCAAAGAACCAACTTTTCATTTTGTCCATCTTTGTATTGTTTTTCTTGTTTCTGTTCCATTTAGTTCTGCTCTGATCTTTGTTGTTTCTTTTCTTCTGCTAACTTTGGGTTTGGTTTATTCCTTTTCTAGTATCTTGAGGTGTGATGTTAGGTTGTTAATTTCAGATCTTTTATTTTATTGATGTATGCATTTAATGCTATAAACTTTCCACTTAGCACTGCTTGTGATATATCCCATAGGTTAAAGCATGTTGTGTTTTCATTTTCATTTGTCTCGAAAAAATGTTAAATTTCCATTGTAATTTCTTCATTGACCCAGTGATATGGTTTGGCTGTGTCCCCACCCAAATCTCACCTTGAATTGTACTCCCATAATTCCCATGTGTTGTGGGAGGGACCCAGTGGGAGATAATTTGAATCATGGGGACAGTTCTCCCCATACTGTTCTCACAGTAGTGAATAAGTCTCACAAGATCTGATGGTTTTATCAGGGGTTTCTGCTTTTGCATCTTCCTCATTTTCTCTTGCCACCCCCATGTAAGAAGCACCTTTTACCTCCTGCCATGATTCTGAGGCCTCCCTGGACATGTGGAAGTGTAAGTCCAATTAAACCTCTTTTTCTTCCCAGTCTTGGGTATATCTTTATCAGCAGCATGAAAACTGACTAATACAGTCAATTGGTATCAATAGAGTGGAGTATTGCTGAAAAGATACCCAAAAATGGGGAAGTGGCTTTGGAACTGGGTAACAGGCAGAGGTTGGAACAGTTTGGAGGGCTCAGAAAAAGACAGGAAAATGTGGGAAAGTTGGAACTTCTTAGAGACTTGCTGAATGGCTTTGGCCAAAGGCCTGTGAGTGATATGGACAATAAGGTCCAGGCTGAGGTAGTCTCAGATGGAAATGAGGAATTTGTTGGTAACTGGAGCAAAGGTGACTCTTGTTATGTTTTAGCAAAGATATTGGTGGCATTTTGCCCTGCCCTAGAGATGTGTGGAACTTTGAACTTGAGAGAGATAATTTAGGGTATCTGGTGGAAGAAATTTCTAAGCAGCAAAGCATTCAAGAGGTGACTTGGGTGCTGTTATAGGCATTCAGTTTTACAAGGGAAGCAGAGCATAAAATTTTGGAAATTTTGCAGCCTGACAATGTGATAGAAAATAAGAACCCATTTTCTGAGAAGAAATTCAAGCTGGCTGCAGAAATTTACATAAGTAACGAGGAGCCGAATGTCAATCCCCAAGACAATGGGGAAAATGTCTCAAGGGCATGTCAGAGGTCTTCACACAAGCCCTTCCCCTCAACAGCCCAGGCCTAGGAGAAAATGGTTTCCTGGGCTGGGTCCAGGATCCCCATGCTGTGTATGGCCCAGGGACTTGGTGCCCTGTGTCCCAGCCACTCTGGCCATGGCTGAAAGGGACCAACGTAGACCTTGGGCCGTGGCTTCAGAGGGTACAAGACCTATGCCTTTGCAGCTTCCACGTAGTGTTGAGTCTGTGAGTGCACAGAAGTCAAGAATTGGGGTTTGGGAACCTCTGCCTAGATGTCAGAAGATGTATGGAAATGCCTGGATGTCCAGGGAGAAGTTTGCTGCAGGGGAAGGGCGCTCATAGAGAACCTCTGCTAGGACAGTGTGGAAGGGAAATGTGCGGTTGGAGCCCCCAGAGTCCCTACTTGGGCATTGCCTAGTGGAGCTGTGAGAAGAGGGCCACCATCCTCCAGATCCCAGAATGGAAGATCCACCCACAGCTTGCACCATGTTCCTGGAAAAGTGGCAGACACTCAAGGCCAGCCCGTGAAAGCAGCTGGGAGGGAGGCTGTACCCTGCAAAGCCACAGGGGTGGAGCTGCCCAAGACCATGGGAACCCACCTCTTTTATCAGTGTGACCTGGATGTGAGACCTGCGGTTAAAGGAGATCATTTTGGAGCTCTAAAATTTGACTGCCCCACTGAATTTCAGACTTGCATGGGCCCTGTAGCCCCTTTGTTTTGGCCAAATTCTCCCATTTGGAACAGCTCTATTTACCCAATACCTGTACTCCCATTGTATCTAGGAAGTAACTAGCTTGCTTTTGATTATACTGGCTCAAAGATGGAAGAGACTTGCCTTGTCTCAGATAAGACTTTGGACTGTGGACTTTCAGGTTAATGCTGAGATGAGTTAAGACTTTGGGGGACTGTTGGGAAGGTGTGATTGGTTTTCAAATGTGAGGACATGAGATCTGGAGGTGCCAGGGGTGGAATGATATGGTTTGGCTGTGTCCCCACCCAAATCTCATCTTGAATTGTATTCCCATAATTCCCATGTGTTGTGGGAGGGACGCAGTGGGAGATAATTTGAATCATGAGCGCAGTTTCTCCCATACTGTTCTCATGGCAGTGAATAAGTCTCACGAGATGTGATGGTTTTATCAGGGGTTTTGCTTTTGCATCTTCCTCATTTTCTCTTGCCACCCCCATGTAAAAAGTGCCTTTTGCCTCCCACCATGATTCTGAGGCCTCCCCAGCCACTTGGAACTGTAAGTCCAATCACACCTGTTTTTCTTTCCAGTCTCAGGTATGTCTTTATCAGCAGTGTGAAATGGACTGATACATCCAGTGATTGTTCAGGAACGTGCTGTTTAATTTCCATGTATTTGTATAGGTTCCAAAGTTCCTCTTGTATTGATTTCTAGCCTTTTTCCACTGTGTTCTGAGGAGATATTTGATATAATTTTGATTTTTAAAAATTTGCTAAGACTTGTTTTGTGGCCTAACGTGTGATCAACCTCAGAGAATTTTCTATTTGCTGATGAAAATAATATATATTCTGTAGTTATTGGGAAGAATGTTGTTGCAAATGTCTATTAAGTTCATTTGATTTAAAGTCCAATTTAAGTCCAATATTTCTTTGTTAATTTGCTCACTTGATGATCTGTCTAGTGCTGTGAGTGGGAAAATAAAGTCCGCTACTATTATTGTATTGCCATCTATCTCTTTCTTTAAGTCTAGTAATCTTTGTTTTCTGAATCTGAATGCTGGAAACACAAAACCTACTGAGACTGAGCCAGGAAGAAATAGTACTCCTGAACAGACCAATAATAAGTAGCAACATTGAATCAGTAATAATAAATCTCCCCCAAAAAACAACAACAAAAAGCACAAGATCAAATGGATTCACAGCTGAATTCTACCAAATACACAAAGAGCAAAATCCAATACTCCTGAAACTGTCCAAAAAATCAAGGTGGAAGGAATTATCCCTAACTTATTCTATGAGGCCAGTATCACCCTGATGCCAAAATCAGACAAGGACACACACTGAAAACTATAAACCAATATCCCTGATTAACATAGACACAAAAATCACCAACAAAATATTAGTAAATCAAATCAAACAATACATCAGAAAGATAATATATCACGATCAGGTAGGATTTATCCCAGGGATGCAAGGATGGTTCAACACACATAAATCAATAAACACGATATGTCACATCAACAGAATTAAGGACAAAAACCATATTATCTCAATAGATGCAGAAAAAGCATTTGAAAAACTTGGCATCCCTTTATGATAAAAATCCTCAACAAACTAGGCATAGAAGGAACATACATTAACATAATAAAGACCATATATGACAAACCCACACCCAATATCATACTTAATGAGGAAAAGTTGAAAGCATTCCCTCTAAGAACTGGAACAAGACAAGGATGCCCACTTTTACCACCCTTATTCAACATAGTATCAAAGTCCTCATCAGAGCAGTCAGGTAAGAGAAAGAAATAAGAGGCATTCAAATTGGAACAAGAGGAAGATAAATTTTTCCTGTTAGCTGCTGATACGATCTTATATTTAGAAAACCCTAGACTCCACCAAAAAACTCTTAGATTTAACAAATGAACTAGTAAAGTTTCAAGCTACAAAACTGAAATAAGTTGTAGATGATATAAACAAATGGAAAAACATTCCATGCTCATGGATTGAAGAATCAATATTATTAAAATGACTACATTGCCCAAAGCAGTCTATAGATTCAATGTAATCTCTATCAGATCACCAATGTCATTTTTCACCAAAGTAGAAAAAAAATCCTAAAATTTACATGGAACCCAAAAAGAGCTCAAATAGCCAAAGAAATCCTAAGCAAAAACAACAAAGCTGGAGGTATCACATTACCTTACTCAAATTACACAAGACTATAGTAACCAAAATAACATGGCAATGGTATGAAACAGTTATACAGATCAATGGAACAGAAAAGAGAGCCCAGAAATAAGGCCACATACCTACAACCAAGTGATCTTTGACAAGGTCAACAAAAATATACATTGGGAAATGACAACCTGTTCAATAAATGGTGCTGGGAAAATTGGATAGTCACATGCAAAAGAATGACACTGGGTTCATACTTCTTACCATATACAAAAATTAACCCAAGATGGATTAAAGATCTAAATGTAAGATCTGAAACCATAAAAATCTTAGAACAAAACCTAAGAAAAACTCTTGTAGACATTGGCCTGGGCAAATAATTTATGACCAAGTCCTCAAAAGCAAATGCAACAAAAACAAAACTGAAAATTGGATTTAATTAAACTAAAAAGCTTGTATACACCAAAAGAAACAATCAACAAAGTAAATAGACCATCTATAGAATGGGAAAAAATATCTGCAAACTATGCATCTGACAAAGGGCTAATATCCAGAATCTACAAGAAACAAGAAAAAACCAAATAACCCCATTTAAAAGTAGGCAAAAAACATGGACATTTTTCAAAAGAAGACATACAAGCAGCCAACAAACATGAAAAAAGTCTCAACATTACTAATTATCAGAGAAATGCAAATTAAAACCATAATGAGATACTCCCTTATATCAGTCAGAATGGCTATTATCAAAAAGTCAAAAAACAACAGATGTTGGCAAAGATGTAGAAAAAAGGAAACACTTACATACTGTTGATGGGAATGTAAATTAGTATAACCTGCAGGGGCACACTTCACAAATAGGTATATCGGCCATTTGAAATGGTCATACACTTCTAATGAGAACATTCTCTCCTTAAAGAAGAATAGGCTGCTTATTTGTAAATTAGTGGGCATTTTCTACTGCAAATTGAATGAGAATGGGCATATTTCCTGTTATAGTCCATTATGGGGGGAGATGGGAAGAAATTTTTTGGTCTTATATCAGGACTGATCCCCAGTGACATTTGTCCTTCTGGGAACTCACGGACCAGATTATGGGTATCTTTGTAATTGGAGGATATTTATGGAGCACCTGTATTTTTCTTTAATTCCCAAAAGTCTCTGCCTTTTATTTCCAACCAAAGTTTAAGCTACTTGAGGGAAGGGGCAGACTTTATGCTTTTTTCATTTGCTCTCTGCATAGATGGAGTCAGCAAATATTTATCTGTTGGAGAAAACATAAAGGGAAATTAAATGTTTGCTTCTTCCACCTTCTTTATGGAATTCCAGAAAGGTTTTTTTTTTTTTTTTTTTTTTTTTTTTTACAAATACAGGTAATTTTTTTTCTTACATTTCTTTTTTCCTCCCGTGGGCACCTGATAGGAAATGGGTTTTCAACTCTCGCTGCATATCAGAATTATACCAGGAGGCTTTGGAATGATACTGATGCCAGATATCATCTCTAAGATTCTGATTTAATTGGTTTTAAGTGAAGCACAAGAACTGGTATTATTTAAAGGCTCTCCAGTAATTCTAACTGTGGTCATGACTGAAAACCACCATTGGAACACATAACAGATATTCATTTAATACACATTTGTTAGTTTGACTTTAAGTTGAGAGGAGGTGTAATCAGGGCTGGGGGCTGAACATGTAGTGTTCATTTTGTTATGTCCTCAGCACTCAGCAAGTGCCCAAGGGCATAAGGCTCTCAATGTAAGCTGTGAATAGATAGACGAATGGATCAACATTAAGTTCTCTGATGGCTGGGTGCCATGGTGCAGTTGGCAATTTGTGGCTTCTGGTTCAAGTCCTGATATAGAAACAGAATATCTATCTCTTTGTCTATCTTTGCCTCTCTCTCCTCTTTTGACTACCCTCTCTACCACCCAATGACAATTCTGTTAGGACTAGCCTTTCTGTTTTGTTCATTATTTTATTTCTAGATGATTTAGATTTAGGCAATATCTGGCATACAATAGCTGCTGGGTAAATGTAAGTTTAATATATTTCTCTTTCTCAAACAAACAGAGGCAAACAGAATTGCAAAAATAGTCATTTTATGGGATTTAAAGGCTCATACTTGTTAATATTACAGTCAGAAATAAACCACTGGCATTGTTGCTTTTGGTGGGTATAATTCTGTCTTGCACTCTTAAGCACGTACCAGGTGTTTTGGAACTAAGGAAAGAATTACTCCAGTTTTAAAATCCACTTGAAATCTTAACATTGACTACCTTTTTCAGTAATGAGATTTTATGAAACTGATCTAAGTAAAAATTTATTTCTATTTTCCTTTATATCAAATCAATGTCTAACTTTTTTTTTTTTTTTTTTTGAGACGCAGTCTCGCTCTATCACCCAGGCTGGAGTGCAGTGGCGCGATCTCAGCTCACTGCAAGCTCCGCCTCCCGGGTTCCCGCCATTCTCCTGCCTCAGCCTCCCGAGTAGCTGGGACTACAGGCGCTGCCACCACACCCGGCTAATTTTTTGTATTTTCAGTAAAGACGGGTTTTCACCGTGTTAGCCAGGATGGTCTCAATCTCCTGACCTTGTGATCCACCCCCTCGGCCTCCCAAAGTGCTGGGATTACAGGCGTGAGCCACCACGCCCGGCCCAATGTCTAACTTTTAATATTAACATGTCAATAACATATTAGCATACTAAATAGGATTACCTTAGGTATTTGTTCCTTAGGTATTTTTCTGCAAATATATATATATATATATATAATATAATATATACTATATATAAAGATACTAAATTGAGTATTTTGAAAAAATAGCTTTGAATGTAATGCTTCCACTATCTGAAAATGTTTCAAAATAAAGGCAGAGTAGCTTGCAAGAGCAGGGAAACTGCAGGAACAGGAGAACTAAGACAGCAATGTCATAGTTCCAATAAGGAAATGGAGTCAAGGGTTTGAGTCAACTGAGGAAAACATCCAGACAGAGTGCTGTAGTGTTGGGTCTCCAGAAAATGTGGGGGACACAGTAACTGGGTTATTAGATACTAGAATGGAAAGTGATAGTCTTCTTGTCTGGGGGATTTTCCTGTTGCCCCCCTCTTACCTCACTCCCACCTCTACATTTAGTACCTAGAATCCTATGCAGTCAAGAGCCCCTGAGAAGGTAGAGCAGAACTCAGACCAGAGCAGATACAGCAGGAATCAGAACAGAGGCTGGCTTTGTAAACTTTGGAGTCATAAGCCTCACTAAACTTACACTTAATTTATCTCCAAGAAAATTATAATAATACCCATGTCATACAGTTGTTGCTAGGTCCAAACAAGATAATGTCTATGAAAGCACCCTATGAACTGTGAGTGAATCACAAGACAAATGCTAAATAAGTTTATGAGATGGAAGAATTTGTTGAGAAAAATAATTCCTAATTTTTCCCTTGCAGTCCATAAAAAACGTACCTGCTCTAAAGGTATAGACACAGTCACAGTACACTTCTAATAATTACATAGGGAAATTTGTAAACAGAAAGTTTCCAATTACTCTGCATGCTGAAAGAAGCTTTAATAGAAATCAAGGCAGAAGCCAGGAGAATGAAGGCATCTGCCAGATTTGGAATAAAAATTACCAATGAAAGAATAGCCCAAGAACAATGGGCCAATGGTGGAAGTTTAAGTGTTAGTATAATATGTTTCTGTAAAAATTATAGAGGCAATCCAGACAATGCTTTTTTTTTTAATGTTTAAAAGAAACAGAAAGGGTTAATTTCTTTTTTGTTTGCACTATCTAACTGCCAGTCAGAATCAAACCAAGAAAATACAATTGGACTTTGGAAATGGCCTTTAAACAAAGCTTTTCTTATAAGAGAAACCTACAGAATTGAAGATAAATTTCAGACTTTCTTTTTTTTTTTTTTTGAGATGGAGTCTCACTCTGTTGCCCAGGCTGAAGTGCAGTGGTGTGATCTTGGCTCACTGCAAACTCTGTCTCCCGCGTTCAAGCGATTCTTCTGTCTCAGCCTCCTGAGTAGCTGGGACTACAGGCACGTGCCACCATGCCCAGCTATTTTTTTTTTTTTTGGTATTTTTTAGTAGAGGTGGGGTTTTGCCATGTTAGCCAGGATGGTCTCTATCTCTCAAACTTGTGATCCACCTGCCTAGGCCTCCCAAAGTGCTGGGATTACAGGTGTGAGGCACTGCGCCCAGCCAAATTTCAGATTTTCTAAAAAGAATGTATGGGTTGAATTAAAATAAAGATAAAAGATCCCACAGTTCTTTTAGTTTTTGTTCACTTATAGAGAAAAAATTATTGAAACTGAAGAATATAAAAACAAGATTCTTAAGAAGTATGTATTGACAAGCAATGAAATCACAGCTTATCCTTATATTTTGGTGTACCAGCTTCTTTTTTACTTTCATTTGATTAGGAAAAAAAAAAAAGAGCTATTCTTAAGAAAGAGAACGATGGCCTGGAAGACACTATCCTCAACATCTTTCAGGAATCCAACAGGATGAGACTGGCAGCTTTGTTCTAGAACTATAAGCATTATTGTTTGCCAGATCAAGTTAATGAAATGTTTACTGCTAGAATGTTATTTTTAAGTTAATAAAAACATTTCTTTTTGCTGACTTGCTCATTGGACATATGCATGCAATTTAAAATGGAATTTCAAAAAAGTTTCATTACATGCACCTGTGAAGAAAATAACTGAGGTCTTGGGACTGTGCTAAACTAATTCTGACTTTCGGTCATGTTAGTAACAGAATTATTAGTCTTGTCAGACATGTGGCTTTCTATTTTAATAAGATTAAGGCCAGAGGGTTCAAACTCCCTTAGTTTAAATAATCTCTTGCACTTAAATATTCTTAAATATTTTTCTTTTTCTTTTTTTTTTGAGACAGAATCTCACTCTGTCACCCAGGCTGGAGTGCAGTGGCACAAACTCGGCTCACTGCAACCTCTGCCTCCCAGGTTCAAGAGATTCTCCTGTCTCAGCCTCCTGAGTAGCTGGGATAACAGGTGTATGCCATCACGCCTGGCTAATTTTTGTAGTTTTAGTAGAGGCAGGGTTTCACCATCTGGCCCAGGCTGGTCTCAAAATCCTGACCTCAAATGATCCACCCACCTTAGTCTCCCAAAATGCTGGGATTACAGGAGTGAGTCACTGTGCCTCGCCTTTTTTTTTTTTTTCTTAAGAGACAGGGTCTTGCTCTGTCCCCCAGGCCAGAGTGCAGTGGCATGGCCCTGGCTCACTGCAGCCTCAACTTCCTGGGCTTAAGTGATCCTCCTGCCTCAGCCCCCTGAGTAGGTGGGACTACCGGTGCATGCCACCACGGTTGACTAATTTTTGTATTTTTTTGTAGTGATGGGGTGTCACTATGTTGCCCAGGCTGGTCTTGAACTCCTGGGCTCAAGCAGTCCTCCTACCTCAGCCTCCCAAAGGGCTGAGATTATAGGCATGAGCCACTGTACCTGGCCTAAATATTTCTTTGTATAGTCTCCTAGTATTTTTTTGTCCTAACTACATGAGGGTTTCTCTATCTTGGCACTATAGACATTTTGGTCTGAATAATTCTTTGCTATGGAGGATTGTCCTGTGCACTGCAGATATTTAGCAGAATCCCTGGCTTCTACTCACTACATGCCATAATACTTCCTATCATCCCCTGGGAGTGGGGCAAAAGAATCCCCTGCTTAGGGCCACTAGACTAGAGGAAGAACCATTGTCCTCCTTCTGCTTGAGTTCTTAGGCCCACACCCATCACCACTTCATGTAATCTTCATCAATTTCTTCTCTCCATGTGCAGTTGGTAATTCTCTTTGACAAACAAGTATCTTAATTCTCCCCATTAAAAAAATAAAAATACATCTACCAACCTCATATAAGCCCCGTAACTCCTGTTCTCTTCTATTTCTTTCACTACCAACTTTCAGAAAACTAATCATCACTAGTATGTCTACAACTGTGTTGCTAAAAATAATGTATGCCAGCGATATAGTTTTTCTTTATTTAAAAAATATTCTAAGCCCCCTGAAGCACACATACTATTCTGTTTATTTTACAATGATATGTCTTTATGGCAGTGGAGTTGAGGGCATATCGAATGCCACAAGCTTCATGAAAGAACACCTGTTCCTGGGACACATCCTATTCAATTTACAGATTGATGCAGGAGCAACATCTACCAACCATTCTATTGATGTAAGCTATCTTTACATCTTATAATTTGAACATATTGGAGATATCTGGTTCTTATTAAAATAAAAACAATTTAGATTTTCTATCTTTTGTCCTCATCACAATTAAAACACAAGTGAAATACATTTTAATATCTTACAGACATTAATTCATCTGTGAATAAACTTCCTGCTGTTGACTTGGGTCCATGTGCAAACTGTATCTTATGAAGTCCTATTAGTATCAAAGTATTGTGATACAAATGTGTTCTGTGGTCATACCGACTTTAACCTCCAATGTGTTTTATGGATATATCCAACAGAACTTTAAAAAGCTTTTCTCAGGCCCAGCATGGTGGCTCACACCTGTAATCCCAGTATTTGGGAGGCCGAGGTGGGTGGATCACATGAGGTTAGGAGTTCGAGACCAGCCTGGTCAACATGGGGAAACCCCATCTCTACTAAAAATACAAAAATTAGCTGGGCATAGTAGCAGGTGCCTGTAATCCCATCTACTCAGGATGCTGAGGCAGGAGAATTGCTTGAACCTGGGAGACAGAGGTTGTAGTGAGCCGAGATCATGCTATTGCACTCCAGCTGGGGCAACACAGCAAGACTCCATCTCAAAAAAAAAAAAAAAAAAAAAAAAAGCTTTTCTCATGATTACGAAAGAAATTCACAAGATTGAAGAGAAATTATCAGACTTTAATTTTAAAAGTATGGGTTGGCAAGTTCACCGTGGTTTTTTGAGATAGGGTCTTGCTGTCACCCAGGCTGAAGTGTAGTGGTATGATCTTGGCTCAAGCGATCCTCCCACCTCAACCTCCCTAGTACCACAGGCGTGCACCACCATGCCCGGCTAATTTTTCTATTTGTTGTAGAGATGAGGTTTTGCCATGTTGCCCAAGCTGGTCTTGAACTCCTGGGCTTATGCAATCTGCCACCTCAGCCTACCAAAGTGCTGGAATTACAGACGTGAGACACCATGATGGGCCCTAGCTCACTTTCTTGAGACTAATTTTAGAGAACCAACTGCAGTTTTCTCAACCTTTTAAAACAACCTTTGACCCCCTAGGATGATTTTTCGTTCAATCTTCTCTTTACTCCAATTAACTTCTGAACTTTATTTCTAGTAGTCTGTGTTTTAAATTTAAAAAGGACAAGTCGAATATGCAACTTCTAACCATATATACCTCTTACCCCACCCCTTATACCTTCTTCATGGCAACCCCTTTAAGTATTTATTTTTAACACAAGTTATCTCATTTCCACTAAATCTTTTCTTCTAAGAGCAATATCCTCAGTTTATTTAACCTGGGAATTCCAGTTGTCCAAATTCCTTACTAACATAATCTTGCGTTTGTTAATATCTATATACTGTGCTTTGGGGCTGATGTTTAGCAACAAAGAATCTACTCAATAAATATTAGCTGAATATGATCCTTGATTTTATCATATACTTATCTTACCTTCTCAACCAGGCAGAGTGCTGAGTAAAACACAGATCTTTCTATTCGTACTACACATCTTCCCACATGCTAGGATTCCCTCCCCCACAGTAGCCAAAGTAATTTGCCAGAGAGGAGGCTTGGTAGATTTGGCAAAGGTGTTCATTGTTTCTAAAAAGCACTTGAAGGGGGAAATTTTGGGCAAAGATCTTTAAGGGTAGATGCCTCATGGCAGTGTGCAGAATGAGCTTCAGTGACCAGGGGCTACAGGAGCACTGATCACATCAGAAATTTATCAGAAAGTTAATGCAAATGATAGAATTTCATAAATCTTTAGAGTTCACAAAAAAGTTATCCAGGCTCATGAGCTAATGCAGACTAACTGGTGCCTCCTGTTTCTGCTCTGTCATTATCTATCAGTAATAAATGGTTTAATCCTAAAAATATATTATGTGGTTTCCATTCTTGGCTCTAGATTACATGTGGAGAAGACAACATATAGCCTTTAATTTGGTTTGACAGGACACTCTACATAATAAATAAATGAATGGCTACTAGTAAAATTATACTCAAAGAATGCAGTTTTGGCTCTCAAACAATCACATTCCAATTTCACTTTTTAAAAATTCTGCTTCAGTCAATTTGTGATGTATTTCCAGAACTATGGATTAATTATTTCATACCTGAGCACCTGATATTCTTTTACCTTTGTAGCTGAACACACACACACACATACACACACACATACACACACACACACATACATACACATCCTTTTTTCATGCTAATTAACATATCACAGAAGTTAGATTAATCAATAAAACAAAACAACGAAAATCTATTAGGTAACTGATTTGTATCTTGTGGTATAGGATGTTTTCCTCTCTTGGCCTTCCTCTAGCCTGTTTTGCGACCAAATCTGTGCTGTTACTTCTTTCAGCAAGTTATTCCACATTATGAGATTATTTCATCAGACGGTCCATTCTCCTTTGCTTTCATCCTCTGATTTTACTTTTCTTGCTAGCTACAGGTAGAGTTACATGGAATATTGGGGTTTGAACAGTTGGAAACAGAGATTCTAGGTAAATAATGTGGTACTTCCCATTTCTTTTTTTTTGAGACTGAGTCTTGCTCAGTTGCCCAGGCTGAAGTGCAGTGGCGTGATCTCAGCTCCAGGCAACCTCTACCTCCTGGGTTCAAGCAATTCTCTTGCCTCAACTTCACAAGTAGCTGGGATTACAGTCACCTGCCATCACACTCGCGTAATTTTTTGTATTTTTTTTGTTTTAGTAGAGACAGGGTTTCACCATGTTGGCCAGGCTGGTCTAGAACTCCTGACCTCAGGTGATCCGCCTGCCTCGGCCTCCCAAAGTGTTAGGATTACAGGCGTGAGTCACTGCGCCCAGCTGGTACTTCTATTTCTTTATATCAGTGCTAGAGAGATTTCTTGGCTACTTCAATAATTCAAAGAAGTTAGAGAACAATGTCCCTGAGAAATTTTTTTCAAATGTCACTGAAGGCAAGTGAGATAATAGCTGTAAAAAGACTTTGTACCATCTCAAAGAAAGGCATTTTTAATATTTCCATCATTGCATGTATTATTCCTGATGGGCACAGAACAATGACTTCCCTCATATTCACCCAGCGGGTACAAAAGCACTGCTAATATGTGGGCACCTCAAAGACATCCACCCTACACATTTTCGTACAGCACTGTATGTATTACTTTGATGTAAGAGACTAAAAAACATGTTGTTAACACAGCTGTCTTCAGTTGCAAGCCTACATTCTATGAATTTATTTATTTTTTATTGCTGCATAAATTACCATTTCATAGGGTTGGGCTGTTCAATTGTCATCACAAATTTTATAAGCACATTTTTGAAAAATGAAGAAGGATCATTCTATGAAATATTACATATGGAATTAACAGAATCATGCAAATGAATGGTGGTCTCGTTACTTCCATGATTAACCACTTCAGTGATTCAAAAATACTTTAAAAAATTAGCTGAGTGGGCCAGGCATAGTGGCTCATGCCTGTAATCCCAGCACTTTGGGAGGCTGAGGCAGGCGGAATGCTTGAGCCCAGGGGTGCAACACCAGCCTGGGCAACAGAATGAGAGATTCTTATTCTATAAAAAAAATTTAAAAATCAGCTGGGCATGGTGGCATGTGCCTGTAGTCCTAGCCACTCAGGAGGCTGAGGTGGGAGGATCGCTTGAGCCCAGGAGGCTGACGGTGTGTTTGAGCCATGAATGCGCCACTACATGCTAGCCTGGTTGAAAGAGTGAGATCCTGTCTCCAAAAAACAAAACAAAACAAAACAAACAAACAAACAAAAAACCTAATGCTGAATGAAAGTTTGCTCTTCACTCATAAATACACAGCACCAGATGGATGCAAAATGTATAAGCATGACAGGCATAAAAGAAGATACGGTACAAAGAGATGAAGAAATGCATGAATATAGATAATACTATTAAAAAACACATACTGAAGTACATATATCAAAATATATACCATTTATATTGTTTTAGTTTTTTTAAACGAATGATAACATTATACAAAAACAAGACTAACAACTGTCACAAAAGTATAAACTTCTATTTATGTATATTTATAAACAACTAAAAGAGCATATTATGTTTATCAGAAAAATAAAATACAAAAATGATTATGCTTGGCTTTTATTTGTTGTTTAATTTTTTGTAGAGGCAGGATCTCATGTTACCCAGGCTGGTCGTGGTACCCAGGCTGCTCATGTTACCAGGCTGATCGCTCAAGTGATCCTCCCGCCTTGCTGGGATTGCAGGTGTGAGCCACCATGCCTGGCCATTCTTGGCTCTGCAATGTTGTCTCACGAACCTTCACTAATATTTATATATATGCATGTGTGAATAAACACCTATACACATTTCTTCCTCTTTTGCGTAAAGATGAGAAAATAGAATGCAATTTGGAATCAGGCAGATCTTGTTTAAATACCAATTCCAACTAATTTTTTTCAAATGGTGCTGAAGGCACAATGTTGGACAAGTTATTGAAACTCTCAATTTTCCACTTGTAAAACAGGGAATCATACATATAGTAAATCTGCATTAAATACCATATTTAGCATATAGGTATATAGATATACATTGTATAATGATCAAATCAGGGTAATCACCTCAAACATTTATCATGTATCATTGTATCATTTATCATGAATCATTGTGAGTGCTAGGAATACTAATAAGAGTGGCCAGGGAAACAGGACATGCAAATAAGGAACTATAGGAAAGTGTTGGGTGCTGTGACAGACATGGTTCCCACAGAAGCCAGAGGGGTGGAGGGCCTGACTCTTCCTAAGTCATTTCAGGAAGGCTTCACTTAAGATGTGACATCAGAGCTTAGTCCTGAAGATTAAGTAGGAGTTTGCCAGGTCAGGGACAAGTTTAGCATTGGGGCAGTGGAAACAGCACGGTTAAAAGTTGGAAGGTATAAAATAACAAAAGTCAGGCGTCAAAGAACATTGGCATCACATCCCAGCACAGGGTGTTTGTGAGGCTCAGTGGCACAATGCTCGGACAGAGTGGGGGTAAGTAATCCCACATAAATGTGAGAGGTCCTTTGTTTCCAAAACCTTTGCCTCGTCCCTCACCCCTATATTTCACTGGCAAGCCCCATTGTCTCTTTATTGTCATTCTACCAAAGCTCACATCTTCATTATGCCTCATTTGGTTAAATGAGTCCCAGTTGTCCGGCAAACATGGTACGTAGCCAGTATTGAAGGGTTTCAACTACCCGACTCAAACTTAGCATAATGTTAAAGGAAGAAGCACTGGCCTAGGAGGCTGTCCTGTTCTGCCACTGAATAGCTAGAACACGTCACTCACTCTCTCTCTCTGGCTGGTTTTAAACAAGTCACACCTGTAACTGATAATAATGCAGAAAGGGTAATAGTGAGAACTTACCAAGTGCTAGGCAGGGTGCAAGCTCTGCAAATACGCTGTCCCATTTGATTCTCACAACAATCTTATAAAAATGATACTACTCTAAGTCCTCAATTCCTTATTCACAATTCTGGAATCTAAAAACTGCTGAAAGCCAGCAATTTTTCTTAAGTTTGTAATAAACTCATTTGGATAAAACCTGAACTGAATGTATAAAAAAGTGTGTATCATTTTTATTCTACTTATTGTAAATTCCCATATGGTTTCTGTGGAAATAAAAATGTGCTGGTTATGAGGAACTGCCTCAGACCTTGGTGGAGCAGTTATCTAACATATCTGATGTACTATACAATATTCCTTTCCCCAAACTGAAAAATTCTGAATTTCAAAACATCTGATGCAAGACTTCAGAGATTATGGGTGAGCAAACTGAGATATAGAGAGGTTAAGTAACTCATCCAAAGTCACAGAGGTAAGATTAATAGATCCAGGTCTCAAACACAGGTCACTTTGGCACCAGCTCCTAGACTCTTAACCATTTAGCTAAACTTGCTCCGAGTGTCCAATAAACTACTCCAAAGAGAGCTTACGGTACTACTGCATGTCTCACTATATAGTCCTTACTGTACTGCCCTGAATTAGGCTTCTCATCATTTCTAAGACACACCCTCTACTTTCCACTTCTAAGCAATCTTTGCTTAGAATTCTTTCCCCACAGTGCTGCTTTAATAATTTCTGTCCATCTTTTAAAGCTCAACTTACATACCACTTCCTTCAAAATAATGTTCTTAATGTCCTTAACCACAAATTAGTTCTCCTACCTCACCCTTCACAGCACTTGGTCTCTCTCTCTCTTTTAAGACAATACACAAAATTCAACTTCATATTATAGCTATGTGTGAACTCATCTTGTCTCCCAACTAAATTGTGCCCTCTGTAAAGATTGGGAGGGACCCTGTCCCATTCCTCTTTATATCCTTACAATTCTAGAGCAATGCCATGAATATTATCATTGTTCCATAAATGTTGCTGTAAGAATAAAAAACTAATGATATTTTAATTAATGATTTTTGTATGGACATATAGAGGTAATATTTAACACTCATGTAATAACAGGTTTCATTTTTTTCTTTAAAAAAACTTTTTCTAGTGGAATTTTCATAAAGGAGTTTTATCCTATTTCTCATTAGACCAAGTCTTAAAAAAAAATCTGGGAAAGAAAAATAAACCATTTCTACGTATGAACAACCTGACTCCAATGCTGGTTCATCATCTTCAAAATTTAGTTCCCACACAAAAATTACTCCATTAGAAAAGTGAACATGATATAACATCTTTAGAATCATTCTACTATGATACGTTTGGTTAACATCTCTTAACTCTGAGCCATATATACAGACAAGCTTTTTATCTTTTTAGTGTTGCCCAGAAGAAGGCCATAAAGAGAGAACATAATAAAATTTTAGGTAGAGTCTCATTTTAAAAAATATTGTTTTTTGAAAAATTTATTTAAAACTGAAAGATAATTGTATATATTTATGGCGTACAGTGTGATATTCTGATATAGGTATACAGTGTGTAATGATCAAATCAGGGTAATCACCTCAAACATTTATCATTTCTTTGTGTTGGGAATGTTAGAAATCTTGTCTTCTAGCTGTTTGAAAATATACAATAAATTGTTAACTACACCCTCTAGTTGCCCTACAGTGCTACAGACACTTGAACTTATTCCTTCTATCTAGCTGTAATTTTCTATCTGTTAACCAGCCTCTCCATATCCACCTCCCTTTCCTCCCAGCCTCCAGTAACCACTGTTCTACTCCCGACTTCTGTTTGTTGTTGTTGTTGTTGTTGTTGTTTAGACAAAAGTCTTGCTCTGTCACCCAGGATGGAGTGCAGTGGTGCAATCTCGGGTCACTGTAGCCTCCACGTCCTGGGTTCAAGTGATTCTCGTGCCTCAGCCTCCCAAGTAGCTAGGATTACAGGCCTGCCTGGTTAATTTTTCTATTTTTAGAAGAGGCAGGGTTTCACCATGTTAGCCAGGTTGGTATTGATCTCCCGGCCTCATGTGATTCACCCACCTTGGCCTACCAAAGTCCTGGGATTACAGGGGAGAGCCCTGGTGTCCAGTCTCTACTCGCTACTTCTATGAGATCAACTTTTTTAGCTTCCACATATGAATGAGAATATGTGGTGTTCATCCTTCTGTGCCTGGCTTATTTAACTTAAGGCTCATCCATGTGGCCTCAAATGACAAGATTTCATTCTTTTTTATGGCTGACTAGTATTCCATTATGTAGATATACCACATTTTCTTCATCTATTCATCTATTGATGAATACTTAGGTTGATTCCATATTTTGGCTATTGTGAATAGTGCTGCAATAAGCCTGGGAGTGCAGATGTCTCTTTGGCATATTGATTTCTTTTCCCTTGGATACATATCCAGTAGTGGGATTGCTAGATTCATTTTTTTTAAAACTTAAATGGTTTTTTGGAGATGGCTGGATTTGAAATTTTTTGCTTCCATGAGGGAATTACTGAAGATGACATATTATTTTTATATACTATTCTTAGTCTATAAATTCTAAATGCTTTACTATTAAAATTTTATTTATAATACTTTCCAGAGGTAGAGCTTTAAAAATGTTTTCTTTTGAAATCTTCATTTCTTGTTTTATGTAAAGAATGACTTTAGGTGGAATTATGAGGAACTTCAAAACAGAATATTAATCTTAAAGAGGACCATCTGGCATAATAATTTGCACATGGAAATTTGGGCCTGTTTCTATTTTTCCTGCAATTTTTTCTTTTAGGTTAATGATGTATATATGCATATTATGTGCTTTGAACTAGCTTCCTAGTAATGGTAACAGATTTTTCTTATTGGATCCATACTTGTAAACGACTGCCTAGGTTTAGGCCATCAGACAAAGTAAGTTAACTAGTTTATGAAGGAACTGATCCAGTAGTCCTGATCTCAGCAGTGTCATGCTCCATCCAAATGATTCCATTCTCTTATTTTTCTGATAAAATTTAAGAATTTAAATAACCTTGGTTAAGATATTCTACTGTTTGTGCTATACATTTTAGGGCCTGTATGCTAAAAAAACAAATAATTTTTTTGTTGTTGAAATTTATTTCATGGAGACATTAAAATAATTTTATTCTTTTTGGAGGTAATTACTTGCTTACATTCCCAGGAAAACAAGTAATTTAGGTATATTGGCTATCTTCCTTGACATCTCTCATAGCTACTCTATCCAACTCTACTCTATCCAACTCAGACTCCACTTGTATTGCCCATAGGCCCCCAGCACACTTTTCTGAACCACAGAAATACCCTTACTTTGTTTCCCTGCTTCAGATCTCTCTATTCTCCTAATTTGTCCTTCATTCAGTTACCAGATCAAACTTTCTAAGATGGAAAACTGTTAATGTTATTTCCTGGTCTAAGTCTCTTTTCTGGCTTCCCCATTGCTCCTGGAATGAGGCATCAGCTCCATTGTGATACAGTCTTTCTTTCCAGGCTGTGCTGCCTGCCTGTTCCTCCAGCCATATGCCTCTTACAAGGGAATTGTGTACAGTGCGTGCCAGGTTGCTTCATCCCTCCATGTTCTATCCAAAAGACTGTAATCCCAGCACTTTGGGAGGCCGAGACGGGTGGATCACGATGTCAGGAGATCGAGACCATCCTGGCTAACACAGTAAAACCCCGTCTCTACTAAAAAATACAAAAAACTAGCCGGGTGAGGCGGCAGGCGCCTGTAGTCCCACCTACTTGGGAGGCTGAGGCAGGAGAATGGCGTAAACCCGGGAGGCGGAGCTTGCAGTGAGCTGAGATCCGGCCACTGCACTCCAGCCTGGGCGACAGAGCGAGACTCCGTCACAAAAAAATAAAAAAGAAAAAGCAGCAAATCCTAACATACAGACACTAGGTGCTATTAGTAGTTAAGAAGGATTCCCCTGTGTATCTAAGTACTTGCTAAAGGGTGATCATAGGCTAGAATAAGAGGATAGAACTCCTGCAAGGTGTACTCACACAGGGAGTTTCAAAGTCACTCACAGACTCTTCTCCTTGGACCTACATCAGGCGCTCATTAGAAAGACTGGGGGCAAGGTAGGAAGCCAGAGAAAATAACTGAGCAGGAGGAAAGAACAGAAGAAATATTTGAAGAGATAATGGTCAAACATCTGCTAAAAAATAATCAAAGACATTAAACCACAGGTCCAAGAAACCCAAAGAACTCTGAGTAGGGTAAGTAACAACAATAAAATAAGATAATAAAATCATATCATATTCAAGCTACTGAAAATTAAAAATAAAGAATAAATCTTGAAGGTAGCCAGTTTTTTTTTTTTTTTAAAGATGCATATGCAGAGGAATAAAGATAAAAATTATGGCAAAAATTTATGGCAAAATTATGCAAGTCACGAGAAAATGAAGTGGTATCTTTAACATGGTGAAAGAAAAACCACTGCACTAGACTGCTAGTTACTTGAGTAACATGCAGGTCCACCATGGGTCCTACTAGTAGTAGTTTGGCTGCAGTTCTCTTGGGGGGTTAGTTTCCAAGTTCATGATATTTATGAATTTCTTTTGGACATAGTTTAATAACTTACCTACAACATCCAATAAAAATAGACATCCTTATCCAATTTTATTCTTTATGTATGAATTCTATATAATTATTTGGTTATAAGCAATAAGGCGTAGTATATAGGCCACAGTATCTTTTCACTCTCCTCAAGTAGAGTAATATACTATACAGCCTTACTATGTTCCACCTACTAAGTGCTTTATATCTATTAAAACAGACACTGGGCCAGGCGCGGTGGCTCATGAGTACTTTGGGAGGCTGAGGTGGGCGAATCACCTGAGGTCAAAAGTTCGAGACCAGCCTGGAAAACAAGGCGAAACCTTGTCTCTACTAAAAATACAAAAATTAGCTGGGCATAGTGGCATGCGCCTCGAGTAGTCCCAGATACTCGAGAGGCTGAGGCAGGAGAATCGCTTGGACCCAGGAGGCAGAGGTTGCAGTGAGCCAAGATGGTGCCACTGCACTCCAGCCTGGACAACAGAGCGTGACTTTGTCTAATAACAACAACAAAGAGACATTATATTACTGTTTGCTTGCTAGCCCAAAGAAAATATGCAATAATGGATGTTGTTGATTTTTCTAAACTTTCCTTCTACAACTCAATATATATATGACTTCTCAATTTGAGTAAGAATGTCACTATTAGAATGACCTTGATATGAGTATATACTCAGGACTCTGCTGAGATGTCCCTTTCCTAGACCACTCTAAAACAGAATCCTCTCTTCCTCTATGTTTCTCAGTTCTGTTGTTTACCCTAGTTTCTCTTTCTCATAGCACTTATTTCCACATGAAGTATCCTTTTGCTTTTGGGACGGAGTCTCACTCTGCTGCCCAGGCTGGAGTACAATGGCGCAATCTCGGCTCACTACAACCTCCGCCTCCTGGGTTCAAGCAATTCTCCTGCCTTAGCCTCCCGAGTAGCTGAGATTACAGGCGCCCGCCACCATGTCTGGCTAATTTTTGTATTTTTAGTAGAGATGGGGTTTCACCATGTTGGTCATGCTAGTCTTGAACTCCTGACCTCAGGTGATCCACCCATCTCAGCCTTCCAAAGTGATGGGATTATAGGCATGAGCCACCGTACCCAGCCTGAAGTATCATATTATATATTCAATGCCTGTCTGTTGTCAATCTCCTGCACTAGAACATTTGACCATTGGAACTGTGTCTCTCCTGGTCATTGCTATATCCACAGCACTTAACAACAGTTCCTGGAACTAGAAGGAATTTAGTATGTATTTGTTGAATGGATACATGAATGAAGGACGAAGTAATATGTCAACAAACAGAAATTCCTTTCACCTGAGGAATCTGGTAGATTGGAGTGGGGAGGAACAGAAGCAGGCGGAAGTTGAATTCCTGCTAGGTGAAAGGTACTTCACTGGCTTTAATCTAGATAATCTAAGATGCTCAGTACAGTCCCTGGAACATTAGCAGACACTCAGAATTATTAATTGTAATTAATGACTGTTGCTCTTTTTTCATAAATGTGTCTTAATGAACTTGTGAAAATGGTATTATTTTCTGACTTTGCACATTCAAAAAGGTCAAATAACACCCTCAGGTTTACAGAGTTCGGAGTAATCCACCTAGGTATGGCAAACACAAGAGCCCATGCCAAGGGGTGGGAAAGAGAATATAGAAATGTTCACCTCCTGAGGACTAAATTATTATCTTTATATGAATACAAGTAAATTAATTTTAACTACATGTCATAAAACAACAGGTTTTTTCCCCTCCAAACATAAGTTTTTTGTTGTTGTTGTTGTTGTTGTTTTGAGACGGAGTTTCAATCTTGTTGCCCAGGCTAGAGTGCAACGGCATGACCTCGGCTCACCACAACCTCCGCCTCCTGGGTTCAAGTGATTCTCCTGCCTCAGCCTCCAGAGTAGCTGGGATTACAGGCATGCACCACCACACCCAGGTAATTTTGTATTTTTAGTAAAGACGGGGTTTCTCCATGTTGGTCAGGCTGGTCTCGAACTCCCGACCTCAGGTGATCCACCCACCTCGGCCTCCCAAAGTGCTGTGATTACAGGTGTGAGCCACTGCGCCCGGCCCAAATATGAGTTTTTATTCCTGCTAAGTTGTTTGACCTGATAGTGGCAGTCAACAAGGTAAGAAATGGGCTTTACTAAATTTAAAAAGAAAAATCCTGTTTGTGATCCCTTCTAAAAACTGCAGGTCCAAACCATAATAAATCAACCTGTGCTTGAAAGCATGAACTGTATATACTGGCACCCCATTCAGCTAAGATAAAAATGACAAGTCCTTCAATGATAAATTGTCCTTTCCATGTTATCCAATGGAAACACTCATATTGTCCAATACCTACAAGCAATTAGAAGGATTTAGTTTAACTTTCAAATTAAAAGACCATTAAAAAGAAACAGTTCCCCAGTCTGCCTCTGAAAAATATTCAGAAAACCTTCTTGTTCTTAAACTTGGAAGGAATTGGTACATAGTCTCAGATTTCCTTTTATCACACAGCAATTGAGCCAGCTATGTGGAACTGTGGGTTACAGGAAACAGTGGGATAAAATAGAAAACAATGCAAGATCTTTGAAAAGTTACTTAACAATTAACTTTTGTCTAACAATATTGTCTATCAAGAACACCTAAAACTTAGAGCAACCATCCCTCCACCTGCCACCAAAAACGAACACCAGGCCTAAGAATAGAGGTATTTAACATGTAACATGATACCTGCATCCTAATCTCTGCCTTCATTATAAAGCTACCAAACTGGGGAAAAAGTGAGCTTAAACAGGTTTTTGAGTGCAGATCCATTTATTTTTCATCAAGTTTGAAGTGTATTTATTATTCTTCTTACAGAGTGGTTTTCCTCCTCAATCTTTTACTTACCTATAGGATGTGAGTATAAATTCTATAAGATCTGAAGGGAGGATGTTGATAAGTTTCATGAAGTAAAGCAACATTAGATTTCTACCAATAAAACCTGGCAATAAAGCTTAAACTTTCAAAATAAGGGAAAAAAAGAGAGAAGAATTTTCATATGTATTTATAACTGCATATTTTAGATTTCTACCTTATATGAATATGTGGTTTAATATTTAGAAGAAGACTGAATTAACAATCATGAGACAAGACTCACAGAATTAAGGCATTAAAACATACCAGTTTTTGCAATTTTGCATACACACACAGAAAATCAGTGTTCTTATAACATGTATTCTCAAATGAGTATCTAATTTTTTTTTTTTTTTTTGAGATGGAGTCTCGCTCTATCGCCCAGGCTGGAGTGCAGTGGCTGGATCTCAGCTCACTGCAAGCTCCGCCTCCCGGGTTTACGCCATTCTCCTGCCTCAGCCTCCCGAGTAGCTGGGACTACAGACGCCCGCCACCTCGCCCGGCTAGTTTTTTGTATTTTTTAGTAGAGATGGGGTTTCACTGTGTTAGCCAGGATGGTCTCGATCTCCTGACCTCGTGATCCACCCGTCTCGGCCTCCCAAAGTGCTGGGATTACAGGCTTGAGCCACCGCGCCCGGCCAGTATTTAAAATTTTTTAACATCCACTAATGAGATCACAGGAAGAGACAGAAAAAAACATTTTTATTCATTTTGTTTATGATGTTTCCATATAATGCTCCTAGTTTTTCAGAGAATTCACTGACTTTTAAAGCAGATCATAAAATCTAAACCTTGGCTTCTATTATTTAGGTGGCCTCATTTTGCCCTTCATCTTTCTTAATAATTGTCATTCTATCCATTATTCCTATAGTTCTGCACCTAATTTTGTGAATAGATAAAAGGGGAGCTTTTAGTGGTTTTTGTCCCAAATTCTCTGGCCTATTTCTGCTCTCAGCTTTTACTGCCAAAGGCGTGAAGATCAAAAGATGCTCTCTGCAGACATGTTTACCTCCTTGTAACAAACCGTCTCACAACAAAGGAGTTCATTATTTACATCTAACATCAAAGAAAAGGTTCCAAAGCAAAAGGCCTGCATCAGACAGATGCAAGTGATGGAATTTTCTTGCCTCACACTTATGGAAGTTCACATTATTAACACCCAGTTAATCTAAATGTCTTCAAGAGCAAAAAATATATCTTAGGGTAGGGGTAAAGCTCTGCCTTTCTCATGCAGTTCCTTGGCTTTGCCCATACCTTCAATCTCTCCCAACAGGGTGGTGACATGGGCACATTTCATAAGCATAGAAAGCTCTCGCGACAGCCTGTGGAAACATGAACCGTTATTTACTCTGGAAAGAATGACTGGGAGCAGCTGTGCCCAGCAGTAGACAGCACTAGAGGCAGAAAATGAGACTGTGTCGCCAATGTGTTATTATTATAATAACTAATGGAGAGAAATAAAATGGATTACCAGCACTTACTCAAATGGAGAGAAATAAAATGGATTACCAGCACTTACTCAAATGGGGAGAAACGAAATGGATTACCAGCCCTTACTCAAATGGGGAGAAACGAAATGGATTACCAGCCCTTACTCAAATGGGGAGAAACGAAATGGATTACCAGCCCTTACTCAAATGGGGAGAAACGAAATGGATTACCAGCACTTACTCAAATGGGGAGGCTTCCGATGCTGCTGTAAGACAGAGGCTCCTCACAGTTTATGATATCATCAGACTTCTTCATGAATTTACAGTCTAGTAATCCTGCCATGGAATCCGTTTCTAATTTCTAATCTAAGTCAATTCGGCAAATGAACAAAACTAGGGTACTCTATTGGGTCAAGTTTATTTCAACCTAAGGGAAAGAGATGACTAGCTGTCTTCCTATTCCCTTATCAAATTTATTAAGCCCATAAAAAGACTGGTTTGAACGACATCTTTCCCCACACTTTGCATATTAGTCTCTATTTTTATATATCTGCAATATCAGTACCCTCTATCTGTCAGAACCAGGTTCCTCTCAATAATATTCGTACTGATTCACTTACTGCTTAGTCAAACTATATTATAGATACTTAACCATCTTGTCCATTTGCTGACTACACTCCATGTCAGTGTGCTAATTTTATGACTAATCCATATTTCCCATCAAGACTACATATAGCCAGGTCAGCAACCAGGTTTACATAATCTTACCTGTACCAAATCCTACCAAAAGAGTGTATAGGTGCTTTTTAGAATGATCTATATCCAGAGGCCCCAACATGATTATTCATTCATTCATTCATGCTAGGAACCAATTCTGTTCTCTTTTATGGGAATGGTGTTGCAGGGAGAGGACTCCTTTCAAAAGTTTGAGGGTCAGTGTGTATCCTAGATCCCACCATACAGACTCCTGTGATTCCACAGTATGAGGTCCTGATGAAAGCAGGTCTAAAGCCACAGTTCACCCAGGTCTCTGTCCCTATACTCTGGTACCAACTTAGATCAGGGAGTGGCTACAAGACAGAAGCTGATGGGAGAAGTGGGAATTTTGGAAGTGAGGCTCAGAGAGGTTAAGCGATACTAACATATTTTCATTTGCATCTCCTGTGAGACCTCATTCCTGAGTCCCATACCAGTATTTCTACCCGGATTCTACGGACATCTCATATTCAACATGTAGAAAAGAGGACTCCTCATCTCTCCTTTCAAACGGACTTCTTTCCTTGTGCGGTGATCTCACTTATGGGTTCCAGCATCCATATTCTCTTAAGAGACACCAAAACCTGCCAATCCTTGCTGTCAAATATCTTGTGAATACAGCCCCTCCACTTCAATCACACAGGTAGGAGCACTGCCAAGCCCTATTCCTTCACATGAATGACGGCAACAGCTTCCTAACCCATCTTCCCACCTCTAGTCTTTTTCCCTTTAATTGCATCCACACCAACATTTATCTATAATATCCTCACAACATTTGCTTCTTAAAATCTTTCTGTGGCTGGCTGTAGCAGATAGTATAATGTTTAAAGTATTTAAAATGGTAAAAAATCCTTTGAGGTCTATCCTAGCACTCTCTCTTAAGTACTCTACCTCTCTCCCAGCCCAGGTCATATCCCATATACAGAATGTCTTGTCATTTACTGAATGAATTGTTTTCCTTGCTCTTTTAAAACTTGTGACCCTGTACATGCAACGTCTAGAACTATTTCCTACTTATCTACTAGTGAACTACAAGAAAAGCAGGGATATGCTAAGTTTCAGTTAGGCAAAATGTAGAGAAAGTGTTCTGCAATTAGGTAGAAGTTTGGGAGTGAAAGCGAACACAGATGGGGTGGGGAAGCACAGAGTATGTGAGAATGAGACTTCAAAACTGACTAGCGAATCTTTACATTTACTTTACATCCATTTCCTTTACAGCATTTATCTCAGTTTATTACATGCTTAAGAGGAGTTCAGTCTCATCCACCTCACACACCATAAGGCCTGAAGGGCAGTGAGGGTAAGGTGGGCATTCCCTATTCAGAGAGCGATTGTAGTCTCTAAAGCCAGATTGCCTGGGTCTGAAACTGAGCTCCAAAACTTATCAGATGACTTTGGGCAAATTACTTATTATTTCTGTGACTCCACTTTCTCAGCTGCAAAATGATAAACCATTTCAGCAGGTAGTTGTGAGAATGAATGATTTAATGCATACAAAGTATGAGGTTGAACCACATGAAATTACTATTTTTATATTTCAAAATACTCAAATATCAACAAGTTTATATGGCTCAACCAAATTTTAAGACAATGCCTAACTGATTATTCCTTTTTATAATGCTTCTAAACCATTACTCCCTAATGCTTCTGATGTAACAGACTCATTTGTTGAATTTCATATTATCCAATTATCTTTTCTCATTGATATCCCCTTACTAATATCCTGGTCCCTCCACAATACTTATTCATGACTAGGGCACTTGGCAACAACCTTTAACATATCCTTTGTCCTCTCACCATCCCGAGTGACTTCAGTATCCATCTAGACAAGCCATCCAACAATCTATAAATTCCTCACCTCCTTCATCTCCATGGTCATGGATTTCCAAGGTCATACCCTGCAACTACTCATCTAGTGGGGCTGCCTCCTATCCATTATGTGAAGATGATCACAATCTCTGACCCTTCCAGGCCCCCCATGCCTTTGCTCTCACTACCTCTGCTCTCCAATCTCTGGAAAACCATAGTTCCTTGACCTCTTTCCTGGCCTCACTGCTTTACCCATTTGGGATAGCATGACTCATTACTGAAACCATTCTTTCACTAATATCTTTAGAATCAATTCAGACATAGACTTCTATATTTCTGTGACCAAGCTGCTGAGCTCAGCTGGAAAAAAAAGTCAGCTTTCAGACTGATGCAACTATATAAATCTGCGTCCTCAGTCACAAATAGGCCATCAACTTGGCTCAACCTCCTACTCATTCTTGCTTAGCTTGCTCTTACTTTACTAAGCAATGTTTCCAAACTGTCATATTGCTCAAGACCCCAAACAAGACTACATCCTTCTCTGCAGATGACATCATTTTTCTACTTCAATAAGACAACTATACATATATTATCCCAATATTGTTCCCCTCCCCTTTTTAGATATGCCTGGACCTGTCCTTGTGCATTTTCTTTCAATTAGAGGATGAGGTATTCTTACTCCAGGTCAAGATCCTGCCCTCCACACATGGCCCCCCTTTTCAGCACTCCCAGGACCAAGCTCCATTAATTATCCCCTTTACTTCCTAAATCTTTAAATTCTCAGTGCCTGTTTACTCTTTCCTCTAAACGCAGAAACCCATTTAAATCTTTTATCAAATGAATTTTTTTCTTTTTGCTTCTTGAACCTGGGTTGCACCCCAGAAACCATACCCTTCCTTCTCTTCTAAGCCAAGTGACTTGAAAGAGAGGTCTGTGCTAACTCTTCTCAACTTTCTCACCCTACCCATTTACCTTAAAACAAGACACAATGTCAATTCTGCCCTGGCCACTGCACTGAAACGTCTCTGATGAGATACCAGTGAACTCCATAATGCCATATCTGAGGAACATGTATCAATTCTCTCCTCTCATTTTTTCTTATTTCTCTGTTTTTTCCTTTCCAGTTTCCCCATGGGTTCCTCTTCTTTTGTTTGCTTCTTAAACGTCTATAATACTCAAGGCTTCACCCTTGGTAATTTGTACATTCTATACATTCTCCTTGTGCAATTTCATTTGCTCTTGATTTTAAACACCACTGATATGGGGTGACTCCCAAATCTGTATTTCCAGCCCTGATTACCTGCCATCACTTTCCATGTTTATTTACCTGGATAGCCTGCCTGCAAGGACTTAAACCCAACATATCATTCAGGTTTTTTTTTTTTTTTCAAAAAAAATTTCTTTTCAGGACCTACTTCATACTACTATTCAACAGTAAACAAGACAGCAAAACAGCTCCTTTATCTTAATTCCTGTTTCTCACTCATACCCCTAAGTATAATTTAGGCTATAGGAAGACCAAACTGTCTGTAGTTTGCCATTTTTTGTTCAAAGAAGGCTAAACACTGAGGGCCTATGAACATACTACTCTCCCAGCCTGGAATCCCCTTCCCATGTTCTTTTCAATTCTTAAGACTTTAGGAGAAGTCTCATCCTCCAAGGTACCTTCCCTAAATTGCCATGTAAGGCTAGGTGCCCTTGATCACTGCCTTTACTAGAATGTGCTAAAACTATCTCTTTGCACATGTTTTCCCCAAGGATCCCTAAGGCAGAGATTATATCTCTCTGTGAACAGCATACTGCCTGGTACATGAGTAATACATGTTTGAGATTGCCCAAGTAGATGTACTGAAGTACTGTGATGCTTTTCTGACACTCTTGCATACTGCTGCACTTAACTATTTGTAAATCCTACTCTTTCTCCTTGCTAATACCAGGTTAACTTTCCCGAGCATGCTGTGTCTCTTTCATTCTCCACATTCCTCAAAATCATGTATATAAAAGGCACTCAAGGAATATTGGTTGAATTGAGTGAAATAAACAGATAAAACACTCCATATCTACATTTCTATTTCTGGGATCCATTAGTGTCATTCTGTAGCTCTGAGCTAAGATTTCCCAGGTGTCTTTCAGTTACTACCAAGGCCCAAAGAACGTTATCAAAAAATGTCCAGACTGTTCTTCAATCTCTGCATGTGTCGTGAGAGACCATTCTAATTGCATATGTGGGATCTCCCATCCAGGTGTATGGACTCACCATATTTCCTCAATTCACAAAACAAGGAGGCAGGATGTGAATCTTCGTGGAATAAAAAATTCATTTGACCCACTGGATCACTATGTACCATATTTCTTCCTGCAATGCATTAAATTCGGGCTCTTATGGCTTAAGTTCATTTCCAGAAAGTGAACACTTCTATTCACTCCTCACAAGAAGCCTCATTCTCAATGTATGTAAAGTGCTTTGAGCTCTCTGTGAAAGGAATGATGTAAACACAAGACATTATTACCAACACTATCCTCTAGATAACCTCATGAGGTAAGTATTAATGTCAGAGGGATTATTATTTTATAGGCAGAGAAGTCAGTTGATTTGCTCAAAGTCAGAGGTGGGGCTAAGAGCCAAGAATACACTCCAAGAGTCCTTTGCTTATATCCATTGCCAGACCTAATCCAAGCTTTTCAGAAAGTTCTTCTTAGAGTCTGAAGAGAGTCTAAGAACTTTATCCTTTCTTTTTTCAGACTGTTCTTGCCCCATCTCCTTTCCCTCTCTTATCATTTCTTCTCAATAGGGATCCAAAAGAGAATGCAATGATCACCTAACAGCCATCCAATCCCCCGCCTGTGTAGCATGTGGGGCAGTACAGAGGTTCAGTCAGGCATACTCCATCTATTTTCATCCAGGCTTTACAATCAACACTGCTCAGAGTTCTGCCAGGTTGAGTTAGTTCAGTTTGAGTAAATCTCTGTGTCATTCAAGTACAGCATACTCTGTTGAATTAATTTTCTTCAGTTACGTCTTGCACACATGGCCCATATAACTTCACAGAGATCCTGCTCACCAAATGATTTTTCAAATCTGTCACACTACATTTACTAGAACGATTTTATTCTCTTCCACCTAGCTTTAAAATCTGCTAGAGTTTGAAGGTTGAAAATGCCATGTAAACGTGGCATCTTAAATCAAACTGTAGATACAGAGCAAAGGGTTCTGAGTAACAGTAATAACAGTTGTCCTACTTGTTGAATGTTTATAAAGTTAATTGTTAGTGATAAGTGAACTCAGTCTAAGTCTCCATACTATTGTGATGGGGCTCTGCACAAAAACAATCATTTCTGGGGAAGGAGAAATATACTAGACTGAATTATATCTAGTTCTAAGCTCTAAAACTGTATATAGCCAAAAAAAAAAAAAAATCTACCCATCAATTTTCTGGAAGAGTTCAGACAGAGCAGTGGGGCTATGAAAGGAACAGAAACGAAGGGCTACTGGTGGCAGAAGCTGCTTCGCCCCAGGAGATCTGCCTGGAGTTGACCATTTCAGCTTCCAGCCATTCATTACAAGCTCCCACGCCCAGCCTCTGCAGCCTGCTTAGGTCCCTTCCCAAACTCCTCCCAAGTTAAGAAACAATTTATCTAAGGAATTATTCACCTACAAGTTGTGAACATTTTATTTACCTTTCCTAAGAGATATTGTGAGATGTATCCCTGTAAATATCACTTTCTCTGTTAAAACACTGTTGTGCTGAACCCCTATTAACCTCAGAAGGGAAGGCACTAGGTTCGAGAGGCCGAAGAAAAGACCCAGAGGCAGCAAATGAGACATGGGATTTACTAGGGGCTTACATACGGGGAGAGAGTGGAGAAGTGGTGGCAGGCTGGACAGGAGAACCACCTTATGTATAGAAATGGTCCAGTGGCAGCAGGCTGGACAATATAATTGCATGGCCCAGTGGCTGTGGGCTGGGCAGGAAAACCACAACCGCTTGCAAAGAGCATGCAGTTTACAGAGAATTTTCATTTAACACCCTCCCCCTAATGACCTCCATCTGGCAACCTTCATTTAATCTAAAACTCAGGGCCTCAATTCCCAATAAGCCCATGTTCCACAGGATGAGCAGGGGGCTCAAATATTTATTATAGTAAGGAACGAATCTCCGGGTTGGCCATTCCTGGATTCCCTACCTTGGAACACACATTCAGGTGCACTGGCCATACAGGGTCATTCTAAAGGTATGCTTAAATTGCTGCTATCAGGTATGTTTACCCTACAAACAAACAAATGAAGAAAAGTGTCTGGAAGACATTCAGAGACAGTTACAAATTTAATATTTATCTCAATTCCAAAGGTCTGGAAAATCAGTCACGACCTTGAAGAACATGCTGGTATATCCACAGAGTACACTATGCCAGAACCAGCACATGCCATAGCACCTGACTGGGCAACAGAGAGAAATGTGACAGCCTGCACCAGTAAGAACATAAGCCAACCTTTCATCCTGGTAAAAAATTATAGAACTCCCACATATACAAAGAACAGGAAAGAAAGTCATAAACCACTTAGACTCAAAGGAAAAATACCTGACTCACATATTTGTTTCACAATTTAAGCACATATCCCTCATTTCACAGTAGGGACTAAGTGATATGTTTGGCTAGCAGGATTAACATTGCTTCAGAAAACATTTTCCTGGACCAATGTCTTTCAAGGTAATTACTAGAAAATAACATTTGTACATTTCCTTTAAAATTTTATAAGGTATCATAATTTATTTACAGATACAGCAGTATCTAAGTATACCAGGTACTTCAAGAAATACAATGAAAAGGATCATGTTTCTTTTTGGTTTGAAGAACAATTTTTATACAGTCTTAAAGCCTGGGAAACTATTGTATCTGTGCACTATGGGACTGATGTTCAAGTGATCTAATATTAACTTAGAAAGAGTTTTCCAACAGTTACAGGGAGCACAGTGGATGAGAGGTTTGTGAAGGTATGATCCCCCGGGGTAGCCTGGAGGTTTCTGGGCGTTAGTGTCCTAGGGGACCTCTTTCTTCAGCGGCCTTCCGAAGCCTCCTTTGTTCACCATACTGTTCTAGACAAATATCCCCAATTTCTCTGTGAGTCATATTGAGAAACAGGTTGGGAAGCTCTAGCTTAGGGAACATATTTCCTTTTGGCCCTAGACACACACAGAGAAGATCACGACAAGAACTTGATTCAATGTCAAAGCGATATGGTGCAAAGAACAGAGTGAGGAATGAGATTTGGGTTCTGGCACAGGCTTTCTCACTACCTAGCTCTGAGCCCTGAGCAGATCACTTACCTGTCAGGACCTTGACTGCCTCACTCTAATATAAATGGTTTGGCCTCGATCCTGTTTAAGGACCCATCCTAAACATCACCTAGCCCAGTACAAGGCATATGGTACCCCTAAGTCTCTGAGTACCATATGCCTTGTACTGGGCTAGGTAACATGAGAGAAACTAGACACAGACACTGTCCCTATTCTCATGGAACCTGTAAGCTAGCTAGAGGTAAGATCACTAATCAAGATAAATATTGATAAGTAAAAATTAAATCTAACTGAGGCGTAATAGATTTGGAAGATAGAATTATCATTGCTTATAATAACTCAATGTACTTCCTACTGAGCATATAAATCTATAGGGTAAATTTGCACCACAGAATGAGTCTACGACCTCTGTTTTTATTTAATCACACAACAATCATATGTTCAAATATTCAAACATGGGCTTGAAGATTATAAAGTCATGTGAAATCAGCTTCACCTTGGTTGTACCTGGGAGCTCCAGCCTGGCCTATTGAACATTTTTGCTATGATACATTTTAATTAAATCATTAACAAATGGATGAGGGCGCGGTGGCTCACGTCTGTAATCCCAGCACTTTGGGAGGCTGAGGCAGGTGGATCATGAGGTAAGGAGCTCAAGACCAGCTTGGCCAACATGGTGAAATCCCATCTCTACTAAAAATACAAAAATTAGCTGAGCATGGTGGCGTATGCCTGTAATCCCAGCTATTCAGGAAGCTGAGACAGGAGGATTGCTTGAACCGGGACCTGGGAGGTGGAGGTTGCAGTGAGCCGAGATCACGCCACTGCACTCCAGCCTGGGCTACAGAGCGAGACTCCATCTCAAAAAAAATAATAATAATAATAATAATAATAATAATAATAAAGGATGCATATTCAGGTAACACCAAGGCAAGGACGAGTGCTAAAAGTCTTCTCTGACACAAAATGTAAATATCCCGCTCACTCAACATTCTTTGCTGTCCTTCTAACACTTTCAAGCAGTTGCTCCCACTTCACTTCTTTTTGGACCCACAGAGACCCTCATCCCCTTATTTCTGTGCTATATCCTTATATCACAGCCCACTCTTATTTTTACTTTTTTTCCTATATAGCACAGGCTCCACGGATCATCACTTTAAACTTTCTCTTATGTATCTTCATCCCTTCTGTTCCCAAGAAGACTTACCTGCATATATCCACCACACGGGATCAGTCAACGCTAGGGCAAAATCACTGCTAGTGGAAAACCACACACTGTTCTGGGGCAACTATACCTTCATGGTTGCTAGCATTAAGTGGCTTGATCTAGAAAGGTCTCCCTAAGAGTAAGAGCATTTCAAATTTTCTCTGGTGCACTGTTATCCTAATTATTTTACCCTTTGTAGGCAGGCTAAATCCTCTTTGACAGTGGCAGGAGGCAGGGAGAGAAACTAAGGCTGCAAGCAACCTCAACTGCTGGTAAAACCCAGGCTAGCTCCTAAAAGCCATCAAGAGAGCAATCTCTTCCATGTAGCAATGTGTGTGAGTAACATGTGAAATATGGATGAATACTTGCTTTATTTATCTCGGTCATGAACATTCCAGTGAGTATGTAGTTGTGACCATAAACAGCAGGCTAGAGCCATGTCTTAAGGCATCCTCAGAGTTCTTCATCTATGACTTAAATCTTTCCCCATTTGCTCTTAGGGGCTGCAGCCAAATCCTAGCTCTCCCATTTAGCTTTCTAACTTTGGATAAGTTATTTAAACTAACTGTATCTGGGGACAATACCCACCTCATAGAGTTAATGTGAACATTGTATTTCTTACTGTAACAGGACCAGGCCTATAGTGCTATATGTGTTTGTTGCTGTTGTTGTTATTATTAATTATAATCTTGTGTATTGAAGCCACCAAACTTTCTCACAGTCATAAGAATGTTAAAACAATATTATCTCTTCCTCTTCTTTCTCCAAACATATTGTTGCTGGAGAAATGATCATGCTACTGAAAGAGCTATATCTGTCTAACCCTAATGACTGAATACATCCTTTCTCTAACAACAAAAGATAATATACAAAATATTCCTAAACCTAAATGACCTCATGCAGAACCTTTTATGTTGCCCACAGTAGTTATGTACCCAAGAGAACAATAAATATCCTTCCTGATGAGGACTGCCCATCATCTTCCACGCTCCCCTCACATGTTACCTCATCTCCCCACTGTTAGCCCTGGTTTCTGCTCTAGCATTTCTGCCTGTTTTCCCTACTCCTCATCTCCCACTTAGTGCCTCAACCACAATGAACCACCCTCACTTCCCTGAACTCACCATGCATCCCCTCCCCTTCAGCCTTTCCAGCAAGCCAGTCCTTCCTGGAATAACTTCCTCTCCTCATTCATGTCGCTTCCTCGGGTAACTCATAGTACTCTCTCTTCAGGACTTCCCTTGTGTGATGTGTCCTGCAGAAAAATTTCCTTGACATCCCTAACCCCCAATCACCAAGGCTAAATTTGGGGCCCCTATAATAGCCCTTGCCACTCTGCTATTAATAGATCAGAAGTTCCTGAAGGGCAGAATCACAGCCTAATTGGTCCTCAGTGTTTCCCTAGTTTCTAGCTGTGTCAATATATACATGGGTTGTGCTCTACGAATGTACAAATGAACTATGACATAAGAAACGACGTTGGCAGGCCTAAAGATGTTTGGCATCTAGAAAGGGGGAAAGGCAAGATCAGTGTCATTATCTTTAAATATCTACAAACGTCTTGGAAGGAGATAAATATTCTTAAACAAATTTTTTAGACTAAATCACTTATAAGAGAATATTCTATGTAGCTTCAAAAAGAGACACCAGGGCCAAAGGTGTAGGTTCCCAGGAGCCTTTCCAGCTCCCCAAAATAATACGGCAAAAATGTCCTAAAATGTAAAACATGGGATACTTTGACTGGTATTCGGCTGCATAGCACTGGATGGGTTCACACATGGGCTGGCAAAATGAACTACATAATGCCTGTCTCCTTGCAAAGTTAAGATTCTGATGAATTAAATTGTGCTTCTGGGCTCCTGGGTATGCATATATAGCATAAGAGTCATTCTAGATACATAAAAGGATGATCAAAAGTTACATTTTAAGGTATATATATATATATGCTTGCCACCCCATGGCATATTGGGGTTAAAAAATACTCAGAGGATTTCAAACAAAACAAAACAAAATAATCCAACCCACAGACCCAGCATTCCAACACAGGGGATAACACCCACAAGAGGCAAGTCCCGATCCCCTCGGGCATTCTCCGCACCACCTCCCTCATCCTGGAAGAGGCAATTTAACTTTACAACTTTCAAGAAACTTCCCATTAGAAGTGGTTTCCAACTTTAGATTTATTGCATTTTCTAAGGTTACGTCATTTGGGCTGTGCATAATCCAGAGGGACTCAAGGGGCACACTGTAAACTGTGACAATAAATATTAACGAATATGTTCCTGATAAAACCTGCGATCTGCACACACGCACGCACACACCCACACAAAAAGGGCCTTTTCACCTTATATGGTGACTTTTAAAAATAGACTCTTTTTACATTTCACTTTGTTGGTCTGCCAAACACACCGAGTACATTTACTTTAGAAACACCAATTAAAAATATTAACAACACAAAAATATATAACCAGAGGTTTAGAGCCAAGGGCACATAAATTAACAGTATTCAATTCAGACAGTAAGTAAACATAAAATGAATAACAGAAAATACTACCTCATCCAAAGGGAAGCAAGAACAATAGCCCTGAAAGTGAAAGTGTTCCTCCCCTCAATCCCAGTACCAGGACTCTGGACTCCCCTACTTCTCCCCTACCTTCAGATGTCAATCTAATGATT
Source organism: Trachypithecus francoisi (assembly GCF_009764315.1). Classification (NCBI taxonomy): domain Eukaryota; kingdom Metazoa; phylum Chordata; class Mammalia; order Primates; family Cercopithecidae; genus Trachypithecus; species Trachypithecus francoisi. The sequence continues at coordinate 89,325,878 of NW_022681453.1, forward strand.
AGGAAGCAGGCAAAAAGACTGTAGGAGGGAGGGATAGAAGAAGAGGCTAAAGAATGATTTGGGCAAGATCTACAGGAGGTGAGGAGGGAGACTATTTGACTTCACGCTGTAATCTTTTATATTCCTAATCGGAATGTTGCTTCTACTAGTGTTCACAATCTTTGATTTTTCCCCTGTGGGTAGGGACAAACACCTGGGCTGCCTAACTGAGGAGCAGTTGTGGAAAGAGGGCTGGGCTGGAAGTTACGGTCTTTGACCTGACATCCAGGTTCTGCCACTTAACTTTTCCGAGCCCTCGTTTGCCTCATTTGTAAAATGGGGATCCTAAAACCGACCTCATAGTGTTGTTGAGAGGAATAACTAAAACTCGGTGTGTAAAGGTGGCTACTCTAACTAGAAAAACACACAGAAACCGCCGCTGATTTGTCTGTTTGGAGAGAAAAGAACTACTTACTTCTCTCTCGTACTTGGCAGGTTGTGAGATACAACTAATTTTTCAATGTTAAACTTAACCCAGGTTGCGATGGAGCCAATCATTATAACATTGGGAGGCATAATGCTATACACACTTTAGACAATTGATAAATGAAGGAGGCAGGAAAGGAGGAAAGGTGAAAGGAACAGCTAGGCCTAACTCACACCTTTTTTTCTGCAAGTGAGAGATGTTAGCCATCTGAATGCATTCTGAACACACCTCCTTTGTACAATGGGAGTGGTCTGAGTTTTAGTCCTACTACACTGAGTGGGCTGGGGGGCTCAGTCAAGAACCATGCTCATAATCTTACTGTTGGGTAATTCTAAAAAAATTACATTAGTACAATCCCTTCCTTTAATTGTTTTCTATACAATTATCCCCATGTCCTCTGGGAGCTAATGTGAATGGAGACTCATTATCGTTCTATTTATTGGAGTCTGTTAGAAAATAAACATTTTTGTAACAACTAATTTTGTTCCATCTCTAAAAGGCTATAGCATTCTGGTCTACAGATTACTAAATTCAATTGATCAGACTGCAAAAGAAATTACACACATGAAAAACTAAGGCTCAGAAAAGTCCAGAAAATGGATACAAACCATGTAATGAATTAGAGTTACAGACAAATTAAATGACTTAATTCCTCTTCTTTTTAATATTTATATAGAAAATAAAATATTTAAAATTTGAGGAAAATGGCCAGGCCCAGTGGCTCACACCTGTAATCCCAGCACTTTGGGAGTCTGAGTGAGGCAGATCACAAGAGGCCAGGAGTTCAAGATCAGCGTGGCCAACATGGCGAAACCCTGCCACTGCTAAAAATACAAAAATTAGCTGGGCACAGTGGTGCATGTCTGTAATCCCAGCTACTCAGGAGGCTGAGGCATGAGAATCGCTTGTAAGCTGGGAGTTGGAGGTTGCAGTGAGCCGAGGTTGTGCTGCTATACTCTAACCTGGGCAAGAGAGTGAGATTCTGACTCAAAAAATAAGATAAAATAAAATAAAATAAAATAAAATAAATAAAGTTTGGGGAAAATGGAAACTACTTGAACATTTATGCAATGAATTTTTTTTTTAAATTACCAACATATCCTGATGTGCTTTCAAATTCTGTTACATTTATAACCTATTTCAATTATTTATCAGATTAAAAAAATGAAGGAACAAATAGTTACCAAGGGATGACAATTTGCTATGTTTTTACACACAAGAATCCAGTGGTACAGAGCTCATTATTTCCATTTTATAGATAAGAAAATTTGCTTAGAAACAACTAATAGCTTCCCACTGCCTAAGTGTAAAGCCAAAATTCTTTAAGATGCCAAACTAGTACAGTTATCTCCAGTTCATTTTGACATCTCCTCTGGTCCCTTCTCTGCCTCTTCTACTCCATCATGAGCCTCCCCACAACCTCAGGCTCTAGCCTCACGATCTACACTGCTGTTCCCTGAACGAGCCCTGCTGGCTCATGCCTCTATGCCTCACACTGCCTGCTCTGCCCCTAGCTCTCTTCTTCTCTTGCAAGAGTACCAAGATTCAAACCAAGCTTCACTGGAAGTGTATTGTGAAATGTTGTCTAATTCTACTAACCGTAGACCCATGTGACCATTTACCCATGGAATTCCTCCTACCCTTCTGTGGCACATACATGTTATAATTCTTGTTGGCTCTCAAATGTCTCCTTTCTTTGCAAGGTCCTTGAAAGGTGGGCCTGAGTGCTATGTAAGCACTTTCCTGCTAGGCTCAGTCACACATTGCCACTGTAGCAGCTTTTTCATGGCTGGCTTTAACAGGCCCTAGTTCTCTCTCTTCATGGCTTTGCTCAAACCGTGGCAGTTAAAAATAGACCCTGGGTGGCTGGTTATTTTCCCTTTCTGTTACTGTTCTCTTAAATTCAAACTAAACCTCCATCTTACCTTCAAATAATGATAATAATAATAAAAATAATGCATGCAGGGCTTAATACCTAGGTGATGGGTTGATAGGTACAGCAAACCACCACAGCCCAGGTTTACCTATGTAACAAACCTGCACGTCCTGCACATGTATCCTGGAAATTAAAATTAAATTAAATTGAAAACAAAAAAAGAAGTGACATATTCATGTTTATATAAAGGCTCAATGGGCTCAGATATCCAGCCCCCATAAATAAAAAGAAGCTATCTTGGAAAATGCTTTGTGACGTGCTGTTTTATATCACTGAATGAAACCTGTGTTTTCATCAAACAGCTTCAAAACACACAGTTTGTTGAATCTAAAAAATGACATTTCAGCAGTTATTAGGCCTATATTAAGAACACACAAATATCCAGGCCTAACAACTAAAAACAAGCTATGTGTGAAAAAGCTTTGTGATGTGCTGTTTTATATCACTGAATGGAACCTGTGTTTTCATTAAACAGATTCCAAACACACACACACACCAAAAAAAAAAAAAAGAAAGAAAGAAAAGAGAAAAGGGGGAGGGGGAGTGTCAAGCAAGTAACTACTGATTAGCTTAATTTCCAGTCTGAGGGCTAAACTACTCTGCAGAGGTTCATAGGAGGCCCCAGAGGATGAAAATTCCAACTATTTATGGTATTAAAGAAGTGATTTAATGGCCATACTGCCCAAGGTAATTTATAGATTCAATGCCATCCCCATCAAGCTACCAATGAGTTTCTTCACAGAATTGGAAAAAACTGCTTTAAAGTTCATATGGAACCAAAAAAGACCCCGCATTGCCAAGACATTCCTAAGTCAAAAGAAAAAAGCTGGAGCCATCACACTACCTGACTTCAAACTATACTATAAGGCTACAGTAACCAAAACAGCATGGTACTGGTACCAAAACAGAGATATAGACCAATGGAACAGAACAGAGTCCTCAGAAATAATACCACACATCTACAGCCATCTGATCTTTGATAAACCTGAGAAAAACAAGAAATGAGGAAAGGATTCCCTATTTAATAAATGGTGCTGGGAAAATTGGCTAGCCATAAGTAGAAAGCTGAAACTGGATCCTTTCCTTACTCCTTATATGAAAATTAATTCAAGACGGATTAGAGACTTAAATGTTAGACCTAATACCATAAAAACCCTAGAAGAAAACCTAGGTAATACCTTTCAGGACATAGGCATGGGCAAGGACTTCATGTCTAAAACACCAAAAGCAATGGCAACAAAAGCCAAAATTGACAAATGGGATCTAATTAAACTAAAGAGCTTCTGCACAGCAAAAGAAACTACCATCAGAGTGAACAGGCAACCTACAGAATGGGAGAAAATTTTTGCAAGCTACTCATCTGACAAAGGGCTAATATCCAGAATCTACAAAGAACTCAAACAAATTTACAAGAAAAAAACAAACAACCCCATCAAAAAGTGGGCAAAGGATATGAACAGACACTTCCCAAAAGAAGACATTCATACAGCCAACAGACACATGAAAAAATGCTCATCATCACTGGCCATCAGAGAAATGCAAATCAAAACCACAATGAGATACCATCTCACACCAGTTTGAATGGCGATCATTAAAAAGTCAGGAAACAACAGGTGCTGGAGAGGATGTGGAGAAATAGGAACACTTTTACACTGTTGGTGGGATTGTAAACTAGTTCAACCATTATGGAAAACAGTATGGCGATTCCTCAAGGATCTAGAATTAGAAGTACCATATGACCCAGCCATCCCATTACTGGGTATATATCCAAAGGATTATAAATCATGCTGCTATAAAGACACATGCACACGTATGTTCATTGCGGTACTATTCACAATAACAAGGACTTGGAATCAACCCAAATGTCCATCTGTGACAGACTGGATTAAGAAAATGTGGCACATATATACCATGGAATACTATGCAGCCTTAAAAAAAGATGAGTTTGTGTCCTTTGTAGGGACATGGATGCAGCTGGAAACCATCATTCTCAGCAAACTATTGCAAGAACAGAAAACCAAACACCGCATGTTCTCACTCATAGGTGGGAACTGAACAATGAGATCACTTGGACTCGGGAAGGGGAACATCACACACCGGGGCCTATTATGGGGAGGGGGTGGCGGGGAGGGATTGCATTAGGAGTTATACCTGATGTAAATGACTGGTTGATGGGTGCTGACGAGTTGACGGGTGCAGCACACCAACATGGCACAAGTATACATATGTAACAAACCTGCACGTTATGCACATGTACCCTAGAACTTAAAGTATAATAATAATAATAAAAAAAGAAAAAGACATAAAAAAAAAGAAGTGATTAAGAGCATTGTTTTGTTCCTTAAAAGATGTCTGATGATATTATCACATAGAAACCTAATGAGGATCTTTCATATCTCTCTCTATATAGACACACATATATGTGTAGATACATAATTTTGTGTTAGCATTTCAAAAATATCACAACTATTTGTGAAAAAAACAACATTCTGGCTTCAAGTCTTGGTTGGGTTGGCTTTCTGTTAGTGCTTAGAATATGTGGAAATCAGAATTCTTAAGAATAGCTGCTATGTATACAATGCATGTGGTTCATTCACTGCTTTTACCACTTTCCATGCTTTATCACCAGCTTGGCCCTTTCACTGCCAAAGCAGATCACCCTGATGAATGTTTCATCACTCCTCTACTTCATACAGTATTTTTTTGCTGTATACCAAATAAAAAATAAATGTACAAACATAAACACAAGTATTTTTATTCTTACAGAATGTTAAGCAGGGTTAAGAGGAGGTAGAAAATAGCATCAAGATTTCTAGCCTGGGCAGCTGGGAAAAAGATAGCATTATTAAATCCAGCTAGAGTCCTGGACAGAAATAGGTAGGAAGACCTCTTTAAGAAGATTTTCCTGGATTTGGAAATTAGGAAGCCACTGGTGAGGGCAGAATCTGGACTGTAAGTTGGGGGTGGGAAGTTAGGAGATGAGTACAATGAATTCAGGCAATGTGAAGATGGAAGAGAAATTGGCAGAGTGGGAAGCAGGGAAAGTGGAGATTTTATTAGAAAGTGGGACCACTGGGCATGTTACAAAGTTGTGGAAAAAGAACCAACAGTGAGAAAGAAACTATGGCTGCAGAAGGGAAACGGGTATTTGATGGGCAAGATTTAAGACGCGATGCTTATGATCCAAAGCTTACATGGAAGTGGCTGGGCGTGGTGGCTCATGCCTGTAATCCCAGCACTTTGGAAGGCCGAGGCAGGTGGATCACCTGAGGTCAGGAATTCGAGACCAGTCTGGCCAAAATGAGCCGAGTGTGGTAGTGGGCTCCTGTAATCCCAGCTACTAGAGAGGCTGAGACACAAGAATCACTTGAACCCAGGAGGCAGAGTTTGCAGTGAGCCAAGATCATGCCAGGGCACTCCAGCCTAGGTGACAGAGCAAGACTCCATCTCACAAAAACAAACAAACTTAGATGGAGGGGACAGAATTTGAAACCAAGAGCAATACTTCTAAAGACAGGAAAAGGAGAACATGTGTAAAGACGTGAAGAGGTGTTGGGGGCAGAGGAAGGAAAGCAACAAAGAAGAAAGGTAAGGAAGGTGAAGGTGTTTGTGAAGGGTGAGAGTGGTTAGGGAATAAGTGGAAGAAAGGGCATGAAAAGAGTGTTAAAGCTTTGGAATCATGGTTTAGCAATGAGACAGAGGCAATAAGGAATGAATAAGTCTGTTATTGACAGTAAGGGCCCGTTTGAAGCTGGAAACTTAAAAACATGTCAGTCAGTCAGTCAATGAACACTTACTGAACAACTCTGAAGTGCCAGGCACCTTACAACCTAGCCAAGGACTCCAAGGTCAAGTCTGGGAGTTAGGCAAGTAAATATGTCATAACAATGTGGTACGTGCTACGTTAGAAGTCTACATAGGCTATATGGGAGAACAGAGAAGATGCATTTAATTCGAAGGTGGGATGGGATGTAGTTTCCTGGAGGGGGAGTTTCTGAAGCCTATCTGTAATCTGCAAAAATGGAGAATGGGCCACTTGAAATTCCATCTTATTTCCTTCCAGGATACACTAATGTGGAAGGTATATAACCATACTCAATGTAAAATCAAGCAATTCAGTACATTGGCACTGAAGGATCTTAATCATCAGTTCTCCAGGATGTAATTTCATTATCATCAAAGAGTTTGATAGGACGATTGGAGCTCCAGGAAAATATGATTAATGTTTTTTCACAGTCTTTCACAAGTAAAAAAGTGCCTGGCTTTGGCTATATATCTTGTTAGAGTCCTCAAGCATTGCTGGGAACTGTTCTGAGGAACTGGCTTCCTGATTCAACTTGGGCCACTAAATTCCGGCTTAATAATTACTTCTATTATCTCCCAGAGCCAAGCACAAAGCAAATATTTTCTTAAATGCCTTTGTTAAAAAAAAAAAAAAAAATCAATGATCTAGCCTTTGTTTTCACGTTTTAAAAATGTTGTAGGTATCTTATCTTTCCATGAGAAACAAATATTCCGTAGGTCTCTGTTTATACTCCTCGTCATTTACAACTCTGAAAATCAAAGTCTTTACTAAGTTTTGATAATGGGCTCTGTTCCAACCTCTGTGTGAGCATGCCACTTTATTACTACAGAGAAGACGTGAGTTCTGACCTGCAATTTCTTAATAGGAAAAACAGCACCCCATTGCTACAATGATATAGCCACAGAACTGAAAAAGGGCCTTGAAACCACTTGTGCAATCACTTAGGTGATGAAGGACAAATTACCCAGCACTTGATCTAATTTTCTGTTTTAAGTGGGAGAAGATACCCTTTCATTTACCATTCTATAATGGAATCTTTGTAAGAGTCAAAACAGATGAGAGGAGAATGGCAGGATTTTTCTATTCAAAGTGATTTTGCCTTTGCTAACAATTATTGTGGGCTTATTTTATGCCAGACATGGTGCTTAGCACTTCACAAAAATTATTTCATTTTGTCCTAACAATAATCCTAACAGTCTGTTTTTTGTTTTTGTTTTTTTTTTTTTTGAGACAAGTCTTGCTCTGTGGCTTAGGCTGGAGTACAGTGGTGCTATCTCGGCTCACTGCAACCTCTGCCTCCCAGGTTCAAGCGATTCTCCTTCCTCAGTCTCCCAAGTAGCTGGGATTACAGGCGGGCACCACCATGCTTGGCTAATTTTTGTATTTTTAGTAGAGATGGGGTTTCACCATGTTGGCCAGGCTGGTCTCGAACTCCTGACCTTAAGTAATCCACCCGCCTCCACCTCCCAAAATTCTGGGATTACAGGTGTGAGCCACTGTGCCCAGCCCAATTATTATTTTATAATGAGGAAATTGAGGTTTAGAGAAACTGAGAGTCAGAGGTTGAGTTCTTTTTCAGGATTTGCCATTAACTGATGAGTGACTGTCATCAAGTTTCCAAATGTCCCTTGTTTGTGTGTAAACTGGGAGCCATTATGATACCTGTCTCACAGTGTGGTTGGATTATTATGTGAGATACTGGCCCAAAGTCTGTCTAGCATGAATATGATATTCCCCTCTTGGCAGCAGGATGGGGTATTAGAGAGAACCTGGGCTGTGGAATTAGATGACCTGGGCTCCAAGTCCAGCTCTACTACTTCTTAGCTATGTGATGTTGGGCATGGACTTCAGCTTCCTGATGTTCCAGTTCATCACCGGTGAAATATGAAGACCAATATTTATACCTCACAGTTACCGAAGGGTTAAGTGAGATGAGCCCTCATACAGCTTGCTTAGTCTAAGGCTGCTACAAACTGAGATACTACCTCCTTCTCCTCCTTGAGGGTCACATGTACAACAAGGTAACTCTCTTAAGGGTGCAACAAAAATAGAGAATGCAACTTCTAAGAAGACTGCAGGACTGCAGGGGAGTTTTAAGAGACTTACAATGTGGGAAGGGAGGCACTGGTCAACCACAGAGCAGGTCAGTGTGGGAGGTATGCCTTGGTGCCTTCTGCCTCCAGCATGGGCAGACTATTTATGCATCAAGGAAGACAAGATTCCCCATGAAAGGGCACAACTGAATAAGCTGGCTAATTGCCTATGTGGACTCTTTGGGCAGTTCTCTGTCAGTATAGACTGAGTTTCTAGGAAAAGCCATCACTGTGGTTTCATTATCTATGAAAAGCACATTCCAGTAGAAATGACAAGAAATCAGTGTTTCAAACATATTTATAGCATCTTCCTATGAGCAAGACAATAGGAACAGCCCTCACAAAGTCATCTTAGAGTCATCTTAGAAAAGATTGGTTGGATTTGGCCAGGCGCAGTGACTCAAGCCTGTAATCCCAGCACTTTGGGAGGCCGAGATGGGCGGATCACGAGGTCAGGAGATCGAGACCATCCTGGCTAACACAGTGAAACCCTGTCTCTACTAAAAAAAATACAAAAAAAAACTAGCCGGGCGAGGTGGCGGGCGTCTGTAGTCCCAGCTACTTGGGAGGCTGAGGCAGGAGAATGGCGTGAACCCGGGAGGCGGAGCTTGCAGTAAGCTGAGATCCGGCCACTGCACTCCAGCCTGGGCGACAGAGCGAGACTCCCTCTCAACAAAAAAAAAAAAAAAAAAAGAAAAGAAAAGATTGGTTGGATTTTATTGAGTTTTTAAAAAATGCTAGGATTTAGGACCCTACTCAAAGGTAAAATGGTCCACTGTGGCATGAAATAGAGACAGATCAACTGCTACCTTCCTAGGACATAATCATTATATAACTCCAATCCAGACAAAATGACATAAAGCCATCTGTACCTCAAACTGCACCCTCAGAACCTCTGAAGTACTTCACTTCCTTAGAATCTCATTGGTTATCTGATCTCTCAGTCTATGGTAGATTAGAAGCAAAAACTACACATAGGGTAGAAGGTAGAAGCAGGTGAGAGGAACAAAGAAATGATTGGTTATAGCTTAACCACTAACTTAACCAATATAAATAAATGATTGGTGACAACACAGAGGAGGTAGAAAATGAAATACAAAAAGATATTATTTAATACTTCGAATGCTGTTCATATACATAGCATTGACCTTTAAGTATGCAGCTAAAGTATGAATTACTTTAAAATATATTTTTATCAAGATGACAAATTTTTAAAAAGTTCTGGCACTTCCGAGTAAAGGACAGTCATTAGAAAATCCACCTTCACAGACCACTCAGTTCAGTGACAAAAACCAAATCAATGAGAGGCTATTCTGGGTTATTTCCAAAACTATCTACAATCCATTGCCCATTTTGGGAGTATACCTCTATAGTATTCTTTTTTTCATTATGCAGAAAAACAATCCAACATATAAAGTTGAAATTATCCTTAACTAATTCAAATAAAATCTGTAAGACAAGTTTTCTTGTGTTTCTTCTTAGGAATATTCATGAGCAATTTAATAATAACTTTCTCTTTTTTCCCTTCGTCACTCAAAACTAGTAAACTATAGATATTATTTAAAAATATAGCATAGAAAGAGGAAATTCATTCTTCTGGAACAGCTCTCTTTCTCTCTGTGTGTATGTGTTTAAAAGCTGTGTATCTATGCCTATAAGAACCATTTGCCTATAAGAACCAAAGCACAGTGTTTTCTAGTACCAGAAGTTTAATGTACTGAGAATGTAAATGATCCATTCCTTGTGGCTTCTATTCCACAATGATTAAGCCAACCATGAATGAACTCCACACAGATCCTGAATTCTTTACACTGGTTCTCAGAGTTGGAATTTTTTGGGCTGGGGTAAGATCAGCCAGCACATTATTCTATTTCCTCAACTTGAACAGACAAAATGACTGGCAGAAGAACAGCTGAGGAAAATGTTTGACTTGTATAGTGATAATTTGCTCATTATGAAAATACTTTAGATGTCTAGCTTAAGCCAAAATAATCCCATTGAAACTGCCCTAATTTGATTTAGGAAACAAATTTTGTAATCAGAGACTATATCAGATCTCAAATAGAAATTGACCCTTATTAAGTAAAAAAAAAAAAAAAAAAAAAAAAATCACATCTATAAGAGACTGTGGTCTATGTGACTCTTAAAACCTCTGGTGATGCCTGTGCCAAATCTATATATTCTCAGCTTCAGAGTTGGCCCTAGGTCATATGTGCAGTTACATATGGTCCGCTGGAACAAACAGTAATTTTTTGAATAAATTTCAATTAATTTATTCAAATTAGTAGGGGCAAGTATTCTTTCAGATTGACTTACTTATGGTCAGGCAGCAATGGTAGTACAAAAACACTTGCTTCATCACTATTTCTCATCTTTCTTAGTCTACTATCTCACAGAGTTGCAAATATATAAGCTTTACCAGGTCAAGTCCATGTGATTTTTACCAGGGAGACTGAACTAAAACAAAATCTGGTCATTTGATGACTTTCAAGACAACCTCATTCATTCATTCATTCATTCATTCATTTGACAGAGTACATACTATGCGCAAGGTACCAGTGAGCAAACAGACCATATCCTGTGCCCACAGGACTAAGGGTTCAGTGGGGAAGGCTGAAATTCTTTAGATAATAACATAGTTGTAAGTAAAATAGCTACTGTAATTACTGGTATAAGAAGGAGGTCGTAGTGCTACTAGAGTGTCTAATGTGGTTATGAAGTCAGGGAGGACTTCTCCAGGAAGTATCACTGAAGCTGAGGGCTGAGGGCTAAGTGGGAGTAAGCCGGGTGAACAGCTGAGGGAAGAGGCCCAAGCAGTGAGCACAGCACAGGCAAAGGCCTAGAAGTGAGAGAGAAAATGGTAAGTGTAAGTGACTTAACTCAAGGCCAGCACGTTAGGTGCAGAAAGAGTGATGAAGGGAAGGGCATGAGGTGAAACTGTGGGCCAAACCAAGCAGGGCTTGGATCCCTTTTAACAAGTTTTGAGTTATTCCAAGGGCAGAGTCAAACCCAATAATCCCTGGGTGACAGCCTTCCCCTCCCTCCAGCTACTACTGTCTCCGTAATCAGTTTTTCTCTTTCTCTCTTCCTTCCTTCCTCCCTTCCTTCTTTCCTTCCCTCCCTCTCTCCCTCCCTCCCTCTTTCCCTCTTTCTTTCACTTTTTCTTTTTCTTTTTCTTTTCTTTCTCCTCTCCTTTTACTCCTGGGGCAAATACATAGTTCTGTTTTGAATATTTACCTAAATCTCCAGCATCATATTCAATGAGCACAAAGCAAAAAGGAAAACATAACAAAGAATTTAACACACAGCTTTTTCTGAACATACGAAACGTTTCAAGAGAATCATGTGGGCTGCCTCCCTTCCTCTTTCTGTCTGCGGAGGCAAATATTGGAAATGGTGAGTGGGAAGGAATATTCATATAGCCATGAGCCGCTTCCTGCTAGGAATAGCACATTTTAAAACTTCAATTATACTATCTGATGAATGAAATTTTGTAGCTGAAAAAAAAGGAAGGTCACCAGGGGAGACTAGTGTAAACAGAAGATAATATAAATAAGTCAAAAAATCTCAGGAATAGGACATCATGTGCATCATGACCCTGCCACTTATTAACTTTGTGGCTTTGGGCAACTTACTTAACTTTTCTACGTTCTGATTTTCCTACCTATAGAACTGAGAATAATCAGGCATCCACCACAGGATTGTTAGGATTAAATGAGATGCTATAAAAATTTCTAACATTTAGTAGGAGCTCTGGTATAACTGTCTTCCTTTTCCAGTAATATAGTCTATTTCCGATGCATAGCATGGACACAGAGAAACCAGAGCAAGTAGCAAGAGAAAATATAGATGGAAGTAAATGAGAAAAAAGTCTTATCTACAGTTATAGTAGGTGGCTCCTTGTGCTTTGTAAACTTTACCTACTTTTGTTCTCTAACCTAATGGTTCCAAGAGACTAAGTGACACCTTAAAATGACCTTATTCCCAATCCTCCTTAGCAGGTAGCAAAAAAATATATATAAAGTCGAAGGTAGAAGCATACCTTTGATTATGAAAGTAAAGGTTATTCTGGGAAATACATATCATTAATTAAGAATATGTATAAAGCAGCAACGGAACAACTCAGCCTGATACCTCCCTAACACGCACACACAGCTGATTAAGAATGTCCTTGGTAATAATTGTGATTGATTTTAAGGAAAATATGAACAAATCAAAGGAAAGAATTATTTCTAACATAAGTCTCATTCTGATTCTCAGAACTTAGAAGACCAAAAAGTAAAAATTCTACTTTAGATACATAATGGCTAAAAGAACCACTACAAATGTTTCATTGTGCAACTGTAATCACCTTTTAAGTGTTGTTGTACCTTTCTGATTAGGAAATTATAATGTAAGGACCATGTGCTTCTTTGTCTCTCTTAGGAAAATATTAAGTACTTTGAAATACAGCCATGTTAGTGCCCTGAGAAAGATTCCAAGGTTGCTATAGAGTTGTTTGTTTTTCCTTCTTTCAACTGATAAAAGGTACTGAGAGTAAAATTGCCTGTTGAAGGTGGGACTATACGTGGAAGCACAGAGAGTTATGCATTCCTGACTTCCCCAAGTAAAGAATTGCTATACAACTGACTTTTTAGACAGAGCTGAAGAACAAAAATCCTAAGTATATTTAAATATTTAAGCACGAAGCCAGTTGCCAGCTATGGAGGGTTTTACTTAAATTTATCTATTAAAAACAAACAAACTGAATCATACAAATATGTCAAAATAAAAATTGAGGAAACCAGCCTAAAGTTTTTTTGTAGGCCTAGACTCAGCATTTTTCGAACCAGGAGGTTACAAGGCAAGTTTTTCTTTAGTTACAGTCTTAACAATAAATCACTCTGGTCACTTGCTCACAGGTTTTTGGGAATTTTATCCAGCTTTCACATTTAGGACATCTTCCTCCCAATTTGTTTGGAATTTACTCACCAAAATTTGTCAGGTGGCATTCAACTAACAGCCATGTGCTAGGAAATAAAATGGCTAAAGGATTCTGGATATATCTTGAAAGAATTGGCCACATTTTTAAGACCACACAGTTATGCAAAAAGACCCCTCATAGTACGGATGTGTGCTGGTTACAGTGTGCAGTTTACAATGAGGGTGTCCAGTCTCTAAGTCCTGCTGAGAGGGAGTGGGGCAAATCCATCTCCAGATCCTTCCAACCCTGATGATGTCTTGTAATTCTGAGGCTCTCTTCCTTCTTTTCTTTTCTTGCCTTCTTTCTTTTCTTCCTTTCTCTCTCTTTTTCTTTCCTTCTTCCTTTCCTTTTCCTCTTTTTTCCTTTCCTTCCCTTCCACTTCCCTTTCCCTTCCCCTTCTCTCTCTTTCTCTCTCCTTCCTCCTCCTCCTCCTTCTCTCTCTCCCTTCCCTTCCCCCTCCTCCTTCTTCTCTCTCTCTCCCTTCCCTTCTTTCTCTCTCCTTCCTCCTCCTCCTTCTTCTTCTTCTCTCTCCCTTCCCCTCCCCTCTTCTTCCCCTTCCCTTTCCTGTTCCCCTTCTCCTTCTTCTCCCCATCTCCTTCCCCCTGCCCCGCCCCAGGCTGAAGTGCAGTGATGATACAATCATAGCTCACTGTAGCCTCCAACTCTTGGACTCAGGATACCCCGATCCTTCTGCTTCAGCCTCATAAGTAGATGGGACTACAGGCATGCATCACCCTGCCCAGCTAATTTTATTTTCTTTCTTTTTAAATTTTTATTTATTTATTTATTTTTATTTTTATTTTTTGGAGAGACAGTCTCACTATGTTGCTAAGGCTGATCTCAAACTCCTGGACTCAAGTGGTCAGGTGTGAGATACCATGCCTGGCCCGAGACTCTCTTTTCTAAACAAACTTTGGTTCTTCTCTCCAGTCCTATACCATGCAATGTTTTAGTTTTGGTATACTGTTTGGTAACCATGTTTCTAATGCACTACTGTTAAGTACTTATTTTTTGGACATAAGACAGCATTAAAATGATGACATACTCACTCTATAAATCAGAAACGGAATGTTATATAGCTTTAGAATAAAAAATATTTATTATCTTACCACCACGATTGTCTACACAGTTCTGCTTTTAATTTTGTTTGAAATATACTTTCCAGGTCTGATTCTCATGTTTTATTCAATTCTATATGATGAGGTAATCTGTAAATATAGTAACAACTTCCTCCATGAAGGGAAAAAATGTGCAAATAAATGCCCTCCTATTGTTAAAAATGAATTATTTGGACAGATATTCTAAATTCTTATTTCATTTTCAAATGCTCAACTTTCAGGGCCTAGAAAGGTAGTATAGTGGTCTACCCCAGCAGTATCCATGCCTTCTATTTTTCTTTTTACTTTATTAAAAGTATTCAAAACAATGTTATATTTTTATTTGGTAAGGGAAAAAGAATTTAGAGGGGAGGTAGAATAATGATTATGAGTTGTGATTAAATCCTGCAGACACTGTAATCATGACTTTAAAACAACAAAGAGATATTTTTCTGAGCCAAGGACAGTTCTCATGGACTCCTGCCAGTTTTGTAAAGTCCAGACAAGGTCAAAGTTTCTTTTTAGCTTTGGGTCCCTTCTGGATCCATAGGGTAAAGGCCACTAAGGTGAAAGGGTGGGGCAGGAAGGAGTGCAGAGTGGTTAACTAAATATCCAATAATAGGAGAATGGTTACTTAAATAATGGCACGTCCATACAATGAAATACTATGCAGCTATCAAATATCATGGTATGGAAGATTTATGACAATAGCTAATGTTCCCTAAGCAATACGCATAGTATAACAGATACAAAGAGAAGAAAGTCTATGGGAAACTATACAAAAGGTCAAGGGTATAAATCTCTGCATGATTGAATTAAAGGTAAATTTTAAAAATTCTTTGTGCTTGCTTCCCCATTTTCAGTGCTGAATATATTATTACTTTTTTTTTTTTTTTTTTTTTTTTTTTGAGACAGAGTCTTGCTCTGTCACCCAGGCTGGAGTGCAGTGGTGCGATCTCGGCTCATTGCAACCTCTACCTCCCAGCTTCAAATGATTCTCCCTGCCTCAGCCTCCAGAGTATCTGGGATTACAGGCACCTGCCACCACACCGTGCTAATTTTTGTATTTTTTTTTTTTAGTAGAGAGTGGGTTTCGCCATGTTGGTCAGGTTGGTCTTGAACTCTGGACCTCAGGTGATCTGCCTGCCTCTGTTAGCATCTGTGCAACAAATGACTGTATCCCTGATGGAGCAAGTGACTATTGGTGATTTGGTCCTTTGTAGTATAGAGCCAGCAAATCTCTACTTTAAATACTGTAGCCAACATACTGGAAGAAGCAGTCCCTATTAAAGGCTAAAAATAAGAATACTTTGGATTCAGGCCTCCAGATGTAGCCACCACCATGTTAAACTACAATCATCTCTCAAATACCTGCAAGTAATTATGATGTGCATGGTAACTTGTACTGAAGAGAGTGGGTTAGATGCATAAAGTCTTTAATAACATTAAAAAAAAAAAAAACCACATCATTTACTTTTTCCAGATTAACAGTCTGTAAGACCAAATGCCTTCAGCCCATTCTTTAGCTGCAGCTATATCAACAGGGCAGTTCTGATACAGACATGAAATCGTTTGCGTCAGAAAACACCACCAAAAGTTTCAATAATAAGAAAGGAGTCTTTTGTTTAGCAGCCACACAGAAAAGACCTTTGGACACTGCTTACACACCCTTTCTAGGATGAAAACTCCTTTTCTGTAACAAAAAATTTCCAAATTCTCCACTGATAGTTGTAGCTTTTTCTATTCATTGACTGAGTGAAGACATAGTCATAAAAGCCTATAATAAATTCAGAAAACTTTAAAGCAGCTTATAAGCTATCAATCACAATAGTATCCAGGGCTATTCTGAAGACATAATAGACATACTCATTTCTCACAATGCTTTTGCTATATGGATTGCAGGGTCCCCTTTTGTCAACTCTGAAACCTCCCAGGAGTTCTGGGCTTACAGGTTGAGAACGACCATGATAAAGCATATATTATGTGATGAACCAAACCATAATCTCAAGAACTTATCTTTTCATTGGTTATTACTAGAAATACATCTACCAACTGTCTGCATGTACACACTCACAAATGAGCTGCTAGGAAGAGGATATGAAAACTGCTATGAATGAGTTGCACGCTGTGGGCATCAAAGCGTGTGTGGCACTTCTGAGCCCAAAGGCTTCTCCCACTGGCTGTGTGACAAGAGGTTTAGCATAAGAGGTGGGAATGTGAGAACCCTGACAGGATTTCTCTTTTTTAAAAAACTGGGGTTAAAGTTGACTTCTCTTTCCTTATGAAGGCTTCCTGTGTCAACAGGCTGCCATCCCCCACCCCTAGCAAAAACAGTGGCAGCTCCTAAATGCCAAAAGAATAATTGTCTGGGTTTCGCATGCTGAAATTGACTTGGCAGGCTCTCTACCTTGCAAGGAACGCAAAGAGCTTAGTTTAGTCTGTGTGTAAACGCTTCATAATCATTGCTAAAACATCCAAAGCAACATGCTTAAGGGAGAGTAATGATTCTTTGTTTCCCCCCTTAATTGTAAGCTTCTGACATCCATTTATTTACTTATAGTTCCTAGCAGCAGCCACCCTCCTTAGTCAACACGCACTCTTGGCTGCCCTGGGTGCTTTCTAACAAAGGGCTGTATGGAACCACACACAGTGGGAAGAACCCCCAAGCTCAATCTATCCCCATTCCCACAGACCTCAGAGAGTCTGAGGTCCAGATCTATGCAACAAGCCTGGGAAGTACTCTGGGTAAGCCAACCTCACCTCATGAGGGAGCATGGGGAAAGCACTCCTTCGTAGCGATGAGTGGGACTTTGGAAAGGGTGGAGATGGCCCTTCTTAGAGGAAGACATGAGAAGAAACCTTTTATCAGTTTGAAGAACCCAGGACTTAACCCAAATTCATAGGGTCTAGTCACAGTCACGTTACCACCAAAAAGCATCAAGAAAAGCACAGCAGGGTGACTGTTTGCTCTATGTATTTTCCTTGATGCTTTTTGATGATTCTTGATGATTTTTGACTTAAGCAGAGTCTAACAGCTGTTATAAGCTCCTGCTTTATAATAACTCCCTCCCTACTGCCTAGAATGAACTGAATAATGAACAGTAATACAGAAGCTTGAATTTAATTCACTCTGTGCCTTAATCGCAGATTTGAGCAAACCCAGGCTTTTTTCTTTCTCCCTGGTGATCTATGTTTTTTCTCTTCTCACCACTTTGTGATGCAGGTCTTTGGTGAAAGATACTAGCTGCTTCAATTTTACTGATATAGTCAATGGTGTACCATAATTGCTGAGATGTCTCTCCCGACTTTACACAGATCATTCTTCCTAAAGAGAAGGAATTCAGGCATTAGAAAGTAGGCTTGCAAAGACTGGGTGGGCTCTGAAGCCAGTTTGAATTCCTGTTCTGCCACTTGCCAGCTCTGTGGCTTGGGGCAGATTCACTTAACCTCTTTAGGTTTAGGTTACTTTAACCCATAAAGTGCAGATGAATCACAGTATCTACCTTACAGGGTTGTTTTCAGTGCCTAACGATTTAGTGTACACAAAGTGCCTTAGCATTGTGCCTGGAGACAGTACATTTTGTGTTGCTGTTGTGTTAGAGAAGGATTAAAACAGTCTTGCTTGGTGGAAGAGACAGACCAGTGATAGCCTGGGTGAGTATCCCCCTCTGAATTAGTAGCCTTCGTCATCTTTTTTGGAACAGTTGTAGCCAGCTTGGACCAAGCAGTCATTTCATGTTAAGTCCCTCCAAACTGGCAGGATCATAGCTCCCTATCACCTCTCTACTAAACAACAAGCACCGGTTCTTGGTCAAATCCCAACTTCTTCAGCTTGCCAATCTCCATCTCAGTTAGGCACAAAATAACACACGCTCTTAAAATACTTGTTTAGCACTGACTAGAAGAACTCCCTCCCTTTGGTAAGGTAGGGCCTGAGTAATGTACTCTCCTCGTGATGCTAAAAATCCACTAGTTATTTTCTTATCTCATTTGATGTTCCAAGAGGGAAGGCATGTCTGCTGAATCAGGAGATAAAGTTGTATCATTATGACATCTCCATCAGGATAAGTTATGAGTTCCTATCCTGTTCTAGGTACCAGGCACAGCATCTTACATGTCTCATCTCTAATCCTCCCAATAACCTGTAAAACACCGAGTCCTGAAGAAATGAAGTCGTTTGACCCAATTTGGACAGCAGAAGTTGTGAGGGAAGCAAGATTATAACTCAGCCAGGCTGACTCCAGAACCTGTGTTCTTTACCCTGCTGTCCACCATGCTGTTTCTTACTGCTTTGCTTATATTTGGATTATAGAAAATACACTGAAGCTCCAAGACACCAAATATGTAACTTTTTTTTGAGATGGAGTCTCACTCTGTTGCCCAGGCTGGAGTGCAGTGGCGTGATCTCGGCTCACTGCAAATTCCGCCTCCCAGGTTCAAGCGATTCTCCTGCCTCAGCCTCCTGAGCAGGACTACAAGCATATGCCACCACGCCTGGCTAAGTTTTGTAATTTCAGTAGAGACGAGGTTTCACCATATTCGTCAGGCTGGTCTCAAACTCCTGACCTCAGATGATCCACCAGCCTCGGCCTCCCAAAGTGTTGGGATTACAGGCATGAGCCACCACACCCGGCAAGATTTAACATTTAACCAAAGTAGATGGAATATGAAAAACAAAAGCCCTGAGTTATTAATCCAAATGTGTAACGTTATCAAAGGTTTTATCTTATGAAGCTTATTCTGAAAAAGTGTCAGGGCTGACATATTTTGGAAATGTCTTCAAACCTCCTTTGAAGGTCACACATAAAAGCCAGTCCCGTTATTTTAAGGTCACAATTGGTTCTTTTGACCAAAATAGGCATGAGCTGACCACTAGATTCACTAGATTTGGTTTTAAGGAACCTGTTCTTATTGTCAGAAATTGAGTTCGCCTTTAAAGAACCAGGCTTTGCCCCAGCTGAAGGATATTTCAAAGCAGATGACTCCAAAAGTGGAGTTCCAAAGTTGTTCTAAGCAGTGGTAATGTTGTTAAAATGAGGTCACAGCAGTTCTTTGCTCCTTGAAATAATTCTCTCTTGGCTCCTGGGACATAGTTTATTCTCCTGCTTCTCTGTGTATGCCTGATAGTCAAGCTTGGTACCTTCCTTCTTCTTTTCTCCCCTTTCCCCCATGGCACTTTCTTTTTTTCTTTTAAGAAAACCACATCTTGTTTCTTTTCTTTTTTTTTTTTTTTGAGACAGAGTCTCACTCTGTCACTGAGGCTGGAGTGCAGTGGCACTGTGTTGGCTCACTGCAACCTCCGTCTCCTGGGTTCAAGCAATTCTCCTGCCTCAGCCCCCCGAGTAGCTGGGATTACAGGCGTCCACCACCATGCCTGGCTAGTTTTTACATTTTTAGTAGAGACGAGTTTCACCATGTTGGCCAGGCTGGTCTTGAACTCCTGACCTCAGGTGACCCGCCCACCTCAGCCTCCAAAAGTGCTGGGATTACAGGAGTGAGCCAGCACGCCCGGCCAAGAAAACCACTTCTTAAAATGTTTATGTATCCAGTACTATGTGTCTAGTGCTTTCTTTTAAATCTTTTATTATGAACATTTCCAAATATACAAAAAGTAGAAAGAAGAATAAAACCCATGTACTCTTTACCCATCTTCAGCAATCCTCAATATTTTGCCATACTTATTTCACCTCTATCACCTGCCATTATTTTTTTCTGGAGTATTTAAAAGTAAATCCCAGGAGAACATGTCATTTCACATTTAAATACTTCATCATGCATCTGGAAAAATAAAAAGCACATTCTTCACATAAACACAATGCCATTAATACATCTAATAAGATTAACAATAACTTCTTAATGTCATCTAATTTATAGTCTACATTCAAATTTCCTTAGTCTTCTTTTCTCACCTCATGGATAATCAAACCAGCTGCTATCAAGGCAACATGCTACTGCATTGTTGATAAATTTCAAGGTTTTATTTCATTCATCCCCTTTTCTCTTGTGAAAAATACTTCACAAATGTGAAAACAACGTAATAGATAAATCAATTTTTTTCCAAATTTTTAAACTTACTACAAATTACGAATATTTTCCTACATTATTAAATATTCCTTGAAATCTTGACTTTTACTGGCTGCTTCACTGGCCACAGAATATGTGCACAGATATTCTAAGATCCATTTAATTATTCCCTATTATTTGCTGGATACGTGGTTGTTTCATCTCACTTATTATAAACAGCCCTGTGACGCATATCCACAGTTGACCTTTCTGCCCTCACCTTTCACCACTGAATACCTCCTGTGCTTCAGCAAAGGGACAATTTGATATTCCCCACTTACTGTGTTTTTCATCCACCTGCTACCTATACGTACGGCCTGGGCACCCTTTTTCATTCTCCAAGATAAAGCTTATCTCTGAGATGGCTGTGCTAAGGCCCTTTGGCAGAATTAGTCATTCTTTCTCAAATCCTCCCAAAACACTTTGTGCATTGAACATTATTTACAGTATTTTCTAGTATTTTGTATTTATTCGTGAACCTGTATTTCTACTATTAATATAATAAGCTGTGAGCTTTACAATACTTCAGTGTTTTCACTGGTAGAATGAAGAGAATAATATCAACTCCATGTGTCTAAAAAAAAAAGACGTAAGGAATAGGAAGCATGAATCATGTTATTTGGCACAAAACAGAAGCTTTACAAAAGTTAGTTTCCCTCTCTTCCCCTAAAAAGAGAAAGTGTAAATGTTTCAGACTAAACTTATATGCTTCAGAGGCAAGAAGTTATTAAACTTTCTGCCAGTTATAGGAAGATAAATGGAATATACCTGAGATGCTGGGAAAGGGGAACCAAATGACTTAGAAGTTGGGGTTTGCCCAAGGCACTTTAAGGGTTGCAACATCTTCTCTACAATAACCCATCTCTATTCTAGTCACAGATGATTCTAGTCCTTAGATGAAAGAAAGGGACGACCTCATGTTGGAATGTAAAGATGGAAACGCTTGACCTCCTCTGAATCAACTGTTTACCGCAAGGTCCTTATTATGCTGGGTTGGCCTAGGCAAGAGGAGGACAAAAGGTACTCAGGGTGACCTATTGTTACCTAAAAGGTGAAGAAGATGGTTCACAGAAATAAAAATTTGTAGGAAACTTCAGGTGCTCTGAAAGGTACATTTTTATCTTTTAGGATTCACATCTTCTTAGAGCTGGAGGAAACAGGGGTTGGCCTATGAACAAGAAGTGATGCAATGGAAAGAGCAACAGAGATGTAGGCAAGAGACCTGCCTTCTGGTGTTGGCTCGGGGCATGACCATAGGCACATCAGTTAACCTTGCTGGGATTTGGTTACAGTATAAGGGGATTGGACAAAACTGGCTCCAAGGTCCAAATGGACAAAAATTCAAAGAAAATAGAAAGGTTAAGTGACTGGCTCAATATCACTGTACTTCTAAGAAAAACCAGAGCATGGAGTTGGAAGAAATAGGGAAAGTGATGTAGTTTGAAAACTGTTAAAAGAATCATATGATTTTCAAGAGCTCTGATCTAGGGTTGGAAGTGTGGCATTTAAAAATGCATTTAAACCTAACTTGGACTACATAAAAATAATTTCCTTTTTCTGCTGTATTCTACAAAGATCTGGAAAACATTCTCAGTCCTATTTCAACCTTAAATGAGAAAAGAATCTTTAAAGAGTCACTGATTTGTAATGGAAAACTTGGATAAATCACTATTTATACTTGAAGATTTTTACATTTCTTTTTGTCCTTTCTTCACAACACACAGCTAAGAAAAGGCATGATGTAAGTCTGCCCTACTGGACCTCATCAGCGGCTGTTTATTCTGTATCTACAATGCAACAGCTTCTCTGACTGCAGCACTTAGAAAACAAGAAACCAAAGAACACTTCCAAACTAAAAAGAGTGTAAATGTCAATTAATTGAGCATGAGCATAGAGAAAAAAAAAAGTCAGAATACCTAGCGTTTTATCTCTAGTCCATTGTTTATAAGGTAAAGTTATTGAAAATTCCTGAATCTTGCAGATGAGGATGCTGCAAACTGGGGAAATAATATCCTGTCTCCTGATGTATCAAGAAACACACAGCCGGGCGCGGTGGCTCAAGCCTGTAATCCCAGCACTTTGGGAGGCCGAGATGGGTGGATCACGAGGTCAGGAGATCGAGACCATCCTGGCTAACACGGTGAAACCCCGTCTCTACTAAAAAATACAAAAAACTAGCCGGGCGAGGTGGCGGGCGCCTGTAGTCCCAGCTACTCGGGAGGCTGAGGCAGGAGAATGGCATAAACAAACACCTACTATCAAATTTTTGGATCCATACTTAAAATTCCAACAGAACCACTATCAGAAAAGCTGCTAAGATCTTCCCTGAGTATATACTTTTACCAATTCACTGCTTTAGTTGTGTTTAATATCTGGGAAGTTATACCCAATTCCACTCATATCTTTTTTGTATTATTTACTCATTTGTTTTAAAATGCATTATATAACAACACCAGGCTAATTTTGAAAAAAAGTTAAAGGAGAAGCATAATTCAGTTTATTCAAATATCAACTAACTTCACTTTTCCATTTTTCCTTGCCTTTATATACACGTATGTACATTTTATATAGTTAAAATCATAATGTACAGGCAATTTGGATCATGCTTTCCTCAGTTAGTACTATATCATTCATAATTTCCCACAATATTGTTGACGCTTTATAGTAATTACTTCAATGGCTTCTTAATTCTCTCTTTTTTTTAAATTATACTTTAAGTTCTACGGTACATGTGCACAACGTGCAGGTTTGTTATATCCCACATGTATACATGTGCCATGTTGGTGTGCTGTACCCATTAACTCTTCACTGACATTGGTATTCCTCCTAATGCTATCCCTGCCCCAATCCCCCACCTCACAACAGGCCTCGGTGTGTGATGTTCCTTTTCCTGCATCCAAGTGTTCTCATTATTCAATTCCCATCTATGAGTGAGAACATGCGGTGTTTGGTTTTCTGTTCTTGCGATAGTTTGCTGAGAATGATGGTTTCCAGCTGCATCCATGTCCCTACAAAGGACATGAACTCATCCTTTTTATGGCTGCATAGTATTCCATGGTGTATATATGCCACATTTTCTTAATCCAGTCTGTCATTGATGGACATTTGGATTGGTTCCAAGTCTTTGCTATTGTGAATAGTGCCACAATAAACATACGTGTGCATGTGTCTTTATAGCAGCATGACTTATAATCCTTTGGGTATATAACTGGTAATGGGATGACTGGGTCAAATGGTATTTCTAGTTCTAGATCCTTGAGGAATCGCCATACTGTCTTCCACAATGGTTGAACTAGTTCACAGTCCCACCAACAGTGTAAAAGTGTTCCTATTTCTCCACATCCTTTCCAGCACCTGTTGTTTCCTGACTTTTTAATGATTGCTATTCTAACTGGTGTGAGATGGTATCTCATTGTGGTTTTGATTTGCATTTCTCTGATGGCCAGTGATGATGAGCATTTTTTCATGTGTGTGTTGGCTGCATGAATGTCTTCTTTTGAGAAGTGTCTGTTATATCCTTTGCCCACTTTTTGATGGGGTTGTTTGTTTTTTTCTTGTAAATTTGTTTGAGTTCTTTGTATGTTCTGGGTATTAGCCCTTTGTCAGATGAGTAGTTTGCAAAAATTTTCTCCCATTCTGTAGGTTGCCTGTTCACTCTGATGGTAGTTTCTTTTGCTGTGCAGAAGCTCTTTAGTTTAATTAGATCCCATTTGTCAATTTTGGCTTTTGTTGCCATTACTTTTGGTGTTTTAGACATGAAGTCCCTGCCCATGCCTATGTCCTGAATGGCATTGCCTAGGTTTTCTTCTAGGGTTTTTATGGTTTTAGGTCTAACATTTAAGTCTTTAATCCATCTTGAATTAATTTTTGTATAAGGTATAAGGAAGGGATCCAGTTTCAGTTTTCTACTTATGGCTAGCCAGTTTTCCCAGCACCATTTATTAAATAGGGAATCCTCTCCTCATTTCTTGTTTTTGTCAGGTTTGTCAAAGATCAGATGGTTGTAGATGTGTGGTATTATTTTTGAGGACTCTGTTCTGTTCCATTGGTCTATATCTCTGTTTTGGTACCAGTACCATGCTGTTTTGGTTACTGTAGCCTTGTAGTATAGTTTGAAGTCAGGTAGTATGATGCCTCCATCTTTTTTCTTTTGGCTTATGATTGTCTTGGCAACGTGGGCTCTTTTTTGGTTCTACGTGAACTTTAAAGTAGTTTTTTCCAATTTTGTGAAGAAAGTCATTGGTAACTTAATGGGGATGGCATTGAATCTATAAATTACCTTGGGCAGTATGGCCATTTTCACAATATTGATTCTTCCTATCCATGAGCACGGAATGTTCTTCCATTTGTTTGTGTCCTCTTTTATTTCATTGAGCAGTGGTTTGTAGTTCTGCTTGAAGAGGTCCTTCACATCCCCAGCCTCGCTGCCATCTTGCAGTTAGATCTCAGACTGCTGTGCTAGCAATGAGGGAGGCTCCGTGGGCGTGGGACCCTCCGAGTCAGGCACAGGATATCATCTCCTAGTGTGACGTTTGCTAAGACCCTTGGTAAAGTGCAGTATTAGGGTAGGAGTGACCCGATTTTCCAGGTATTGTGTGTCACGGTTTCCCTTGGCTAGGAAAGGGAATTCCCTTCCCCTTTGTGCTTCCCAGGTGAGGTGATGCCATGCCCTGCTTAGGCTCTCGCTCGGTGGGCTGCACCCACTGTCCTGCAGCCACTGTCCAACACACCCCAGTGAGATGAACCCGGTACCTCAGTTGGAAATGTAGAAATTACCCGTCTTCTGTGTCACTCACGCTGGGAGCTGGAGACTGGAGCTGTTCCTATTCGGCCATCTTGGAACCGCCCCCCATGCATATCTTTAAGAAAGACCCTGGGCTGAAGGGGCACAATCAAAATGTGTTTGTGAGTTGTGGGTGGAGGAGACTGAAACTAGGTGGTATAAGAAATGGATAAAGAAACTGAGTGTTTCATTTGGAATAAAGAAGAATAGAGTCCTTTTGGTTAAAGGACTACATTGTGGCAAGAAGAGTAGCTTGGCTTGCTTTAGCTCTGGAGGCAGAACCAGGATACATAAACCAAAGTTCCTGGGAGCTGGATTTCAGCTCACAACAAGGAAGCACTTTGGGACACTCACAGGTATATAACAAGTGAGCAGGTGATGATGGAAAATACTGAGTGCCTGATACTCTGGGTGATGGATGAGATGACTACTGCACCACCTTCTGAAGCTCTTATTTGATTTTCTCTCTGTGGCTTTGACTTTCTCTTAGGACTTAGAATCCTTGGGAATATGAACCTGAATCATACACCCCCACTTTCCAATCCCTTGTCTAAAGAATTGTCTATGCCCTACAAGGAAAAATATCACTAAGAAAATGTTTCAGTGATTTTTACTGAAAATAGGAGAAAAAAGATCAAGGAGGCTTATTGCTAAATTAGGTTATCTTGTTGTCAATTTGTCTTTTTTTAGCCATCAGATAGCTTTACTGCAGCTGGCTGAACTGAGTTTAGTGTCTTCAAATGTGGGTGACTAGGGCAATAAAAGGAAACTTTTTTTTGTTTTGAAAGACCACATAAAATACCCAACAGGATTTTTTCCCCTAATCTGGCCATGTGAGCACAACCTGGCTGTTCTGCAACTGAGCACTATTAACATCTATTTATAGCCACTATTTTCATAGATGAATCACATTTACCATAAGTCAGTTAATATTAAAGGGGCCAACCAGCTCTGCTGAGAACCCCATAATCTTAATACATCTCTTTCCATTCTCCTCTCAGGGAACTAAATCTTAGCTTAAAGGTTCTGTGTAAAGATGGGGGAAATGCAAGTGCAAATGTAAAGACAGCAGACAGTCTGCCCTCTAAACTCAGCAAAGTATGCGGTGTTAAATATATTCAAACTTAAAGCTTTGGATCACTCCCAGCTTTGTTCCTTGGCCATGAGTGTCCTACAGTTAGCACAGACTCACTCCGTGTTATGCAGTCTTCTTGCCATCAAAACAAACAATTTATGTCTAAAATTTCCCCCTAAACCAAGTTTAAGTGACACTGCCTTAATAAAATGTTACATGCTTAAAAACAGAACTAATGATGGTTAATGGTGCTGTCAATTAAAAAAAAAAGTAGTGTAGTGCATACTCAGTTCATTTCATGCATGTGAGTGTGTCTGTGAGAGGGCTGGGGGTGAGGGCTAGCAGATCAGGGTATTTATGATCAAAAGTTTACAAAATTCAGTGAAATTAAATGGAGATTTCCAGTAAGTTGTGTGGATCTAACATTTCTTCCCCACCCAGCATGAGTGTGCGTGTGCACTCACACACACACACTTTCTGAGCTTTTTATAGCCACCAGTGCTGCCCTGAAATTGATATTAATTTATTTGTCTTTGCTATCTCTTACGAGAGTCTCCACGCGTAATTCACCTTTACCAACCCTCTTCCTACAGGTTTTTTTTTTTTTTTTCATTTACTTCAGGCTAAAATTCTTTAAGATAAATAAATGAACTGAAGCGCTTAAAACAGTGCCTGGCATGTGGTACGAGGTCTATACACAGCTACTTCAGTAGGTTCTCAGTACCCTTTTTCTAAATTTCTAGCCAGTGGTTCACAAATGAATCATCTTTACCATGAGGCAGCTCCTATTCAGAGCCAACCAGCTCTGCTGAGGACTGCACGATTCAATCACTCAATAAATCCCTGCTGAGGTCCAACTCTGTAGGACATGGGGATACAGACATGAACAATAGGGGCCCTGTGCTCACCAAATATTAATAATAAATCCATTAGCAAGTACCATTATCTCCATTTTACATTTAAAGGCTCACAGACGCCCAGTGTTGGAGCTGTGATTTAAGACCAGTTTTATTTGATTCCACAATCTCATAGTCTTTCTATTAAGACATGTCTCCTGCCACTTCAAGATGATAGCAGTGGTTGAGAAAAGCACATGAAAATTTAAAAATAACTACGAATTCAAATATATAGGTTTTGCACATAAACAATATATGAAAACAGAGTAACTTTACTGAATAGACTCAAAGGCTAGGGGTTTGTGAATTTACATTACTCACATTTTTGTGCAATTCTGGATACTCAGAATTCAACAAATTGGAGATTGGTCCAGATATGAAAATAAGGTAGGCCGGGCACGGTGGCTCATACCTGTAATCCCAGCACTTTGGGAGGCTGAGGTGGGTGGATCACCTGTGGTCAGGAGTTCGAGACCAGCCTAGCCAACATGGTGAAACCCCATCTCTACTAAAAATACAAAAAAATTAGCCGCATGGTGGCAGGTGCCTGTAATCCCAGCTACTTGGGAGGCTGAGGCAGGAAAATTGCTTGAACCCTGGAAGCAGAGGTCGCAGTGAGCCGAGATCACGCCACTGCACTACAGCCTGGGTAACAAGAGCAAAACTCTGTCTAAGAAAGAAAGAAAGAAAGAAAAGAAAGAAAAGAGAGAAAAGAAAAGAAAAAAAGAAAGAAAGAAAGAAAGAAAGAAAGAAAGAAAGAAAGAAAGAAAAGAAAATAAGCTAGTTAAAACAAAATTGTCTAGCACAATACTTGACATAGTAGGGGCTTCATTTCATAAATGTTTGTTGAATAAATTAATGTTAAACCAGGATTTTTCCTTTACTATGTATACCTTTTTATAAGAGCTAAGTAGATACAGCATAGTGATTTAGTAGGCTCTGAAGCCAGACTGCCTAAATTACGGCCTGACTCTGACTCTGCCACTTTTTAGCAGTATGACCTTTGGCAAGTTATTTAAAAAGGCTTCAAGCGGGCCGAGAGCAGGTGGCTCATGCTTGTAATCCCAGCACACTGGGAGGCCAAGGCAGGCAGATCATGAGGTCGAGATCGAGACCATCCTGGCCAACACCGTGGAACCCCGCCTCTAGTAAAAATACAAAAATTAGCTGGGTGTGGTGGCGTGCGCCTGTAGTCCCAGCTACTCAGGAGGCTGAGGCAGGAGAATCCCTTGAAGGAGAATCCCTTGAACCTGGGAGGCGGAGGTTGCAGTGACACGAGATTGTACCACTGCATTCCAGCCTAGGCGACAGTGTGGGATCTGTCCCCCTCCCCAAAAAAAGAAAGGCTTCAAGCTTCAATTACTTCCTCTGCAAAATGAGGTAATAACAAATGTTTTTGAGAGGATTAAATGAGTTAATCAAAGGAAGGCATTTAGGATGGGCTTGTATATGATCAGGAATGAATACATGCTAGCTATCATTATTATTATTATTTTCTTTCTCTAAATTGGAGTAGTTTTGCTTGGCTACCCCAATATCATATTAAATGACCAAGACCAAAAATGATTTCTTTTATTGAGGCTTTTCACTTACTTGATACAAGCAAAAATATCCTCTAGTCACATCTACAATTCTAAAACAAAAATGAGTAGGAAAATGAAGACTAAAAAGTATGTCTAAATAGCACCTATGTAATTTTTAATATACAACATTAATAAAGAATGATTTTTAAAATCTAACTTTTATAATAAGGGATTGGCTGGGGGGGCTGCTGGAGGAAGGTAATGAGTAGAATAGACCTCTGTTTACATTTGGCCATTTTCTGTAAATAAATTAAGTAAATAATTACAAACTCTCTTCTAGTCCTCTTGCATAGACACATCCTTACCAAGATCCACCATGATTTCAACTAACTTAAGCCCAAGTAAAACTGACTAAAGGAACTACATAGGAAAACAAAGCAGGATCTACTTCTTACTGCCAACTGCACTGTATTTGTATCCATAGATACAAGACAACAGAGAATCCCAGAATTCTAAAGTGGGAAATCCCAGGACTTCAAAGATCTTCTAGTTTCAGGTCCTAATCCTGCTGTCAGGGGAATCCATTAGCGGGTGAGGAACAGGGTAGAGGTCAAGGGAAACAATCCTTGGTCCTTGTTCCAGCCTGAATGACCTCATGGGGCCAACCTATCCCAATATTCTCATTTTATAAGCAACAACACAGACCCTGGCTAATTAAAGGCAGAGCTGGGATCAGAGGCTGGGTTTCCTGATTCCCAGGCTACACTCCTGAAGGTCATCATTCTATGGTTATGACAGTCACAGATAACAACACATTAGGCTGCGTTAAACTGACAACTAAGCAGGTTTTCTTCCCTTGCAAACTCACCAGGTACTATGTCAGCACTTTATAAAGAATAAAGCATCATTATTTGGTATACACAAAAGCAACTTTCCTTTTTTTTTTTTTTTGGTACCCTGAAAATCCCAAACCACTGTTGCTATTACAAAATTTTTCTTTACACTAGTATGCACCCCTGGGCCAAGCACAGATGCATTAAAAATTTGCCAAGAGAAACAATGAAGTCACTGATAATACAAAGCATGAGAGTATCATGAAATTCATGCCTTTGTTTGCTTCCTCTAGATACTTAATTACTTCTCATTACTGATCATTTTGTGGTTACTGGCAGAGGGGCAAGGAAACTCCACCACTGTAAACATGAAGAGACATATGCTCCTCAGTAGACCAGAAGTCTGCACATGATGGGTCTGTTCACAAATCCAGTGTGAGCACCACTTCATTAATCAGTGAGAATGTTGACGCTACTATCCCCAGCCTCCAAAGAGAATTGGTGGTCTCAGTAAAACTCTAATCTCTTTAAAAGAATAACAAACACAGTACAAAAATGTTTCAGGTCATTCCTTTTTTTACTACTTATGAATATCATCACTGGCAAATGATCTATGCTCTCCTGTCAGATTTCATCTAACCCACTTTAAGAGTGAGATGAGGAAGCTAAAATGTATACAGAGCTCCATTCAGTCTTCTGTTGTAGCTCAGGGCTGCCTTAAGCTAAAAGGGCACTACTTATGAACAATGTTTAGCAAATCACCCTGCTAAATAAAAGCTTACATTATCTTGGTATTCTGGAAGGGATATCCTAGATTAAGGTGATGAGGGCAGAGAAATTCTCATTGATTAGCAGCAGGATACAAGTTGATTCTTATCAGTAGGCTATTGTTCCACACAGGACTGTGTGGGCAAGAGGAAAGCATAAAGCATAGGAATTCATCATGTAAAAATGAAAAAACAAAAATCAAACCCTATGTACTTCCAGGAAATGAAAAGAAGTAAAGAACCAAATATATTTCACTCCTCTTTTAAACTATACTTTTATTAGATTTTCACAGAAATCTGAATCTGTGGGTATGGCGAACTTTTTCAAAGATGGCTGCAGTTAATTCCTTCCATTCCTTTGCAATGTGGCCTTTTATCTTCTTCCATGTAGAGGTGGAATCTATTTCCTCAATCTTGAATCTGGGCTGACATTGTGAGACGTTGGAGTTTCAACTCTCATGTTCTTGGAATGCTGCCTTGAGACCACCATGTGCGGAAGATGAGAGTCCACATACGGCTGAGATGAGAGGACCCAGCTGAGGCTCTCCTAGTCCAACTAACCAACAGTCAGATACGTGGGAGCCCATCTTAGACCATCCACGCCCAGAATCTCTGTAAGAAAGCTGAAGCTGTGGAGTAACCCACAGAATTCTGAGCCATTGTTATTTAGCCTTCATCCAAGTTTTGGGGTTGTTTGTTAAACACTAACATGTACCTGAGACAGTTGGGCACAAAGTAAAAGGAGCAAGCCAGTCACCCTAACGCATGCCCTTTATGTGTGGAGCACCAGGTCAGATACACCATGGGAGACGTGAATGAAGAATACATTTGTCTTAAAAATATAAGACAAAGGACATAGATGACCCTATCATTCATGTGTGAACATATCTATAAATAAAGCAGAATGTAATATTTACCTATATAAAATATATTTATGTAACAACCTTCCATTATTTCTATAGCCCAGAGTAAGGATATTCCTAGGTGTTCAAGAAAATACAATGGGGGTGGGGAAAGATCATTAGAAATCCTATTTATGTATAATTTTTCATTTTTTTCTTTTTTTGAATGCTTTTATAGAGCACATAATATACTGTGGTAGTACATTAATATTTTTATAAATAAATAAATATACACACAATGAGGTTTCTCCCAATCTTATCTCTTACACATCCCCAATCTCCCATTCCTACACAAAAATATCCCTTCTATGCCTTTGCTTTTCTCCAATAAATGAGCCCTTCCCTGGCTACCTAGGGAAGAGCCAGTGACAACTACTGTCACACATCATTGTTCATCTATACGGTATTTGTAAGGAGTCTCTTCAGTAAGGCTATAGGCATTTTTTGGACAAGGTGTTTATACCCGTGTATATATGCATTTGTCTTAGGCAATACAGCATAATGGCATTACGGCATGATTTTTAAGAGTGTGAGTCCCTGAGCCAGGTTTCCTAGACTCAAATCCCAGTTTTGCCACTTACTAGCTGTGCAACCTTCAGTAAGTTTCCCATGCTTCCATTTGTTCACTGTAAAATGGAGATAGTAATATTCCTTACCTCACAGTGTTGTTGTGAGACTTGAATGAGCTAATACATGGAAAATGCTGAGAAGAATGCTTAGCACACATAGTAAGTGCTCCCTTACTTCCAGATCAGGTCATTGGACCTAAAGAGGGTCAATGTCTTTTTTTTTTTTTTTTGAGACAGAGTCTTACTCTGTCACCCAGGCTGGAGTGCAGGGCGCGATCCTGGCTCAATGCAACCTCCGCCTCCTGCATTGAAGTGATTCCTGGGCCTCAGCCTCCTGAGTAGCTGGGATTACAGGCGTGTGCCACCACACCCAGCTAATTTTTTGTATTTTTAGTAGAGATGGGGTTTCGCCATGTTGGCCAGGCTGGTTTGAACTCCTGACCTCGGGTAATCCGCCCGCCTCGGCCTCCCAAAATGCTGGGATTACAGGCGTGAGCCATTGTGCCTGGCAATGGGTCAATGTATTAATTAAGTTCCACAGCTGATTTGTGACAGAATTCTTATGACCTAACACAAGGGGAAAAAATGTGCAAGAATGTTTGAAATAGCATTTTTTCGAATACTGAAAAAAAAAGTATTCAAAAACAGTAAAATGAACAAGTAAATGATGTACTTTATAATGAAATACTCTTACAGCAATCAAAATACATAAACTACAGTAAAATGGAACAAGGAAGAATCTCAAAAATATAATCTAGGATGAAAAAGCAAGTTTTAGAAAGATACATTCAATATGCTGTTTACATAAGGTTTGAAAACATGCAATACTATACATTGTTCAGCAATATATACACATGTTTTTTAAAAGTATGAAACATGCAGGGGGATGATAAATACCAAATTCAAGAGTACATGGTTACTTCTGGAGTGGGAAGGGAGGAGAACGGGTTTCAGAAGAGATACATACGTTATAATACATCTATAATACAGTACTTAAAAACTGTTTTCTAATATATAGCAAATTATTAAAATTTTGTAAATTTGTGCGGTAGCACGTAGCAGTTCGTTATAGTTTCTACACTTTTCTGGACACTTGAGTTTTTCAGATTTTTAAACAAATACTACAAACTAAAAGGAAGGTACTGGTGATGATGAAAGTTTCATGATTTGTAGGGACAAACAGTAAAATTAATAATCTGCTTATATGCCACTGGAGTCAATTACAAGTTCAACTGATATTTTTTTCTCTTCTAGTTAGAAGCCTCAACAGTGGAAGAATTTTTCTTCCTATTATAAATTCATTTGGATGATTATATAATCAGATGCAGAGCTAATGTATCCTTTAAATATTAATTTATTTTATATTGTTTCCAGAATGGCCAACTACATTAGGTAACAGTGTCTCTGCTTTGAAGATGAGGGTCCTAAATATAAGCCCTTAGCTTACCCAAGGATAGATCTAGAATTTTAGAAGAATGTCAGGAATACAGGAATACAGCCAGGGACCAAGCCTTCATTCCTTTAATACTAGACTTGGCCTTCAAAACAAAATAACGCAATAATTCTGTAGCAGTAATCCTGCCATTTCTGTCCTAATGCACTTTTAAAGGCTAACAAATTTTAAAAACAAAACATAAAACCCCATTAAAAACCCCCAACAATTTTTAAAGGAAATACTATAAAGTAAATCGGAAGAAAGTCAGAAGAATTAGCAAAGTCACCATTTTACAATATTATAATTATGTTAAGTACATCTTAAGCAAGCACTTAGGCCATGGTTGGAGGTCTAACCTGGGTTCCGGAGGTGGAATGCTTGGGGGATGAAGTTCAAACACAGCCTGTTTACCCATGGACATAAGTGGCCTTAATCAAAGCAGAACACATTTTTTTAAATGTTTGCTTTAAAAGCAGAAGTGTAAATAAGACTGTGATTTATAAATCTGCTAATACCCTTCTCTGCTGTAGACATCAAAAAGATTGAGTTTGGGGCTGCGGTAAATATAACAAGAATGCAGACTTGTTAAAGCAGTAATAGGTACTCTTATTAAAACTCCATTTCCATTAAGCGTTACAAATTGTCTTCCCTCCTTCCAGGCTTTACAGAATGCGTTCCAGAGGCAGTGACACCGAGGGCTCAACCCAAAAGAAATTTCCAAGACATTCTAAAGGCCACAGTTTCCAAGGGCCTAAAAACATGAAGCACAGACAGCAAGACAAAGACCCCCCCAGTGAGTCGGATGTAATAGTTCCATGTCCCAAGGCAGAGAAGCCACACAGTGGTAATGGCCACCAAGCAGAAGACCTATCAAGAGATGACCTGTTATTTCTCCTCAGCATTCTGGAGGGAGAACTGCAGGTCAGCTGGGTTGGAGTTATCCATCATGCTTCAAACAGAAGGCTGCTTGTGAATTTGGTGTTCCTGCTGCCTCAGAAATAGATATCTGTGGTTCATCTGTGGTTCATACGTGTGTGTACATGAAAGCAAAGCATAAGTACATATACAAAGAATTCTCCTCTGCCAACTCAAAGTGAAATTAATCCCATCTAAAGGGGCTGTCACGATGACATGTGATTGGCGTACAGGTTGTGAAAGGTCACGCCCTCTGCCCATGCTGCTCAGGAGCTTCAGTGCACGTGCATGCATCAACAGCAATAATGCCAGATGACTTCGGGATTGGTTTAAACAATAGGTGCTTTCGTAACCCAAGTGAACTGGCTCCTAGACTTGCCCTAGCATTATTAACCTACATGAAAATCTAGAAACAGCTGATACACATATAGGAGAATTTTATTTCCTACCCCCTGAAAATCCAAATGCTAGTATGTTGATGGATATCATGATAGCTGCATCAAACACAATAAAAAAAATGTAGTCCTCCAATGTTGTATAGTAATCACTTTTTAAAACATTGTGCTATTAGACTACAAGAAGGATGAAGGGATATAGTTTTGATACTTTTTACAGAAGTGTCAAAATGAAATATGATTCATTTATATTTGAAAGAAAAGAGAAAGCACTGCCAGCTATCACAAAAATCACTTGCTGAGACCGCTAGTAGAGACAGCAGACTTTCTGAAACACTTTTTGTTCCTACAGGCTCGAGATGAGGTCATAGGCATTTTAAAGGCTGAAAAAATGGACCTGGCTTTGCTGGAAGCTCAGTATGGGTTTGTCACTCCAAAAAAGGTGTTAGAGGCTCTCCAGAGAGATGCTTTTCAAGCGAAATCTGCCCCTTGGCAGGAGGACATCTATGAGAAACCAATGAATGAGGTATGTACCACATCAGGGGTGTGTACCTGGGAGGCAGCCAAGCACTAGCCCTGCAGATGAGCACGATCTGTAACTCCTCTTTGATTCCTTACAGTTTTACTTTCTAACGCACTTAAAGCCTACACAAAATAGATAAATACAACAAGTTCAACAGGAAAGTTAAAAAGAATGAATCATAGACAGGATGCATCCACTAGGTTTGTTTCTTGAATTCAACAAAAATCTACCAAATGCCAGAGAATGCTCCCCTGCTCACGTGCATGTGCAGACACACACACACACAAAACCACACACATGCACACACATACATGTGCACACACAAACAGACACACACACCCTCTGGGAACTTGCAGGGTACCCAGGCTGTAATAAAAAACAGATAAAGTTCAACCATAGAGGTTAATTTTTTGAAAACGCTGAGGTATTATGTCATAGAAATTTTGAACATGAATGGAAATAATCTGAAGAACTGTCCAAGAAATAGAGGTTTTAAAAACATGTATTTTAGATGAGTGCATACCTTCTTTTTCCTTCAAAGTTTAATGACAGCAAAGACCTTTCCCCCACCAAGTGTGCCTAGCAATTACAACCGCAAAGGTGGGCAGTCCCAACAGGGCCACCACTGGGGAAAAGGCAGTACTGCTTGCTCTTTTACTTGCTGACATTTCTGAAACCCTTTGGATTTATTATTTTATTCTTCTACTTTCCTCTGAGAACTTCATGGAAAATTTCATAATTTTTCATTTTTATAGAAACGAAACAACTAGGAACATGAGTTGAGGCTGGAAAGTGAAAGCAAGTTTCAGACAAATTTCCCTCAAATAAACTCTGGCAACCTACCTCAGGACTGACCTCTAATGTCCTTGCTATTCTTGTCTTTGGTGTCTCATGAGAGAAGAGACTACTGTCTTGCCAAATAGTGAAGGAGTTTGGTCATATGGATCTGCTTCTCTAAGGGGTGAGGATGAGACCACCCAAAGTCTGTTGACTTGCACTTTAATCCAAATTTTAAACAAAAGGAACCAGAGCTGCATTCAAGTGAATACTGTTAAAACTGTAAACTGGCTCCCAACATATTAACTATGAAACAGTGTCAGGCACAAATTCCCCAGTCCCTGTGAGCTCAAATGCAAATTAATGATCTCTGAATATAACCCTAACAAAACTCTACAAATGGCAACCCCTCAACACTTAAGTGTGAAATGAAACAGTTTGATTCCAAACTTATGTTGAAATCGGTGGAAAAAACTTTAATTACAAAATAATTCTATTGTGCACATGCAAAACTGGAAATATCCCTTTTCTCCAAATGCTTGCAATCCTAGCTCTGTGATGTGCCCCTGAAAATGACCCATAATCTGGCCCTGCTTTACAAGTCCAACCTTTTTTGATTACTCCTCCAACAGACAGCCCTATACACATACACCTCTCACATTCCCACCTCCAAAATTTGTCAATTTTCCTCTCTTTCCTCTACTTCCCCCTTATGGATTTCTCTCTCCTCAGCTACCAGTTTATGCAATTCCTTGAAGCCAAAACAACTCCACACACACAACTCAGTTGTCTATCCTTTTTCTCAGTCTAGGAAGTACTAGGTGAGAGGGGAATGCCTACAAAATAAACAGTAAAGGGGAATTCTGCCTAGGATTTTCCTAGATAGAGCTGAAGAAAATAAAGGGAGAGAGGGCAGTGCTCCCGCTGAGACCAGCTGTGACTGTACCCTAATTACATCAGAATAAGCACCTTGCATGCTAAAGGTATTCTTCTTTTGCATTCCCCCATCTTGAAGTGTTAACAGCCCCTTCTTTGTTTTATTTTCCTCATGTTCTTTTTGAAAAATCTAAAAAATCTCAATCATGTCTAGGGTAAACTAGAGGTGATTTATCTAGTTCTTAAGGCAAAATAATTTAGAAGAACAAACTGCTCTTAGTTACATGACACGACAGGAACACTGACCTAAGATGAAAAACTGGTGGAAGCCTGTGAGCTGGAACCTGGCTGGGGCTGGGGCTAGGAGCAGAGGTGTGGTCAAGAGGGAGGGAAGAGTCAAGGACTCAGTCCACAAGAGTTTCGACTTCCTATTCCTTTCCAGCCTAGGGTTCTATAACAGAACTTACCTTAAAAAGAAATTAATAGCCTAAGGTATTCTTAGTTCTTCCAAAA
The DNA here is from genome assembly GCF_009764315.1 of Trachypithecus francoisi. Lineage (NCBI taxonomy): Eukaryota > Metazoa > Chordata > Mammalia > Primates > Cercopithecidae > Trachypithecus > Trachypithecus francoisi. Next base: position 89,363,083 of record NW_022681453.1, read on the forward strand.
AATATATTACAGAAAATACGGGCCAGGCACGTGGGGTCAGGCCTGTAATCCCACCACTTTGGGAGGCTGAGGCAGGTGGATCACCTGTGGTCGGGAATTCGAGACCAGCCTGACCAACATGAAGAAAGCCTGTTTCTACTAAAAATACAAAATTATCCAGGCATGGTGGCACATGCCTGGAATCCCAGCTACTTGGTAGGCTGAGGCAGGAGAATCACTTGAACCCAGGAGGCGGAGATTGCGATGAGCCGAGATCACGCCACTACACTTCAGCCTGGACAACAAGAGTGAAACTCCGTCTCAAAAAAAAAAAAAAAAAAAAAAAAATGTGTGTGTGTGTGTATATATATATATATAAAACAACATTTTGGATTTACCAAGGCACTATAATAAAAGAGTCTCAGTATTATTAGCATAACCTAGGTCAAATCTTAAAATACTTACTTTAAGCAATCGTATAGTTAAGCTTTTAAATTTAATTTTATTCAGTTAGTTAATATGCATTGAAAAGCTCATGTACAGGAAAAGTTTTGGTGAAAGAGGAAAAAAGGTTTCCAGGTCTTGGCATTGAAAAAGCAGTCTTGAAGCACCATGGTGAGTTCTAAGAACTGCCTGAAGTCCAGTGTGGCTGAAAGTTGGGTAGGATCGGTGGGAAGATACGGAGTGAAGAGAGGGCCAAGGTGGCAGGAGGTTCAGATGGTGAAGGGTCTTTTGGCCTTGAACAGGAGAGTGGAGTCCCACTGGTGAGAAATCATGCTGTCAGTGATGAGGACAGACTGCAAGGAGGTGAGGCTAGAGGAAGGGAGACCACTTAAGGGGTCACAGAATAAATGAAAGGCACTGATTCCTTCTAGCTTTCCTTCCCGTTCCCTTCAAACAACCACCAACATATACAGGGGAAAACAAACACAATGGAAAGCAAGAGTGGGTTAAATAAACCTTCTATTTTCTCTCTTTGGTTTGAATAAAGTTTAATATACATATCTTGACAATTACAACAAGCTTTCCAAGGAGATACTGTTTTTGGATTGAGAAAAGCCTCTTTTAGTAATTCATTTATGCTTTACTGAATACCTACTATAATTATTCATATATTAATTCTAATGTCAATCTTGTGACAAATTAAATTGAATGTATTTTCTAAGTCAACTATTAACTTCCCTAAAGTAAAGCTAATCCTATCACTATTTCACTCTCAAATTGCAAAAGGAGTTGATTTGAATTTTCCTTACAATGGACTCTAATGTTTGGGCAACTGAAGATAAAATTTTCAGAGGGCTGCAGTGGTTGGAGACACACTTCCATGACAACCAATACAAGAGCTCCCCTCTCAGAAGATACCTCTGCCAGCAGGCAATACAACATAGCAGGGTCAGCTTTCACAAAAGGACTGGCTACATTTATTAAAAATCATCAGCAGCGGTGTGGCATAATCAAGTATTTTGTGAATTTAAGCATTTGGAAGTCAGAGAGAATTGATTGGGTCCTATATGCTGGGACACCTCAGTTGTATTCCTTTTCTGAAATGACTAGGTCATTTTGTACCCCAGATTTCTAGTCAAGTACATTTCTAGTCAAACACATGCTTTTCAGGACACACAACTTAAATTGGTTTTAAATTCACACTGAGTCACACATTCTAAATCTTTTATGACAAATGCAAACTGTAAAAATCAATCAACATTATCAGTTACTGCATCTGTATTAATCTAGAAAGTCGAGTGTTTTCTTTTCTTTTTTTTTTTTTTGAGACAGAGTCTCGCTCTGTCGCCCAGGCTGGAGTGCAGTGGCCGGATCTCAGCTCACTGCAAGCTCCGCCTCCCGGGTTTACACCATTCTCCTGCCTCAGCCTCCCGAGTAGCTGGGACTACAGGCACCCGCCACCTCACCCGGCTAGTTTTTTGTATTTTTTAGTAGAGACGGGGTTTCACTGTGTTAGCCAGGATGGTCTCCATCTCCTGACCTCGTGATCCGCCCATCTCGGCCTCCCCAAGTGCTGGGATTACAGGCTTGAGCCACCGCGCCCGGCCCCGAAAGTCGGGTGTTTTCAAAACCAAGTTCTTAATAGATCTTAATTTATCACTAGCAAAAGATCCTGAGTTAGCTCTTGCCAACATGTTTTTCTGGTGGCAGCTTACCCTGTGCCAGGCAAAATGGAGCTCAAGGCCAGGAGCTGATAAACCAGCCCAATGAGCCTGGCTGTCTAACTCTATCTGACTGTGATGCTTTTGGCCACTGGCATGTTCTTTACCGCCTGGTTCTTCATTTATGAGGTCACCTCCACCTCCACCAAGTGCACCTGGGATATCTGCCACGCGCTCCTCATGTCCTTGGTGGTCTCACTCTTCCTGGTTATGGAGTCCTGTGCACCTGGGATATCTGCCAAGAGCTCCTCATGTCCTGGGGGTCTCACTCTTCCTAGGCTATGGAGTCCTGTCCTGCTGCTGTGGCTAAGCATCCATGGATAAGCTCCTAAGGGTACCAACTGGACAGCTTCTCTGAATCCCTACTTTTGCTAATCAAAAAAAAATTTTTTAAACTACTGCTGGAAGTGTCCCACATGCTGCTCACAATAAAGGCAGATGTGTGACAAAAAAAAAAAAAAAAAACTCAGTTTCCTTGCTTGCTTGTTTTGTTTTCAATCTGTAAACTAGGCACCTCTTATAAGCAAGGCACTCTGTTAGGCGCCAAGGATTAAAATAAAATAAATAAATAAAAAGGATGTAGGCCCTGCTTTCCGGGAGTTCACAGTCTAGCAGGGGACACAAACACATCTATCAAGCACAGGTTGATCATTTTGTAAAAAAGATGCAAGTACGGTGCTGTGAAAATCAGAAAGGACTTAGTGCTTACATTTGGTGACATTCATACTACACCAACACATAATAGATTATCTATCCATATATCTATTTTAATGGAAATACCTTGATGTATAATAAAATTAAATCATGAGCATGTCCTGGCAGAGCGATCCAAGAGGCATATACTGGTAGAGAGAACTATAGGGTGGGCTGGGGCAGAAAGATCAGCTAGGGCAGCTGCGAATCCAGCACTGTGCAAGGATTCTCTAACTTCCTGTCATTCCTTTAACGTAGCTTCTCGGGAGAGAGACACAAGAGTGTTAGAAAGAGGTTTTGTGGAAATTGTTGATACCCACAAGGACACAGATTATTCTCTCAAGAAAAATTTGATTACAATAAAAAGACTACATTTGTGTTGAAATGCACCCAAAAGTATCAATTAACAAGAGAATAAACACTGAACAAGGAGATAAAAAACCCATTGCTGGCCAGGTGCTGTGGCTCCCCTGGCTCCCGCCTGTAATCCCAATACTTTGGGAGGCCGAAGCAGGCAGATCACCTGAGGTCAGGAGTTCAAGACCAGCCTGACCAATGTGGAGAAACCCTGTCTCTACTAAAAATACAAAAGAAATTAGTCAGGCATGGTGGCGCATGCCTGTAATCCTAGCTACTTGGGAGGCTGAGGCAGAAGGATCGCGTAAACCCGGGAGATGGAGGTTGCAGTGAGTCGAGATCACACCATTGCACTCCAGCCTGGGCATCAAGAGTGAAACTGTTTCAAAACAAACAAACAAAAAAACAAAAAAACCCATTGCTGAATTAATCAAAACAGGGACATTTCTAAAAGACTTAAAGATGGCTGTATATAAACAATTTGTTAACAGGCTATAAATGTGTTTTCTTTCGTAGTTGGACAAAGTTGTGGAAAAACATAAAGAATCTTACAGACGAATCCTGGGACAGCTTCTAGTGGTAGAAAAATCCCATAGGCAAACCATATTGGAGTTGGAGGAAGAAAAGAGAAAACATAAAGAATATATGGAGAAGAGTGATGAATTCATATGCTTACTAGAACAGGAATGTGAAAGGTAAGGCTGCTTTGGACAAAACAATGTCCCATTCTGCAATCTATGAGCTGGCCACTGTACCAGGTGTCAGGGATACAAAGGTAAATATGATACAGTCTCTGTACTCAAAGATCTCATAGTCCAGGGTGAGGAAAAGGACATGTCTGAAGACATTATCAGTACAACGTATGGATAACCAGATGTTTGATAAGCACTGTGGAACCATAAATGTTGGGCCCCAACTCTTGAAGGGAGTGCCCTGGGAAGGCTGCAAAGACCATGCAATAGGGATCTAGTCCCTAGGCAAACAAGAATGAAAACTATATTCATGGGAAGGAGTGAAATAAGTATGTTAGTATAGAAGTGGGAAAATAACCTGCATTTTGAGGGAACTCAAGCTTTTCACGTGGCTACAGCAAAGGGCATGATTGTAGGATGAGAAAAGGAAAGGCTTGCCTTGAGCAGCTGGACTTTATACTGTTGGCCTGAAGGAGCAAATGGAAAATTGTGAAAGGGAAAATAAGATGATCAGTTATGCTTTCCTAAAGAACGGTTAAGGGAACATGGAGGAACAACTGGAGGAGCTTTAGACTGGCACAGGAAACTCACATAGGAGGCAAATATCCAGATGAGAAAGACAAGGGGATGTGTTCCAATGGCCATGAGGTTAGGAGGGGGTGTGCGCAGAACTACTTACGATGCTTAGTCAATATGAATTAGTGACTGGTTAGACTGGAGAGAAGAGCAAGGGAAACGAGCTACTGAGACGCACTCCTGGCTATTCAGGAACACATGAAATACAGGACTGGGGCACAGTTTTCTGGATTGCAGGATTTTGATCAGGCAGGATGGTTTATACTTGGTGAGTGGGTAGGAGATGAGTCCTGGTTTAGTCCTTGAGTGTGAAGTACCTTGGTATATTACAGTATCTGGTATAAAGAATAATATGTATAAAGTCAATCCATGGTAGGAAATACAGGTCTGTAAAAGGATGGGCTGGTGATATGGATCCGCAGTAGGTGATAGCTGAAACTGTGGGTGTTGCTGTGGTGAGAAGAGAGAATGCTGAAAGGGAACCCTAGAATACCTTAAGGCTTGGCAGTTTTCTGGAAGAAAAAGGGGTTGAAAATGGAAGCTGAAAAAAAAATGGTGGAAGCTTAGAAGAACCAGAAGACAAAAGAAGGCAATTAAATGAAGCAAGCAAAGACTTTTTAAAAAGAGAGTGAACAGTCAGGCCGGGCGCGGTGGCTCAAGCCTGTAATCCCAGCACTTTGGGAGGCCGAGACGGGCGGATCACGAGGTCAGGAGATGGAGACCATCCTGGCTAACACGGTGAAACCCCGTCTCTACTAAAAAAATACAAAAAATTAGCCGGGCGAGATGGCGGGCGCCTGTAGTCCCAGCTACTCGGGAGGCTGAGGCGAGAGAATGGCGTAAACCCGGGAGGCGGAGCTTGCAGTGAGCTGAGATCTGGCCACTGCACTCCAGCCTGGGCGACAGAGCGAGACTCCGTCTCAACAACAACAACAACAACAACAACAAAAAGAGAGTGAACAGTCAAATAGCACCAAATAATGCAGAAAAGAATGAAATGTCCCAGGATTTGGCAATGAAGAAGATACTGAGGAACTTAATGAGCCATTTCAATAAGGCGGTAAGGGCAGAAGCCAAATTGCAATGCTTTGAAAAACAAAATAAGAAATAAGAATGTAGAAACTTAAAATGGGAACTAGTATTTTGAGAAGCATAGCTGCGAAAAAGGAGAGTTTGGTTGGTATATATTTTCTAATCATATGTAGGGTAGATTATTTTGTTCTACCTTGACCCTCATTCTGAACCACTGTAGACAGTATAACCATCCATATGAAATTGAAAGGACAATTAACCCTCTCTATTGATACTGAAAAGATGGAAAGTAACCAATCTCAAATGGCTTATTCAACTACTTCCAGTTCATACTTCAGCTAGGTAACTTAAGTTAGTTACCTCAACATCCAGGCTAATAGCAAACTTTCATTTATTTTCCACATACTTTATGGTAGACATTTGTTCAGAGTGCCAGAGAATCCATGGCACTTATATTCACTCTATTTTTTCCAGGAGGTTTATTTTTCACTACACAGCAGAGAGGGGGCAGGGGAAAGGTCTTACTAACTTGCTCCTCATGAACTCTGAAATATCTACAGGGGCAGATTAAAGGAGCACAAGAAATCTGACACCAAAGGAAGATTTGACTCAGACATTACAATATAAGATTTGTTATTCAATGAGACAATGTTATATTAAACATTATTTTGAACCTCTGTGGTTTGGCACTAGTGGCCTCATTTGGCCGCCATACTTATTTGGCACTAACTTGCTGAATACAGATACTTTCTTTCATCTTTCATTATTATGAACATTTACCGACCATGGTCAGAGTGTTGCCTGGCATAGAACAAAGAGGTGCAGGCTGTCCCTGCCCAGGGGGCTTACCACATTAATGAAAAGACAAGATGATACAGATTTTTGGTAGGAATGTGAAGGGCTATTGGAGGAGAGTTCTGATATTCACTGTGTATCTCTACTATCTTCTGGAGGAAAGCTTGGGGGGGCGGCTATCCTGAAGTTATACTGGAATGTTGGGAGGCAGATGGCAAAGATTATTTAAACCAAGAGAGCAAGGAGGAACAACACTGAGAAATGGGAAGAAAAGATCAGTGGGAATAAGGGCCATGGGCTGGAGGAAAAGAAAAATTGTGGGAAAAATGTAAAGTGTATACCACTGAATCGATATATGAAGAATATATTTCTAAATATATAAAATGAATTTAAGAGAAAGAATTTAAGAGATTTGCTTTATAGGATATAAAGTTTCCTTTATAGGATTCTTTGCCTTGAAGAATAATTAAAGTGAACATGCAATTAACAAGAAGTAGGAAAAAGTGTCTATCACTCTCTGTTTAGCCATTCCAGAAGATATGAGAATATTCATCTGTTTCTATATGCCAAGGAACAGCTTCCAGATGGAACTCTTTGAATGTGACAATATCAAACTTATTCTCAACTCACTTGATGCATATGTGACTTCCCTTGCTTTGCCTGAACAACATCACAATTCCCGTATCTTGGTACTGTGGGCCCATTCACGTCCACCCTTCCTGCTCTCCTGCCTTCTGCTGGGAGACTGCAGGCCTCATGAGGCATAACTGACTTCTACCTGCTTTAAAGCCATGTGCATCAAAGTAGTATTAAATGAATACCATCTAACGAAACAGGAAGTGGGGGAAACTAATGACTTCAGGTAAATAAATGCTCAGAGGAGGTGCTTACACACAAGACTGTGAAATACCCGTAGCGTGCCTTGCTTTCAAGTGACATGGCAAAACACACCATGACTGAGTCCTTCCAACTTCACTGAGAGTGCTTTCTCTCAAGCACACAGCTGCCTAGCACAAAAGTGAGGCTAACTTATCCTGAAGGGTCAAAAAACAATGTCTACTTCCTTCCTCAAAGTGTTGTAAGCCACTCCCAAACTAGCAACCTTCCCAGCAGTGAAACAAAGATATCATAACCCCAGTAAAAGGGAGGTTGGTTGAAAATAGATACAAAGGGCTATCTGGTTGAAACTCCGAAATAAACACGGTAAAGGTTTTGTGCTCACATTCTAAGTGTTGGTTTGTATCTACCTGGAAATAAAACAAAAATTAAGAAATACATGATTGAGGTAGTTAATGAGACCTCAGAGGATGTAATAATGGATGTTAAATTAAGGCTCAATTTCTGTTTTCTTTGGAGAATTTGTTTTATGTGGAAAACCCTAAAGGAGACTGATGTCACACATTGAGCTCAGGCCAAAATGTTTGCCAAGTGATGTCGCTGTCGTAATCAGTAAGCAATTGGCTTTCCCACTGAGGGTGGGTGGGGGCAGGGATCGGCTCAGGAAAGCATGTTAATGCAAAGTTTCCTTAGCTGTAATCTGTGCGGTTTGGTTTGTCCATATGGTAATATTCTATCCACGTTTCATGACAACTTTCACTGACCAGCTCCAACATGTGGATACGTGTGTCACCAATGACCTGAATTATGTACTTGGCTGAATTACAGGTGGAGTCTATGTAAAAGATTTTTTTACACAAAAGCAACGCCAATAATTTTTGGCCTTTCTGTATGGCTTCACAGGAAAGCCAAAACAAAAGTCACTTTTAGTCAATGTAATTTTGCAAAATTTTCCCATAAGTGAAATGTCAATTTTGCCTGTACTTTCAAAAAAGCTTGCATAATTTTTTTTCTTTTTCAGTTCCAATAGAGGAAAAGGCTCTGAAGGAAATAAAAAAGTTGCTTTTTTTTTTTAAACCATGTATTCTTTCTTAGAATACTAAAACAAACTATGTATGCTACCCATATATGTTACTGCATTTCTGGTCTTGAAACAACAACTAAAGCAGGAAACAAATATTGTTATGGCAGCTCTGTATAAAACTGTGGTTTCAACCATGGATTTTGTTAAAGCCTTATATCACTTTTCATAAAATCTTGGCCAAGTAGGTTAGCACTGATAGTTCAACTTTGTAAATCAGAAGTTCAAATGGTAGCTTCTCAAAAGCCACAAAGAAAGGAATCAAGGTAGAATTAATCTCTTGTTCCTTTTCTGTTCAAGTTTGACTGGATTGAACAGTGGTGCAGAGGCCTTAGAGCCCTTTAGAGGAAAGTCACCAAGGGTCCAGCTTCAAGTGTTGTTGCCTTGACCACACCCTGGGAAGTTCTTTGCTGTTAAGTTTTAATGAAGAACAAAGCACTTCCACCTCTCCCTTTGTCTGAAACAACTTTATAAACAAGTATTTTCACCATCAATCCTTTTCTATTATGACAGGCCTATTTTTCCAGACTGCCATCAGACAAGGTGACTAAAACACTGCTTGAGCCATATTTGACCCTACTGCTAACTGAGTAAATCAGACCACTTTTAAAGGCTTCTCTCAAAAACATCAAATTTTCTTTCTAGAGGATTTGGATACTCCTTTGAAATACGTAAATGAATGAGTTAATTTATCCAATTTTTAGGTTAAACTCATTAGTTTGGAGCTAGTGCTACTTGCCATTCATTAACGGAAACAAAACAAAACAAAACAAAATAAAAACAATAATTGATTAAATATATATGTCTACTGCAAGCCAGGTTCCATACTAGATACTGGGCGAATAAGGTAGATATGGTCCTCACCTACATAAAATCCTGAATATTTGTTCATTATGTAAAACAAAGACACCACTGCAGGCTTTAAGACCTGATACTGATTCTTCTAAGGCATTATGAGTTCATGACGGGTAGAAAAAAAGGCACCACTATGGTAAACTAATGTAATAACATTAATGCTCATGAAGACAGAACATTCAGGAGAAATCAATAAACACATTAAACTAAAGTACTTTACTAGAGAATTCAATATCGTGCCATTAAGATTTTCAGCTTCTTTGGTCTTAAAACTCAGCCTTTAAGGATATCCCACAAAGCAATACACAGTGGGTATAAAGCTTTAAAAAAAATAAAGTCTACTTAAAAAAATATTTTGAAAGCCAGCAGTTTTAAATTTCATACACACTAAACTATTGTTGTAGAATACATTGTACTCAAATGCAATCATTTCCTTTCAGTTTTTCTGGCAAGGAGTTATTTGTATTACATATTCTCAAGACTATGTCTTGCAAGTATTGAAATGGATGCCAGATCTCCACTTGACCTTTGTCATGGGCATCTAGTTCTTTACCAGAACAAAATGGAGATCCATCACAAACACATATTTTGTTATTGTAATTCTATACAGAATCACAACACGATCAGCCTTGTGGGATACATGCTAGACCTAACACAGGATCTGAAAAGGGATGCAGAGAGATTAATTACCTCGTGTGGGTACTAAAAAACCATTTAGGACCGTACATCATGACTAAACTTTCAACAGATGTCACAAAACCATACTCTTAAAACTGCACAATTCAGCAGTTTCCATACAATGCCTTTTAATTTCAGAGGTCAAAATTCAGATAGAGTGACAATACTATCTGATTGCTTTTCCTACCCAGAAATTTAGTTTTTTGAACTAAATTTTACAAATAATTTTCAATGTGTATTTGAATGTACACGATAGTGAATTTATTGCTTACAGAAGAATACTATTAATGCTAAAAAGAAAACATTAACAAGCCTAGTGAGGGATGAACCGAGAGCTTAGAGATAGCGGGAGTCTGGTCTGCAGAGCTGATCTGCAGCTATGTATAACTTTTGGCAAATTCCATTCCTAAAATCTTTAGTTTTCTTGTATATAAAACAAGGGGCCGGGCGCGGTGGCTCACGCCTCTAATCCCAGCACTTTGGGAGGCCAACGCGGGGAGATAACGGGGTCAGGAGTTCGAGACCAGCCTGGCCAAAATGGCGAAACCCTGTTCTCTACTAAAAATACAAAAATTAGCTGGGCATGGTGCTGTGCGCCTGTAATCCCAGCTACTCAGGAGGTTGAGGCAGGAGAATAACTTGAACCCGGGAGGCTGAGGTTGCAGTGAGCCAAGATCACACCACTGCACTCCAGCCTAGGCAACAGAGCAAGACTCTGTCTCAAAACAAAACAAAAAAAAACAAGGGCAGGCTATATGATTTCTGTGTCTCTTTCACACATAAAAATTTGTGATTATGTGACTGTCATGAACAAGTACTTTTTACCTCAAGTCTAGGATTCTAACTCCACTACCAAAAGAGGTCAGTGAGAATGACAGTGACTACCACCAACTTAAAATCCAAATCTGTATGTCCATTCTTAAAGGATATCTAGATTTCGGTATACCCTACTGCTTCCACATATTTGAAACTGAACCTAATATCACCTTTGCACATCCAAGTCCACTCACAACGTTTTTATTCCTGTTAATACAACCACCATGAATCAATCTATCAGATAACTATAAAAAATAATAGAAATCTCAGAAGCCAATAATTTAAGCTAGAAAAGACCTAGCAATCTAGACCAATGCTTTGATTTTTTGAATTGAGAAAAGTGAGGCCTATCAAGTCCAAGATAAAAAAAGTCACCAAATCTTCCAGCGAAATAGTTGCAGAGCCAGGCCAGAAGCCAGTTCTCCTGACAATATATTTGATGCTATTCTCCCTAGAATCATCCCTAGGTACTCAAACCACGTGCTTGGTGTTACGGGAGGTCCAAGATAAATCTAACACAGAACTAAAATACAGTTGAAAAGACAAGACACTCAAAATAATCTGTAGATAATTTAGGAAGAATGCAGGTATCCGTTCTGTGGCACAGACACCACTGTTGCAACACTGTGGAAGATCAGGCAAAAAGGAGATTAAAGACACCAATTATCCAACAGCCCGCACAGCCCTAGGAGAATGCAGGACATACAGTAAATACTCTATAAATACATCTACTAACTGGCTGGTTGTTACTAGTTTAACAGCCCTATAAAACAGGTAGCCAAAAACTGAACATGGAAAGGCAACCTCAAACTTCTGTTCCATCTGGACTAAAAAATTTAAAGAGGAAAAAGAGCCATTAAACCATATCAAAATGGAAATTTTTGCCTCATAAGTGAAAATCAAGGTGGGATATTAGAATTAAAGTGTATCCTGAATTTGCAACTCATAGGTAAGCTTTCCTGGCAAGTGTATTAATTCCTCAGATGAGAAGATGAAGCCAAACAGCCTTGGCCAGCCATGAAGATGATGACTGGCACAAGTGATGAGTGCATATCACTGAACAGAAAGGCCTTATGGAAGAGCATAGGGTATCAGAGTTAAAAGCATAGACTCGAGTTAGAACAACAAACATGGAGCATGGACCATAAAGCATGGTCCCATCCTCTCATCTGATCTTACTGGCTATTTGACCTTGGGCAAAGCATTTAATCTTGTTAAGTCTCCAATTCACCATCTGTTTAAAAAATGATAGAGATCTCATAGGTTCTTGTGATTACTAATCATATAATGCACAGCAAGTGCTAAGTATGGTGTCTAGCACATACAAAGCATTCAGTGAGCATTAACACTGTATTTGTCAGGGTCCCCCAGAGAAACAGAATGTGTGTATGTGTGTGTGTGTGTGTGTGTGTGTGTGTATAAACCATTATTATAAAGTATTGGCTCACATGATCCTGAAGGCTGGGCAGTCCCATGAGCTGCTGTCTACAAACTGGAGACCCAAGAAAGCCAGTCATGTAGCCGAAAGACCTGAAAGCTAGAAAGTCAATGGTATAGATTCTATTCCCAATCCTGAGAATCAGGAGTGGCAAGGACAGAAGATTGATGTTCCAGCGCAATTCACCCAGTCAATTAATTCAACCTTCCTTCAGTTTTCTGTTCCATTCTGCCTCTCAACAGATTGCAGGATGTCTGCTCACACTGGGGAGGGCAGTCTACCAACTAAAATGCTAACGTCTTTGGAAACACTCTCACAGATACACCTCAAAATAGTGTTTAACCAGCTATTCAGACATCACATGGCCCAGTCAAGTTGACACATAAAATTAACCATTATATGTATCTTTCTTCAAATTTGCCTATCTTCAAAGTAGTTTACTTATGTACTCTGCATGATACCAATGGGCACTTTTTTTTGAATTGTCAAGAAAGCATTTAAGTAGACCCTATACTGGGTTCTAATAATGTGACAATTAATAAGAGCTTTCAAGGGGCATATTGTTTAGTATAGGGGAGACAGACACAAAATCAAGTAAGTGCAATGCAAAGTTGCAGGCTAATGACAACAAAGGATACAGAGGAGGCACAAATAAGGGCTCATACCCAAGGCATGGTTGTATCCTATTTTCTTTAGTGTAGGAGAATTACTGAATGTCCTAACGATCTAACACTGTATAACACTGAGCTGGGCAAGACAGTGCTCTGTGAATTTTTTTTTTTTTTTTTTTTTTTTTAACCATTAAGACTCATTTCTTCTTTTTGGTAAATCACTCTACTTAGAGAAACAGAAATGTTAGTTTGGTGGTATTATGAAAAAAGTAGCCTTCCAAATATGCGAAATCAAGACTGAACCAAAGTGAGGGTTTTTAAGTACATCCAAAGACTCCAGTGCTCCTCTGACTTGCCACTGTCAAAAATCCTCACACTAATTGCATCTTCTTGTCTAAAGTTATGTGAAAAATCAAATATTCCCACTCTAAGGTAAGTGGGCTTACTTTTGATATATTTTGTTACACAGCTCCTTCCACGGGACCAAGAACATGGGAGAGGTAAAATAAATATTTTTTTGAATGAGTGAATGAAATGTAGGAAAAGTTGGCTGCATTTTAATCTATTATTTTCCATTAATCACTCATTATGAATTAGCTTCTGGATTCATTCCCTTTGGTTAGCATGGTCATGGGAGAATGGTCAAGACAAGCCCATTTTGATGAGAAAAGCAGAATGAGCTTGAGAGCTTTGGGATTACTCCCAAGAAGGCAGAAGTAAGAGCGTATGGTGCTCTTATCATGGAGCTAGAATAAAAAAAGATCCTAAAAGGGGATTTTAAGATTAAACACATCAGAGACAATAACTCATCACTAAAAGCAACTCACTCAACTCATACTTTGTAGTTTTTATATTCAATATTTTTTCACTAACAAAAACATCATGACCATTTTCCCAAATCACCAACTACTCTTCATCACAATTAAAGTAGATGAATACTACTGTATCACACAGATGCATCACAACTTATTTAACAAATTCTCTATTGTGGGCATTTATATTCCTCCTTTGTCACTATTATAAAGAACACTATCCTGAATGGCCTCATATTCCAATTAATTTTTATGCCTTTCTGATTATTGTTTTAGAACTCTTTTTTCTTTCCTTTTTTTTTTTTTTTTTTTTTTTGAGACGGAGCATTGCTCTGTCACCCAGGCTGGAGTGCAGTGGCATGATCTCTGCTCACTGCAAGCTCTGCCTCCCGGGTTCACGCCATTCTTCTGCCTCAGCTTCCCAGGTAGCTGGGACTACAGGCGCCTGCCACCACGCCCGGCTGATTTTTGTATTTTTAGTAGAGACGGGGTTTCACTGTGTTAGCCAGGATGGTCTCGATCTCCTGACCTCGTGATCCGCCTGCCTCGGCCTCCCAAAGTGCTAGGATTACAGGCATGAGCCACTGTGCCCGGCCCTGTTTTAGAATTCTTATATATGAAATTGCTAAGTCAAAAGTTATGAACCTATTTAAGGATTATAAAACCTATAGCTAAACTGCCTGTTGTAAAAGATATTTATACCATTACTAACAATGCAGAAGAGAGCCAATTTCTTACTTTATAACTTTACCTGAGACTAATCTTGAATCTGACCTCAATTTAAATACGATATGGTGTTATAAAGAGTATAAAGTGAATGTTAATGACATGAATCAGACTTTCCCACTGACTTGGGCTTTGTTTAGAGATGTGTTGCTTCTGGAAAAAAAAAATCTTAACATATCAAAAAAACACTTAAAGATTACAACACTTCATTGAAAGAGTTTTTTCACCTTGTCAATATAATTTCAGTATATTTCCTTTTCCCTTTCAAATTCAGGTTCTCATGGCCTAGCTTCACTGGTCTTCTAAAAATAAAAAATTTCCTTTGCTCATTCTCTGAAATGTCTGAGGCTTCCTCCTTCACATATCCTATATTAAGCCTTAGAGTCCAAATCCAGGATCCTGGCTCACCTTTCTCACCACATGACATATTTGGCAATAGTTCACAACACTTAGACTGGCCCTACATGGTCCTGAAAAGTCTGATTTGTTGAAAATAGTGGGATCTAAGGCCCACTTTGCCAAATTCTCTCTCTAATTTAAATTCAGTTAGTTTGGAGTGTTTGAGAATTCTACATCAGTTTCCTATTTAACTCAATTTCTACTTGCCAATCCTCACTTCTTTATATTTCCTCCCTACTTATCATACACATACACTCCATTTATTTCCATGAATTTCTCAGTAACACTCTGAAACATCCAAGATGCCAGACAAATAGGTAACTTGAAGCTTCAGAAGATGTTTCAGAAGAAACGCATTAGCAAGATTCATGAGACTGAATATGTGTTTTCTATGTTTTTTCTTTTCTTAAGAATAAATAATTTCCAACTCAAGCTTTTTCACTCTGTATCTTGCATATATGCTTCAGGGTCCCACATATAGCCCTCCTCTCACTTCCTACTCCTCAAAGATAATCCACTGTGAATGGTTTCTTGTATTTATGTTTAAAAAGATTATTACAAGCATATATCAGCAATCCATGAAGATCATACAATACTTTTCCTATTTTTTTTAAGTGGTTGCATATTATTCAAATTTATAGATGCAAGTCATTTAGCCAGGCCACCTTATGAGCTTTAGATTGTATTATTTTTATTTTATATTGAACATTCTTTGGTTAACTGACTCTTAATAACTTCAAATGCCTCTTACTTTCTATTTTCCTTTAGAAATGGGCTAATCACTGGTAACAGAGAGATACCACTTCATATCCACTAGGATGACTTTAATCAAAAAGATAATAACAAGTATTGACAAGGATGTGAAACTGGAACCCTCATATGCTGCTGTGTAGTAATGTAAAATAGTGCACTGGAAAATAGTCTAGCAGTTCCTCAAAAAGTTAAGTGTAGAATTATTGCCTTAGTCAGCTGGGGCTATGAAGACAAAATACCAGAGACTGGGTGGCTTGTAAACAACAGAAGTTTATTTCTCACAGTTCTGGAAGGTGGAAATTGGAGATGAGGGTGCTAGCAGTATTCTGGTAAGGTCCCTCTTCCGGGTTGTAGACTGCTGTCTTCTCCTTGTTTCCTCAAGGAGAAGTGGTGGAAAGTGGGTGAGAAAGTTCCTACAAGGGCCACTAATCCAATTCATGAATGCTCCTCTACCCTCAAAACCTAATTATCTCCCAAAGGCTCCACTTCCTAATACCATCACACTGGGGGTTATGATTTCAACATAAGAGTTTGGGGGGACACAAGTTTTCAATCCATTGCAGTTACCATACAACTCAGCAATTCTACTCTTAGGTATAGAGCTAAGAAGATGAAAACACATGTCCACAAAAATCTGTACACAAATATTCACAGCAGCATTATTTATGATAGTCAAGAAGTAAAAACAACCAAAATATCCATCAACTGAGGCACACAACTGTGGTATATCCATGTAATGGAATACTACTTGTCAATTAAAAAGAAGCTCTGTGGGCCAGGTGCAGTGGCTCATGCCTGTAATCCCAGCACTTTGGGAGGCTGAGGCAGGTGGACTGCTTGAGCCCAGGAGTTTGAGACCAGCCTGGGCAACATGGCAAAACCTCATCTCTACAAAAAATACAGAATTTAGCTGGGTGTAGTGGCATGCACCTGCAGTCCCAGCCACTTGGGTGGCTGAGGTAGGAAGATCACCTGAGTCCAGGGAGGTCAAGGCTGCAGGAAGCCGAGATCACACCATTATACTCCAGCCTGGGAAACAAAACAAGACCCTGTCTCAAAAGAAAAAAAGAAAGAAAAAAGCAGCAGCAGTCCTGTGCCCATTAAGCAGTGACACCACAGCCACTAGAAATCACTGATCTCCTTTCTGTCGCTATGGTCTTGCCTATTCTGGACATTTCATATAAATGGAATCATACAAGATGTAGCTATTTGTCCCTGGTTTCTTTCACTTAAAATAATGTTTTCAGGGTTCAGACATGTTGTAACATGTATCAGTACACTTCATTTCTTTTTATGGCTGAATAAAACCAAAAAGGTCAGGATGGATGTGTAACTTGGTTGATTTAAATGACCAAAATAGATAATAAAACCATAAATGATAATGTAGATTTCTCATGAGATAAAGTTTCGCTGGGTTCTTAACACTTTAAAAGTTAAAACTTTTAATGTTATTAAGAAGCAAAGAATAAAGACTTGGAAAAAGGTAAATGAAGGTATACCAAAAAGAAATAACGGAAAGAAAATGATTATTTGCTGGGAAAAAAAAAAAAAAAGAATGAACATTTAGGTTATATATGAAAATAGAGAAAATGGGGATATTTATTATCCATTCATTCATTTAACTTAACACTATGCTTGGAACTAGGAACTAGGAAAAAAAAAATGAAGAAGACATGGATCCTGTCTTTGAGGCCCAGGTGGAAATGTAAGTAGTATGAGGTAATTAATTGTGAGCTGTAACAGAGGCACGTACACGAGTGCTCAAGGATCTGATTAGAAAGATGGATTAGTTCTGCATGGAGGGAATGTGAAGGTTTCCCAGCAGGCAGCAATTAGCTTCAAGGCTGAGTAGACTTAGCAGGCAGAGAAATGCACTCACAGGTACATTAAAAAGATAAATTTGTGGAGCTAAGCCTCTGTTGAGGATGAGTATGTTACAGCCAGGGCATACAGACCCTGTATGCCACAACTTTGGATTTCCCCTTTATCCTGAGACCATGAGACATTCGTTATGCAGAAAAATCTCAACCCACCACTGGCAATTTGTTAGAGAACCTACAGTGTATACAGGCCTTGTGTTAGGTGTGTCTAGAGTCAAATTTGGAAACAACTTAATAATAACAATTATTATTTTGTTATAATAATATATAATATATACGTTATTATATAATATATAACAATAACAAAAACAACAACCAGAAAACTCTTATGAGCAAAACACCCAAGAGAAATGGATTTCACATTATCCATTATTGTACAACTTCCTGATAAAAACTTACTTTACAGCCAAATAGGATTGAAGAAATACATTTCCATTTGGATGAAGCAAATGGAAAAATAAATCTCATTTCATCCTAAATCCCAGAAAGGGAGATGTGGGTGTGTAATACGCTACCTAATTCCTTTGCCTAGCCTAAAATTGGCTAATTACAGCAACATGTGAATGAACAAACGGCAATGAGATATAACCAACTGGAAAAGAGAAAGAAACAGGAGCGTCTATTTATTTTAACTGTACCCTGAGCTCTGCCAAGAAGACAGTCCAGTCTCCATCTCTTCATCCTTGAAAAGAGTTGCTCAGCTAACCTTACTTAGAGAATATAACTGTCTTTGGCCATCGTTTGAGTTTGGGCCCAAGTCTGTGGGGCAACATTAAGAAAAATAACACTAGTTGTGTGTTGATGCTTCCATCTACAAAATGGGTAAAAATATTCCAGTTATCTGCTTTTTTGCATGAGGGTTCTGAGAAGAGTATAGGTAACTATTTGGGCAAAGAATCTGACATCTATAGGGCAAAGGGAAAATATAAACCCCATAAAATGTTTATTTACATATGGAGATAATAGTCAGAATTATAGGGCATTACTTTTTGTCAATCTAAAGGCTAAAACATAATACTTCCCAGGTTACCTACAAAAATTGTTTCCTTGGAAAGTGGCAAGGGGTACTGGATATGACAATATGCATCTGCCACTTCACCCAGCACCTAACAACTGTGAAGACATGTGTTTGTTTACTTTAAAAGCTCTTAGTGATAGGAAGATTTATTGACGAAATGAAACGTTTCACCTCTAAAAGCTCCCAGAACCCTGTTTTTGTTACATTAGTCTTGCCAGGAGAATTCGGAATGTGTTTGCATTCTATCAGTCGACAGTGTGAGTCAGTGTGTCCCAAACCAGTTTTCTACCCAGAAAACTGAGAAGGTTGATGACACATTTAGGTAAACATACTCACTGGATGAAGTTATTTAAATTTTTATAGCCTTTTAATCCTCTCTAAGCCTTTGAAATCCATACATGTTTTCAGACAAGATTTCAGTTCTTATAAGTCAAACCAATGTATAAACCAACTCTATTAAGAATTTCACAGGTTCTGGACATCTAAGCATACCTAATATTGTACTTGAATGTGCAATAAGGGTGAGCTGACCCCACACTGAAGCCCTTCACTGTTAACTAATCAGCCTTATACTTAATCAAAATTTCAGCTCTGAATATGCGTTTTGCCCCAAGAACTGAAATTTCTCATTTGTTCTGGTCAGATGACAACAGCTCTTGTTGACAATGATAAATGAACTCTGAATATGAAGAGTTCACTCAAGTGAAAGAACAGGAAAGGGGCTGCAGACTACGACTCTCATCACCTACTCTCCATGCAATTTGAGAATTCAATAGGCAGTCGAATGGAAATGGAATAAAAATGTGGCAAAATATACACTGAGGTTATCTAAATTAACTAGAACTGATAGCAACTTTAAGTTATTATGAGTTAAAATTAGCAGTGTGATGGGCTTTTTAATCTATACAGATGAAAAACATGACATACTTCATACCCTATTATTAGCCATATTATTTCTTTATGCAAAGAAGATTTTTCAAATAAATTTACTCATTCTCTTACTCTAGAGAGTTTCTGCTTCACCTAAAAGAAATCTTGCCCTGCCATGAATGAGTATTTCTGCATGAAAATCTGACTTTCCATTATTCACTGTGACTCTTGGGAGTAAGTTTGTTAACAAGTAGCTATTGTACAAGGGGTGGCTCTAAATCCTTTGGATACCATGACTCCACCCACACCCTAGCCCCCCTCACCTGACCCAAGGCTTCCACATCATTCCTCCATGGATACATGAAACATACACAAGCACATGGTACAGTGTATACATACAATCAAAATTCAATTTATTTTGCAAGTAGCACCACCAAACCCTAGCTCAGAGTACCTCTGCTCCATTTTCTGTTTGATACTGGATCAGAGAGAAAATTAATTTTATGAGAAGAGGCCAGAACTTGAAATAGGTATCTCCCTGCATGTCTTTCACCCATGGCCTCAACTTGTAGCTCCTAAATTATGACACTTTAGCCATCTACTTGTTCAAGAAATGCTGCACTAGAACATTTGGTCTTACATTTTCCAGGTAAGCATTCCTATGATAGCCTGTGCGCGTGTGCGTGCACGCACACACACACACACACACACAGACACACATGCACACACACATACACACTAAAGTTCTCCAATAATTTTTTTAAGTATAGAGTTGTTAACTGGTAAATTATTCATGAAGAGTAAATGGGGTCAGAGTAATCTCACATAGAATTTTAACTAAACCCCTGAAGCTAAATTAAGATTCCCATTAAAAGAAAGAACACACACACACACACACACACACACAATAGGAATTTTTTTTTGTAGATGTTAGATTCTATTTTGTATATTCTATACAAAAAATACAAAGAAAGGTCTCTTGTAAAGAACTTGATAATTAGTGATAATAATAACAATTACATTTAATTAAATATTTACTGTCAAACACTGTGTTAAGTGCAGTAGATTATCTCATTTAATCCTAACAATCTTTTAAAGGAGGTAATATTATTGTCCACATAATATTCAGATAATGATCCTGAAGAAGCTCAAAGACAGTAACTTTCCCAAGATCACATTGCTAGTAACTGGAGAGGAGAATTAGGACTCAAGGACTCTCATATCTGAGCTCTTAACCCTTCTCTGCCAGTGGTTCCCAAACCTAAGTGATCATCATTGTTGCCTGGGGAGATACTTAAAAGTATGGATTCCTGGGCCCAACCCCAAACATACTGAATGAGAATCTCCAAAAGTGGAACTTGCAGATAGGAACATAATGGTATTTCAAATATGGCTCAAATGTTCTGTTAAGATGCCAAGAGAACACGAGTGAAGCCAGTTGTCACACAGTTGTCTAAGTCAAATCATCTGCCTTGAATAGAAAATAGCATCTCTTTTTCCACGTACACCTCTTCTCACTTTATAATAGAAAGGTCTTATTTGCTAAAAGGTCAAATGAGGTCATGGTCATACTATGTCAGCAATTTGTATTGACTTACCCGGCTGCATGGGCTATGTTATGGAAGATGAAAGTGATACAGCACAGAAATTCTGCTGATTCAGAACTGCCGAGTCAGAACTTCACTGATAGATAAGACACAAAACCAATTGGACAGTTTAAAAATCCTTGGCCATACTCATTGCATGGCCAGATCAATATTTACAAATATTCAATACACAGTTTCAGTACCTGAAAAATTCACTTATCATCTAGTTCATTTATTCATTCATTCATTTCAAAATGCTTACTGAGTTCCTTCCATGTGCCAGGCACTGGATCACACATATGGCCCTTGCCCTCAGGAGGAGAAAAGCATTCAGGTGGTGGAAAAAGAGGTGATCACTGATTAGGGGATGAGGAATGGCTTGATCGCCTAATGGACCAAGGTAGCATTATAGTTGCATATTAAAAGATAGACATAGTTCAGACAAGGAGAAAAAGAGAAGGGAAAACAAAAATCATTATAGGTGGACTTAATAGCATAAGGGAAGGGGATTGGGGCAAAAAGAGCAATCAAATTCAGGAAAAAGCAAGGAGCATGGTTTGGCTTAAGTATACATAATGTGAAAAAACAGTGGAAGTTATGGGTGCAATGTTAAGTTCAGCAAACAAACAAAGAGCTGCAGATGTCAAATTAAAGGGGTATGCCAGGCATGGTGGCTCACTCCTGTAATCCCAGCACTTTGGGAGGCCGAGGCAGGCAGATCATGAGGTCAGGAGATCGAGACCATCCTGGCTAACATGGTGAAACCCCGTCTCTACTAAAAATACAAAAAATTAGTCGGGTGTGGTGGTGGGCGCCTGTAGTCCCAGCTACTGGAGAGGCTGAGGCAGGAGAATGACATGAACCCAGGAGGCGGAGCTTGCAGTGAGCTGAGATTGCGCCACTGCACTCCAGCCTGGGCGACAGAGCAAGACTCTGTCTCAAAATAAATAAATAAATAAACAAATAAATAAATAAATAAATAGGTAATAGGTACTTAACTATTCTACACCATTCCATCAGCATTATGATAATGTGACAAAGTATTAAGAGTACAAGAAGTTGAAGATCTGAGTTGAAGGGCTGCTTCCACTATATGCTAACCAACTCTGTATATTTGTTAAGTCTAAATAACAGTAAGAGTCCCCAAAATATGTTTATTTAGGCTTAAATATACTCTAATTATTCAAACAAGTTTAAAATTATCTAAACATTATTTAAATAACCTTAAATATCATTTAAATAAACTTAAAAATCTTTCTGCTCCATGAGACTATTCAGCGTTGTCTTCATCCATATGATCAATACTGAAACTCTACCATATCTCTGTTATAGTGCATGGGAGGGAGTTAGGGGATAGGTGGGGAAAATGGCAAAATACATGAAAAGTGTCTTGCTTTCAAGTTAGGGATGACCATGTCTTCTACTTATACTTCACTGATGCAATCCAAACTCACATAGCCACTTCTCAGTACTGGAAAAGCTAGAAATGTCTGGTTGGGCAGCCATATACCCAGGAAGAGGGGGACAATTAAAGTTTTGAGGACAATTCAGTCTGCCACAATCTTAGTGCAAAACACTTAACCTTTCTGTGTTTCAGTTTTATCTTCATGACCTTGAAGAAGGTAAAAATTTCTTGAAAAGAACACAAAAGTCACCAATCATAAAAGGTTAAAAAAATTAAGACTTTATTGAAGTAAATAAGTTATGTTAATCAAAATACACAACGGGATGAAAAGGCAAGTTACAGATTGGGAGAAGATATTTGCTTACGTATAACCAAGCAATACATACAGAATACATGAAGAACTCCTTTTTTTTTTTTTTTTTTTCCTGAGACGGAGTCTCACTCTGTCACCCAGGCTGGAGTGCTGTGGCCGGATCTCAGCTCACTGCAAGCTCCGCCTCCCGGGTTCATGCCATTCTCCTGCCTCAGCTCCCAAGTAGCTGGGACTACAGGCGCTGCCACCTCGCCCGACTAGTTTTTTTTTTGCAGTTTTTAGTAGAGACGGGGTTTCACCGTGTTAGCCAGGATGGTCTCGACCTCCTGACCTCGTGATCCGCCCGTCTCGGCCTCCCAAAGTGCTGGGATTACAGGCTTGAGCCACCGCGCCCGGCCTAAGAACTCCTACAAAGCAATAATTTAATAAAAAATAAGACTGACAACCCAATATAAGAGAAACAGACTTCAAGGGGCCTTAAAGAGAATATGCAAATAAGCATGTGAAAGGGAGTTTCAACATTATAAATCATCAGGGAAATACAAATTAAATTTACAATGAGGGAGTATTACAGCCCTACCAGAAAGGCAAATATTTATTTATTTATTTAGAAACAAGGTCTTGGCCTTGTCACCCAGGCTGGATGGAGTACTGTGGTACGATCTCCACTCACTGCAACCTCTGCCTCCTGGGCTCAAGTGATTCTCCCACCTCAGCCCCCCAGGTAGTTGGGACCACAGGCATGCACCACCACGCCCAGCTAATGTTTGTATTTTTTGTAGAGACAGAGTTTCTCCATGTTGTCTAGGCTGGCCTTGAACTTCTAAGTTCAAGTGATTCGCCCGCCTCGGCCTCCCAAAGGTGCTGGGATTACAGGCGTGAGCCACTGTGCCTGGCCAGAAAGGCTAAATTAAAAAGACATTACCAAATGTTAAAGAAGTGAAGCAACCAGAGTTTGCATACATTTCTGATGGCAATGTAAATTCTATTTATATGAAGTTGCATTTCCATTAATATGAGAGTCCACATGCATGCAGTCCAAAACAGACAGAATTAATCTACAGTAATAGATATCAAATGGTGGTAACCTCTCAGTAAGAAAGTGGATATCAACTGGAATGTGGCACAAAGCAGACCAGTGGCAGAGTTGGAAATCTATAACTTGATCTGGATAGAGATTATATGGATATATACATATGTAAAATGTATCAATCTGTATGCTTAATATTTGTGCACATTTAGTAAAAATAAATTACACCTCAATAAATGAGAAAAATGAAGAAATAATGATTATGCTATAAGATGTTAAGTGGAGTATGTTACATGTTCTAAAGATGCAAGAAATACAATGACAAGACCAGCAATTGTTGTTCACCCTGATGACAAGAAGATTAGTCCTAATAAGAGCAATCAGAAGACTGGTAGAGGACAAGAGAGTTTGGCTTTGGAATCCTGTGCTTGAGGATCTGGTGAGATATCTAGGAGTAAGCGCATACATGGGACTAGATGGAACTCAGGCCAGCATTGGCTAAAGGTAAAAATTTGGGAGTTTCAGCAAAGAAGGGAAATTGAAACAGTAGTAGATGAGAGTCTCAGTGGAAAAATAGTGTGGAAAGCAAGGAGTTGGCCTGTCCTGGCAAATGTCTACATTCAAAGGGGGATAAGCTATCTAGCAAGGTAGACAAGAAGCAGTCTATGAAACAGAAAGAGAACTTGGAAAGACCAGTGTCTTAGAAGCCAAAAGGAGAATTTCAGGGAGTCACCAGGCAGTCAACTACGTTAACTGGCATGAAGCAGTGGCAGAGGATGAAGTCAGAGTGAAGGCTTTTGGTTCTGAGGATGTCACCAATGACCTCTGAAAGAACAATTTCTTCAGAATGGTAGACACTGAAACCAGACTTCAAGGACCCAAAGAGGGTGGTGAGGATGTAGACGTAAAGAGTGTAATAATACTCCTTCAAGAGGTTTGCCAAGGACTGGAAGGAAAGAGAGAGGCTGGTCACTTGTAGAAACAGTGAGATTAGGGGGAAAAGCCAACTGAGATTGAAGATTCTAGAGCAAAAGAGGATGGATAGAACAAAGTCTCGCAGAAGAGAAGTGGGTGTGGGAGGCAAGGAGGAGGTAGTTGCTACAGTGATGGGGGGTACAATTAGCATGAATCTAAGATTGCCTGGAAGGCAATAAGCAGCCATAAAGAAAAGTAAAAACAAACAAACAAACAAACAAGAGAAAAGTACAGAAACCTCAAGGCTTACTATGTTTGAAATAAAAAGATGTCAAGGCCGGGCGCGGTGGCTCAAGCGTGTAATCCCAGCACTTTGGGAGGCCGAGACGGGCGGATCACGAGATCAGGAGATCGAGACCATCCTGGCTAACACGGTGAAACCCCGTCTCTACTAAAAAAATACAAAAATCTAGCCGGGCGAGGTGGCGGGCGCCTGTAGTCCCAGCTACTCGGGAGGCTGAGGCAGGAGAATGGCGTAAACCCGGGAGGCGGAGCTTGCAGTGAGCTGAGATCCGGCCACTGCACTCCAGCCCCGGCAACAGAGCGAGACTCCGCCTCAAAAAAAAAAAAAAAAAAAAAAACGAAAATTAATGTTTGGAAGGCTCTTTGACCTCATTTTAACGGAATATCCTACGCTAAAGGAGCATGGTAAATATATATTTAAAAAGCTTTATTTTAATTTGATAATTCAAAAATGCCAGTGCTAAAAACACTGCCTTCATAGAAACCAAATAATTTTTTACCAGGCAGATTCTACTACTTAAAATGGTTACAAATACTTGATTGGAAAGCAGTGTTTTCTCTCCCTACTGAAAGATCTCTTCCAAAATTAGGAACAAAAATACTAGCAAATGATGAAAATAAAATAAGCACATTCTAATGGTGAAACAGTCTGGTCTATGGCCCTTATAGATCTCTGTTTATTGTAATGAAAGCCATATACTTACTAATAAGAGCAATAATAACCAAAACATTCATCACACTCACTATTGCCAGAAATGTAAGCTACGTGTCTGAAAATTGGGCAGCTTAAACCAGGTAAGCAGACTAAGGTCCAACCAGATTCTGAAGTAGGAGCATTTGCTTAGAAAAACAAGATGTATATCTCAACAGTTATTCTTCCTCGCCAGAGATCTTGCTTAACTCAATTAGCCTGAGCTTGTTTCTATTACTTGAAGCCTTATTTTTCTATTACCAAATGAAGAGTTTTTTATTTAGGACAATTTAGTACCATTAAATGAAGCAGCAGGGGATGACAGCTCTATTATTATTTCCGCCTCAAAAATAAGAAAAGGGCATTGTGTAGTTTTCTATATGAAGCATCTTAGTAAAAAGAGAAACATACTTTTTTTGGAGGCCACGTCTGATCCAACCAGCCCAGGGTCTCAGTTTCTCATGGTGGCTACAAGGATGTTGTGTAGGGTACTGTGAAGATGCAAGCTTAAAAGATGAATTACTGCTAATAGCCAATTTTTGGAATCATCTATAAATCAATCAACATTCTTCTAAACCTACCTTTTTTGGTCCACCTAACCAATATGGAAAATTCTTTAAAACATGCATATGTCTATATATGTACATATATGTATGAATACACACAGACTTACGATGTGCCAGCTACTGTTTTAAGTGCTTCTTTCTTAAACTTTAATCCTTATAACAACCCTATGAGAGAGTTACTATTATAAGCAGCATTTTGCAGATGAAGAAACTGAGGCCTGAGATGATAAATAAGGTACCTAGGGACACAGAACTATAAATGGGCAGGAAAGGAATTAAACCCAGCAGTTTGACCATGTGTTTACATCCTTTATCATGAAACCTCTGAATCGAATAGTTTTAGGTTTAGGTGACCAGAGTATTTATCCTGCCATACTGCTTATGATTTATAGATTTTAGTTGCTTTAAATAAATCACTTTCATAGATCTTTTTTCTCTTTTAATCTATCAATTTATCATCTAAATTTCAGACTATCTTCACATTGAAGTTACCCCATTACCATTCTGTCTGTGTAACCTCCAAATTCTGTTAAACCTTTTCCATGACAGGCAACTAGAATAGTAGAAAGCATAACATGGATATGTACCATTTTTAATAAAAAATAAGATCACACTATTGATTTAGTGTGAATCTCTTCCTGACAAGCATTTTGTTGACTTGTTAATCTTTTTGGTTGTCCAGTGTCTGCTGGTAACAATGAACTATAATCCAAGGTTTCTTCCCTGGATCAAAACTGTAGTTTTCAGAAATAGTTTGAATTACTGCCCTTCACGTCATTTTCTTAGAATGGGCTGACAGCTAGATACCCTTATATATCAAGATAACTTCCTATTACCATGCCATAGAATCAGAAGGTATTTCATTTTCACTACCTTTTTCCACGTCCTCCATGGAAATGCATCTGAGAAACTGTTTCTTGTAAAATATGAGCAAATGAGAATGAGTTGAATATCTGTTCAATTCAGTTCAATTCAACAGGTATCTTTTCAGCACTGACTCTTTCTCAGGTGCTGGGTATAACAGAAACTGTTATAAGAAACTTCATACTTTTGGTTGTCAAGAGACCATGCCCCAAATTCCTACTCAAAAAAATGTCACATGGTACTAAGAATGTCTTGAATACTAAGAGTCAGTTACACTAATTTTATTGTCTTCTACAAATGTCTAACATAACATCATAAATATTTCTATTACTTAGGAGGTCAGTGAAAGCAAGCCAATCATTTAAATATTTTGTCCCTAAAAAATAAAACATAGTTGACTTAATACTGATTCTTGTAACACCTCATATATTACTGGCAGACAGATTATAGGAAATTAATGAAAAAGACACTCTGTGTTTTGTTTTGTTTATTGGCATCATTATCAGCAACACATATTTTGTGTACCTACTACACACAAAACATTATGCTGAGCTCTACTAGGGACAAGACAGGTGGTACCACTCACAAAAAAACAAATGTATAAATCTTAAAAACGTGTGTGTATGTGTGTGTGTGACTCTCTTCCTAAGCTAGCTGGAATCTGTGCTATTTATCAACAAGATAATGCAGAGAAAAATACCTTACCCATTAGGTACATCCCGTCCAGAGTTAACAAAGGAAAAATCACTTGGCTGAGAGCAGAGTTGCACAACTTGATTATGCAAAGAGACTGAACTGTGTTTGACTATTTAGCTTTAGAATACACATCGCTGATATTTAAGCAGTGTAAACTGTGTAATATTATTGTCAGCACAAATCGTAGGCTTTGATGTACAGTGAGCTTTCCCGACGAACATCTGGCTAATAGCCAAGCAAAAGTACATAATTTGAAACACTCAATCAGTTTCATTCTGAGGCATTTTGTTTAGTGTTTAATAGCTTCTCCAGGGACAGGAAAATTACAAAAGCGCATTGTTTTGACATGAGCTAAAATGAGTCATCGCTCGTCACTACATTTTTGAGCATTTGGCATTAATCTTCTGAGACAATAAACCATAAACATTAGAAATAAATATCAATTTTCCTCAACAGTTTAGTAAAGGGAGTCTACTCTTCTCATTGGAGCAATTAAGTTGGCATCTCTAAAGGAAGGCACTATCCTATTTCAACGTGTAGCCATTTTGTTTTTGTAAACAACACTTTCCTTAAGATTTGTAATGACCATCTAAGACCCAGTCCTTAAAGCAATACTAAAGCTTACTTGATTTGTATTAAGTAACAAGTTAAAAGAATGCTATATACAGTTTAATCCTTTGGTAAATTCTACACCAAATGTTATCCAGTATTTCCACCCAGTATTCCCTGCCTGCCTTCATAATTATCAATAAGAAGCAAAGGAAACTGACTTGAGTTTCAACTCCTGGATTCTCCAGGGTCCAGATCCTACTACCATCATGCCCCCTCCCCTCAGGCATACTCTAGGGCCTAGGCCAATTTCATTTTCCTTTAGATCAGTGCTTCTAACACTTTGCTACATATAAGAATCACCAGAGGAGCTTTTAAAAAACCTGATGGCCAGGGCACATCAATTAGGTCGGAATCTCTGAGGTCGAAGCATCAACTGTGCTGAAAGCTCACACCAGGTAGTTCCAATGTGCAGCTCAGTTTGAGTATCAGCACTTTAGACTTTCATGGAAGAGAAGAAAGAGGGAAGATTACACAACGATCGGCCCATTTGGTACTTTATGGAAGTTCCGATGAATATTAAGTGTGTTAAGAAATGGCTGGAACAAGTAACTTCTATGAAATTACACCTTAGTTATAACATAGGGCTAAAGGTATGGCATCTGGGGTCAAACTTCTTGGGTTTGAAATCTTGTCTATGGCCACACCACCCTGAACGCGCTCTATCTCGTCTGAAATCTGGTTACTTATGACCTCTTAGAGACTCAGTTTCTTCATCTATTCAATGGGGATAACCCTTATAGGGTTGATGTAAAGATTAAATGAGTTAATTTCTATCAATATAAAGGGTTAAAAATAGTGTTTAACATACAGGAAGCACCAGGTATGTGTTAGTTGTTATTAATATCCTCATCATCACCATCTTTGTTTTTTGTACCTCATCAGTGTAGATGAGTTGAATATTCTGTCTTAAACTCAAGGAGGTTGAGTGGTTTTGACTTCCATCCCATAGTCATAAATTTTACTAATGATATCACCATTATACATGTATAATATTTTTAATTTTTAAATTAATTCATCCAATACATATTTACTGAATACCTACTATGTGTGAAACACTGTTCTAGATATGTGTTACATACTAACTTTTCAAAAAGCTTTCACATACATTTATATTTATTTCATCCTAAAATCCTGACAAGTTGCTTCTGACCTCAGAATTATATGGTTTCAAAGATCCAGTACAACCAGAACACCACATTTAGCACCTTAGGAATGTACTAATAACAGCTAAGTAGTTGAATACTTACTATGTGTAAGCCCTACTCTAAGCTCTTAAAGGTTACAACTCATTTATATACAACAACCCTATGAGGAAGGTACTCTCACCATCCCCATTTTACAGATGAGAAAACAGTGGCACAGAGAAGTTATGCAATTCAACATGCAAACTCAGGGAGACTGGTTCATCACCCTAGGAATTAACTTGTGTTAAGAAAAGATGCCCTGAAGGTGGACCATAATGGAAACACAATCAAGGAGGTGGGAGTCCAAAGCATCTATCATAACAATGATAGATGTACTTTATGTGTACACCTATCATCAGGAACAGTGTACTTTATGTGTACACCTATCATCAGGAACAGTGTACTTTATGTGAGATTCCTAGTACTTTGTCCTAGAAATAGTTTGTTGAAGAATGCAATAGGGGTTAGGAAACTGCTAGAAAAAAGCAACAATAGCAATCACAACAGCTACCATTTAGATCTCACAAAAAAACTAAATCCTTTATATACAATAACTTGTTTAATTGTGTAATTAATATAATTCATAGAAAACTTTGTAAAAAGATTTAGGTAGAAGATGTCCAATATGACCTTAAAATATGTGATTTCCACTTTTAACTCTAGTGCATTAGTAATGCTCATGAAGGCTAAAGGAATGCATCATTATAAGAAATGACCCAAACACCCATAAAGTGTAATAACTTGGTATTGGAAACCAAAAATCTGCTTTTGAAAATTATAACCAAATGTCCTGTTCAAAATAAAACTGAGCAGGCTCTTTATATGATGCAAAATAAAGATCAACAAACATCAGAAACTACATTCTTTTAAAAGATATTTTCAGATAAAAAGAAATGAGTTCCCAGTTTAACTCTCTAAATAAATGCACACATAAAATCTCCATCTAATATAACCAAAACACATTCACTGTAGCTGTCTTTGAGGTCCTAGCAAGAAGGAATAACCACATGTTTTTAAAGTATGTGTGTTCCGGCCTTCTCAGGTGATGAAACTAGCAATAGAAATTTGATTGGTATTAATAAATATCTAATGAGAGTAACTTGAAATAAAATTAAACTTCCATTAGAGCTTCAGACTCAGTGCTCATGCAATATATCTCATTGAATTGTACCTTCTTGTGATATTCATATGTAACAGTTCAAATCTTATTAAAACAAAGCAAAAACAAAACTGCTAGGATCGTGAGTCAATGTGCCTGACTTCCACGTACATTTTTAATGTGTGAGTGGGTGCATGTCATAATTCCAGATAGAAATTTGTCAACATGAAATGTAATTTTTATTTAGCTGATCTTTCCAGGTTTCTATTTATAATGGAAGAGATTGGATAGGATGAAGTTGGGCATAAAGAATCAAGGCAAACATAGGCCCTGGTCATTGTGCAATTCCATATAGTATAATTTGTTTGCAATCTTTCATTCCATATACCTACAATACAGCTCTAAAAATAATGCCACCTACAATATAAAGATATACCTTTTTCCTAATAAACTTCAAAAAATGTCAAAATATGCAACAAATATATAGTATCATATCTAAACCCTCAAATAAGCTACATTTAAATCAAGCCTGCCTGCTTTTGAAAGTTTCCTTGAGAGTCTAATAACTTAGATAAGCCTACTGAGAAATAAATACATTTTGATGACTAACTGGAGAGAAAAAACCAATGTGAGAAAATTAAATGTAACATTAGTATGAGGAATCAGAAATGGAGGTAGGATACCTTTTCTTAATAGAGGCAGTGCTCAATTATTCATGGTGATTAGAAACAAGGAAAACTTCATTTAACCAAGAACAATGGACATATTCATGGTCATTTGTTTTCCCACATGTATTTCAGCAGAAAGCTTTGACACACTATAGGGGTTCTCTGTAGTGGGGTTCTCTTACAGAATCCCTCCACGGTCACCATCATCCATCCTGGACATCCCCATCTGGTCAAGGTAAAATATGAGATAGTGGTATGACAAAAAATATAATAAACTAATCAGCTCAGAACCTCATTGCTTCCCAAATCTCAAAAACACAATTTTGGTTTTCTACTTTTGTTATGCCCAGACCATTTATTCCCCAAAGAAGACCACCAGAGTCCAGAGTCAAAGCCAAGCGGCAAGGATCTTTACTGCAAGTTCGAACTTGGTCCCTCCGTTCCACAACATACGAGAGGGCCCCGAACGATGCGTGTGCCCGCTTTTTATAGCCCGATGTATACAGGATATGTGAGGTTACAAAGGAACAAAGGAATTCTTTTGGTCGCAGCATCACAATTGGTTAATATTCTAAGTTATACATTTAACAGTTTTCTATTTGTTCCCGCGCATTTAGTAAAACTACAAACGGTTGTGACCTTATCGGGGGCTCTCTAGGTGGCGTTTCTGAGATATATGGGGGGATGTGTTTGTGTTGAGCTCAGGAAGTTGGGACAAATAGAGGAATGTGTTTGTACTGGGCCCAGGACTGAGATATATGGCAGACACCAGTAATTAGAACAGAACAGAGCAGGACAGGGATTTTCACAACGCTTGTCCTTACAACATCTGGAATCTATAGATAACCTAATCGGTTAGGTCCGGGGCCGATCTTTAACTAGGCTCAGGGCGCCGCCCGGGCTGTCAGGGCACCGCCCGGGCTGTTGGCCTGTGGACTTCATTTCTGCCTTTTAGTCTTTTCATCTGATCTCTTTTACTTTCAGTATTCTGGATTTCTCCTCAAATACACCACAATACCCCAGCACTCCATCATACAGCATCCCATTGTCTTGGCAATAATATTAAGTCTTAGAGAATATAGACTACTCAAGATCTAAAAAGTAACTAGTAAAGAAAATTCAAAATTTGGTGTCAGGCAAATGAACACAAATTAGTTGAGATATATAATGGAAACTTTCAGTTGTTTTTCTTTGCTTTGTTTTGAACTCTATTTACTGTCAAAGGTATAGAACAAGTCAGCCAACTTTTTTTTCTTTTTTTGAGATGAAGTCTCACTCTTGTCCCCCAGGCTGGAGTGCAATGGCGCAATCTTGGCTCACTGCAACCTCCTCCCAAGGAGGCCTCCTGAGTTTCAGCGATTCTCCTGCCTCAGCCTCCCAAGTAGCTGGGATTACAGGTGTGCACCACAACACCGGTTAATTTTTGTATTTTTAGTAGAGATTGGGTTTTACTATGTTGGTCAGGCTGGTCTCGAACTTCTGGCCTCAAGTGATCCACCCGCCTCTGCCTCCCAAAGTGCTGAGATTACAGGCGTGAGCCACCATGTCCGGCCAAAAGTTGGTGATAGTCTTAATCACAATCATTTCTAAGCAAATAAAGAAAAAAAATTTGTTCTGAGAAACAAATCATGTTTCTCTCAAGCACTTTTCTCTAATTGGCCATAATTAAATTTTGCGACTTAAAACACAATATTTATTAGCCATGTATATGACAGGTAAGTGGAAATGGACTTCAGCACCTGTTGTATATATTGATTTGTTATGAAAATAATTTTTTCAAAGAAAATTACTGTGCTTTCAATTGATTATTAGGTAATATTGCTTATGAATATATTGTGGAACAAAAACCGTTAAACCCTAGTCCTTTGGAACCTTGTAGAATCTCAAAACTCTACAGAACAAAGGTTCAGTTGCTATGGCAACAAATGAATCATTAACACTATCACTGTAGAATTATAATTTAAATGAAGAGCACTCCAGAAGACAGTAATTTGGTGCCTGTTCCTTTGTTCTTGGCCCATCAAAATAGTTGGTGTTAACTACTTCCTCTCTTTTTGTTCTTTACTACTTTAATAAAGGGTCTCACTTCCTGACTAGGTTCTCTTTTGGGAACCTTTCTCTCAAGGATTCTGTATGAAGCCTCAGTAGCTTAAGGTGACTACCATTCATGAAAAAAACCAAAATCCACAAAGCCTAGAAAATATACACATTTCACACACAGAAATGCTGTACTAATAGGGCATGCAGACGGTTTAAAATGAAACAGCCCCTCTATAGAAAAGCATACCAATTATGTGGCTAACATTAGGGCAACAAATCTTCCCTTGCCTTCCTTTTGCATATGCCTGTCATTTTCCTCCTATAGTTTCCATTCACTGTTTCAAACATATGTTGCCACTTACTTGCCAGGAAAGGAATATCTGACCTACTCCCTTTATGTATCATGAAATAGCAGACGGAATGGAGCCAGTGAGAGCACCATTAGCAGTTATTCACACTTCTGTTTTCCCTTAACTTCCTTTTTTTTTTTTTCTAAAAGTTTATTCCGCATATGTGAAGGATGTGTAATCACAAAGACCTCCATGACTCATGCTTTATAATATGGAACCGTGGCAACTCCCTGCAGAAGCAAATGGTTCCCTCCTCCAGTGAGCCACATGTCTCCTCTACAAAAGACTATCTTTACAGCTTACAGCCTGACCAAACATAGGTGATGGGTTCCTTTGTCCAGCCCTCACCAAACATCAACATTGTTTTATTTTCTAGCAATCACTGCTAGAGTTTAGCCAACATTTAACCAGTCTTTTAAGGAGGCACCTGTTCTATGGGCGCAGACTGCTAGGGTATTGTCCTGAGTCAAGAGAAAACATGATAGAGAGTACTTAAAAGGAAGAGGTTTTTCATCAAAGATGAAGGAGATTAAGGAAGACAACATGTGGAAGTGTGGTGTTACACGTACAACAATAAGAAATGAATGTTTATTTTGATCTGCATTGACTATCCCCTTTTGGTTTACGAAAATCAATCTATAGGTTAAAAAAAATTACCATGGTTCATAGTGATGCTATTATGAACTAAGTTCCCTAAACTAAATCCAGTAAACACCACCAGGAACTTGGCCTCTTCTGCAAAAGGAGATCAGCCAAAAAATAAGCTCTTGTCCATAAGCAGAAGGAAATACAGTACCTTGAATAACCCACAAACATTACCATTCATATGTTATGGGACACATAGGAAAAAAAAAAAAAAAGTCCTGCTGACTGAAAGCTCACTAAATATATGAGACCAACTACAGAGCTAGTTGGATTTTGATTCTTTAAAGGGGGATATTTTCCGCTTTTCCAGCAGTGAACATGGGTGACTGCAAGTTGCCTAAAAGAACATGCTATCATGCTTGAACCTGAGACGGCTAAGAATAAAATATAGTTAAGTTTAACCATCCTGGCCACATAATATATATATAAGCATTCTCTGAGCTATGAACACCTGACTTGTGAACATTCTCTCTATTTAAAAAGCCAGCCTACATCCTGCTCAAAGGATGGCACCTGGAGGGCAAGAGTATTTCCAGAGCTTAATTTTCTTCAGGTTAGTTGGCCTGAGGCTGCCATGAATGTGACAGGGAGGTATTCACCTAGAATCCAAAGTGGGAACCTGGAACACATTTGCTAATTAAATATCATGTTTCATGTAACACATAGGCTCCCAGCTAGTCCACAAAAAGCTAGCTGACCCAAATAAAGCTTGAAGTCTATACATTTGCAAGAATATTGTTCTCTACTCCATACTGTAATAATAAGAGTACATATAAACCTTATGAATTATGCTATTATAGTGCTATAAAATCACCATATTATCAGTTACCTAAATGTAGGTTTTCAGCTTTATGATAGGTTGAGTAAGCCTCCTTGTGCTAGTCTGGGAATCAACTCCCTGATTAATAATATCATTTTTATGAGGAAATATCTTACAAATGAACCTTTGAAACAGTCTTTCTGCAAGATGGCAAACTTCCTACATTTAAAAAATTAAAGTATTCACTTTCCTCCTTGCTATAAGAAAGCAAATTGCCCTAAGATCTATATTCAGAGTAAATTCGGCATTATCCTATGTTGAGCAAAAGAAATCATAAGCAACACAGACTTTAAAAGTATCAAAAAACAAACCCAAAACAAAAAGATGATAACTAAAAGTGGAAACAAGAAAATAGCACACCAGCACACAAAACTAACGGGGCCAGTGAACACACCTCTGGCCAGACCGGGCACCAGACTAGCTCCTGTTAGGCATCCACAACAGATGAACAAACGGGGCAGACCTTCACCTGAACTGCTAAGTGCCACCTTCTCTTACACCTTTTCAGATACAGATCTTCTCCCTCAGCACTGAAAGAGTGCTTTATTTATGTATCTTGTGGAATCTACTTAGTTTTTAACCATCCTATTTCCTTTTCTATTAATACCTCTCCAACCAACTCCTAGCTGTAATTGTCTTAAAGCAGGAGATTCGTCTTCCTTTCTGCAACATCACAAAAAAGCTTTGAGTATCATAGCAGAGAGGAAAGAAAATTTACTGAAGCTTATTATATGCTGGTTCCATGTTAACTGGCTTTCCTCCTCCAAAATGTATCTCACTTAACATAGCAGGTCTTTAATAAATGAACACTGAATATCTTGACACCCAGCTTTAAAAAGAAGAAAAGTGTAGAGCAACTCACAGAAATATTTATGGATTTGGCAAAGGGGGAGCCAGATTTTTTACCTTCAAAACATCTTGGGTTGGAGTGGAGAGAAGTATAATCTAAAGATATTTTTAAGTATCTATATATTTGATAAAGGGATGCTGGCAAACAAAAATCATTCTCAATCAGCATGAAACTCTATTTCTGTTCATCACAGAAAAATAAATTATCTGTAGAGCATAAATGATTGGAGATTAAAGCAATTGAAGGTTACTTTAAAATAGCTAACTTTGATAACTTTAAAAGAATTCGCTATCTGCATTTGTCAAACAAATGACATAATTCTTAGATATCTACATGACAGCAAAAAGATCCATAAAACCTCATACCTTAAAAAACCAAAATCTAGTCTTAGATTGAGAAGACTTCAAATTCTATAAAATGAACAATAGTATTTTTCACTGTTACTAAATGCCTATTAAAAAATGTCTAGATGCCAATTTTGTTACTGGAAATATATACCTGAAAGCAGAAAGATGTCTTCTAAAAATCCCCAGATTTCCTCCCAGTAACACCTGAGAGAACAGACACACAGAGCATCTTGCTTTCATCTTAGCAAGACATTGCCACTCCTCCTCCAGTCACTGTCCTGATCACTCCTAATTCAGCTCTGTTTTGGGGGATCAGCACCAACAGGGGCCTCATCTTCTTTGTGAAGAAAAATACAGGCCAATAGTATAATTAGAATTTATGTAAAAGATAACTTAGAATAATCAATTGAGCCCACATGATTGACATGAACTTGACCCATGGTTAGATCAGGGATAAAATCTGATTGATATATAAGCTAGTTATGTTATTATCTTT
Source organism: Trachypithecus francoisi (assembly GCF_009764315.1). Taxonomy (NCBI): domain Eukaryota; kingdom Metazoa; phylum Chordata; class Mammalia; order Primates; family Cercopithecidae; genus Trachypithecus; species Trachypithecus francoisi. Next base: position 89,399,626 of record NW_022681453.1, read on the forward strand.
CCCTTTGGCAGTTCCAGACAATAAGGCATAAGGGCAAGTCTTTGAGGGTGGGTGAGATGGAGTAGGGAATTGGGGGAGAGCTTATGGGAAAGGCTTCCTGGCTCCTAAAGAGACATCAGTAGAGATGGTACCTTTTCCACCTCTGGGTGTTGCAGGTTTGGATGAGATGCCTGGAGCTACCAAGGTCGTGTTGCTATCAGTGTGACAATGAAGCCATCAAAGGGAAGAGATCAAAGCCACAAGAACCAGGGAGTCAGAGGCAACATAGTATGTCTAGAACCTGCTGCAAGGCTGGATTTTTTATTGTGTGGTGATATATTTCACTATAGTTTGTGCCAATGGGAGTTCAGTTTTTTGGATGATTATAGCTGGACACTTCCTAGCCAAAGTATAATTTTTTGGTTACTCACCTTCCAGACCACTTGGAGAAGCCAGGGCACCATTTACATGACAGTTCTCAGTGAAGGCCAATGGTGGGAATTCTTCAAAGATGTGAAGCCCTCACATTACATGGTTCTCTATACAAAACTGGAGACTTGCCTAGTGCACTATGAAAAACTTCTTCTTTTTTTTTTTTTTGAGACGGAGTCTCGCTCTGTCGCCCAGGCTGGAGTGCAGTGGCCGGATCTCAGCTCACTGCAAGCTCCGCCTCCCGGGTTTAGCCATTCTCCTGCCTCAGCCTCCCGAGTAGCTGGGACTACAGGTGCCCGCCACCGCGCCCGGCTAGTTTTTTGTATTTTTTAGTAGAGACGGGGTTTCACTGTGTTAGCCAGGATGGTCTCGATCTCCTGACCTCGTGATCTGCCCGTCTCGGCCTCCCAGTGCTGGGATTACAGGCTTGAGCCACCGCGCCCGGCCGAAAAACTTCTTAATTCAAGATGCAGTTCTCAAAGTGGCATCATTCACATGAGAACAGTTTCCCTTTGAAGTACCTGGAATGAGACTCCAGTGATATTCTATTTTTCACAGAGGTTTGGTAAAAGCATAGCAGAAGCTCTTAGACCATCGCTCTTTACATCAGGCTCTGACTAAGGTATCTGCCTGAACTAAGAAGTAACAACTGTGAAAAATCAGAAAAAAATTATTATATTTAATATAAATTTAGCTAATAAGTGTTAGTGAATCATAGCTATTCTAGATAGCACACTGATTCTTCTATTAATATGTAGACCTAAGAAAGACTAGAACCTAAAAAATGTAGTTTTGTTAATCATTGGGCCTTATATTGGACACAATGTTTATACAATTAGGCAACTGAAAAATCACTGGTGGCTTATTAGTAAGCTGAGCAATGAATGGAAATGCTGTGATGTAAATCTTTACTGGGTTAAGCTAAAACTCCATTTCTTAATTTGATATATTTCCTTTTAGACACAGTTTTCAGGCTGATTTTCAGTATGAGATTATTATTGTTCTAATGTCCATTGCTGATGGTGAAATGGATTAGCTACCCTAAGCTATTGTATCACCAACAAAACAAAACAAACAAAAAACCCAACAAATATTAAAAAGTAAAATAAAACATATACAATATTTTAAAAAATACATCCATAAGATGGCAGGTAATATTAGGAATATTTAAGGCCAAAGACTGAATAAAAGTGAAAACCTGGAAAGGTAAGCAAAGCACCAAAGCTGGTTTTTGCTTTGAGAATGTTTTGTTAAACTCTATAAACTTAAATTTTAGTTTTCATGACATCATAGGGCATGCAGACAGAGTACAAAGCCCAGGGTCCTCCCAGCCCCACATAAAGCTGAGACTTCAAAGAGCTAACCTGTCAGAATGCCCAGATGGAAGTACCCACATTACCCAGATGAAAGGGGAATTTAGAAACAAAATCAACCTCTACAGGACTGCAAGGAAAACTGCTTTCCCTGAACTATGGCATTGGGAGTTAGAGGGAAATAAAATCCACTGAGAAGGTATACCACCAAGCTAGCCCACACAAGAATTTGCAGATTCATACTCACTGGGTGGTCTGAAAAAAACAAAAACAAAACAAAAGAAAAAAATTCCAAAGATCCCAGGTGAAAAAATTTAGTTTAAAAAGATTTTAGGCTGAAAATACCCCTTGGCATCTGGCACAAATGGAAATCCTCTCTAGAGGAAGCTACCTTCAACTCAGGGTTCAAGGAATTCCTACATGTAAAATTCTAAGATACGTGAGTTCATATAAAAAAATCTGAAACCATAGAGAAAATAATATACAATTATTGAAAGCCAGTGACATAAAATGGCAGAATCAGAGCTGCAAAGACCTCAGATATTTAAATAATCACACAGCATGTAAGACATATTTAATATGTTAGAAAAAAAAACAGGGGATTGATATTTCTAGTTTAAAAAGTAAAAGACTACAGAAAATGGTTAAACTAGAAAAACAGAGAAACTTTGGGAAATGAAATAGGTAACAACTGCAGATCAAGGAATGACAATTAGTAAACTGGAAGAAAAATTCGAAGAAATTATACAGAATATAGTCTGGAAAGCCAAACAGATAGAATAACTGAAGAGTAGTTAAGGGATGTGAAGATAGAGAAAGTCTAACTTGTGTCTAATCTAGGTTACAAGAGATTAAGGAAAGAAAAAACTGTTCAGAAGCCATAATTGAAATATTAATATAAACTAAGAATTTTCTAGAACTGAAGGAAGACACTAATCTACAGACTCAGGAATCTCAATGAAACCTGGGAAGGACAAAATAAAAGAAATCTGCACTTAAGTACATACAAATGAAATAGTATAATATCAAAGACAAAGGGAAGATCATAAAAACAGCCAGAGAAAAAAGGAATGACAATTAGATAGATGATTTTTTAACAGTAAAATGGGAAACCAGAAGTTGGTGGAGTAATATCTTCAATGTACTGACAGAAAACAAGTCTCAACCAAGCATTCTATATCCAGTAAAAATCCTCAAGAACGACGGTGAAATAAAGACAGATTCAAATAGAGTGTGCAAAGAGCAGACTTCCACTAACAGAACGTCAAAAGGATGCATTTAGATTGAAGGAAAGTGGTCCCAGAGAGAAGTCTGGAATAAAAGAAGAAATAAAAGGCAAGGAAAGTGTTAAATATATTGGTATATCTAAACCAATAATTGACTAATAGAACAATAATAGATTACAATGTCCTATGGAATTAAAGATAGAACTAAAATATATAATAACAATAATATGAAAACTGGGAGGGTATGCTCTGAATTAAAAGTGTTCTGAAGTCCTTAGATTTTTTTGGAGGAGGATTGAGACACTGAGTAGCTTTCGACTTTGAGAATTTAACTTGCGAGATGGAATTCATAGGGTTATTAATCCCTAATAGAACAGGAATACAGTGTGTATTACAAGGTAGAGAGTGAGAAAATGAATAAAAACAAAATTCAAAAGAAGCCAAGAAGAGAGATAAAAGCAACAAAAAGGTGGTACGGGAATTATCAAATAATATGGCAAATAATTACCATAAATATAGACAAAATGATCCTGTTAAAAGACAAAAATCGTAAAACTGGATTAAAGCAATTTTAACAATTATAATTCCTGCTATACGTTATGTGTATGAGACTCACCAGAACATAAGGGTATGGTAAAGCTGAAAGTAAAAGGTCAGAAAAGACATTAGTAACTAATAATTAAAAGAAAGATTATGTAGCTATGTTAATATCAAACAAAATGAACTTTAAAGTTAAAATCATCTATAAAGAGTTATTATATAATGTGAAGAGATTCCATTTCCTAGGAACAGTATGAATTTGTGTGCATCTAAAAATATGTAAAGCAAGAATTGCCAGAAACACAAGGACAAACTAATCCATCATCACAGTGGAAGATTATAGCACATCCTTGTTAGTTATTAATAAACCAAACAGACAAAAATCAGTAAGGTTACAGAAGATCTTAACAACACAATTAACAAGCTTTATTTATATAGACAAAACTGTTAAGTTTCACAAAACATAAATTCTCTTCAAGCAGATAGAGAACCTGAGCAAAAAGTAACCATGTAGTGGGGGCCATGACACAAACGTTAATGCCAAAGGATAGATAACATACTGATCATATTCTCTGAATATAACATAACCAATGACAAAAAAGATGCTCTTTCTCTACCTAAAAATATGTGTTTAAAAATTGGCCGGGCGTTGTGGCTCACGCCTGTAATCCCAGCACTTTGGGAGGCCGAGACGGGCTGATCACGAGGTCAGGAGATCAAGACCATCCTGGCTAACACGGTGAAATCCCGTCTCTACAAACAATACAAAAAAAAATTTAGCCGGGCGTGGTGGTGGGCGCCTGTAGTCCCAGCTACTTGGGAGGCTGAGGCAGGAGGATGGCGTGAACCTGGGGGTCGGAGCTTGCAGTGAGCAGAGACCGTGCCACTGCACTCCAGCCTGGGCGACAGAGCAAGACTCCGTCTCAAAAAAAAAAAAAAAATTAAGAAGCACAATTCTAAGTAACTAAGTAAGAGATGAAAGCCCAATAAGATCATGGAGAGAAAAGAGACAATCTAAAGTTCTTAGCAGAGTTATTTTTTTGCAATGAAATTATGAAACATCAAAATGAATCAACGAAGACGGTTACAGAATTTCTTTCACTGGAAGAGAGAAAAACGAAGATAAAGTGTTTATATCTCCACAAAAAGCAGTCGAAGAAGATTCTTTCCTCTGCTTTACCTTCCACAGCCAGTATATAAAATTGTTCACAGGTTAAGGAGTTAAGAGGGTATACCTAAAACATAAAGAGCCTCTCTCTATTTTCAGTGATGGATCCAACAGGCACCTCTACAAAACCAACCAACGAACCAATTCATTAATATTCAGAGGTGCTTTGGTTTTGTTTTGTTTCTTGTAGTCTGGGAGATCTTTACCCAGCCACCAACTTTTCTCTGGGAAGAACCTTTGGTAAATCATAATTACTTATCAAGTAAAGGGTCTCACTCTGTTCCCCAGGCTGAAGTGCAGTGGCATGATCATGGCTCACTGTAGCTTCAACCTTCCAGGTTCAAGTGATCCTCCCACCTCAGCCTCCCAAGTAGCAACAGGTGCACAACATAGTGCCTGGCCCTCTGGCAGCTATTCTAATATTTAATAAGTCTAAAATAAAGTCTCCTATTGAATTACAATGTCATAGACCCATTTTATTTTTATTCTCAGAGCAGACATTTAAAATTTTTCAATAGATGCTGCTCCACATCACCACTTGTCCGAAGATAGTACCTAAGACAAGCATTAATAGACAATAGGAGGCCAGGCATGGTGGCTCATGCCTGTAATGCCAGCACTTTGGGAGGCCGAGGTGGGTGGATTGCTTGAACCTTCCCAGGTGTTCAAGATAAGCCTGGGCAAGATGGCAAAACCCCATCTTTACGGGGGGAAAAAAAAATTAGCCAGATGTGGTGGTGCACACCAGTAGTCCCAGCTACTTGAGAGGCTGAGATGGGAGTGGGGAGTATGAATTGAGCCCAAGAGGTCAAGGCTGCAGTGACCCATGATTGTGCCACTGCACTCCAGCCTGGGTGACAGAATGAGGCCGTCTCAACATCTACGTGTATATCCATATCTATAGTGTATATATATATCTGGGTATTCCCATTTCCATTTCATATGAATATATTGCACTTATATAAGCAATTGAAAAATAATTTTCTAATAATGCCATGATTCATTGAAAACTGCTTTCAATATGTTATTCAACTGCTCAAAAGCTGCTGATGGCACCCGACTGTCTATATAACATGAAGTTAAAACCCAGACTCCACTACTTGAATTTTAAGATCTATTCGTAGCCTGGACCCATCTTATGTGACCTCTCAACCATGGCTGTGATATCCACCACATGCACAACTGCCTGCAGAGGCCCAGCTCTGCTCCATGAGAGCCAACCAATGACTATAGTAAATCCATGGTTCCCTTGTTCTGCCATTCTCCTTCCTGGAATGCCCTACTCACCCTTCAAGGTTCAAATGAACTTTAACTTCTGATGAAGATTTACCAGATATTTTGAGGCCTGATACTTTTTTTTTGATACGGAGTTTTGCTGTTGTTGCCCAGGCTGGAGTGCAATGGCTTGATCTCGGCTAACTGTAACCTCCACCTCCTGGATTCAAGTGATTCTCCTGTTAGCCTCCTGAGTAGCTGGGATTACAGGCACGCCACCGTTCCCGGCTAATTTTGTATTTTTAGTAGAGACGGGGTTCCTCCATGTTGTTCACGCTGGTCTGAAACTCCCAATCTCAGGCGATTCGCCCACCTCGGCCTCCCAAAGTGCTGGGATTACAGGCATGAACCACCAAGCCTGGCCAATACTTTTTTTTTTTTTTTGAGATGGAATCTCCCTCTGCTGCCCAGGCTGGAGTGCAGTTGGATGATCTTGGCTCACTGCAACCTTTGCCTCCCAGGTTCAAGCGATTCTCCTGTCTCAGCCTCCTGTGTAGCTGGGATTACAGGTGCCTACCATCATGCCTGGCTAATTTTTGTATTTTTAGTAGACACTGGTTTCTAGTAGAGACAGGTTTCACCATGTTGGCCAAGCTGGTCTCAAACTCCTGACCTCAAGTGATCTGCCCACCTCAGCCTCCCAAAGTGCTAGGATTAAAGGCATGAGCCACCACACTGGCTGCCTGATACTTTAAAAATATTCTTACTTCACCCAACTCAATACCTTAATTTAATGTTAATTTTTTTTTTTTTTTGTCGTTGTTCATTTGTTTGTTCTATTTACCCCTGCAAAATCTGGGCAGGAATATGCTGTACATCAAACTTGTCCAAGTCATGGTCCATGCGTTGCAGGTGGCCCAGGATAGCTTTGAATGTAGCCCCAAACAAATTCATAAACTTTCTTAAAACATGAGATTTGTTTTCCGATTTTTTTTCTTCTCTCATCAGGTATCATTAGGGTTTGTGTATTTTATGTGTGATACAAGAGAATTCTTCTTCCAGTGTGGCCCAGGGAAGGCAAAAGATTGGACACTCCTGCTTTACACTCATTCCCCTCTCACCAGGAACTCAGCATAGTGATAGACACACAGAAGGTATTCAACAAATAGTTGCTGAATACCTCCTAAAAGAATACAGTAGGACTAACTCTTATATATCTATAAATCATCTCTCACTCATGTACATGTGCATGTGTGCACACATACAGAGTGTTCTGTTTGAATATTCCATCCTCCTTGATTTAGAAAGGAAAATGTAATACCTCTTTTATCCACTCAATTCCTTTACAGTGAACAAACATTATCAATAAAGGTGGATTTTTAATCAGAAATAAACTCATGCACAAAGAGTGCTACTAGTTGTTGGAGGCTACCATGACTCAGTGAAAAGATATTGCATACAGACTTTGGGAAGTAGATTCCCCATTCTAGATCTACAGAGTTGAGTTGTATTGTTCTTCATTTCTTGTTGTTGTAGTTGGTAAATGTACACAAAAGCCTTCAAGTCTCTGTGTGTACGTGTGTGTGTGTGTGTGTGTGTGTGTGTGTGTGTCTGTTTTGGGCAGAGGAGGGAAGAAGGGAGAAAGACATTTGTTCCACAAATTTTCAACACATAATAGCCACAAATAGATGACAGAGATATAGACAGACAAATACTGTTTTTAACTAAAAGTCAGTCAGCACCTTTCAGAGGTCAAGTGAGCCCTAAGCCACGTTTACATTTTGAGTCTACTGATGTATTTTTAAAAAGGAAGTGAAGAAGTATGAAAGTAAGTTTATGAACTTGTGCTAAATTTTAAATCCTTGAGTTTAACAAAGAAATTTTATTTGCCAAAAAAGTGCACAATAAAATATAATTGGGCTAGTCATAAGATAATTACAACTCTAAGGGGCATAGTCTAATAATGGGACAAATTAGCAATAATAAGTTTGTGCTTCTATAAATCTTAGAATGCATCAGCATTTGGAGATAAATCTGAGTCAAAGTGGAAGTTGCTGAGAGTCAACACCAGGTCTCCATGAAATAGCCCTACAAGCATCCAATATAAGTAAGTGGGCTGAAAGAGTCTCTTTGGTATTACTAGGGCAATAGCCTTAATGGTAACTGAAGGCTGCTTCTGTGTGTTTCCAAACTCAGCTGGAATAGTTTCCATTAGAATTGATTGTTTAAAAAGAAATCAGCACTATTTTAACTTATGTTTTGTCGAGAAGTGACTGAGCCTACAGTTGACTGCTGAAAGGAAACTCTGCTCCTGCAGTTTTTATTCCTACAGGCTGTGAGACCAGTATCATAGCACAATTTTCCCTACTTGCATGGTTAAATACCACCCCAAAGAAGAAATTTCCTTAGCAAATAATATTTGTAGTCAAGGAAGTAAACAAACCTGATTAAATGAAGGAAAAAAATAGTTTCTGGACCCAGGCCTTATCAGTATTCAGCTGCTTCAAAAGTAAAAGAACCAAAATCTCTAACTGTAAACAGCATTCCATGGTATCCTGTATACACATTTGCCTCAATGGTTAAATTGTACAAAAATGAACTGAGAGCTAACAGTCAATCGGCAATAGGTGGGAGTAGTTCGCACATGATTGTTATCTCTTTCTTCTGCTGAATTCAAAGCACTTCCTTTCATTCATTTCCTCATTCTTTAGGGTTGCAGAATGCTCACTTTGTGCAGGGTATTGTGCTGGTCCTCCTACAGAATCCCATAAAGTGGGAAGGAAGTTTGAGACATCAGAGACAGCAGGTAGGCAGAGTGATTGACATACAGTAGGCTGTTAATAAACGATATCGATTCCTTTCCCTTCCCTTATCACTCCGGGAACTTCTTTATAGAGGTCCCATATTTGAGCTATGAAACTTACTTTAACACTGACAGCACCATAAATAAAAATGGAGAGAAGACAAGGAGAAAGAAGGGGAAAAAGAGAGAAGATATTATATGAAGCAGAAACATTTTAGAATTCTTCAGTAAAAAAGCACTCCATTCTGGCTTGACTTCTTCCCATCTGCATATCCCTGAACAGGCTACTACACAGGCTGGGTCTTAGTTCCATGAAGTATAAGGGTTGCTAATTAGATAATCTCCAAAATTCATTCTCACTCTCCTAGTCCACAGTTCAAGTCCAATGAATTAAATGGCAGATGAGAGAAGAACAAAGTTCTATAACTCTCTGTTAGTACTGTTTATCCCCTAAGTCCAAATCTTACTACAAAACACTGAGTGTGATTTTCCCCAGAAGTTCCCCAGAGCCAGTATACAGTTCAAACTCTGGTGCCATCATTCCCTAGCTCTGTGATCTTAGACAAATTACCTAACTTCTCTGTTCCTCAGTTATCTATCTGTCCCATAGGGTTATTATGTGGATCTAAGTTGATATTATTTGTAAAGCGTGTAGTGTCTGACATCAATTAAACATTAAATGTGTCACCTATTATTGTTTTTGTTATTATTATAACAATGAAGTCACACAAACAAAATCAGTATAGAAGTGATTATCCTAGATTATCATAGAAGCAGTACATGACGACAATATTTGGGTGTGTGGTTGTTCATTAGAAGACTGATGATCAGTAAGCTCTTCGACTCAACAGTGTGATATGGTTGTCTAAAATGGTAAGAAAATCTGTTTACACAACCCCCACCCACACACATTCACATAGCCTATAAAAGGGGAGGATAACTCTGATAATGCTGAAATAATAATGATGAAATAATTTGTTCATTCTAAGCACCAACCATTTGGACACAGGGTGTGAAAAGACTAAAACGATATAATATAGGAATAACTGAAGATTCAAGACAAACTTTTCAAATATTTAACAGGCTTTTATGTCAAAGCAATGCATTTGTTCAACATGGCGTCATGGAAAGATGAAGAACAATGAGTGGAAGTTAGAAGCAGCCAGACTTCAGTTTGGAATGGAATGGACTTGTTGGGGAAGGGAAAAATCTCTGGAGCTCTTCGGCACTGATTAATGACAACTAGACTGTGCATGTACCAATTCTTGGACAAAACTCTGAAGTTCTGAGAGAGAATTCAATGTAAGGGTAGACACAAGATTTTTGACATATCTTCCAAATCTATAATTTATGATGTAGACTGGATGCTTAGTGACATAAATTATAATAGAATTTCTCATGTACAGAACCACCAATTGGCAGGCATGCAAGATAACGGTGTTACATGATAACACAGAAATTTATATTAAAAGTTCAGACATCTCCATTAGGTTTTTGACATGTGGCCAAACTTAGTGGCCTGAGATGATAAGCAGCAATCTATAAATCTCCAATTTAAAACAAATGCAACAAAAGATGACATTTCTAATCTATAAAGTAGATAACTAGCTCATTAATGTTCTAAATTAGTTTTGCAGTTAGTATAAGCTAGGTAAATTACTCGATTATTAATTGGGATTTCAGATACTAATCATACTGTTTATGCCATTTTTTCATGTTTCCCAAAAGAAACATTCAGTCCCAGAAAACACAGTGACTGGGTCACCAATTTACTGTGTGACCTTGGGGCAAGTCCCTTAACCTCTCTAAGCTCCAGTTATCTCATTTATTTAAAAATGGGGAACAGAGAGTGGCAATAAGAAGATCAGATGTTTTCTAAGGCCTTTTATACCCTAAAATATGATTTTATGAAAGGATCATTCTTCTTAATAAAACTCTAAGCACATTTTTTACTCTTAATTTGTTCATTTTTCTCAGTGAAGACATTTCCAGCCATTACATGAGGAAGTGGAAGATTTAGTCTTACCACCACCACTGACTGCTTCTATGAGACAGTTTTATTCTGTCCTTCTAGAGTCTAGAAGAAGTTGTTGGACAAAAGAAAGGATTTTACAATTACAAGTCATCTTCATATCAATCAATTGACTATGTAAATAATGGACAAAGCAGAATTTGGAACAGAAAGGGATATTATAAAATGTAATTTTTATAAAAATTATCTTAGAATAGTTGTACTCTTATTTTTTTACTTCCTGGATGCTTTATTTTCTCAGGCTTTCTAAGCCCATTTCAATGAGTCTAGAAGTTTATAATTAAACTTTATGCTCAGGAATTGCTCTATTTGAGTTCCAAAGATAAAAGAAAACATATAAATCCGATTTACCCAACTATTCTACTCTTAGTTGGTCAACTATTCCAAAGATATCCTAAACTATTCCAATGACTTCCAACTAATAAAACTTGTTCAACTGTACTTTGAATCCACAGGTCTTTCTCTGCAAATATTTACCGTGAAATCAAGCTCCACATCTACATGGGAAAATCTGTCAGTGGTTTCTTTAAAAATGTATTACTTAAAAAAGAGATGGGCCAGGTATGGTGGCTCGCGCCTGTAATCCCAGCACTTTGGAAGGCCGAGGCAGGCAGATCACCTGAAGTCAGGAGTTCGAGACCAGCCTGGCCGACATGGTGAATCCCCGTCTTCACTAAAAATACAAAAATCAGCCAGGCTTGGTAGCACACATATATAATCCCAGCTACTAGGGAGGCTGAGGCAGGAGAATTGCTTGAACCCAGGGGGCGGAGGTTGCAATGAGCCAAGATTGCACCACTGCACTCCAATCTGGGCAACACAGTGAGACTGTGTCTCAAGAAAAAAAGAAAAAAAAAAAAAGAGATGGGCTACAAATTACATGACAAGGTCCCTTTAAAAAATGGACTGAACAAAGCACTGAGAACAATCTGTACTGGCAAGGGACAGGGAAGATGACTTAATAGGTCTTTTCCATCTCTAATTTCTGTGATTTGAGGGTTTTTTCACTTCTGCAGTAATACTTGTGAGTTCAACATTTTCTCAAAACTATTATTAGTTACCAAGGAAACACAAAATGTTTGTAGGAATAAATAAGCAAATGGACTGGACCTAAATAACAGACTTTTCCTGCTTCCCATTTAATAATCTTATGGTGGCGTCACATTATCAATTCTTCATTCCCTCTAAGTCATTCTACTCACCTACTAGTATGCTCACTAGAGTACATAGCCAACTTATGGTATTCCGTGTAAACCAAGGGTAGGAAGTCTCTTGCCAACAGATGATTCCTTACTAAACAGACTTCCTTGCTTTGTTTGATGAGGAACAAGACTGTGGCAATGTTAGAGGGCCAACAGGCAGTGGTTGGCTTTGTGAACACCAATGCTAGGGAGAATATGTAAATATGTGCTTTTAAATAACCCAATGTCTACAGAAAAGCCACTAACATGATTCAGAAATATATAATAAAGGCAAAAGGAAACATAATATATATACACACATATACATACACATATAGGGCTCACCCACACTATGAAAATGATGCTTTACAAATGCTCAGAAAAAGACTAAAAGAAACACCGTACATTGAATTATTAATAGTTAGCAGTATTCGTGTGGTAGGACTACATGTAAAATTTTTTACTTTTATGCATTTTCCAAATTATGAAGGGTGCCTATTAATTTTAAAAGAAAAAAATTTTGGCTGGGCGCGGTGGCTCAAGCCTATAATCCCAGCACTTTGGGAGGCTGAGGCGGGTGGATCACGAAGTCAGGAGATCGAGACCATCCTGGCTAACATGGTGAAACCCCGTCTCTACTAAAAATACAAAAAAAAAAAAAAAAAAAGAAATTAGCCAGGTGTGGTGGCGGGCGCCTGTAGTCCCAGCTACTCTGGAGGCTGAGGCGGGAGAATGGCGTGAACCTAGGAAGTGGAGCTTGCAGTGAGCCGAGATTGCGCCACTGGGGGTGAAAGAGCAAGACTCCGTCTCAAGAATAAAATAAAATAAATAAAAAATAAAATAATAAAATTTTAAAATTAATTTTAAAACCACAAAATATCATCATTTTAATGTTGTAGTAATAAAGGACTTCCCATACCCTAGCATCACATGGACACTACTGCTGTAATCAGTTCTCAAGGGTCACTATTCTAGAGTCATAGTCAGCTGAAGTATGAGCAGAATAATTGGAAGGGTTCTGGAGACTTTGTGGACTATAGGCCTGGGACCAGAGATTCAGGCTACAGATAAAAGTAAAGACAGTCTATATATATAGACCTGCAGTTCATATGTATATTCAGTTACTGCAGTTTGTATGTATATTAAGATTTAACCAGTTAACTGCTGGTTAAAGGCTCTTAAAACACAGTTTAAGTGCAGAGATGTGATGTATTTCATGCAGGTATCTACATGTACAGAGTCAGATAGGTGGCACCCAAAGAACTGAAAGAAGAGTGAAGAAATGAGGTTGATGAGAAAAATGACTGTCTAGGGCATGGAGAGAAGGTGCTTTTACCGCAGACATTCCTGTTGGCTCCACATTCACAGTTGCCTACATGTCCCTTCAGCCTTCGTCCTAAGTTGTGTAGCAGCAGAGGAGAAGGGACAAGCAAACGATTGGATCCATGGCAAGGTTATCCAGTGCTCAGTGGCAAAGTTGCTTTGCAAGAAGGCTGTGGGTAAGGTGGTAGAAGGTAGCGTGGGGTGGAATAAACACCGAAAGCTCATATTCTGGCCAATCCAACTGTAGTCTGAAGCAATGCAGGACCATGGAGCTATACATCTCCTTATGCAATCCTGGGTCTGTTCCCACTCTGTTCAGCTTCTCATACAAGACCAGGTCCATAATAATTGCTGCTTTTCTTTGTACATGACGGTGTTTCCATATATACTATCTCACAGAGGCAAAGAAGCAAACATGTCATATACAAAGTTAGCATTACCATCTCATAGCTCAAAGCAGAGCTCCTAGGGAGCAGAGCACACCACTGCTTAACTGATCAAAGAACCAGCAGTGAAAATTGTGGGCAGCTGCAAGAAACATCCCATTAATTATTGCTTCTTCTTTGGCACTTACTATATTTGGACGACTGAAAGACTTGACCAGTCAAAAGAAGAAACAAAGGTAGGGAGAGAAGACATGAAAGAAAATAAGAGCAGTTACTTCAAAAAGAGGAACTGGCTTGATGTGATTAGCAGTACATTAATGGTATTTTTTAAAAGTTAAATAATGATGATGTTGTAATTATGGTCAGTAGCAACTGACTTCACTAATAACACCTGTTACTGTGGTCATTGTAATGGCCTCCTGACAATTAGCTTGAGCCAGGGAAACTGGTGATATTAAGCTGTTTTTGACATGATATAATATGGCTAAATCTAGTTGATACCTCCTTGTTTCTAGCCTTGTTACCTACAAACCCCTTCTCCCACATTAGAAAGCAATGAATTTGCTAGAAAAATTTCTTTGTATCATTTCTAAATAACAGCTTAAAGCTAGTAATTGGATTTAGATCATAAATTCAGATTACTAATTGTAGAAAGGATCTTAGTGTCTAGGTATGCTTATTTGTAGGAAATTCCTGATTATGAAATGAAAAGAAAGTCACACAGTAATTGGACAGAACAAGGTTAGGAAGTAAAACTCTCTCAGCCAATTTTGAGGCACAGTGATCATAACTCTACTATTTTCACAAATAGAAACCAAGAGAATTTCACAAATGAAGAGAATTTCAGAAACCAAGAGAATAAAAATTACACCTCGGAAAGAATTGTGGTTGAAAGAGGGAAGGAAATAAAAGTCTACTCATCTACTTATGTGGTCAATGGCGCACAATGCCAACAGCTGGTTGGAGTTTGCAATACACCACCCAAGGTACTCTTGTATCAGATAAAGGTCCTGCTCCCTCAAAATCCTTGATGTTCGTTTGAAGTGAAATGGTCATGATATTCTAATTTTACTAGAACAAGATACGTTGCTGCCACCTTCCAGAAAGCTATCAGTAAATCCACAAATCCACAAAAAAATAGGATGAGTCTTGGCTTTCCCAGTTCAAGATTCAGTCTAGAAAATAAAGAGAAATTTCTCAGTTAAATCTGAACACTCCTTTACCAAATACACCTCTGAGAGATTCTGAGCAAACCATTAAGAGAAGACTATATATGTAGAAGAAGGCTATATATGTAAACATTGCTTTAAATCCCTGTATCATTACTTTAGTAGCAGTGTGACCTTGGTCAAGCCACTTTAGCTTTTTTTTTTTTTTTTTTTGAGACGGAGTCTTGCTCTGTCGCCCAGGCTGGAGTGCAGTGGCCAGATCTCAGCTCACTGCAAGCTCCGCCCCCGGGGTTCCCGCCATTCTCCTGCCTCAGCCTCCAGAGTAGCTGGGACTACAGGCGCCCGCCACCTCGCCCGGCTAGTTTTTTGTATTTTTTTAGTAGAGACGGGGTTTCACTGTGTTAGCCAGGATGGTCTCGATCTCCTGACCTCGTGATCCGCCCGTCTCGGCCTCCCAAAGTGCTGGGATTACAGGCTTGAGCCACCGCGCCCGGCCCACTTTAGCTTTCTAAATGTCTTTATCTGAAAAGCATGGTTCATATCACATCAAAATGTGTTGTGAAGATTAAGTGATGAAATGTTTGTAGATCACTAACTATGGTGGTAGGTATGATCTAAAAGCTCAACAAATGAGGGCTATTAATATTGGTTCCTGAAGACAGTGGTCACATAACTATGACCTCACTTGGAAAGCTGAGTCATAGCTGGGTCAAGAGACCGATGTTTCAGGAGTAACACATTAGTAATGTAACCAGGCAAGTAGTGTACCAGGCAAGGGCATACAAGGAGTAGAGGCCCTAATCCTCTTTTCTCTATTCTTCAGAATAGAGCTAAAGAAAAGGAGGAAATAATACTAACATATTTCATGTGGAACCAGCAAGTCAAAAGAGTGAAAATAAATGCAATACTTGAGTATGGACATGTGAGAAAGAAACAAATGGTAGTGTTAAATGTTAGGAAACGTATTTGCCTATCAGAGGGAAAAAGATGCAAAACAAGCTATAGAACTGTTAGCTTTGGGGTAAAAGTATGCTATCAGTTTGGGGCTGAGATTCAGGTGTTCATGCATCATACAACTTTCATAAAAGTCATTTAATCTCATTTGTAATAAAAAAATGTAGCACAAAAATCTCAAAAAGGATGTTTAATTAAAGCATGAGGTAAGCACAGGAGACTAAAAAGATTACAATGCAATTCACAAATATAGGGCAGAAGAGTTAAAACTAACAAAACTAACAAACTCTACATCCAAAATGTTAGTACACAACTGCAAATCAAATATTAAATTTTAAGTTCAGCTGAAGAGTATGTGTAACTCACTTCTCTTAAAATGGCACACTGTATATGAAAAGCAAGAGTGAGTTCACTTTAGGTTTCTCAGTAGGTACTCAGAGTGATCTAGAAGAATGATAAAGTGAACTCTCAATTTAGCGAAGAGGACATACATTTAATGTTGTGCCCTGCATCTTTATTCCACCACCATTTCCACTAACAACTCTGCAAACATCCTTTCTCCACTCCACACTAAGAAAATGAAGCGAGCAGACTATTTTCATCGTTTCTGTTTGACAAAACATATGGAAACAATAATTCTACAGACATATGTACATCATAATAGGAAGCAATCCTATTTTAATGTAATTTTAAGAGATTTTAAAAGGACTGAA
Organism: Trachypithecus francoisi; assembly: GCF_009764315.1. NCBI lineage: Eukaryota > Metazoa > Chordata > Mammalia > Primates > Cercopithecidae > Trachypithecus > Trachypithecus francoisi. The sequence goes on from NW_022681453.1 coordinate 89,416,060, forward strand.
GCTACTAAAATTACTCATCTGAAGCTTGCAAACAAGAATGCCACGTCCCTAATTTATTTAGCAGATTCATATAGTTGGGCTAGAACTTTAGGTATGACTTCTCTTATAATTCAGAGATGAATTCTCATTCACAAGAAATAGGATTTGTACAAGTAAGTCTATCCCAGACTAGAGGATAATATGCTTAATTCAATCATATTTGGCTAATTTCTTTTTTCTTCACATGGTTATTTTTGGCTTTATTTTGTTTGCCCATATAAGAGAACAAACATTAAAACTGGCTCTAAAGTTCTAATTTTATACATTGTCTTGAAAGTACAGCACAAAACATTTAATTTCTTTAAATTTTTTTCCCTGCCAAAAAATGATTAGTTTTAACTGCTTTCGTTAAAACACAGGCATGCAGAAATGGGGAAAGAGGAGGTTCTTTGAGGAAAAACACTGAAAAAAAATAAGGTTTCATCTGGCCTTCCCATCATCACTTGAAGAATTGTTTGGTAGTTAGATCATCAGGAAATAAAACACTATCCTCCGAGGACCCCTACTCATTACAAAGAGGAAAGAGAAGGTTTGAAGTCTAAATCACCCCCAGAGATGTCTCCACAAAACCCCAGACTTCTCCTTTCCCTCTCCCGCCTACCCCCAGCAACCAAAACAAAAGTATAATGAATTTACAAAAGTTTACATAAGAATAACAGGATGTGTATTGAAGTCCCTGAAGCCGTAACAGCTTTAGGGACCCAGAGGGAGAAAAGTTACAAGCAGATCGACCCTGCCTCCCAGTGACTTGGTTAGCACTACAGGCGGACGCCGGCGTCCCGGCCCACCGCTTATTCCCTCCGGTGGGAGCCGGGAACCACGGTCCATTCACACGGCCGGAAAGTCCGCAGGAGTCGGGGCGCGTTGCTGCGCTGCCGCCGCCGCCGCCGGTCTCTCGGTCACCGGCGCCCCCGCCGACCACACCGCACACGCGGAGCGCCTTATAAGGCGGAGCAGTGACGTAAGGCCCATAGGCCGGGCGCGCTCTGCGCCCCACTCGCATTGTTCGGGCGACTCCTGGAGCGCGCACAGCCGGCTCGCAGCGCGGCACCACAGCGGCCCGGCCAGGCCCCCCGCCCGCCCCGGCGCAGGCAGCTCAGGTAAGCCCGGGAGAACAACTCCGCTCCACCAAGGGGCACTGCTGTCAGAGAGCCAGGTAGCAAGTCTCTGGATAGCTGTTAAAGCTGTCTCAGCATCACAAACTGCAGACAGGTTTCGCAAAGCGCATCCCATGAATTCTAGGTTCAAAACCATTTCCAACTCAGACAAAACTTGAAAGTAAAAGTTTTCTCCGGCGGAGAAAACAGATTAGAGATTTAATTTTAAATGTTGAGAGATGGGAGCTGACTGTATTACATACGCTTTCCAAGTGAGCTACACATTGAATCCTGCCCATATTGAGAAATCTTTGGGAAAGGGTGGGGAAGACTTATATTGTATGGCAGCAACCCTATCTCTTGATCCTATCTCTCCCCGGGACTCAAACGCGCTTGTCTTACATGAGCAGAATGCGAAAATTTGTTAGTGCCAGGTTTTCCCCTCTTTTTGTAAATGTTAATACAAGTGACTAGAAAAACACTGTTACGAATACATCTTGGAATTAAGACAAACCTAACTTAAAAAGTAAAATCTTTTTAAACTTCAAAAAATCTTATAAATGCTATTTTGTCTTAAAAGCATATGTCAGTTTGTACAAGGAAGTAACTATCATAGTTTTGAGTTCCAACTTTCTGCTTCAAGTGCAGATATTGGAAAAATGACAAACCTCACAGTTATCATTTCTAGAGTAATATTTTGGATAGTAGTATATTACGTAAAAAATGCCAATTTAAAAGGTAAAACTTACAGAATAACTGTATTAATCAGTAGCATTTTAAACCATAATTAGTTACATCTAAATCCTGAAGAGGCTATTGCTACTAGTGAACTCTTACAGTATAACTGAACACTTGGCAGAAAAATCTTCATAATATTTCACTTCATTTTTTCCAACTAAAAGTCAACGGAGGAATTAAAAATAAAAGGTTATATCAACTTTAGAACACTGGAATAGGAGATGAAAAACTGATCATTCAAACCTTATCTGGTCTAAACATATATTGTACAATAAAACTTTAACAACTGTGTGACAGAATTGTCCCTTTTAAAACAGTCTCTATGTTTTATAAGTATATACAATTCAAACTCAGAATCCACAGGCTGCCATTTATATTTACTCCGAGATATAAAAATGCTGGCATTTTAGTTGGCACTAAAATGACCATATAACTGGAGATACAGTAAGATAACTGGAGATAGAGGAGCAGCACACTATAACCACTGAGGTGTATGTGTGTGTTACAAATTCATGTTTTTGTATTTAATTGTCAGTGAGAAGGAAATATCAGATCCCAGATTTATCACTGAAACACAGCATTTAAAAAAATACTCAAAATGTGGGCTATATCTGTATATTTCTAATAATTTCTGTTGGAGGGTTTTTAAAAGTATATGACATTGGTGCCTATCATTTTTGACTCATAGGAGTTTTTTGGTTTTGCTAATTTTGTGTGGAGCAATGCAAGACTTTGGTTTTCACATTTTAAAAGAAAAATTGTATGTTATTTGGCCTGAGGATAGGCTACATAAACTGCAGGTTAGTACTGAGAAGTAGGATTTTCCACAAACTATTATTTCTAACTGAGGGAAGCCTACTATAATGAGAAGCGCGGGGCCAACACCCATGTCACCGTGGAGAAGTACAGAATATGCAATGGAAGAGTTGTTTATTTGATATAAGCAGTAATTGGAAACTGAAAAATTCCTGCCTTGGAAAAAAGATATTCTGCTCTTCTGAATCTAACAGAGGACAAGACAAACAGAAACCATCAATTATTGTTCCAGCTATACCCAGGGTACCATCTGTATCATAAACTGTAACTCAACTGTTGAAAATCGTAACTTCCATCAAAACTTAACAGCTGTGTTTCCAGTGTCTGCCTTTTATTTTTTTAAAGCAGGCAAGCATCCATTTTTAAAGATTTTAAAATAACACTTTTTAATATTTCACACTTTTTCCCATTTGTTAAAGCATGGTTCAAAGAACAATTGCATATTAAGACCTCTTTTAAAACTGAAAGCTAAGTATGATTTATCATGGATACATTATCTCACAGTGGGCTCTTTGGGTGAGCATTTCTTAGTCCTTGGGACAATCTGTATGATGGAAAAATGTTTTTGATAGAATGAATGTGAATTTCTACACTTCCAAATAAAGCACATAATAATTTTATGCTTAGTAAGTTCATTTGCGCTTTTGTGGTGATTAACCTTAACTGTTAAGACCTGGTATTTTTGTGTTACTTTCCTAATGCTGTGATGGAGACTATAGTAACAGCCAGTATGAAAACACAAATCGAGCCTTGACTTAATTTTCCCGTTCTCTTGCAGTTCCCATTAATTTGCCTTCTCAAAAGGCTGTAAATTTTGTTTAAGGGTTCTCTGCTGTACCTTCCCCTCCAAAAAAGTGCCTTTGGTAATAAATGCATTTTGAGATTTAAGAAAAAAAGTGAAAATGTAGGAGGAAGAATAAGATTCCAATAATTCTTCCTAGGTCATGTTCTGTCCATGTCTAGTGCTTCAGGGCAAAGTGAACATTTTACAAGGTGAATAGAAAAAAAAAAAAAAATACAGCCTCTCCTATTTAAAGGAAAAAGGAAGGGGGGCAAGAAGAGAACTGTTTATAAAAGACTGAATATTGTGGATGTAAAGCAATATTGGTCTCAACCTGCTTCAGAAACTGAAATGGCCCCATCTGTTGTTCACAGCGTCTGTCATCTTTGAAAAAATCTAATACACCCTACCTTATCTGTTGGACATATTAATTTTACATGATTTTTAGGGTCCATTTAATTTGTATTTGACTATGATTCAGCTTCAATTTAAACTGATTGTTTAGTTTCTGTAAATTATATTTAAATAAGGATTTAAAGATGAAGAGACACTGCATATGCAGCCGGCATCACAAACCTTCAAAGCAGTATTTCTGTGGTTGCTGCTGTCATCACTACAGCATTTTCTAGCCACCGATCAAGTCACATATGCTTAAAGTGTGCTGCAATGACTTTTAGAACCTCCTCTGGCTGGCTGATCATTTTCTACTTAAAATGAGGTGGGACATTCATGTTTTGAATCACTTTGTTAGGTACACTAATTCCTAGCAGATGATCACCAACACTTATAAGCCCTTGCACATCCCTCTTTTTTTAAAAAAAAAAAAAAAGAGATTCTCCTCAACCTTCATCTGCACTAACGTCGTCTCTGCCTGGGAAAGCTGGGCAAACAAATATGGGAAGGCTCGCCAAGGAAAGTCCCTTGTTTCTTTTTCAGATATGAGAGAAACACTCCCTCTTCATGCTTGTTCTCTGAGATGCTTTAGCAGATTAAGATAGGACAGCAGCAGTTTTAGTTCTGAGCCCAAGAACAAGAACACATTAGCAGTATTCTTTTTCCAGTCTGACCATCCTCACATTTCTATGCTCTATTGGCTCCAAAATGTGATTAATTGTTAAGTATAGAATTTTTTTTTTTTAACAAGCTTGGGGAATGATGTGTTTGTGGGGGCAGGCGGGGGAGCAGTAGGGAGGTAAGTAGAGTAGATAGGAAAGTGTATGATTGGGACAAACAGGATGCAGACATACCTCAACTCCTTGTGTCTGTTTATGATAACTACTTATTCTAGCCTAAAGGAGTTATTATCAGCAAAAGAGAGCATATATTACATCAAAACAGCAAACATTCAACTATGAATTTGAGAAGTACCTTGATAAGGTACTTTACTATATGGAAAATGGGATACCCCAGGCCCCAGAGTCACACACACACACACAGAGTCCTGGCACAGAATATACACAGAATTTTACAGCTGGAAGGGGCAATGGAGGTCATCTGATCCAAATGCCTCCCTTTACAGAAGAAACTGATGTCCACAGTGTGACTTGCCCCAGAGACACAGCTATGCAGAAGTAGGGCCAGGGCTCCCTGCATTCTTGGGCTACAGCTCACCAGTAGTTTTTCCTTAATTAATGCTAGGAAGAGAGGAGAACAGAAGCCCCAGAAAAAGCCTCAGTACTATAGGTGTTAATTTAGATATAAAATCCATTAAAAAAAAAAGTAGAAAGGTTCAAAGTTCTTAAGTATAAGCAATAAAAAAGCAAAGGATAAGGAAGCATTGTGAAAATCAATACAATTTAATCAGGCTACAACAGAAGGGAGGTGATAAAGGGAAGAAAGAGAAAACAAAAAATAATAAGTGTATTTAAAGGTCCTCCAGCTGGCAAATCTCACTCTCTACTTGGAAGGTGAGAGGTGCCTTGGAAAGACTATGTACTCTGTGGTCAAAGACATTTAGGTCTGAACCACTAACTTGACAAATCACCTTCTATTACTATCTTACAGCTAAGCATTTTGCATTCCTCAGATGTCCCCAGTTAGCAGAATCCCTTTCAAAATTCAAAGTGACTCAGTGCCTTCAAAACAACCTCCCCAAAAACTGCAGAGGAAGTCACCTATAAAGGCTATAAGCTCCTGGTGATACCTACCCTGCTTTATTTTCCTTCAAACTGTGCACTGTGATGTAACATTAAATTACTCATTAATGATTTATTTGCTTATTGTCTCTTGGACTATAAACTCATTCAGGGTCAGTTTTACTACCAGCTTTACCTCCAGTGCCTAGAAAAGTACCCAGGTACAATTAGTAGGTGTGTTGCTGGGACAAAAAAGGTGTTGGATAAATATACGAACAAATTACAACCTAGAAGCTGCTTATTTGATACCAAAAAAAAAAAAGTGTTTCTGCAAACAATGGGCTATGGAGGGCCCCTTCTTCTAGATTTTGTTTAGGAGCCGAAAACAAATCTCAGCCACTACTTAAAGCAACCATATGGAAGTGACTTACAGAAACCAGTTAGGCTCAGGTTAAGTTAGAAAAACCAGAAACCAAGTTAGGCTCAGATTAAGTCAAGGCAGTGAAATCTGCTTTGTACGGCAGTGTGTGTTATATAGGTAGACTAAGTCAGATGCTTTTCTGCCCACCTTCATCTACCTCAGTTTAACTCTCTCCCCAATAAGATAAGACTTTGTATACATGGTGAAGGAGTACCAGGTGAGTCACCCTGGGGCATGGAATGGCCTTCAAGCAAAATATGGAAGAACACAGTGTAGTAGTTAATGAAGGGTGGACTCCTCTGAATTTCTCTAATCTCTGTGCTTCAGGTGAAGGCCTGGAAGATGCATTTATGGGGCACAAATGGCTTATCTTTGCCATGCAGCAGACTGCCTTTTCCCAAGCATGTACCTAATTCCAAAGTTTCTGTGGGTAACCCAGTGTATCTCCCAGATTTTACAGAAGAGTGATTTTTCTTGAATTTCAAAGTTAGATTACTCCAATGTCAACCTGTGAAGCTAGCCTAGGGCTTGTAATTCTCCTCAGCAGTAGCAAACATTCACTGAGCTAAGCACAAGGCATGACAACAGGCCCAGCAACTAAGTTCACCACACACCATACTATGTCACTAACCCAGCTATAGCTACTAGCATGGACTGGTACCACATTAATGACAAGGACTAAGATCACTAGCAGCTCTTGGACAACAACTTCAATTATGGTCCCATCCCTGCTCTTTTTTAATGGACTGGTAATGCAATGCGGGTAAGAGAGATCAGCTACACATAAAAACTAAGTAAAGATAAACAATATGGGAGAGTGCTTATAAAAACTTCAACAGAATATAGTCAATGGCCAACCTTGCTGCATAGTGACACTGAACTGACATGGATAAATGTTGGTGTCTCAATGGTGAGACTAAAAGAGTAAGAATAATGGGTCGATAAATCAGAATTCTACTCTTCTTAGCTCTGCCATCCATTTAATGGGTGAGCCTCCTGTTCCCTTGGTTTCTACAAACTACAAAAAAGGGAACAATGTCATCCACCCCAAGTATTTCTCAGTTCTCAATAAAGATTGAATAATGAGCAATAACCCTTATGGGAACTCTGATCAAGTAGAGAAGAGACAATATAAAAATACAAGCTACTGATTATATCACTAGAGACAAATTAGCTGAAGAAAATGAGGGTAATTTGAGGAAAAGAGTCCACATGTAAATAGAGAAAAGATGAACATGGCTGTAGCACTTGGGCCTGTGAGAGCTCCAAATCACTGTATCTAGAGCAGCCTCAAAGATAAGGTCAGTCCTCTAAGATGGGCTGCCCTGACCACCAGTCCTGGAACAAAAGTTTAAAGGTGAAATAAGTTTTTCTCTTTCCTTTTAAAATTCATTTTTATGTGAATCAAAACAAAAACAAATCTCTGAGCAGAGGTCATAAGTGGAATGTAAAACATCACATTTGGGCTGGCAAGACTTAAGTGTCTGCCTGTTAAATTTGAAGAAAAGGAAGGAGTTGCTTGGTCTAGGAGCCTAGGGAAAACATGAGAAAGTTGCTGGTTTCTTGCTGAAGACAAACACCCATGCGGTGAGATACTGTGGAAGTCCCTTAGTCTTAACTTGTTATTGGGCATGGCAGAAGAAGCGAATTACTCTGTGGAATTTTGTGAAAATGAATCCACTCCTGCTAAAAGGAAGATTATCTACTTTTCAAACACTCTTGTTATTAACATAAATACATTATGTTTGAAGTCGCATATTATTCTTGAGGCTTTCCAATAAAAGTGAGAGTAACTTTGTCAAGCAATTTGGGGCTCCACTAATCTCCCCCCAAATTCTGCCCCATAAGATTCTTTTTACAGTTCAATAAAATTCATTAGGCTGAACACAGATGCAAAGAATCACAGGCAGAGTTAAGATTCTCTGGCCAATTTCCCCCATCTGGACTTTAATTAAATTTGTCTCCAAGTGAATTCTTCACTTCACCAAATGGTTCTCCTTCTAGAAATGACAAGAACAAGAGGAACAAAACTCTACTTTTCCGTCTTCCATTCTAATAACAAGTAATTCTGAGAACTTTAGATACCACTCAGCCTAAAGGATGGTTATACTCCCCTAGGAAGTGGTTCTTTTTACCTCTCAATCATTTGGTTAAGTATGTACAGAGTTCAAACCCATATGAGGGAAACAGAGATATCATTCCTTTAAGGAGTTTACAGTTGACTTAACGGCAAAAGTAATATACTAAAATTAGAAAGCAGCACAAAATAATATAGACTATTTAGGTAATAAAGCTGTAAGGGCTGTGGGGACTTAGAAAAGGAAAATCAGCCAGGGTTAGACAAGTTCAGAAACACTCATGGAAAAGATGGGAACTGAAATGTAAATGGAGATGACTGAGTGCAGCATTCCAAAAAAGATGGCAGACTTATTCTTCAGAAGTCTACTATGAAAGGACAACCTGAGGCTAAAAGAGAAATAAGGTTTGTGCCAAGATCAGAATACCCAGCCCATTATTTAGCCTTCAGAACAACCTGGACTTACACAGAAAGGAAGGCAGCTTAAAGTAACATCAGTTTAACCTGACGCTTACATGTGATGAAGCAGTTGGTACAGTGCCAGACCCATAGCAGATACTGTTACTCTTCTAGTTATGCCAGTCTATCCATAGGGATGATGCTCCTTCATCATCTGGTGCTGCCAGACTGACATATAGGGGCTGTCTCAGGCCAAAGAGGAGGTGCTTTGTAGGATGCAGTCATGAAGAATTCCTGTTCTCAGACACCCAGCTGTGAAGTGGAGTAAAGGATTAAGCTTGTTGAAGATCTGTCTCTAGAGTGCCTAACCTTAGCCACTCTTTACAGAGAGGTTACCCTTTACCTTGATTTCCCAGCTTACAAGGCAGTCCCCTCTATGAGAAACCCACAAGAACTTTCCTAAAAATGTCTTACTCATCTGAAGTAAGAAGCAACTTCCTGAGCAGGTAAAGGACCAATGAGAGCTGGTGACTACAAAAGGCTTAAAAGCTAGTTTGGAATCTCCCTGTTTTACCATGCACCCACAAAAAACAAATCTGTAAGACAAATCTTACAATTTGGGCTAAATGGCTTATATCAGATTCTAGCCACAAACAATAGAGTCCCTTTTGAAATTAACAATGTAAATACTTTTTGTCTAGGTGTTAATTTTTCAGTTTAATTGTACTTTCAATTTAGTATGACATTTTAAGTACTTATTTGCTTTTACAGCCTACTAACAACTTGTGAACTACAACTGACACAAATAAACTTGAATCCCATGGAATTCCAATTACGGTTTTCCATTCTTTTGAACCATTGAGACTTGATGAGCCATAAAATCTCTTGACATGTGAATCTGTATACCGTGTTATATAGGAAAGAAGGGAGGAAAGGACTTTAAAGGTTGTTGGGAGTATTTATTTTGTGGAACTGAGATTTGAAGATTGCCAAAGGCTTTGTAGACCTTAGAGTCAAAATTGCACTGCTCTCCCCATGTTGCAGCTAAGGTGACAAGCAGATGAGGCAAGGTCAGATAGTTAAGTCACTAGCAGATTTTGGTCCAAGATTTCCTGTCCATCAGATATGTGGCTTTTCAATTGTTTAATACCTGAGGTTCTGCTTTGTTTGTAGCTGTGAATTAGTAAACTTTAAAAAGCGATGAATAGTGAAGCCAGAGATTTTTTCAAAAACCCTTTTTTTTTTTTTCAGCTACTCAAACCTGAGATAGTTTGCCTTCTCTTAAAATTCAAATCACAAGGTAAGATACGGTCAGGGCAAACATGGATGGTATTCAAATACCACACACATGAGGTATACTATAGCCATTTCTTTAACTGCCACAAACAGAACATTTCTCACATAAACTAAATGGACAGCATAAGCAGCAGACTCAAGGCCAAGAGAAGTGGGGTATAAAGTCACTGCTCTCACCTCTAGCAGATATGCTGTTGACCACTGTCATATTTTGATGGAATTACTCCTTGCTATGCAAGCTTAATATCCTCTAAAACACGTTCATCTTAAAAGAACCCAACTTACAGGAAAGGAAGTACGATCAGACTGTTTATGCATTCTGTCTTCTCAGTATTCAGAACTTGTTGAAAAGGAAAACATAACCCAAATGCTCTGGACTTACAGTCAAGGGAAAATTAAACAAGGCTCAGATAACCAAAATAATTTTAATTTGTACAAAGCATGCAAGAGGACAAGCGAAACACAGACCAGAAGAAAAATGGTCATTCATGTTCTAGCAGATTACAGAATAAAAACTTTTCCACCTTTCTGTAATTAGAGATCGCATAGGGCCCAAACTCTAGCTTTAAAAATATCATGGACGAGATTTAAACCAATCATCCGCAGGAACTAGGAAGAGTGGGTAAAGGTAGAAGTAGGATGCTCACTGTGGCTCATGATCTAATTGTTTGCTCAGCAGGAAGCCAAGCCACACATTAACCCTCATCCTCTAACTGCCTGAACCTCTAAGTACTCTTAAATGTATTAAATTTCCCTATTTTCCTTGTTCCTTTTTTACTGACTTATGACAGCAAAACTGGAGGACCCAAAAAAGTCCTCTAAGGATCAAAATGTTTCACATTTTATACTCTTCAGACTGCTATCTATCCTGTTTCTATGGCAAACTGTGTGACTTCAGTAGTCACAGTAAAACATAGGCATCTGTTGTTGTGGTTTCTAAATTTCTGAAGTTTGAATTTCCCACTAACAAGTTAGGAAACGTTTGGTTTCCCAAGCATACCACTTTAGCCACTGACTCTGTGTAAGCAGCCAGAGTACAAGGAGGTGAAAACCAGTGAACTTACCCATTCTGGCACATGACTGGTCCCTCCTTTGGCTTTTTATTAAATACGATGAACTGAACAACAATTAAGGTAAGAAAGCCACGTAAAAAAGGAAAGCCCTTTTTTAAAAAACAACAAAAAAAACAGAGGCTTAAAAAAGTTTTAACTTTTTGCTCAGAATAAGTTCTCGAAAAGGATACACACTTTGTAATCTACTTTTTAAAAAGAAGAGAATAAAGGAAAGAAAAGCAGCCCACCGAAGAGTAAGGACTAAGAGAAGGAATCATACTAAATCCTCCAAAATACCCATATGCAATATCTGAATGAAAATAACCTGTGACCTGGGAAGAGAAAAAAGGGACTAATGGAGGTTAAAAACAAAATTTAACAGCTACATTGGAATGATTTTCTAAAGAATCATTCCTGGATTCTTTAATCTGCTAAAATACAAAAGGATCATTGAAATATAAATGGATTGTGAGCAATAAAAAAAATATTCTTAATAAGATAAAATACATACACACATATTTCTAAGGATACATATATATACAGTACTATGCCCTTGAAGTCTGTCTGAGAAATGGCTGCCTGTTAAAAATATTTTCCAAGAACTTTAGGTTCCTTGAAATGTTCTATAGAAATAGTATTTATGACAAACCCACCTCCTCTGGGGAACATGAGATGTTATTACTGGCAAAGTTACAATTTTTTAAACCATCCAAAAATAATTATGAATTTATGCCAAATGACGAAACTTGCTATATTATTATAATGACTAAGAGAATATTTGCTAATGTCTCAAGATCAAGGCTCAAAGTAGCCATAAACCTACACGAAATACTGTGACACAATACTGGATTGCTAGTGGTGGTGATTTGGGATCTTTGACAGGCAGAATATTACAACACACAAATTTCACTGGAGAGGATGGCTCATGAGATATAATGTATGAGATAGGAAGTGTGAATGTATATGTAATGGGGTGAGAAACAGGATTTGGAGTAAAATCTACACTGGCATTCTGGCTCTGCCAATTACTACCAGGACCTGGGGCAAATTAACTTTTTTGAGCCTGTTCTTATTTGTAAAATAAGAAGACAGTAATACCTGCCTCCTATGACTGTTTCCAGGACTAACATGGTACGTGGCATATAAAAATTGTTCAGCCAGCTGTTATTCCTAGACTATAGAGAGGAGGTCCTACTATATGTCTATTGCTTAGTTATACCCATACTTTCAAATATGGTAGCTATTTCAAAAATAGAAGAGGTATTTGTTCAAATATTTATTGAACCCCAATTAAGTACCAGGTACTGTTCCCTACCAGAAATACAGTATTGAATAAAACAGACCAATGATTGACTAATCATTGAATAAGATGCGTGTGTGCACACATACACACACCGCTACCTGCATGAAGTTTACATTCTAGTAGGAGAGACAGTCAGTAATCAATAAATACATAAAATATAGTATGCCAGATGGTACTAATGAGGTGAGGGGGAGCCCAGTGGCTCCTGGGGAGACAGCGAGCACAAAAGCACACCATGCTGTGTTCTGTTTGAGGAACAGCAAGGAAGCTGGTGAGTGGGCAGAGGAGCAGAGTGAGCAAAGAGGAGAACAGTAGAAGGGGTCAGGGAGCCAAGTGGGTGGAGCAGAAAGCACGGGAATGAACAAATGAACACTAAAAACATGGTATGGGATAAGAGGAAACTCTTCTGAGGTCAACATTTTTTTGTCTGGGGTTTCTAGCATATAACCTTGTGGTTAGGTAGAAAGGAACACAGACTTTGCAGCCAGTGAATTTTTATTCTGGTCTGTTACCTGTACTGTTTGGAAAATTATTTAACCTCTGTAAATTTTAGTTGTTTGGTTTCTCCTCCATGTGCAAAATGAGAATAGTAATACTTACCTTATAAAGTTGCTATAAGTATTAAGTGAGATCTAGTGGCACAGAGTAGACCTTCAATATGCTTACTTCCTTCTCTTTATAAGCCAAGTCTCACACTGGGAATTGGAGTGTACACTCTAGTTCCAGTTCCAGGGCCACCATAATGATGGCCTTGCATGGTATTTAATCTGCCTGGGCCTCAGTTTTTCAACTAAGAAAATAAATGCAGGTGCTATACATAGACATGATAAAGATAGATATATAACACTCAAGGTGTTGTTACAAGTCAAATAATCTTACTGTTACAATCTATCTTAATAATTTCAAAACAGCAAAAGTGTATGTCTCCCATACCTCCTATATATTAATTCCATTAAAAATAGATCCTACAAAGTTTAATTTCTTTAGCATGAAGTTGTAAAGATGTATTTAGTGATCACGTTTATTTTTATTCCCTTTTCCTGTCCCTGCTTAAGAACACTGATCTAATGGAGAGATCTCCAACAAATGTTTGGCTGCAAAAAACAAGATGCTGAGGAACAGTGTTTGTAAGCTACTTTTGTGTAAAAGGGGGAGAGCATAAGAATCTTTATTTATATTTGCTTATTTACTCATAAAGAAACTCTACAAGTACATAAGAGAAACTAATATCAGTGATTACAGTTGGGGAGATAAACGATGTGGTAAGAGGAAGACTGTTCCTAGTATATCTTTTAATACACACATTTTGAAATATGTATCAAATATTTAGGAATACTAATTTAATCTAAAAATCCACAATTGAAATTTAAAGAGTTAAAAGTACACAAAATAAACTGCAAAATTAATTATCCAACAATATGAAAACCCCAAATGACCTATTTCTCAGACAGCTAGGGTATCTTTCAATCTGTTGCTTTGTATTTTCTTCTGAAGAGCTCAAAAAAGCATTATAAAATATCCTTGGCCGGGCGCGGTGGCTCAAGCCTGTAATCCCAGCACTTTGGGAGGCTGAGACGGGTAGATCATGAGGTCAGGAGATCGAGACCATCCTGGCTAACATGGTGAAACCCCATCTCTACTTAAAAAAAAAAAAAAAAAAAAACACACAAAAATATATATATATCCTTAATAGTCTTCCTGACATTTTTGACTATGGAAACCAAGCTCAGGAATAGTATATACAGTGTACTAACCCAGTCAACCCAGCCTGACTTTGAGTCCCCAAGTACAGGAGTCCCCAACCCTAGGGCCGAAGACCAGTATACCAGTCTGAGGCCTATTATTGGGTCACATAGCAGGAGGTGAGCAGCAGGATGAGGCAGCATTACTGCCTGAACTCTGCCTCCTGTCAGATCAGCAGCAGCATTAGGTTCTCATAGGAGTGTGAACCCTATTGTTAACTGCACAGGTGAGGAATCTAGGTTGCATGCTCCTTATGAGAATCTAATGCCTGATGATCTAAAGTGGGACAGTTTCATCCCCAAACCATCCACCACCACACTCCCCCAAGTCCATGGAAAAACTGTGTTTGACAAAACTGGTCCCTGGTGCCAAAAAGGTTGCGGGACTGCTGCCCAAGTAGACCAAGTCTGTGAGTATCTAAATCCAGCAGACAAAGTACATATTCACATCCAAAAAATGAAGAGCAGGAGTAAGATGAGCAGAGCATCAGTGAGGCTTTGGGAAGGTCAACTATTAGCATCCATTTTGATACGCTGGCATTTCATTGGATATTGAACATTCACAGCATCATTCTCTTCCAGGAAGGGAGAAGAGCTGTGGAGTAGATCTGTGAGCAAAAGAGAAATGGAAGACAGTGGCTGATCCCAAATACATTTGAGTAGCAGATAATTAAGAAGAGTTATACAGGCCAGAGACAATGAATACAAAGAATCTTAAGTCTACCCAAAAATGATGCCCTAAGATAGTGACTTCTCAACCAGACTCAATTTCTCTGCAATATCTGGAGACATTCAGTAGTTGTCACAACTGAGTTGGAGATACTGTGTTACTCCTGGCATTTGGTAGGTAGAGACCAGGGATGCTGCTAAACATCCTACAGTGCACAGGACAGCCCCCACAACAAAGAATTAACCAAAATGTCAACAATGCTAAGGCTGAGAAACTCTGACTTAAAATGACAATCATTATAACAAACCATGTGCATAGCTGAAAAGATCCACGAAAAGCCTTAAAATAGATCGCAATAAACATTATGTAGTCATATCTTTCATTCCAATGTGATTTGTGCTATTTTTCCCCCAGCTGACCCCAACTTTAGGCCAGCACATTGTGACCGATGTTCTCATCTGTGTTGTCTCACTGTCCTACTTTTTTTTCCAATATGGCAAGCAAGTAGCACTTTTATTTTTAAAAAATTTTATTTGATTTTTTAAATGAAAATTAGAACTATATTTAGGGCCTTCAACATGATGTTTTTATATATCTAGACATCATGGAATGGCTAAATCAAGCTAATTAACGTATTTGTTACCTTACATACTTATCATTTTTTTGTGGTGAGAACATCTAAAACCTACTCTTTTAGTACTCACCATCCTACTCCTAATGAGAACTGACATGTATTGTGCCAGGCAGTATGATAAGGACTTTTTGTATGGATTGTTTTTTATTAATCCTCAGAACAACCCTATTGTGAGGGAGGCTCTAATATTATCCCCATTCTACAGATGAAGAAAATGAGACTTGTAGGGAGGTTAAATTGCTTGCTCAAGTCACACTAGATAGAAGTTGGAAAGCCAGGATTCAATTGCAAAAACTGAACTCCAGAGTCTGAATTTCTTGCTCTGTACTGCCCTGCCCTGCCTCCCATAGTTTTCTACTGTCTCACTCCTATTGGTGCTTCGGTGCTGGAGAGTGTACATGCTGTCAGTCATTCCACCTGCCCTCTGCCACCTGTACTGTTTACTGCAATCTCTTGCTGGGGTAATAGGGAACAGGCAGTAGGGAAGACATCAGTCCTGCCTTAAAGAAGGCTACCTTGGGCAAACAGACGAGATACAGAAGAATGCAGATCACAGAGTACAAAATCAACTGCAGAGAGAGAGAGAAGAAGGAATGGAGACAATGAGACACAATGAAAGTGTTAGGAACCTGAGGACAAGCCCAGGAGCACCATCATCACATTGCATGTAAAGGGAGCTCTGCATGCCATGAACCAGGAGGCACTTTCAGGAATACACATACATCTGTGATAATACAAGGCATCACACGCTGAGTGGCTTTTTGAATACTTCTCCCTAGAGGGACAGGGCAGCCAGGGGAAGGCATCATGGCTGTGGAAGGCCCAGGTAGGCTTTGGAGGATTAAGGGACATCTACCTGAAACTGTTAGTCTGACAAAGACCTAAAGTCTCAGTCTGTTGGAAGACAGGCAGTTTTTTTTGGGAGGGTGGGGGTGTATTAGCAATCAAAATGGAAAGTATGGAAAACAGGAAACTTTGATTTAAGGAAGCTTTTCTAAATACTCAAGAACCCCAATTCAGAGTGGTGGTGGGAGCGGGCGGAGGGGGGGAACAAAAAGAAAAGTGAGAAAAATGAGTCGGCTCTCTAGCACAGCAGTGTATTCACAGTAATTAACTTTTTAAAAGTTCCTTCTTGATAGATGTCATCTGAGTAAATGGCATAAAGAAAAATTCATTTGAGTAGGTATTTTTTTTTTGAGACGGAGTCTCGCTCTGTTGCCCAGGCTGGAGTGCAGTGACTGGATCTCAGCTCACTGCAAGCTCCGCCTCCCGGGTTTACGCCATTCTTCTGCCTCAGCCTCCCGAGTAGCTGGGACTACAGGCGCCCGACACCTCGCCCGGCTAGTTTTTTGTATTTTTTAGTAGAGACGGGGTTTCACCGTGTTAGCCAGGATGGTCTCGATCTCCTGACCTCGTGATCCGCCCGTCTCGGCCTCCCAAAGTGCTGGGATTACAGACTTGAGCCACCGCGCCCGGCCGAGTAGGTATTTTTAATAAGAAAAATTAAAAGAGTGATAGGAGAGGCACAATATTCATGGTATTAAATGAACATCCATTGTCCAAAGGCTCTTACTAGAAAGCTCCCTAACAATACAGTATTGCAGAAGTGAAAACACATTATTTAGGTGATAATTATCCTGGTACAGATTTACATGTGCTGTACTTGTTGTCACTCCCCTGTCAGTTCCAATTTCTTCTTCCAGGCCTAGCCTGAGCACCTTTTCAAGTCTCTACCTGGCCCTTTCATAGGGGCATGGACAGTGTCTTTTCTAGCCCAGATTCATGGGCACCTCCTTTGTTCTCAAGATGAAAATATTCTTCTTTTAGCTGCCTAACTACCCAAGCTCTGTGCCTGTGGACTCTCAGACTGGCCTTTTTATTGGTTCTGGAACCTCACCTTTCAGAGACCCTTTTTCTCAGTTACTTTCCTCCTTTTTCTGCTCTTAAAAGAGTGAGATTTGCCCCAATTCCAGTCCTTGTGCTCAATTTGAGGATTTCAGTAGCTCTTTTTAGAATCCTGCTTCTCTGCTAAAAGCTCCCAAGCTCCTTATAATTAATGGGTCATTTGACTATTTGCATCTTATTTCACTTCTCCTGACCTCTGGGGAGCCTAGTAAGATGAATAGTTCAGGTGATGAAGAGTCCTGACTAACAGTGTCCCATTTTTACCGTATATTCCTCTGACACCAAGCTAAAGCTTCCTCTGTAACTTCATGCCCTAATTCTTCTTTCACAATGAAGGAAAATAGTATTAACCCAAATTGCTGGGTCTGGACCCATTTATGGTGTCTCTAAAGGATGTCAATGATGATGACAGGATTTTCAGTAACAAGGACATAAAGCAGACACAGATGTACACTCATATTCAACTAGCAGATGCCAAAAAAAGTGTTACTGTTCTACTGATCTTGCTGACCAAGTCAAATGAATTGTACATTACATTATGGCTATGGTATGCTGTAGCTGTAATTTTTAGAAAACCTTTGACTTGTGAGAGAAATAAAAGGAAGCAGCATACACAGAATAAAAAAGACCGGTCATAGCTATTTTTATGAGTGCTCCTAAAATTTAGACTAAACAGTGAAAAGTCCCATTGAAAAAGCAGGGAGGAAAGCAAGGAAACATAAATTATAGGCCTAATTACCAAAATCTATCTCAAATAAAGAAGCTTTCCAATAAATTCCATGTAATTACTCTACAAACTGCTAGAAATCCATGGTTATTTGACCATGAACACAGCTGCTATCAATGCAGCACAATTAAAATTATGTATTAGACAAGAATTGCTAAAAGATAAAATGGGATATAATCATAACCAGGCTATCAAAGTCTAGCTGTGAGAGCAGATATAAAAATAAATAAAGGAGTGTGATGTATGCAGTTTTCTGTTTAGTAATCAACATATTAAATCAGGAAGAAAAAGTAATGTATTCAACTAGCTCTGGAATAATGAGAACAAATACAGGAATTTAAGCCCATCAAAATGAAGTTACATACTTAGGACTAGGGTGACTGTTACACTGTTTCAAACATCTTAAGACCAAACCAGTTTGGCTGTTACTGGGAGAATAGTGTAAGTTATAATCAGATTGATCTGTGCAAGAATACAGGCAAGTTTGGGGGAAAAAAGAACTGACAACAAGTACAGTGCCTAGAACATAGTAGCTCTCACTGTTATTTGTCTCATCAAGGTCTGAAATGAATTAAATGTCAGCTGACCTGCATAGCACTATGGATGGAACCATTTATAAAAACCAGGCAACTTAGTGGTTTCCATACCCTTATTTCAAATTGGGGTTTCAAACAAAACACAATGTCTTAATGAAAATGGTTTTGTCATTTAGGACTTTTTATGGACTGGGAGACAGAAAATTTGAAGGCAGAGAATCTCCCATCTATGTTTGACAGTTAGCAAATGACTGGCTTTATTAATGATGGAAACATCAAAGCAGTGACTAAGCCAGTGAATTTGGGGACTTCATCAGGATGAAGCAAAAGGCTGACCAGCCTGAAGAAGCACATGGTGACAGCCCAAACCAGATGCTTTTCCAGAGAAAGACAAATTTGCCACTTAGGTTTCAACTGTCTATCCTCTGGAGTAATGGCTCCTAAAGTGTGGCCCCCTATGAGAGTGAAGAAGATGTCTTCACAGTAACACAACCTTTTTCTCTCTCCTTCTGTCAGAAGTGTATATGGAGTTTTCCAGAGGCTCCATGACATGTGATGATATTTCTCTGACAGTTAATGGAATGTGTAAAACAGATCTGAGGATACAGCTGTCTTCAATTAAGCCAGACATTAGTTGCAAAAAATGTAAAACAATGCAACTCTTCTCACTAAATAATTTTGTTTGTGAAAGAATTTTTTCATAAAAATATGTTATTTAAATTAACAGATGATGGATTTATTATTTTTAACAAATGATTTTTTTTTTAAATTTTATTTTTGAGACAGAGTCTTGCTCTGTCACCCAGGCTGGAGTGCAGTGGTGTGATCTCAGCTCACTGCAACCTCTGCCTCCTGGGTTCAAGTGATTCTCCTGCCTCAGCCTCCCAAGTAGCTAGGACTACAGCCGCGTGCCACCACACCTGGCTAATTTTTTGTATTTTTAGTAGACACGGGGTTTCACCATGTTAGTAGCCAGGATGGTCTTGATCTCCTGACCTTGTGATCCACCTGCCTCGGCCTCCCAAAGTGCTGGGACTACAGGTGTGAGCATGAATGAGTATTTTTAAAATCTTAGTTCAAATTTCTAATACAGTAAAGAGATAGATAAAGCCCATACACTCAAAAGCTCTTTAGGGTCCTCAAAATTTTTTGAGTGTAAAGAGGTCATGAGACCTAAAAGGTTGAGAACTACTGCTCTGAAGCCTTTACTGAATTGTGCTGGAACTATCTCCTCATTCTTTCCTAATAGCCTATAAACACTTTGAAAACAAGATCCTGTATCCCCGTTCATCTCAGGATAGCCTTAGTATTAATGATAGTCTTTGTTGTTTGTAAATTAAATGAACAAAAGTCTTGCCATATTCATAACATCAAAAACATTAAATTCAAGATTTACATAGTGAATACAGTGAAAAATTGGTTTCCTTAAAGTGACAGATGAGAAGCTAAGCTGACTCTGAAGTTATTCTCTATTTACAGGCTGATTTCTGGAACTAATAGAAAGAATACAGTACCATTAATGGCTTGTGGAATTGGTTTTATTGCTTGATAATCACCCTAAGTTTATTTCTATGGACCAAGCATCTGAAAAACTGCAAAACGGTCTGCGAAAACAGAAACATAATTGATGTTTTAGGGTGGTCAGATTATAGAGATTTCTTTTCCACTGTCACTGCTGTTGATATAATGTTGCTTATGTAATAAACAAACATATTTGTCCAGTAGATCTCCGGACTCTGAGGAAAACATAAAATAGTCACTCCTTTGTTAGCAGAGTTGATACAGCCAAAGGAGACTGATGGGCTAGGATGTGAACATCCTAGCCAGGGTTAGTTTACCACCTAACCCTGTTCTCCTCAAACAAGCAAGCACATACAGTTCTAATGCAGGGATCTGAAGAAAGGAGAAAAGGACCTGTTCCAACAGTCTTGATTCTTTCTAGAGGCTCTGTAGCTATGAAATAGAGAAAATAATGTTCTTGGAGAACACTGATGGGAAACCCACTCATACCTCATTTTCTTAAATGCCTAAAGACATGTACATGGTAAATATTAGAGCATTCTCTTTAAAAATGAATAAAACTACTTAGGACAGTGCTACAGTATTTTTCACAAAAGGGAGTATTTGTTCATTCTTTAATTTATTCAAAAGACATTCATGTGGCTCCCTCTACATGTAAGGGCTTTGTGGTAGACACTGTAGGACACACAAATGAATCTGACACTGATACTCATCCTGTTCTCAAGAAGTCTGTATTTTAGTAGGGTTGACTGTAATGTACAAAAATAACATAAAATCAAAAATGGTAAGAATTATAATATAAATTATTATGGGTACGGTGTTATAGCATTTAGACATACCATGTGTTTCATATGTGTATTATATGCTGCATTATTACTGACAGTGTCTCACAGAGGAGATAAATATAGGTGCACATCTGTGCTGACATATGTGTCTGCAAATAAAAACTGAAAAAACCCTCTGAGTGTATCATTTGTAACGAAGAACCAGAATTATGGTTAGTACCAAAGAATACTGAAGATGACAGATGTGATGTTTCTGAAAAAACAAGGAACTGGTATTGCACATAATAATAGTGATAAACCACAGTAAGTTATAACAATTCTGAGCCATAATAGAAACTAACGAAAAGCTGTAATAAGATACTGCTTTAAGCCAGTTTGGATTTAATTACCTCACTTTTGTGTCCATAAAACCAGCTTCCAAAACCCGTTTTTATTGGCGAGGATTCAATGACTGTTCCTATAATGCTGTGGTGTCAGTACTAGAACATGAATATGAGTACTCCAAGACAGTAGTCTTTTAAACTGGGGTACATGTACCCCTGAGGGTACATAAAGACTTCCTGTGGGTACAGGCATGGAGAGATTTAAGGGATCAACGTCTATGTCCACCATTCATACATATCCTCTTTGTGTTCTATGAGTTCTCCTTTTCCAACAACACTTTCAAAACAAACTTCTTAGCAAACTCTTATCAAGTGGCTCTTCCTGGGTTGGAAACCCCTCTGGGGCATCAGACAAAGGGATGACTATAGAAAGCCTTAATCCTGACAGTCCTATGAGAAAAGAGCTGAGCAGAGCAGCAAGAGCAGCAGCAGCAACAGGTTCAGAACCAAACCATGGATGGAGCAGTGCCTTGTTTCTTCATCTGGGGACAATGCAGGGCAAGTCCTCATGCCTTATCTTCTAGAAATGAGATGGGTACCAGAGGGATGTGTATTTACACATTTCATTAGGTTGAAAAATGAAGTCAGACTTTTCCTGAATGACTGGTTTGGCTGTCCAATTTGTTAATGAGGACTTTCAGATTAGATGGCAAATGTTAAAATATATCCTTTTACAACTATTTAAACATCGAATGAAAAAATCTAGATGCCAGTTAAAAAATGTGAAAAGGAGTACTTAGTTTTTCAACATTCTTTTAGCGGATACAAGAACAAACATTTAAAAACCCCTGCTCTGAGAGATATACACTTTTTAGAAAGAATACAAATGCAATGATAAGTAAGATTTTTTAAGCTGATAGTTCTCCATTCAGAGTGTTCTTGATAAAAATCCTTGTGTGTGGACCAGCCCTATGCAATGGTTTGTGTTCTTTGCAATGTAATGTGGGGAAATAGCACAGTAGCACAGCCTTGCTCCTTCTTGACCTTTCTGAGCCTCAATTTTCACAGCTATAAAATGGAGATAATCCCAAACCCTGTAAATTTATCATGAGAATTAGAACCGACAGATGTACAGACTCAGCTCAGTGCTTGGCAACACATCACTGGCACTAAGTAAAGAATGGCAGCTATTATATAGTCTCCTATATTTTAGTCTTTGTGCTTGTGAGAAAAAACACAAATTAGAGCTAAAATCATTTAGTGCTCTTTTTGCATGAAAATGTAGCTACTGATCCACCAACTTTGGTATGCATTTCGATTCATTTTGTTCCCCAGAAATATGGGGAACAGATTTTAGTTAATTTAGTCATATTCTCTCACCTGATATCTTCTTTGAAAAAAATGGGTGGTCATGTAGGTCAGGAATACAGCCTGTGGTACTGCAGATTGGGTATAAATCAATAATGAACAACAATTGGCAGAATTAATATTCAAACAGTATCCCATTTCCAGGAAACATCTGGCATGTAAATGGTAAAGCCTTGTTATCCACAGTCAGTCTGAGGGCCAGCAGACTTGGCATCATCTGAGAGTTTGTTATAATGCAAATTGTGAGGCCCACCCCAGACCTACTGAATTGGAGTCTGCAGTTTAACAAGATTCCTATGTGATTCAAATGCACTTTACACTGTGAGAAGCACTGGTAAAGAATAGGCCACTAGCAGGGAAGATAAAATCACCAAGTGTACATGTAATTTAGGTGGGAGCTCTCTGTTGCACCTGTTTAATTAAAGCTGAGTAAGGCAAAATGATGGAGTCTAACTTCTACTGACAGACTGACATACACACATGCCACAAACATACATATGCATAGATCAGTAGTTCTCAATTGGAGGTGACTGCCCCCTAGGAGACATCTGGCAATGTCTGGAAACATTCTTAATTCACAACAAAGGGATGCTGCTAAACATCCGGTAGTGCACAAGAAGACTTCCACAATGAAAAAATTATCTGGCCCCAAATATCAATAATGCTGAAGATGGAGAAACCCTGGCACAGGTTATTCCTGCATAAAGGCACCTAAACTGTAACTATTAATGGAAAAAGGAGTCATAATTTGACTACACAGCTTTTAGGGAATGAATTTTAGATCTGCAGAGTTCTGCACCTCAAGATCTATGCTACTTTGAAGATTATAAAAACCGTGGTTAAAAGCAATCAAAATCATTTATCTGCTTTGGCTAGCAAACCCAGAGTTCATGATAACCTGCATTAACATATAATGCAAGTATCAATGCTAAATCCTGTTAATATGCTAAGAAAAATTAATGCAGACAGAAAATTAAGTGACTGTGTTGTCTAAAGTCCATTCCTACTCAAAGGAGGAAGCAGGCTTAGGAGGCTCAACTCCATACCCTCCTCACCCTATACTTTCTTCAAGACCAAAAACTAGCCTCAAACTTCAACCTTCAAATGCTCCTGGATATAAGGCAAGAAATAATGATTTAGGGTGGCCCATTCATCACTATCAGAAGTGCTAATTCCTTCAAACTCAGTAGCGTAACCAGCTCTCTTTTCCTCTCTCACACACACGTACACGACCACACAACGTGTAATAGCATGACACGCATCCAACTGGGTCTGAAACGATTCCATCAGGGCCTCCTGCTCTCAGTTCTCACTGGATCCTTGTCCTGTGCTCCCAGGTTGATGGCTATGGGTACAGTTTTTTCTGCATATAAATTCCTGTTTACCTCCCCGACAGGCTTTACCAGACTAGACAGCTGACTGTCCTATGGTGCGCTCATGAGAATGGCCCAAGGAAATAGCAGGTTATTGGAAAACAAGTAGTAAGGAAATGCTTAGAGAAAATGCATTCAAATAATCAGAGCTTGGGGAACAGACGGGGGTGCCAACCAAATTACAAAAACCATGAAAAAGATGCTTATGTTTGCATCATGCTGAAAAATATGCATCATGCCCCAGGCTGCAGAATATGCATCGTGTCTGCTCCAAAAACACTGAACAAAATGGAAGCAACTGAATTTTTTTCTAAACCTTTTTTGCAGGTTACTGCACTGTACTCACTAATCACCATTCCCTTTTAATACTCTTTTAATACTCTTTTAATACTGTGAAACAGTCTTCCCTCCCTCATATCCTAAGAAAACATACCCCCTTCTCATGAAACTGAAAATAGCACATGCTATAATTTAATAAACTGAAAATAAATACTTAAAAGTTTTTGTGAAACTGTTCTCTAATAAAACTGCAAGAACTGTGGTGTAGAGAGGGGAAAAATATTTCACTGTAATTATGCTCAAGGCATTGTCAAAACCATTAAATCGAATGAATTCTAATGCTAAGGCAGGAGGAAGAAGCACTTTGCCAAAGTTCTTTTTAACTATTTCACCACCAAAGCAGTTTACCCGTGGACGCTGCCACTGGGTTGAGAAGTCCCATGGCCATTCGAGAAGCTGCCATGCTTATCTTTCCAGGCTCTCACGTGTCTCAAATAGGGATGGGGCATGGCCAGAAACCATGGGCAAGCCTTTTGCCAAGACCTTGGATGAGATCATCATCAACCACACCCCAGCATCCTGCCTAGCATCTTCTGGATTTTACAAGCCACAGCCCTTGGGTCAGCCTCCTGTTAAGTCCTCAAAACAGAAAAAACTAAAAGTGGATACCCACAAAAAAGATGGAGAATTCTTATATGATTATTTTAAACATGTTCCTCCTGTGTAATGTAATTACAGAAAATTACAGAAAATAGCAGATTAGAATCTCAAAAAGAAGGACTCAATTTCCAAGAAGACGACCCTAAATTACTTTCCTTTTAAAATGTTCTCTCAGCCAGCACAGTGGCTCACACCTGTAATCCCAGCACTTTGGGAGGCCGAGGCGGGCGCATCACGAGATCAGGAGATCGAGACCATCCTGGCCAACATGGTGAAACCCTGTCTCTACTAAAAATACCAAAATTAGCTGGGCGTGGTGGCACATGTCTACAATCCCAGCTACTAGGGAGGCTGAGACAAGAGAATCGCTTGAACCAGGCAGTCAGAGGTTGCAGTGGGCCAAGATCGCCCCACTGCACTCCAGCCTGGCGACAGAGTGAGACTCCATTTCAAAAAATAAATTAAAATAAAATAAAATAAAATAAATAATAAGTTCTCTCAAATCCTTACACAACTTTCAAAAAGTAAGTTCTATGATAAGGATGATAGACATGCATTTGATAATTAACTCATCCCTAAGAGAAAAGATACATTAAAGTATTATGAATTCTCTATACCTATCAGAATGTAAATATTCATAACTTCATCCATGACAAGTCCTTTAGTTCAATTCCTCAGGGATTCCATTCTATTTTAGCTTCTGTTTAACTGCAAAGCTGTAATTACATCCTCTATAATCAGCCCATTCACAATGTAACTGAGAGTGCCACAAATTTAAAGCTTTGACCTCACTACTGAGGTGGAAGAGACAGTTTATACTACATGTAAAATACCCTCCTGTTATGCAGACAAATTTAAAACATAAAAGAAGAAAACAGCATGTCACAGTAGTCGTCATTTAAGAGGGAATTATTATGTTCCTGATAACAGAGTTTCTCTTCCAACGTGCTTAGCATCAGACTCTCATCAATAAGCACTTTCCTACCAAACCCCATGCTCTTCTCAAATGTTATAAAAACACCAAACCCGAACAGATGCCTCTCAATTTTCCTCATTTAACTGTCGTCCACTATGAGGATAAGGTATATGTGAAGTGGTTCTCAGAATAATGTTGTGCTAGTGCAAACCAAGTTTTAACTGGCACAGATGTCTATCAGTGAAGTGCATAACTTCTAAGCAATGTGAATACAATTTTTCTTAACTAAGAATGAAGGAGTTGAACGTCAAACATTAATGTACCACATACTTTGGTTCAAGCAAACTATTTGATAAATATAATAACCCTATTAATAAAAAAAGAACAGCAGCAAGAACTAATACCAAATGCTTGCCATGTGCCAGGACAATGAGAATCTTAGATGAATTACCTCATTTAATATTCATAAAAAGCCCCTGAAGTAAATATAATTATTGCCCCCATTTTTCATATGAGGAAATTGAGGCTCAGAGGTGTTAAATAACTGCCCAGATCAATTAGTTGGTAAGATTAGGGTCAGTCTTGCAGCCAGGTCTAACTGCATCATCTCAAGCTTGTGCCTATTTTCATAGTCTTCAGGCCAGACTGCCTAATAATTATATGTTACCCAAGCAATTTAAACTAAATATTCTTGCCCTTATTCTTTTACTAAGGCTCCTGGTGAAATGCAGCTGTTACTGATCAATGGTAGTCAAATAAAAAAGCAAGATAACTGTTTATCAAGATTGTCCTCTGTCATCAAATTCAGGAACTCTTTTGCATATTGTATATGAACTGACACAGTTCATACAATTACATAATTTCTAAATTACATATATATTTAATTACAGTCGATGAGTTACTAAAATATCAATCACAAAATAAAATGCACTTTACATTTTTCAGATTAAAGAAGCTAATTGATCAAGAAATCAAGTCTCAGGAGGAGAAGGAGCAAGAAAAGGAGAAAACGGTCACCACCCTGAAAGAGGAGCTGACCAAGCTGAAGTCTTTTGCTTTGATGGTGGTGGATGAACAACAAAGGCTGACAGCACAGCTCACCCTTCAAAGACAGAAAATCCAAGAGCTGAACACAAATGCAAAGGAAACACATACCAAACTAGCCCTTGCTGAAGCCAGAGTTCAGGAGGAAGAGCAGAAGGCAACCAGACTAGAGAAGGAACTGCAAACGCAGACCACAAAGTTTCACCAGGACCAACACACAATTATGGCGAAGCTCACCAATGAGGACAGTCAAAATCGCCAGCTTCAACAAAAGCTGGCAGCACTCAGCCGGCAGATAGATGAGTTAGAAGAGACAAACAGGTCTTTACGAAAAGCAGAAGAGGAGCTCCAAGATATAAAAGAAAAAATCAGTAAGGGAGAATATGGAAATGCTGGTATCATGGCTGAAGTGGAAGAGCTCAGGAAACGTGTGCTAGATATGGAAGGGAAAGATGAAGAGCTCATAAAAATGGAGGAGCAGTGCAGAGATCTCAATAAGAGGCTTGAAAAGGAGACGTTACAGAGTAAAGACTTTAAACTAGAGGTTGAAAAACTCAGTAAAAGAATTATGGGTCTGGAAAAGTTAGAAGACGCTTTCAACAAAAGCAAACAAGAATGCTACTCTCTGAAATGCAATTTAGAAAAAGAAAGGATGACCACAAAGCAGTTGTCTCAAGAACTGGAGAGTTTAAAAGTAAGGATTAAAGAGCTAGAAGCCATTGAAAGTCGGCTAGAGAAGACAGAATTCACTCTAAAAGAGGATTTAACTAAACTGAAAACATTAACTGTGATGTTTGTAGATGAACGCAAAACAATGAGTGAAAAATTAAAGAAAACTGAAGATAAATTACAAGCTGCTGCTTCTCAGCTTCAAGTGGAGCAAAATAAAGTAACAACAGTTACTGAGAAGTTAATTGAGGAAACTAAAAGGGCGCTCAAGTCCAAAACCGATGTAGAAGAAAAGATGTACAGCGTAACCAAGGAGAGAGATGATTTAAAAAACAAATTGAAAGCGGAAGAAGAGAAAGGAAATGATCTCCTGTCAAGAGTTAATATGTTGAAAAATAGGCTTCAATCACTGGAAGCCATTGAGAAAGATTTCCCAAAAAACAAATTAAATCAAGACTCTGGGAAATCCACAACAGCATTACACCAAGAAAACAATAAGATTAAGGAGCTCTCTCAAGAAGTGGAAAGACTGAAACTGAAGCTAAAGGACATGAAAGCCATTGAGGACGACCTCATGAAAACAGAAGATGAATATGAGACTCTAGAACGAAAGTATGCTAATGAAAGAGACAAAGCTCAATTTTTATCTAAAGAGCTGGAACATGTTAAAATGGAACTTGCTAAGTACAAATTAGCAGAAAAGACAGAGACCAGCCATGAACAATGGCTTTTCAAAAGGCTTCAAGAAGAAGCAGCTAAGTCAGGGCACCTCTCAAGAGAAGTGGATGCATTAAAAGAGAAAATTCATGAATACATGGCAACTGAAGACCTAATATGTCACCTCCAGGGAGATCACTCAGTCCTGCAAAAAAAACTAAATCAACAAGAAAACAGGAACAGGGATTTAGAAAGAGAGATTGAAAACCTCACTAAGGAGTTAGAGAGGTACTGGCATTTCAGTAAGAGCCTCAGGCCTAGTCTCAATGGAAGAAGAATTTCCGATCCTCAAGTATTTTCTAAAGAAGTTCAGACAGAATCAGTAGACAATGAACCACCTGATTACAAGAGCCTCATTCCTCTGGAACGAGCAGTCATCAATGGTCAGTTATATGAGGAGAGTGAGGATCAAGACGAGGACCCTAATGATGAGGGATCTGTGCTGTCCTTCAAATGCAGCCAGTCTACTCCATGTCCTGTTAACAGAAAGCTGTGGATTCCCTGGATGAAATCCAAGGAAGGCCATCCTCAGAATGGAAAAATACAAACTAAACCCAATTCCAACTTTGTGCAACCTGGAGATCTAGTCCTAAGCCACACACCTGGGCAGCCACTTCATATAAAGGTTACTCCAGACCATGTACAAAACACAGCCACTCTTGAAATCACAAGCCCGACTACAGAGAGTACTCACTCTTACACGAGTACTGCAGTGATACCGAACTGTGGCACGCCAAAGCAAAGGATAACCATCCTCCAAAACGCCTCCATAACACCAGTAAAATCCAAAACCTCTACCGAAGACCTCATGAATTTAGAACAAGGCATGTCCCCAATTACCATGGCAACTTTTGCCAGAGCACAGACCCCAGAGTCTTGTGGTTCTCTAACTCCAGAAAGGACAATGTCCCCTATTCAGGTTTTGGCTGTGACTGGTTCAGCTACCTCTCCTGAGCAGGGACGCTCTCCAGAACCAATAGAAATCAGTGCCAAGCATGCGATATTCAGAGTCTCCCCGGACCGGCAGTCATCATGGCAGTTTCAGCGTTCAAACAGTAATAGTTCAAGTGTGATAACTACTGAGGATAATAAAATCCACATTCACTTAGGAAGTCCTTACATGCAAGCTGTAGCCAGCCCTGTGAGACCTGCCAGCCCTTCAGCACCACTGCAGGATAACCGAACTCAAGGCTTAATTAACGGGGCACTAAACAAAACAACCAATAAAGTCACCAGCAGTATTACTATCACACCAACAGCCACACCTCTTCCTCGACAATCACAAATTACAGTAAGTAATATATATAACTGAACACGCTCACCCTCATCCAGTCTATACTGATATTTTTGCAAGGAACTCAATCCTTTTTTAATCATCCCTCCATATCCCCCAAGACTGACTGAACTCGTACTTTGGGAAGGTATGTGCATGAACTATACAAGAGTATCTGAAACTAACTGTTGCCTGCATAGTCATATGGAGTGTGCACTTACTGTATATCTTTTCATTTACAAACTTGTATGGAAAATATTTAGTCAGCACTTGTATAAATACATCTTTATGTATTTCATTTTCCATAACTCACTTTAATTTGACTGCAACTTGTCTTGGCAAAATACTTTAACATTATAAAACAGTAAATAATTTGTTATATTTACCATTGCTTGCTGAATTTTCTTTTGGTCATTCTATGTTATATTTCTGCATGTACAATAGAATTTTGTCTTTTGCTTATAGTCTCTATTAATTCTTCCTTAAAAACAAACAGGACCTATGTCCCATTTACGGTCAACTTCTAATCACATATTAGAGGAGGGGAAAGTGGTTCAAATAAATAAAAATTACATCTCTGATTTCAAAGTGAACTATAAGATCTTTCAGAAGCAAACATAACTTCATGCTTGGGATGTAGCTCAGTATCTCTAGAGCCCAGCACAGTGCTTAGACTACATTAGGAACTTAAATGTTTATGATAATAATGAAATAAAGTACTACTGAATAATTTTGGTTTTCATGAGCACATATAAGCAGATGGTAAAATTTAAAAGCTCTGACATGTGATAGCAAGCCAGAGAAAGTACATTTGGATATATAGTTAACCTTGACAATCAAGAGTTGACTGTATTTCTACCAGAGATCAAAACTCCCACAGAACATATATGTCTGCAGTCAAATCTGGAACCAGCCACTGTGACATAAACTCCTGAACACTCTGCTTCAAAGCAAAAGAAAAAAAAGAAAATGTCATTCTTGTTTCTTATCTATGTGGTTCCCAAAATAGTCTGAATTACTTAATGTAGGTGCTACCTACCCTGCTCATAAGGGGCCTGCATTCAGAAGCTTATAGGTTTTTTTTTTAACTCTTACAGTTTTTTTTTAAACAAGCAAATAAAAGCCAAAGATAGTTATGACATAAGTTATAGAAAAGGCATATTTAAAAAAATACAGTATATTAGTTGAAAGAACTAATATAGTGTGAATTTCTTCTGTGATTATTATGCCATTTACAATATAGTTGAGAAAAACTCAGCCAAATCATCCTAGAAATTCTGATATCTGCTCCACGAGACTCCCTGTGGATAATCTATACTTCTGAGCAGAGAACAACAGCTTTCAGGGAACATTTTAACTTACAAGTATGGTCCCCAAGTCACATTCCAAAAAGACGATTTCAGACCAAGTAGCTTATTGCCATTTCCCTTTTTCTAACCTCATAACTGTTAATTTAGTGTGGTTAATTTTATTGCCAGTTATTGATTTTAAATACAATTCATTTAGACATCTAGGCAAACTGTGAAGATCTTTACGAGTAGAAGAAAGCTTTCACAATCATCCTCCTTTCCCCTGCAAAATCAATTTCATGATAGTAAAGCGAGGATTTGTTGACAGAAACACTTCCATGGTGACGAACTGCAACACCAACGCTATGGGCTTGCATCATCATTAAATAAATTTGGATGAAAGCTGAGGCTGCTGATGAATGAGAAAGCTTCTGTTTAAACATACTTATCTTAGGAATCAGCAGTGACCCAACTGTATTACAAAATACATGATGGTCTAAATGTTTATTAAAACTATTTTTAAGTCACCTTGGGCCAGAACTCTAGAAGGAATGGCCAACTTAATTTTAGCTCTTTCAAAACAGACAATGATAATGCTGCTGCTTCATGAGATCTTTTTCTAGTTACTGAGAGCGGGTACATGTAATATTTTGGAAGGCATCAATCAACTAGTCATAAAATTATGAACAATGGAAATCAAAAAGCATTTAAGAACAAAGTCTTGCCAACTTTGCCACATAATGGCATAAACAAAACACATGCTTGGGTGGCACTGGGGGAAACAGATAAAGAGGCAGAGATAACCAGCCAAGGGATTCCCATCACCCCAGGTTCCTCTTGGCTGCCCCAAGTGCTGGTGGGGGATGAGAGGAGGGAAGAAATCCATTCTTGGCACACTTGTAACTAATAGAGTTTGGGAGCCAAATTTGGGCTCTTCATCGGCCCACCCATTTTGAAAGGGTTCAATTTCTTATGTGAGCCACAGCAATTCTCTATAATAAAGTTAACACCGTAAGTCCTGCGTTCTATTATTATAATGCACAAATTCTCATTTAATCATTTGTTCCAGATTTTAACTACATAGAGGCTTCCTAAGTAGTTAATCTAACATAACTGGAAATTCACCAAACCTTCAAGGAACACCGCTTTTTTAGAAGTACCTCTACTGGGAGGATTCCTTTAGTATAATAATTTGTATCAGCATCAAAATAAATTTTAGAAGACAGATTAATAACATGTACATTATTACAAGTGTTACTAATTAAAGATCATCATAACGGCAGCATAATTTCTGCAAAACATCTTTTTTTTCTATAGAATTACACCTAAAATGACACATTGTAGATATCTGGCCTTTAATTTTAAAAAGATTTCTTATATTTTTTTGTGTGCATGTGAGAGGGGAGACAGAGAGAGAGAGAGAGAGAGAGAGAGAGAGAGAGAGAAGAGATTGGAAGATTACAGAACTTCCTTTTT
Source organism: Trachypithecus francoisi (assembly GCF_009764315.1). Taxonomy (NCBI): domain Eukaryota; kingdom Metazoa; phylum Chordata; class Mammalia; order Primates; family Cercopithecidae; genus Trachypithecus; species Trachypithecus francoisi. The sequence continues at coordinate 89,448,061 of NW_022681453.1, forward strand.
CATTAACATATAATCATAGAACTCCCCCAAAAACCAGGAAGGAAAGAGGAAGTGACACTGGAAAATCTTCAGAAATCTTCATATGAAATATGTGGGGGTGGAGGGTTGTATTCTTTGGTCCATGAGCGCTCACAGAAGACAGACTGTTTTTTCGTCTCTCTGAAAAACTCATACCAAGCTTTCATTAGTCTAAGTCCTGGCTTCAGAACCAAGTTTCATTTTACTCACATTCCCACTAACTCTTTAACTCTTTAAATGGTAGAATCCTATCATAGATTTGAATGATTTTATCATGTTTTTTCTATTTAAAAGCAATGGCAAAAGTTTTCCCAAGAGGATGCCACTGCTCTCTAGGAGCACTGACAAAAATAAAATTGTCATTCTTACTAGAAGGACATTGTGCATTACTACACTTGAATCTTTACACATAAGAAAGAATCACAATACTTGTTCAATCAAGATCATGATAAAATTACATACACTCTTTGTAAGGTCTCCACAACTATATTTTACAATGCTAAGACATTAGGCTTGGGGTCTTCATGACATCCATTTTTATTAGTCCATTTTTATACTGCTACAAAGAATATCTGAGACTGGGTAATTTATCAAGAAGAAAAGTTTTATTGACTCATAGTTCCTCATGGCTGGGGGAGGCCTCGGGAAACTTACAATCATGGCAGGAGGCAAAGCAAAGCCAAGGCACATCTTACCAGGCACAAGAGAGCCAGAGAGTGCACAGGGGAAACTGCCACTTTTAAACCATCAGGTCTCATGTGAATTCCCTTAGTATCACAAGAACAGCATGGGGAACAGCAGGGGAAACCGCCCCACGATCCAATCACCTCCTACCAGGTCCTTCCCTTGACACATGGGGATTACAGTTAGGAGATCTGAGTGAGGACACAGAGCCAAACCACATAACCCATAAAGGATAAAATTACGGGAGCTGTGAGATGGTCATAGAAGGGATATTTTATCAAAAATGTTTAGAGATTTGTAGTCTAAGGATTCCATGGTCTTTACTGGTTGAAGTAAAACTCCCAATAAAAACGTTTTAGTAGTTTATTTGATTCTGAATGTTTACAAAGTCAGTCTCTTTTAAAATATGTTAGACAAAGGCAGGGAAAGACCTTTAAATTAACCAACACTCTAGCTTTTTCCTATACCCTGGTTTCTGTTATTGTTCAGATTTTTTTTCCTCCAGATAATCATTTTGCTTTGTAATCCCAAGAGAAAAGATTGTCAGGAAAAAATGCATGCCCCAAAACTCTTACAGATCAGCATGTCTCAAAGTAAAATCCAAGATACCTGTATGAGAATCCCTTGATATTAAGTTCCACTCAGAGCTATCAAATCAGAACCTCTGGGGGCGGAGGCCCAGAAAGCTGCATTTTAACAAACTCTTCTGCTGGTTAGTTGTACCCTAAAACTGTACTTCAAATTTTGATCTTTTTCTGGGCTAGCAATATGCTGTAAGATACTGTCTCCCAGTGCTGGGTAGTGACAGCGAGCTACAGCTCCCAGTCAGCCACACAATCATGGGAGTAAACAACTGATACTGTACAGCAGCAGTTCCCAATTTGGCACAGGGACTGTTTTCATGGAAGATAATTTGTCCATGGCTGGGGGGTTGGGTGGAGGGTTTCAGGATGAAACTGTCCACTCAGATCATTAGGCATTAGCTAGATTCTCACAAGAAGCGCTCAGCCTAGATCCCTCATATGTGCAGTTCACAATAGGGTTCGTGCTCCTATGAGAATCTAACGCCACTGGTGATCTGACAGGAGGCAGAGGTCAGGCAATAATGCTTGCTTGCCTGCCACTCACCTTCTGCGTGCTGCTCAGCTCCTAACAAGCCACGGACTGCTACCAGTCCGTGGCCCAGGGTTTAGGGGCCCCTGCTCTACAGTGTGCTGTGCTGCTGGACCATTCTGGCCAATCGTAGATGTATGTAAGTGTTCTCTGAGCATGTTTAAGGTGGGCTAGGCTAAGCTATGATATTCAGTAGGTTAGGTGTATTAAACATATTTTCAACTTTTAATATTTTCAACTCACAGTGGGTTTATGTGGTTTTAACCCTATCATAAGTCAAAAAGCATCTGTATTGACAAGCACTGGCAAATGTGTTCTGACCACAGTCCCTCTGTTTAAATTACACCTGTCCTAGGAAGTGTGGCTATTCTACCCTCTAGTGGCTGGCATGACAAACAGAAGGCTTATTCTCCACGTTTTCTTTTTATTTAAAAGGAAAGCTCAATAAAAACTCCCATTTTTATTGGGTGGGAAGATTCCCAGTTTTATAACTGTAGCAAAGCATAGATGCCTAAATCTTTGGCTGAGATGCAGCAGGCTGTCTGACACCTACAAGGTCTGTTTCTCTCTCAGATCCCAGGCCCTCAACTTAACTTTGTAGCATTTTTTGGGAAGGGTCCAGAACACACATTAAATAAGGGACTCCATTCAACTTATGGCACAGTGAAGCAAAAACAAGCAAGAGCAAGGAAGACAAGTAATTTGCTAAGGTTCTCAAACCTTAAACCCCACTTAAATTCATTTTACTTAATAAGCCCTTTCCTTTCCAGCAGATGGACCCTTTCCATTCCTCAAGGTACATCAAGAAGGGTAAAGCTTTTGGGCAGTCAATACATCAGAGCAGGCATCCCCCAAAGGCAACACTGTAGGGTAAGGAATCTTGTGGGAGTCTAGCGAGTTAACTGGCCAACACCTCTAAGTACTTCATAATTTGATAATGAATTAACACCATTTACATGGGAGCACTGACAAATCTGTCAACATTCCATCAGGTACCAGGTTTTACACTTAGAATGCTGCCATAAAAATGTATTCAGGAATAACCTTTGGCATTGCAGTCAGCCATCCCAGGGATAATCACTTGTGACATCATTTAAAATTTCATTGTCAAAACTGTTGATCAAGAGAAATAAAACTTATCTTATTATTTGAGGCAATCTGTTTTGAAAAACTGAAACTAGTTTTCTTATTTTAGTGAGTTATTCTTCCTCCCCATAGCCAAACGGTCCTGGTATGATATTTGAGGGGCTACCTGAGACCATCTTTTTTTTTTTTTTTTTTGCCTCTGTTTTTATTTATTTATTTCAATAGGTTTTGGGGGAACAAGTGGTGATTGGTTACATGAATAAGTTCTTTAGTTGTGATTTCTGAGATTCCGGTACAACCATCACTTGCACTGTACCCAGTGTGTAGTCTTTTATCCCTCACACCCCTCCCACTCTTTCCCCTGAGTCCCCAAAGTTCACTGTCTCATTCTTATGCCTCTGTGTCCTCATAGCTTAGCTCCCGCTTATGAGTGAGAATATACAATGTTTGGTTTTCCATTCCTGAGTTACTTCACTTAGAACAATGGTCTCCAATTCCATCCAAGTTGCTACGAATGCCATTATTTCATTCCTTTTCATGGCTGAGTAGTATTCCACCGTGTATATATACCACATTTTCTATATCCACTCATTGATTGATGGGCATTTGAGCTTGTTCCATATTTTTGCAATTGCAGATTGTGCTGCCATAAACATGCATGTGCAAATATCTTTTTCATATAATGACTTCTTTTCCTCTGGGTAGATACCCAGGAGTGGGATTGCTGGATCAAATGATAGATCTACCTTTAGTTCTTTAAGGAATCTTCACACTGTTTTCCATACTGGATGTACTAGTTTACATTCTCACCAACAGTGTAAAAGTGTTCCCCTTTCACCACGTCCACACCAATATCTATTATTTTTTAATTTTTTGATTATGACCATTCTTGTAGGAGTAAGGTGGTATTGCACTGTGGTTTTGATTTGCATTTTCCTGGTAATTAGTGATGTTGAGCATTTTTTTATATGTGTTTGCTATTTGTATATCTTCTTTTGAGAATTGTCTATTCATGTCCTTAGTCCGTTTTTATGATAGGATTGTGCCTCTGTTTTGTTTAGCTCTTTAAAGGCTAGCCATGTTTGGACAACTACAATATACAAATATAAACTCTACAGACCTACAAAGCCTATGCCTCGTCCTCAGCCATTCCTGGGGTTTTCGGATAGGTGGAGGTTAGGTTACTAAAGAACATTCATGCCTGTGGTGGTTACAAGCTAAGACAGAGGGAATTGAGACTTCTCAGAAAGGATCTTTTAGAAAGGTCTGTAGAGGGAGTTATCTGCTGTTCTGGCAAAAGGCAAAGGTGGTTGGTTGTCTAGACTCTTTTTCTGCCACAGACATAGTAGAAATGGAAAGCTCCAGTTTATCTGAAAACTCTAGTTTATAATAGGATATCTTTGAAAGAGACAAAGGTACAAGGTATTAACACAAATATAAATGTTCAAATGTGCACATGCTCTGGACCAATCTGTCAATCAAGTGAGTAGAAATGATCCTTATGCAACAAAACTTGTGTCTCAGTGACATGCACAGCGTCTTAGTGTGCAATATGTTTTCCTCAAAGCATCACATATACACAATCGATCAATCCACTGATCATGACACACTAAACTGTGTACCTCTTACTTGCCACTGGGTCAGATATTATGGAGATGAAAGATTCACTGCCCTTGAAGAGCTTATTAACCTGGGCAAGAACTTAAACAAGAAACAAGAGTATCAGACAACATTTAATCAAGTGGGAAACTGTCAATCTCTACCAATAAACTGGAGATTAAGGAAGGCTACAGTAGATTAACAAAGCTTCACAGAGAAAGACTCAGTTAAGTGAAGTGGTTAGGGGAAGGAGAACTGGAGGCAGGCAAATAGATCAGGCTCTGGTTTATGCCTTTTCTAGTCAGTTGTGAAGCCCTGGACAAGTCATTTAACCTTTGCGAAATAAGTGAATTCAACTTGGTGATCTTTAAGATCACATCTGGTTCTAACTTCCAGTGACTTCTGAATTTGAAGTCTTGCCACCCTCCTTAAATCATTTAAAATTCCTTTTGGGAAATAAGGTCGGGGCATAAATAAGCCAACAACCTACATGAGTTTTTTTCCTCCAGAAATTAAACTTCTTCCTCATTTTTTCACTTATAGGTGTCAAAACTACTAGATGTTTCTTTCTCTAAGATTCTATGAATTGGCTAGGCATGGTGGCTCATGCCTGTAATCCCAGCACTTTGGGAGGCCAAGGCGGACAGATCACGAGGTCAGGAGTTCAAGACCAGTCTGGCCAACATGGTGAAACCCCATTTCTACTAAAAATACAAAAATTAGCCAGGCATGGTGGTGGGCACCTGTAATCCCAGCTACTTGGGAGGCTGAGGCAGGAGAATCACTTCATCCTGGGAGGCAGAGGTTGCAGTAAGCCGAGATTGTGCCACTGCGCTCCAGTCTAGGCAACAGAGCTTCATAGCTCTGTTGAGACTCTGTCTCAAAAAAAAAAAAAAAAAGAGGTTCTACAAATTAATTTTTTACCCCTAATCATATCAGCTTTTTCTCCCCATTAGAGCATTTTTTCAACTTCAGGACTATTAATGGTTTCAGCCCAGGAACTCTGTGTTGTGGGGAAGCAGGAGGTGTTTATGCATGATGTTTAGGAACATCCCTGGCTTCTACTTACACACCATGTAGCATCCCCCAACTGTGATAATAATGTCTCCAGACATGGCTAAATGTTCCCTGGAGGGCAAAATTGCCCTCTGGTTAAAAATCACCACATTAAAGAGAGGGACCAAGTGACTCTATAAGCCAGTTCCACTCTTACATAACTTACTGTGGGAAAAATTTGACAACTCATATGAAAACTCATGTCTGGTGTCTAGAGATGAGAACCTTGAATCTGACTAAACATAAGCCTCAAAGCAACTTTAAAAACCTGTATACTGAAGAGTTTTGTTGCGTAATTGTTTCCACTTACTTGACAGACTGGCCCAAGAGCATGTTCATACTTGAACATTTATATTTGTATTATTACAGTATTTTGTACTTCTGTCTCTTTCAAAGATACCTGAATTCTAAACTAGAATTTTCAATTCAACTAGAGCTTTCCATTTCTCATGTGCCCTTGAGAGAAATTAGAGTCTAGAACTCAACCACCCTGGCTTTAAATGGAGTTGGGGGAGAAAGGAATTGGTTTTCAGCACGAATCCCAAGAACTGAAGAGATAACTCTCTACTGTTTAGACCTTTCTAAAAGGTCCTCTCTGAGAAGCTGTAATTCCCTCTGTATTATTAGCTGATAACCACCACAGGCATGAACGTCTTCTATTAGGATACAGGCTTCCTTCATTCCTCAACCATTCACCTACAAGAATGAACCAACAAACATTTATGAAGCACGCAATACTGCTCGTTGTTGTGCTAGGCAGCTATGCAGACATTCAAGTTTGGAATAAAAGGCAGGAGTTAAGAGGTAGCTTAAAAGGTAACTAAGAGCTCAACACAGAGAAGGAAGTACTACAGGAATTTAGAGGAAGAGCAGGTTACTCTCAGGTGGGATTTGGGGATCAGGCTTCAGAAACAGATGAGGATTGAGCAGGGGATGGAGGATGGGGAGGACTAGGATACAGAGAAGAAAGAAAGGTGCTCCAAAGAGGTGCCCACAAGGTAGAGGTGTGGGGGCAGGCAGGAGGGCAGATAATCAACATTCAAGGAACAGTGAGCAGTGCAATATGGATGAAGTTGAGATGGTTGGGGCAGGGTAAGGCTTAAAGGGCACAGACCTGTTAGATTGTGAAGAACCATGAATACAGCACTAGGGAGTCTCTGTCTTCACAGAAGGCTTCTGCGTAGTGAGGTAACATTAAAAAAGAGAGGGCAAAAAACAAATCCATTATACAACATTATTTTATTTTACAACAACCTTAGAAAGTGGGTATTATGACAACTTTAGAGATAAGTAGATTAAAACTCTGACACATAAGGAAAGCTGTTCCAGGTCATTCTGTTAGTATATCACAAAACTGAGGAGTGAAAACAGGTCTGATTCTGTTGCCCCATTCTCTTTCCATGGCAACACACTGAGTTGCAAGGGGTTTTAAATTCATTATAAGTTGAATTTGATCCTTTCCACTCTCTGTGGTGATAGACAGGTTGTCTCATGTTGCCTCCTTGTGCTCCACCTCACAAATCTGCCACTTCAGCCAGAACACTCAGAATGTCCCTAAACATATGCAGGGCTTTCCCCTTTCTCCTCCCCACTTCTCTACATGGACACAATTTTCATCTCTTGTCAAGTGAAATAAGACCCACACTGAAAGGTCTGTATCAGTGCTCGCCTCTTCTGAAACCTTCCATGATCACCATAGCCAATAGTGATTTGCCTCTCCTTCCAACTCCACCTGCCTCCCTGAAGCCACTGTTAGGGTGACAAGAGATAATGAATGTGAGAAGCCAAGCCCCACACAAATGGGCAGGCACGGGGAAGACTGATCTGGTGATGGCACTTGGGATAGGAGATGCGAGAAAGCAAGTCCAAAGAGAAGCTCATGTTCTCACTAGGAGACTGTTCTCAGAACACAAAAGGTGCAGTCAGTGTCCACTCTGTCCTAAGGCAAGATTCTGTAAGCAAAGGGCACAAATGCCAAGCATGAAGAATGAGCTTGGACAGGCAATCGATATGTGCAGAGCAGGAGGTACCTATCAGCCTCAGAGATGATGGGAGAGAGAAGCATCAGAAGTGAGTGAAAATGATTCATGGAAGGAGCATCACAACCATTGCACACCTAAACTTATAAGTAGGTGGCTGCCTGGACAATCCTGATAATGACCCAAGATTTTCAGAAAAGGCAATCAAGGGGTCAAGGTCCAGCCACTATAAAGACAAGCACCACCAACTTAGGCCACATTTGGTGTGATTCTGCCTTTACAGAAACAGAAAATTTTCCCAGATGGTACACTCTAAATCTGGATTTCTATTTCTCAAGGAACACTGTAACTTAATAAGGAAAGACTGGCACTCCCAGAATCATTTTTTAGAAATAATCACTATGTATCTTCCCAGGTCAGAAGGAGAAGTGTTAGGGTTCAACCTTGTCAGTCTCCAAATTCAGGAGTACAAAACTGCAAACCAAGGAAGCATCCCAAGTAAAAACTGCCATGGCAAAGGAAAGTTGTCAAGTTGGCTCCTATGTCTCCCCTCACAATACAAGAATCTGCATTAATACAGACACTCTTCAAACAACTCAAAGTAATTCCTTAAAAATGCATTACTATCCTTTACAATTAGTGGTTTGGCTGTTTTGTTTGTTTTTCTCTTCTCTTTAACAAGAAAAAGCTGTTCTTTTTCTTTTTTTTTTTTTTTTTTTTGAGACGGAGTCTCGCTCTGTCGCCCAGGCTGGAGTGCAGTGGCCGGATCTCAGCTCACTGCAAGCTCCGCCTCCCGGGTTTACGCCATTCTCTCGCCTCAGCCTCCCAAGTAGCTGGGACTACAGGCGCCCGCCATCTCGCCCGGCTAATTTTTTGTATTTTTTTAGTAGAGACGGGGTTTCACCGTGTTCGCCAGGATGGTCTCGATCTCCTGACCTCGTGATCCGCCCGTCTCGGCCTCCCAAAGTGCTGGGATTACAGGCTTGAGCCTATTCTTATGCCTTTTCATGGTGTTCTTGCCTGAATTCACTATGCCTGAGATCAGTCACTTTTTAAGCCTTAGAAAACCACTGATTTATGTAAACAGGAGCTAACTAAAAACCGCAAGAGGTCCTCAAAAGTTCCATAACACAAGAGACAGACAGTTATTCCTTTAGGACAACAGGGAGGGAATCAGTGAGTAGGGATCATCCTGAGAAGAACAGCTCTCATAGTAATTTACATAAGCAGCCCATTTATTTCATATGAAATTTTCTGATTATAAGAGTATGTATTAATTACAGAAACTGAAAAATATAAATGCTTCTGAGGCTGCTGATTATAGCGTCTAAGGACAATGAGAAGACTAGGGAGAACAACGGACGATTACTATTTTTTTAGGCCAAACCTATCAAATATGGTCCTATTCCAGGTTTTTCTCAGATTGCCAATGAGGAAGTAAATATGCTTTGGGGAGGCTATCCTGTCCTTACTGCATGGCTCTGTGCCACGAAGTGGCAAACCCTTCTGAGAGTACAAGTTTAGGTAATCTGTCTGCTTGGTTCAGACACAATGGCCGAGGGGTCAGCTAGGTTACTGGAAGAGAGGCGCAGGATTTCCTTTCCCCTAGCAAGCCAATCAGTCCCTGGATAATGGTTCAATCACCATGCACTGTTCAAGTAATGGGAAGAAATGCCTCCTTAGGTGGCTGTTCTCAGAACTAGTTACATTCTTATCAGTAAGATAAAGTGGCCTTGTGCAGAGGATGTGGGCACACGGGAGGATCCCACAAAATTCATCTCAGGCTCCGGGAAAGGGATGTAGAAGTACCTATGGTGGGAGAAGAAAAGAGCGGCAGTTGAGTGGGAATTACATTTTTCTCTCTGGCTGTCTCAGACACATGAATAGTATCAACAGTTTCTCTATCATGATCCTCAAAGCAACATCTTCAATATTTCAACTCTACCAAACAGTTCCACACAGAAGGCTCAACTATATACTTCAAACTTAGCAGGTGCCCATAACCCAATCTACTATCTTTCTTGAACTGTTTTTTGTCTCACTTCTAATGATGGTCCATCACCTTCCCCACTGCTTAGGTTCAACATCTGGGAACTATTCCCCACTTCTCTGCTTATCCTCCTCTCTGTCATATTCTTTCTTTCTCTGTCCTCCCTGCTTATTTGTACTACTACTCCCCAAGTTCAGACTTTAGGACAGATGGTACTATAAGATAGTTAATCTACTACATTTAAATCCTCACCTCTATAATCCAGCCTTAAATACCATTCTGATCCTGGCAATTCTCCAGCCTCCCAGAAAACAGTCCTTAAAATTGCTTAACACCCAAAGTCCAAACTTTCTACCATGGCCTTCATCTTTCGTTTCATCTCCCTTTGAAACTCTAGACATATCCCCACACCTTCACCAGGACACCATACTAACTATCCTCCCACATACTCCTGGGCTTTCGTACCTTTGATCATGCTGGTTGTAGGGCTGAATACTCTTCTTCCTTTGATCCTCATACTAAAACCCTACTCATCCCTCATATGTCACTTCCTCTGGAAAATCTTCCTTACTTTTTAGTTTTCCACTGCGTTTCCAAAACTGCTGTCTGTAATTTTATTATTGCACATCATTCTGCCTCCTAAGTATTTGTTACCCCTCTTACACTATCATCTCAAAAGCAAGAATTAGTTATCATTTATTTTTTAACTCCTTACATCAGTGTTTCTTAAAATGCAGTCATTGACCACCTTCATCAGAAACACATATGACTTTGCAGAGTTTCACATTCCCAGACCTATTAATTCCCACTGCAGGGATTCTGCATCCTAACAGGCTCTCTGGGCATATAAAATTTAAGAACCACAGTCCTATACTATCTAGGACTTAAATAGTGCTCATAGTAGGTGCTCAACAAAGGCTCATATGGCTAATAAGGCACCTGGTAGCCATAGCTGGCCTGCATTTGTTCTTTTCTCAGAAACACAGAATGTCAAGGCCAAAGGACTTTATAGGTGATCTAATAGAACTACTGCATTTTTCAAACAAAAGACATGAAAACAGGAAAGAACAGATAATGTCTCTAGGTGAACTCTAAAAAAGAAAGATTCACAAGGACCAAAGTAGCGTAAGGAGAGTAAAAGACATGCGAGGGGGCCATTTCCGGGTCAAAGATGGTTAGAAGTACAGCCCAGCAATCAGTACTGCTTATTCAGCTGCCTTAATTCCTACCCTTAGTAACATACTGCCCATAAATAATTGGAGAGAGGATAGTTAAGAGATAAAGCAGGAAAACAAGAAAGGTAAAAACCATCAAAGAAGTTAGGATTATGACCAAGAAACAGGCATCTTAAGAAGTGATATAAGGAAAAAGACAAAGATGATGACGATGATGATCACAACAGGAACGACTAACACCCGAAACTTTAGATGGGCCAGGGACTTTACTACATGATGTCTCTACTCCCCAAAGAAAACTTACAAGTAGGTATTTTAATCCCCAGATGAAGATTACAAATGAGGAAACTGAGGTTTACATGGGTAAAGTGTTTGCTCAAAGAGACACAGCAAGTTAGTGCCAAAACTAGAATGAAGACCCAAGACTGGCTCCACTGCTTGTGCTGTAGATACTACCCAAAGGCTGTTATAAGATGTAAGCCTGAGAATGACTAAAACAATTAAATGGGTGCAAATGAAGAAATGAGGAAGAAATAGGAGAGGGGAGGGAGGAAAGGATACAAAAAAAGAAAAGCTGAGGTAAAAGGAAAAAAGTTCACAGATGGATAAAAAGAGGACAAATGAGGAAGACAAGTATTAAAGGTTAGTATATTTTATTTTAACAAAGTATTGCTACATCTGATGCTTGGTCTGACACAAAGTGGGAGCAACTGGGTTTGAAGGGATTTTGAAAACTTTATTTCAATGTTTATTCTTGGATTGCCCCCACTGCCAACTGAATAATTTCCACAGAAAGAGAGATCGGGAGGTGACTAGGTACAACCACAAACCATGATACATTATAGAATAAAGGCACCTATTTACTCTAACCTTTGCATCAGATACTGGACAACTCTTTAATATAAACACAGCAGTAGAACACTATTTAAAACCAAATGATCTCTCATAAGAGGTTAATGAGAATGAGCTAATCAAATCAAAGGGCTTCCTTTTGAAAGACCCTTTCCTGTATAAAGTGTAAAACTTGTACTGATAAGTTTCATCGTTTAATGGGGGAGCTCTGAGAAAATCAAGAGAAAAAAGCCAAAGATTCATTATGAAATTTTGGGCTAGCTGCCAGATTATCTCTTATTTCCATTCCACCACTCCCCATAAATTAGCAGTGATTTGTCAAATAATATAAAAGACAAAAGAAAAGAAGGCAATCATATTTCAAATATATTTTTCTTCAGTTTAGCACTTCCTCCTTTTCATCACCATATCCATCATCATTACTTATATACTTTCCCATTAAACACTAAGATAAAAACAAAACTACAAAAACACTGTCAATTCTGATAACACATGGCCTTGGCCAAGCATTCCACAGCTGAGTCCCTGAGGGAGTAAGCAGCCCTGAATCCAACCACCGTCCCATGCCACCTCAATTACCACATATCAAAATGACCAGAGGTCTCTGGGAGTCTTCAACTTCTCAACCTCTAGAGCTAAAGCGTGATGCAGTCCCTGGAGTCAGGACCACTCCTGAGAAAACACTGCTTTCTACACAACATGTTGCCAATACAGCTCAAAAAGTTCAAAGCACTTACAAAATTAATTTCATTTACAGAAAATGAAACATCCTGACTCCAGCTGTCTGAGATCTGATAGTTTCTCCATAAACACTGATTTTGTTCTGGTACATTTGCGCTCCATGATAATGTGAAAGAACAAAAGAGTCGTGTAGAAATTGGGCTATCGAACTGAGACTTTGAATACAACTGAAAACACTTCACCTTTCCATACTTCTTTTGATCATTATGACTCAATGCCTTCTAATGACTCTCTATAAACAGGGAGTCTTCTAGATTGCTAAGTCTTTTTCTTTCTTCCCTTCCTCCCTTCCTCTTTTCTTTTCTGTTTTTTTTTTTTCTTGTCTTTTTTCATATGGAATCCTGCTCTGTTACCCAGGCTGGAGCGCAGTGGCGTGATCTCGGCTCACTGCAAGCTCCGCCTGCTGGGTTCCCGCTATTCTCCTGCCTCAGCCTCCCAAGTAGCTGGGGCTATAGGCGCCCGCCACCACGCCCGGCTAATTTTTTGCATTTTTAGTAGAGACGGGGTTTCACCGTGTTAGCCAGGATGGTCTCCATCTCCTGACCTCGTGATCCGCCCGCCTCGGCCTCCCAAAGTGCTGGGATTACAGGCGTGAGCCACCGCGCCCGGCCGATTGCTAGTTTTCTTTTGAGAATCTATGGATAAAACAAAACAGCACCTTTGGAATGTAATATATTCCACAAATATACTCCTCTTCTTTCTACTGCTCCCTAGGTGGAACCACTTCTTCTGCCTCATTGAACTCATCATCCTTTAGACTTTTAATCCATTCCAAATCCCAGTCTTCATGTTGAACTGGGTTAAGCGTTTTTTAAAAAATCGTTTTCTTCTATGAATGAGCTTTCCAACTTGCTTAATCTCCTCCAGGACATCTGCTTTCTGATGAAACCCAGGAGCCTCCAACTCTGAGTAGAACATTCACTGTGTGGTCTTTTTAAAAGAGCTAGATGCATGGAGTTCTCTTGCAATATGCATTCCAAATTTGGACAAAACTTTCTTGGAGCTATTTGACATAATGCTGTATAAAAATGATCCAAGAGATGACACATTTTAATGCTCCATACCTTATTTACTGAAACATGTCCAAGAAAAAAAAAAAACACTTTTTTTTTTTTTTTGAGACAGAGTCTGGCTCTGTGGCCCAGGCTGGAGTGCAATGCCGCGATCTCGGCTCACTGCAACCTCCGACTCGCGGGTTCAAGTGATTCTCCTGCCTCAGCCTCCCAAGTAGCTGGGATTACAGGAGCACGCCATGACGCCCGGCTATTTTGTATTTTCAGTAGAGACAGGGTTTCACCATGTTGCCCAGGCTGGTCTTAAACAACCAACCTGAAGTGATTCGCCTGCCTTGGCCTTGCAAAGTGCTGGGATTACAGGCGAGAGCCACTAGGCTCATTTTTTTTTTAAGATTTGGTATATGACAATTGGGGTTGTTCTGATAAATAACAAGCCTTTGCTGCCATCTAGAGGTAAAAACTATGTAATGAAATTAAGAGTTACCTAAAAAACAAAAGCTTGCACATCAATGGTGTGGAAACAAGTAGTAGCCCAATAACTTTCAGTTAGGCTGGGCCTGAAAGTTATCAGTGACCGCCATTCCAAGACACATTTTCTTCACCAATACATATCAGTGTTGCTCAAAAAAACCGAGGTCCACCAATACTGTGTGTCATACCAATCTGTCCTGGCCTTTCACAGTACTGAACTATGCATACCCAGGTAGGCCAGAGTTCCAGGTGATTTAAAGGAAGTTCCAGGTAGGCCAGAGTTCCAGGTGATTTAAAGGAAGTTCAATTATGGCAGCACTTTTCCAAGTGTGGTAGGCCGACCACCTGAGTCAAAGAAATCACTCTGAGAGTTTACTAAAAATGTGCATTCCTGGACATATCCACAAACCAGTGAATTACAATGTATAGGGTAAGATTCAGAAATCTACAATTTAAAAAGGATCCCAACATACATTTTTGTACACTAAATTGGAGAACCAATCTAAATCTTGATAAACTTACAGGACATCACAGAAACCTATCTTGGGAAGGCTATTACTAATGCTATAGTCACAATATTAGCAGACTTGATTAGTCCGTCACTGACTTCAACTGCACCTTCTACTGCTCATGGCTTGGATAATACGGTTGTTCACAGAAATGTCCTGATCTCTGAGTTGTTTCCTTCCTTTCTTATCTCTTAAAACAATTTAGTGTTGCTTTTTCTCATAGCATATTTACTATAAAATATGTGGAGAACACAGAAAATGTAAGAAAAATAAAAAGGCCACTAATCAGGGTTAACCACCAATAGCACGGGTGCATTTTCTTCTTTTGGTATTTTCTTTTCGTGTGTAAATAATTAAAGCATGTACAGAGTTTTAAATTCTACTTTTAACATTTCTCAGTAAACATTCTCCTGATGCTTTGGCCTCATTAACATAGCATATTGTCATAATTATACTATAATTCATTTAACACATACTATCCATTTAGCTGTCCATTTTTCATCATTATAAACAATGCTAAAATCAAATATCCTTGCCTGCCTCTCTACATCCTAGAAAAGATTCAGAAGGTTCCTGATACATACTACCACGCTGTTCCCCTAATCATCATTGGAGCTGCCCATCCCACCAAACTCATACTGTGAAAACTTCTAAAAGTCTAAAGGCCCAAGTCAAATGCTATATTCTTCATGAAGTACTCTTAAAGACAGTTTCATTTGAAATTAACCTTTCTCTGGCAATCTCATGGCTCTTTGCTGAGATTAATTTGGGACACTACTCTTGTTTATGTCTCACTACACTGTGATTGCCAAATATCTATTAATCTCTGTATCTACCACTATCTCTATCAAGAACCGTGCACACAGCACACATTCAACACAAACCAGATTACTTCCTGACATTTTTTTCTTCAACCTGACAATCTTTAATCTGATATATCCCAGAAACTGGTACTTTCAAAGCCAAATCCTCCAAACTGACTCCATGTCCTAAACAATGTCTGCTTCTCCACCAACTGTACCATTAATTACCTTTTGTTCTCTTGTTTAATTCAAGATCAAGGAGGTATGCAAGCAGAGAATCCCAACACGGATCCCTAAACCAAAACCTACAGGCATCACCAAGATTTCCACTAAAGCCCCCACAGTGCCTATGGATAAGCCTATTTACAAAAATGGCTGTGAGAAGCTACACATCGTAAGAACTGTCACCTCCAACACTTTTCTCCACATGGGAGGGAGAAGGTAACTCACACCAATGCACTGCCTGGATACATTCATCTACAGAAATATGTGGAAAGCTAAAATTACCACTATGAAAGGTCAAAGGACCATCTCTCCAGGAAACGGTGAAGCAGCTTGGTGGACCTGATGAAGATCATCCCAAAAAAAGCAGCACATCTACAATTATTTTACTTCTATATGTGTATATGCACATACCCATGCTCACAGGCCTAAACCCAAATCTACCCATTTCCTCATCCTACATATATCTAACCCAAAGATGGAGTATCTACAGTCACCCTGATATAGGACAAAATTCACTAGAACAGTTTAAGAGTTTTCTGATGAACACAGAAGTAATTATTCATTCAATAGAACTTTGCTAATTAATCATATTTTGCTAAGAAAAGGTGATAGCAAAAATTCCTAATCTGAGTCAAGAAAATCAAATTTTTCCATCAAGATGACAGGACAATTAAAATCACAATTTAAGGTCTAAAACTATGATTTCTTTATGACCAGGAGGGAAAAAACAAAGTGATAATTCTTAGTTACAAGGAGGAAAAGCATAACAAAAGTGAGTAACAGCCGAATACGTCCTTTGTGTAGAATACCTGACAATCACCGGTGTAGTGAGCATACCTTACTGACACTTGGTCTCCTATCCCATTTTTCCAGTATGTTTCCCCTTCTATATAAACCAGTCCTCAGAATCATATTGCTAGGCTTGTAAAACTAACAAAAATTTTAGATTGGTATTGTTGCTTTCAATAGCAATAAGGGCATATCTGAATCGAAGGTCAGTAACATTGAGATCTTTTAGGGAGATATGAATCAATGTTCCAGGTGCTCGAAAAAATACACAATTTATCATCTCATAGGACATTGTTTATTCATATCTCTTCCCTGAATAAACACTATAGAAAATCAGTTGATTCAACAAAAGCTTGGGGTTAGGAGACTCAAATTCCAATCCTAGATTTTCATTCTTGTGACACTGAGCTTTGCATTCATCAGTCTAAGCCTTGAGTTTCCATATGTAAAACGGGAAAGTGAAATAATTCCTCAGGTCCCTTCCAGTTCCGATAAGCTATGAACATGCCCAACTATTGAGACAAAATGTTGAATTCTATAAGGTCAGACACAGTCCCCTGGCAAAAAGCTAAAGTAATTCTTTTCATCACACTGAAAACTCTCTCATTGAATTGAGAGAAAGGTGAGCCTGTAATTCAGTGTGGACAGAGAAATACAGGACATTTTAAGACAAGGCATGTTTGACACAAAAGGCTGTTCAAAAAAACATTTCAAAAAGCTTCAAGCGAGGGGGGAAAAAAAACCAATGGAATGACACTAAATATTTTTTGTGATCCTTCACTAAAAACTGGAAGCATGCTTCCAATCTAGAAGACTCCCTGTTTATAGAGAGTCATTAGAAGGCATTGAGTCATAATGATCAAAAGAAGTATGGAAAGGTGAAGTGTTTTCAGTTGTATTCAAAGTCTCAGTTCGATAGCCCAATTTCTACACGACTCTTTTGTTCTTTCACATTATCATGGAGTGCAAATGTACCAGAACAAAATCAGTGTTTGTGGAGAAACTATTAGATCTCAGACAGCTGGAGTCAGGATGTTTCATTTTCTGTAAATGAAATTAATTTTGTAAGTGCTTTGAACTTTTTGAGCTGTATTGGCAACATGTTGTGTAGAAAGCAGTGTTTTCTCAGGAGTGGTCCTGACTCCAGGGACTGCATCACGCTTTAGCTCTAGAGGTTGAGAAGTTGAAGACTCCCAGAGACCTCTGGTCATTTTGATATGTGGTAATTGAGGTGGCGTGGGACGGTGGTTGGATTCAGGGCTGCTTACTCCCTCGGGGACTCAGCTGTGGAATGCTTGGCCAAGGCAAGCATTGATGTAGTAGATGGAAGCATTGATGATGGAAGCATAACCCCGGAAGAAATCCTCATGGTTAAGGACTGCTTTAGCCAGGTGTCCTGGGTTGGAGCCAGCAGAGCAAGAGCAAAGGAACTGCCATTCCCCATACTTATCTAACTAAGTCCGCCTCATTGCACTAATGCCACTGTACAAACACCCCCAGGCCCCTGCAATTTCAAGGAGGAGGAGGAGCTAGAGGCCTGGGCAGCATTGAGAGGGATGATGGGCGCATTGAGAGGGATGATGGGCACATTGAGAGGGATGATGGGCAGCACTGAGAGGGATGATGGGCAGCAGTCCCAGCAGGCAAGTGGCAGATGGCAGTAGGGGAAAGTCAAATTAATTAAAAGCCTGAAGTGGAAAAGTCTAAGTGAAAGGAAAGCAGGAAGAGAATAGTAGAAGGGGATGGACTGCAAAAGAAGGTGAAGACTGGGCATGATGGCTCACACCAGTAACCCCAGCACTTTGGGAGGCTGAGGTGAGAGGACTGCTTGAGGCCAGGAGCTCAAGACCAGTCTTGGCAAGACTTTGTCTCTCCAAAAAGAAAGAAAAAGCCAGGTGTGGTGGTGCACACCTGTAGTCCTAGCTACTTAGGAGGCAAAAGCAAGAGGACTGTTTGGGCCCACAAGTCCGAGGCTCCAGTGAGCATGATCACACCACTGCACTCCAGTCTGACTGACAGAGCAACATCTTGTTTGTAAAAAAAAAAAAAAAAAAAAAATGGTGGGGTGAAGCTCTAACATAAAAAAAAATTGTATGTACAGAGTGTTTAGTACTGTGCCTGACATACAGCAGGTATTTGATAAATCTTGAGTGAATAGAGAATGAGTAAATGATGAAGAGAAGGTCATTCAGTCAAGACATTTTCTCACTTGAGAAAATACGCTAAGAGATAGCAATGGTGTATGACAGGATTAGGAAAAGTAGTTATGCCCAGGTGACATTCAACATTGGTAATTATGCTAATAGAAAAAAACCCATTGGAATCCCTATAGTGAAAACCAAACAGGTTGAAAAGAAGCATAAACAGGAAAAACAACATGCACTAACAATAGTCCCAGAAAAACAAAATATCTTGGGAAAATTTTTACTCTGAAGAGAAGCACAAAACATGTTGTATATTGAAGATTTCAAAATTGTTTTCTCCCATGTCAGGAGACTCCCTAAAGTACATTTTTATCCAAGCTGGCCTAAGTTTAAGAGGAAGCACAAAAAGAGGGACAAGATAATATACAAACTACTAAAAAATTTGGGTGGAAGCCAGGCACGGTGGCTCACGCCTGTAATTCCAGCACTTTGGGAAAGAGAGACAAGATAGTATACAAACTACTAAAAAATTTGGGTGGAAGCCAGGCATGGTGGCTCACGCCTGTAATTCCAGCACTTTGGGAGGCCAAGGCGGGTGGATCACCTGAGATTGGGAGTTTGAGACCAGCTCAACCAACACAGAGAAACCTCGTATCTACTAAAAATGCAAAATTAGCCGGGCATGGTGGCACATGCCTCTAATCCCAGCTACTCGGGAGGCTGAAGCAGGAAAATCTGCTTGAACCCAGGAGGCGGAGGTTGCAGGGAGCCGAGATCACGCCATTGCACTCCAGCCTGGGCAACAAGAGCAAAACTCCATCCCCTAAAAAAGAAAATTGGGTAGAAAAATGTCGACACTTCCATGGGAACCAGCAGAAACTCACCTTTCAGTGGTAATGCAGTTCTAATCCCATTAAGACATAAGTCTTTAAAATAAAGTTATATTGGACAGGTGTGGTGACTCACACCTGTAATCCCAGCACTTTGGGAGGCCAAGGTGGGCAGATCACATGAGGCCAGGAGTTTAAGGCCAATTTGGTCAACATGGTAAAACTCCATCTCTATTAAAAAACACAAAAATTAGCTGGGCTTGGTGGTGCATGACTGTAATCCCAGCTACTCGGGAGGCTGAGGCATGAGAATCACTTGAGTCTGGGAGGTGGAGGGTGCAGTGGGCCAAGATCACGCCACTGCACTCTAGCCTTGGTGACAGGGTGAGACTCTGTCTCAAAATAATAATAATAAATAAAGTTATATTTTAACAAAAGGATTAACAACCAACAACCATGCTTATTTCAAGCAATATGTAATAATAATATAATAAAAATGCAAATACAACTAAAAAGTGAGAATACTATTTGGAGTTCAAAACAGTAATGTCTGACCTATATGTAACACAACTGAAACATAAAGAATCTTGCCTCCTGAGCATCCTGTTTCCGCAAAAGTGTGGCCTCTGACGAACAATGAAAATAGAAGCTGACCTAATAATTCTAGAGTGATTTCACTTGATGAAATGTTTTAAAGCAGATAAAAATCCAAGTGAGACAAAGCAGATAAAAATCCAAGTGAGTGAAAACAAATCCAATTTGTAACAAAATGTCAACAACCCGATACTTTCAGGTTGAAGTATTTTCCTGGTCCTTCACTTATTTACCTTCAAGGTTTCTGAACTAATCTTGAGATTTTTTAGAATCAAATATCTGATTTTAACAGACATGTGACTGGTCTAATACATGGCTGATAATTACTAAGTAACAGAGTAACACGATTCTTTCTGGATTTGTTTCAAATGTCTTCTCCTGAAGACAGGTGACATACAATTCAGGATGTGACTGAGTTTGGGGCAGGGTTTGCAAACTGTGGTTCACAGGCCAAATTTAACTCACTGTGAATGTTGAAAAACAATCAAAATAACACTATTTTGTGATGTGAAAATTACATAAAATTCAAATGTTGTTGTCCATAAATAAAGTTTTACTGGAACACAGCCATACTCATTCGTTTACATATTTATTTTCTATGACTGCTTTTACACTGCAACAGCAGAGTTATGACAGTGATGACTGGGCCTGCAAAACCTAAAATATTTATTATCTGGATTTATATGAAAAAAGTTTGCTGACCTCTGGTCTAGTATGAACTAGAACAAGGAACTCAGAAATAAGAATTTAAGAGCTTGATCAACTAATTTTTATAAGCAATATTAGCCAAAAAATCAATTAAGAACTCTATGAAATCTTATAAAAATGGGGAAACTATATTTCAAGCTGTGATATATTTAGTAAAATGTATAATTCTATGAATGCATCTGAAGTGTTCAACTAAAGAACATCAGATCAACAACAGATAAAAGATTTGTGCCAGGCCGGGCTCTGTGGCTCACACCTGTAATCCTAGCAATTTGGGAGGCTGAGGCAGGCGAATCATGAGGACAGGAGATCGAGACCATCCTGCCTAACACAGGGAAACCCCCTCTCTACTAAAAATAAAAAAATTAGCCAGGCGTGGTGGTACACGCCTGTAGTCCCAGCTACTTGGGAGGCTGAAGCAGGAGAATCGCTTGAACCCAGAAGGCAGAGGTTGCAGTGTGCCAAGATCACGCCACTGCACTCCAGCCTGGGGGACAAGAGCAAAACTCTGTCTCAAAAAAAAAAAAAAAAAAAAAAAAAAAAAAGATTTGTGCCACAAAATAACATATTATTATTGAATCTGAGGGAGGAAATGGAAGTTATGTATAGGCCTTCCATATTTATCAGTAGTATTTTTCAAGAGATTCATGGACATTTAGCAAAATTACAGCAGGAACTACCTGACATGCAATTTAGGGAAATATGTATAAATCTCCACCTTTAAATGTTCATAATTGTTGTCAAGAACCACTCATTTAATCATTTGCAAGAATTGCAGAAATTATATGCAGTAAATTAAACCAGACCATGAAGGTTATCTAAGGGTCCATCTGTTACAGCCTTCAAGTGTAGAACAATGACAAATAACAGTCATTTTTCTCCCTCTTCTTTCTTCTTTCTTTCCCCTTGCCTTTTAAATTCATCTTGCCCCTGTGTTTTGCCCTTGAATATCTGTCAATACTATCTGCATTTCGACTGAACCACATCAATGTGTAAATCCTATAATATAAGCTGATTGTGTTTTTCCCTCTAATTCTGGTACAGTGTCTAAAACAAGGCTAAGCGAGCTTGACAAATGATTTTGAAAACAACATGCCCAGAAGTCGATCCTCTGTTGTGTGTTATTAACATCTCCTATAAATATTCCAAGTCTGAATTTTATATGTAGAGACAATGCCTTACAACATCTACAATGCATGACTGTCTATATGTAAAACTAATACTGTAAAGGTTTAACTTCAGTGTGAAAAAAGAAAAAACACAAAACAAAAAAAACCCTGGGTATTTGGGTTTAAAGAAAAGATCCAAGGTGCTCCCCTACTCCATTTCCAGAAGGAATTCAGCATGGATAAAGCAATATAATTTGAAGAATATACCATAAAATGATATTACAACGAAAATATTTACAAAGCTCATTTCAGCAATCTCAAAAAGAGTAAGCACATAAATTCTAGGTGACAAAAGCTGTCACCAGTAAAAATTACAGGCTTATTTACAAAGAGTCTGTTATCCTCTTTCCAAAGGTAATTTATATAATTAAATCCAAATATGGTTACAATAAAATGTTAGTAAGACACAGTTTTACAAGGACTACTAATGCAATTTTGAAAAGAGAAAAGTGGCATTTGCCAAATCTGTCAAAAGCCTGGACAGGAGTTTGACAACTCTGCTAGCAGATCGAGGTCCTTCTGACAAAGATCTCCTAGGTTGAGGTCTTCAAGGTGTGACTATGAAATATTAAGAACTAATTAGTTAACTAACACATACTTAATGAGTGCCTACTCTGTACCCAGATACTACTCTAGGCCCTGAAGCTAAAGCAAACAAGACAAACAAAATACCCACTCACACGGAGCTCTTACAGTCTAGTGCTGGGAAAAAGTAATAATTTAACAAGGAAAAATAATAGTTGGTGCTAAGGGCTCTGCTGAGGATTACAATAACATAATAATTTAATAGACATCGTGATAATGTAATAGAGCACCTAGTTACTCTAGACTGCCTGATCAGGAAGTGCCGCTCTGAGTAGGTGATGTTTGAACTGAGTACTTAATGTTAAGACAGAGCCAGCTCGCCAGGTCTGGTGGCTCATGCCTGTAATTCCAGCACTTTGGGAGGCCGAGGCGGGCAGATCAAGAGGTCAGAAGTTTGAGACCAGCCTGGCCAACGTGGTGAAACCACGTCTCTACTAAATATACAAAAATTAGCTGGGCGTGGTGGCAGGCGCCTGTAATCCCAGCTACTTGGAAGGCTGAGGCAGGAGAATCGTTTGAACCCAGGAGCTGAGATCACGCCATTGCACTCCAGCCTGGGCGACAGGGCGAGACTCCATTTCAAAAAAAAAAAAAAAGAAAAGAAAAAGAAAGTCAGCCAATCAGAAGGACAGGATAGAAAGGAAAAGAAACAGCTAATGCAAAGGGCTAAGACAGAATGAGTGTGGCCTACTGAGGAACAGAATGAAGGCTGGTGTGGGTGGGACAGCATAAACTACAGGGGAGTAAACAGTAGAAGACCTGGTGGCCACCAGCCATGGTAAGTAATCTGAATTTCATTCTATGTGCCAGGGAAAAAGCTATTGGAGGGTTTAAGCAGGAGAATGGCCTGATTTCTTTTAAAAAGACCTTTAGCTAGTGAGTGAGGGACAAGGTAGAAACTCTGAGCCCTGTTAGAAGCTTACTGCAGTGGCTAAGGCAACGTATACTCCAATGGAGGCAGAGAGAAGAAAAATGCAAAGAAAGATTCAGGATATGTTTTGGAGGTAGTGACAACAGGACTTGATGGATGAGATATAGGGGTGAAAAAATAAACAAATAAATCAGGATACTGCTAGGCCTTTGTGAAATTGGGTAGTTGGTGGTTTAATTTATGGAGACAGGAAAGTCTGGAGAAAAAGCAGGTTTGGAGAGTAATTCAGTAGCTGGGTCTTGTTTACATTTGACATCCCTATTAAATAAAGATTTAAAGAAGACAGCCATATATATTAAGCGAGCTCCAGGATCAGGTTTGAGTTACTGGCAGAAATGGTTCTCAAAGCCCAAATGGAAAAGCTGCTTATTTGTAGCTCCAAGTAACCAGTGTTCTTTAAAAGAGTAAACTTTGGAAGACTAATAGACACAATTTGATAATGATATATAAACAAAAGAGTATCTAAATTATGAGTCTCTTTAAACCGACAACAGATTATTTCTTTTTTTTTTTTTTTTTGAGACGGAGTCTGGCTCTGTTACCCAGGCTGGAGTGCAGTGGCTGGGTCTCAGCTCACTGCAAGCTCCGCCTCCCGGGTTCCCACCATTCTCTTGCCTCAGCCTCCCGAGTAGCTGGGACTACAGGCGCCCGCCACCTCGCCCGGCTAGTTTTTTGTATTTTTTTAGTAGAGACGGGGTTTCACCGTGTTAGCAAGGATGGTCTCGATCTCCTGACCTCGTGATCCTCCCGTCTCGGCCTCCCAAAGTGCTGGGATTACAGGCTTGAGCCACCGCGCCCGGCCAGATTATTTCTTTAGAGATGAGATTCTTACCACTGATAATTAGAATGCGAAATAGAAGCACACGGGCTCTGGTTTCAGACTGCCTGCATATGAATCACAGCTCCCCCATTTACCAATTAAATAGAGAGTATTGGGTAAAGTCAATTAAATAGTATTAGGTAAATCACTTAATTTCTCAGTGTCTCAACTTCCTCATCAGTAAAGATAACAACAGTAACTACTCCTGGTGTACTTACGAAGATTAAATTAACTAGAACGTGTAAAACAATGAAAACAGTATCTGGCAGGTAGTAAGTGCTCAACAAATGCCAGCTGGTATTATTATTGTTGTTGTTATTATTATTATTATTATTATTATTATTTTGAGACAGAGTTTTGCTGTCATTGCCTAGGCTGGAGTGCAGTGGCACGATCTCGTCTCACTGCAACCTCCGCCTCCTGGGTTCAAGCAATTCTCCTGCCTCAGCCTCCTGAGTAAGTGGGATTACAGGCGCGTGCCACCAAGCCCAGCTAATTTTTTGTATTTTTAGTAGAGACAGGGTTTCATCACGTTGGCCAGGCTTGTCTCCAACTCCTGACCTCAGTTGATCCACCTGCCTCGGCCTCTCAAAGTGTAGGGATTACAGGCGTGAGCCACTGTGCCCGGCTGCAAGCTGGTATTATCACCTGTAGTCTCCTGGCACTGTACACAGAAGTGTCTTAACACTTCAGTTTTCTAGTTAGACGCTTGGGAAAAGATGGCAACAAAGATTCACAATGAGTTGGGGAAGCATATGAAACACCCTCCTTAAAAGACATGGAGGCTCAATGTTACAGACTGCTAAGAACATGCTCTTTAAAAACAAGCTATCTGTATGCCAGTTATTCCTAAATCTGCATCTCAGCCTGGATCTGGCCCTGGAGCTCCAGACTCACATACTTAGCTGCCTACTGGGTACTCGACTTGGTAATTTAATAGGTATATCACTGAAATAAAAAGGGAAAGCAATCAGTATTCTCTTCATCTTCTGTAAGCAGATGATCAAGTAACATTTTCTTTTTTCTTTTCTTTTCTTTTTTTTTTTTTTGAGACAGAGTCTCACTCTGCAGCACAGGCGGGAGTGCAGTGGTGTGATCTTGGCTTGCTGCAAGCTCCGCCTCCTGGGTTCAAGTGATTCTCCTGCCTCAGCCTCCTGAGTAGCTGGGACTACAAGTGCCTACTACCACACCTGGCTAATTTTTGTCTTTTTAGTAGAGACAGGTTTTCTCCATATTGGTCAGGTTGGTCTCAAATTCCTGGACTCAGGTGATCTGCCCACCTCAGCCTCCCAAAGTGCTGGGATGACAGGCCCTCAAGTGACTTTTTGAAGTGCAGAATCTCTCGGCTGTCTTCCATAAGTCACAAAATCCATGCTATAATTGACATTCTCTCAGTTTTCACCTTCACACTGAGAAAGTACCCAGACTGGTCAACTACATTAAAATCTCAGGCATTATATCTACTCATTTCAGCATTAATATTTTCAAATTATTATTCTACTGAATGTATTACTTACTATAAGTCACTTCAAACAGTTTCTGAAGGTTTATAGGGAATAAGGAAATAAATCAAATATTCGATGCCATTAGATGATTCCTGGGGTCTTATGCCTAAGGCATCCTGGGCTGCACACTCAGCACTGCAACTCCCAGCTGCCTTATGTTGGGTCATGACTCCAATTGCCACCAGTGGAGTGACTAGACATCCCCTAAGGACCAGGAGAGTCCCTGCAAAATTCTAAATTCATAGCCTTCCACTCACAAAAGTTTCTAGATTGGATGAGAAATTATATGTCTACCTACATACTCTGTAGCAGGTAACATGCATATACACGCACATTTATTCTGCTAACATCCACCAAATATCAATTAAGTGCCAGGACCCATGGTGAGCTCCAGTGCAATGCAGGACTCTAGCACAAAAATGACAGGTTTTAAAGAGCCATAAAAACTTTGTGTTACATACCACATCTAAGAAGACAAGAGAACAGCCAAAAAATAATACAGTTCCTTAGACAGACAACAAACAGACAGCTACATTAGATGTTATAAACCATGTATAACCAACAAGTATTTGTAAGTGACTGAAATGTTCCACTGCCTTGCTACCATGGATGTGAAGTGGGAACACGTGATAGCGAAAGATTTTTTTTTTACAGGCAGGTAGCATAATCCACAATAGGAATAAAAGCCCCAATACAACTATCTTTCCTTTCTCTGATTTAACATATTATTTCTCCTTCGACTTTCGAAACAAAACATAATTCACATATTTTAGGCTGAAATAACAACTGAATACATATGACATCCCTGTCAAATAACTTAAGACTTCAAGAAGGCAGACAGGTAAGTAAGCCTTGTGCTCTAGGATCAAGGCTAGATCCCATCAGCATAAGAAGAATCAGGAAATCTGAAATGGTTCAGCTGCGATTTCTTTTGAATTAGAAATAGTGTACAGATTACAGTTAGGCAAATTGCCAGTGAATAATCAGGGGGATTTCAAACAAATGCATATACTTACTTTGCTTAGGAGCAGCAAACAAAGCAAAGGCCTCTGATAAATTTAATGTCAGCAATTTTCAAAGCTTAGTCTTGGCCGGGTGCGGTGGTTCACACCTGTAACCCCAGCACTCTGGGAGGCCAATGCGGGCAGATCACTTCAGGTCAGGAGTTCGAGACCAGCCTGGCCAAAATGGTGAAACCCCGTCTCTACTAAAAACACAAAAATTAGCCAGGCATGATGGCAGACTCTTGTAATCCCAGCTACTCGGGGGCTGAGGCAGGAGAACTGTGTGAACCCGGGAGGTGGAGGTTGCAGTGAGCTGAGATCGCGCCATTGCACTCCAACCTGGGGGACAAGAGCGAGACTTTGTCTCAAAAAATAAAAAGCTTAGTCTTATGGCTAGAAGGGATTTAAGAAGTAGAGTAATCTTAGGCACTCCAACACATTGTCTTCACGGGAATTCTGGCAACTTAGATGAAGGAGGCTGTAGCAATTTAAAGTTTTACTAGATTCAGTGTTTAAAACTGTTGGTTGGTAAAACCCTAAAAAAGATGCTCTTTAAGGGCTCTTTACAGATTATGATACAAAGGCCCAGAGAAGTCACATAGTAGTAGTGGGAAAAGCATGACTTTAAAAATCAATCACACTTAACTCTTCCCAGACCTCTTCTTCAATGTGTGTTCCTAAGAACACGACTTAATTTTTTTCTGTTTCTCCACCTATACAAATGAAGAGAATACTTACCTTTTAGGGATGTTATGAAGGCTAAATCAATTCATATTTATGAAGACATTTGTCACATAATAGATACTCAATACATGTTGATTGCCTTTCTTCCAAGGGATGAATAACTTGAAAGTTACACAGCTAGTGAGGACTAGAACCAAGAATTGAGATTCCCTTTACCACTCAAACAGAATTCAACTATTTCTTAAATGGCCACTATTTGTCTTCAGTCATATCATAAAATAGAGCTTTTTAACACCTGAGTTGGGAGGGGTAGTTATTAAAGTAAATGTGGAACACCACAGGGCTGCAAAAGAGTCAGGAAGTTTAATCAGGGAAATATTGTATTGGCTACCTTTCTAAAAATGACATCTGCTTAGTTTGTAACTGAAGGCTTGACCTTCCGGAAACAATGCAACAACTAAAGTTGGTTATTTTTAATGGATATTTCACAACTAGTATTTCAAGACTGTTTGCAGCAAACAGGTATCAAGTGTCTAACATGTGCAGAGTCCTGTGGATGACAGAAGTATGAATCCAACTTTGGACCTGTCTTCTCTTGTAGAGCAGAGAGACAGACCTTGAGGAGTGATAAAAACCAACCCACCAACCAATAATTGCATGGTAGGTGTGATGGAACTTAAAAAGTTCAAGGCCAGCCTGACATGGGGGGTTACTTAATGCTACTCTACTTGGGGATAAAATGCCCAGTGCATCAGGAGTTGGTAAACATAGCAAAGCATAGCAGAAACTATTCAAATTGTGTTAATTGAATTCTAGTATTGTTTCTCAAAGGAGTTAGCTTTGTGAACTTGTCAAGTTACTTGACATCTTTAGGTTATGTTTCTCATCTGTAAAATAAGTGAGTTCAAAGGATGATCTCTATTTAAGGCTCCTTCCAGTTCTAATATTCCAAATTACATGATAATGATCATGACCACAAGAAATACAGTGACTTATATTTACCGCACATCTATTATATGTCAAGCACCGTGCTAAAGCGCATTACTGTACTATCTTTACTTAATCTTCACAACTTTATGAAGCGGACATTATTATCATCATTATTTTACACATGAGAAAAAGGAGGCTAAACAGTATCAGAATACTGCAGTCGTGATTTGAATGAAAGCAGTCTGAAGCAGTAACCCTTGCTTCTGACCTCAGTCTGAAGGGCAACCCTGAATTGAAGCAGTTCATGGGTCACCCTTACCCATCACACAAAGTTGCTTCTCGTCACAAAAACTGTCTTATCCATTCTCAAAAAATAATGAAAAGAGAAAGCTTGGGAAAGGATCCTTCCTGGCTAGCAGACAGATCTGAGTTAACGTCACGTTGTCTGTTTCACGTGTTAAAAAGTCCCTTGCACCACTGTCCCCGAGATGCTTGCGCACTCCCATGGCTGTGCGCGCCCCTGTCGGGCTGACACCGCGACCGCCAGAAGCGATCAGGGCTGAGGCGCACAGAAGGGCTCCGGGAGAGGCCCCGTAGGAGCGCGGGCACAGAGTGGGTACCTGGGCTGCTGTCTGCTCCAGTTGGCTGGTTCTCCCACCACTCGTCTCCGAGATCGTCTGCCATCTCAGCTCAGGACTCGACGTGGGCTGAACACCGCGGGGAGGCGGCCAGCTGCAGAGTATCACGCTGTCTCAAAGCCAGTTCTGTCGGCGTAGCTACACGCGGAGCCCGGGCTAGACACTGTCGCCTCCGCCCTGCGGCGATGACGTCACATCTCCGCCCCGCCTCTCCGGCAGCTACTTCCAGATCCCTCGCAGTTTCCACACAGGCGCCGACAGGCAGAAGCAGTTTGGAAACGCAAAATAAATCTCCCCAAAGCTTAAAGACAAAAAGGAACATAAGACGAAAGGAATTGTCATCTTTTTGAAAAATGTATTCAAAAAATTTTTGTTTAGGTGTTGTGTTTCCCGATAAGATTGTGTCGAAAGTGTGAGACGCGATGCGAAGACGATTTTTCTCCGCTCAGTTTCAAAGAACTTGGGCCGCGGGAGAAGAGACAAACACGTGCGTGTGTTTTCGCTTGTGCGTCAGTGTTTCAGAGTTTATGTGTTTGTACACTTTGCTCTTAGAAAACATGCACAAGGATCCATGACCATGAATGTCTGGCCTTTGTAGTAAATGTAGTTCTGCTATTTATGCAATATGAGTAAAGAAAATGTAATTGGTCTGGAAAGGCTCGCCCACAGTAAGACGCAAGTGGCCAAAGACCTGAAAGTTGTTTTGCCCATACTCCCTCGGTTGTGTATGCCACCCCCTGTTTGGGAAACGAAGTAATAAGGGAGTCCATTGCTTCGTAACTCTAGGTAAGAGACCAACAGTTAGTTCCTCTTGTCCTATTCCCAACGTGAAGTGGCAGGGAGGGACTAGGAAAACGCGCTGGGCATCAAGTGTTGGGGCTACCTGTGAAGTAATTGTGGACGGTATTTTTCAGGACGTCAAACACAGAGGTAAAAATTATACAAAATGTATTGAAAGTACGCAACGTGCCTGGTACTATGCATGGAATAGTAAGATGAGTCCATTCAGATGTCACCCTACAGTAGTGGAAGTGTAATGTGTAAGAATAAAGGGCTAGACTTCTAATAGGATACATCCTTAGAAATGACAAGACAGGGAAACTTAATCTGATGAGGACGGGATTAGCCATATGTGGAAAATTAACCTGTGTGCACCCAACTCATAGGTGTTTTATAAATGCATTGCTGCCTAGACTTTGTCAGCACACTCTAAATGCCCCAAAAGGGAAGATATTATGTATAAATATGGCAAATGTAAAGTAATCCATAAAGATCAAAAGCAATGTGACTTTTGTGAAGAAATGTAGATGACAGGAGATTTGCGTGATTAATAGATTATTGAAAAAGAAAGGTAAGAAATGCCAGTGTGGAGGAGGAAGTGCTATGGCCAATAAATATGAAAATATGTTCAGTCTGATTATTAATCTGGGAAATACAAAAAACACCACAGCGAGACAGTTTTTCAGGCAATAAATCACAAAATTAAGAAGTGTGGGCCGGGTGTGGGGGCTCACGCCTGTAATTCCAACACTTGGGGAGGCCAAGGCGGGTGGATCACCTGAGGTCGGGAGTTCCAGACCAGCCTGGCCAAAATGGCGAAACCCATCTCTACTGAAAATACAAAAATTAGCCGGGCGTGGTGGCGGGCGCCTGTAATCCCAGCTATTTGAGAGGCTGAGAGAGGAGAATCGCTTAAACCCAAGAAGTGGAGGTTGCAGTGAGCCGAGATGGTGCCATTGCACTCCAGCCTGGCTGACAAAAGCGAAACTCCATCTCAAAAAAAAAAAAAAAAAAAAAAAAAAAGTCTGGCAATACTAAATTATGGAACGTTTATGCATCAATGGGCACTGATGCCTGTTTAGTACCATGAACTATGAATGGTCTTACATTACATTCCACTTCGCCTCAGCCTCCCGAGTAGCTGGGACTACAGGCACGTGCCACCATGCTTGGTTATTTTGTTGTTCTTTTTGTGTTTTTGTGGAGACGGTGTTTCATTTTGCTGCCCAGGCTGGTCTTAAACACCTGGCTTCAAGCAGTCCTCCCACTCCAGCCTCCCAAAGTGTTGGTATTAGAGGCCTAAGCCACTGTGTTCAGCCATTTTTTACATTTTTAAAGCATTGTAAGAAACAGAACAAAACAACCAAGAAAAAGAAAAAGGTAAAGAAACATATGCAGCAGAGACTGTAGCCCTCATATATGTACTATTTATTATTTATTCCCTCATGCATTTGCTCTAACTTTACAGAAATAAGTTTACTGACCCCAGATTATATTGCATAGCCAACCTAAGTTGTAGCATTCATTTCTGTTCTATTTGTTATTAGTGAATTGGTTGTTAGTGAATAGGCATCCTGGTTTATAAATCAGTGTATTGTAAAACCATACTCTCCAGTATCTGATCATATCATCTAACACAGGGAAGCTCAGGCTGGAATAACTATTAGGTCTTTTTCTGCTCCCTCTTACTGTTCAGTATCTGAATGAGTATTATTTGAGTTTAAAGGAGGAAGCATTCATTTCCCAGTGGGGTGAACTGGAAGGTAGCACTTGACCATGAATGTCTGTGGGCAAAAATGGATAGGGTAAATAATAGTTCCTTGGCAGAAAGATTGGAATGTTGCTTTGAATAACTTATTAAACTTTATTGGGCCTTTCTTTGTGAGTCTGTAAAATAAAGGGAAGAGATTTCATGATTCCTGTGGTCTCTTCCAACTCCACGTCTTGATCTTGAGTATCAGACCAAGAACTCTGGATTTTTATCATTGTTATTAGAGGCAAAGGACATTCTGGAAGTGTTGTTTTAGGAAAGCTAAATTGGTATTACTGTGCAGGATGGATAATGGATTTGAGCAGAGCTTCCCACCTGGCATGGGTGGGCCGGAGACCAACCCTGCAGCCTTTGGAGGAATCAGTGACCTTGGAGCAGTTGCCTCAGGTTGAGGGGACCATCATCTTCGCTCTAGTGTTGTACAAATATCACCATTTTCTATGGATGCCATGATGTGAAAGGTTGGCAAGAACTGAATTAGTAAGAGAGCGGTAAAGTTTGAAGGCTGTTTTGCGAATGTTCACCATGCAATGAAAAGGTCTTAATCAGTACAGAGGTTCTTAGTCAATAAGCCCAGCCTATAAGTGTACTTCATAACGTATTCAAACTTTTGCATCATGTAAACGATAATGGTAGTAACAATAACAACAATAGCATGTTCTAGGTACCTCTCTATGCCTTTTATATTGTAATTCATCTAATCATAACTCTATGAGATACTGTGCTGGGACTAGGGTGAGGCAAGCAGAGGCCTAGGACACCAGATTTAAGGAGGCAGTCACTCTCAGGCTGACACTGACACCAACCTGAGAATGCTTGTCTTACTTGAGTCCTGATGCTGGTCCCTTTACTGAAGGCCACAGCTCTAGTTCAGCAGCTCTCCTCAATTCTTTCTTCTGAGTCTAGTAACTACTTACTGCCTTTGCCTCTTCAGACTTAGGAGTGGTAACTGCTCCCTACCATTACTAGTCCCGGGGTTCTACACCATGTTTCATTTCCCTAACCTTACCTCATGTTCAGAAATACTCCTCTTACTAAATTCTTTTTAGTTTTCCAACTTAAATGGGTCATCTTTTGCATGGTAGGACCCCAACTGATAAAATCACTGCCTACTTAGGATTCCCCTCAAAGCAGAGCCTGTGACAAAGGCTTGGGTGCAAGTAGTTTATTTGGGAGGTGATCCCTGGATGCAGGAATAAAGGCAGAGAGAATGAGACAAGGAAGGAGGATTGATATTAAACTGGTTTTGATATAGACAATAGCTGGCTCTTTATCCTGTTGGAGACCCTCTGAAAAAAATAGGATATACCCCAGAATTAGCCTCACAAAGTGATACAGGAGTTAAGAAGAAATTACTTAGACAGATAGTAAGGGTATGGGAGTCCTCAGTAAGGCTTTTCTTTTTAGTGAAAAGCAGCCCCAAATCATTTTCTAACAAAGAGCAGCCTGCAGGCTGGGAGCTTGCACGAATTAATGCTGGCAGGAACTAAGGATTAGACATGTTCAAATGGCGCCTCTATCTTCCCTTCTCTACCAGCCACGTGTACTGCAAGGAGCAGACAAGATGGCACTGATCAACTGGAAATCCCATTTGCATAATAAGATTAGGGTGGAGTGACCGGCCTTCCCCGTGTGCTATGTAAACATTATAGCTGGTCAAACCAATCTATGAGCCCTATGTAAATCAGACACTGCCTCCTCAAACTGGACTAGAAAATTCGGCACATTTGCCACCAGCCAGTCTTTTCCGCTGGGAGACCCCTTTCTCTATATAAAGAAGAGACCTCTTTCTGTTCTCTTCTGCCTGTTAAACATATGCTCCTAAACTCCTCATGTGTGCCCAGGTCCTAAATTTTTCTGGTGCACATCAATGAACTCCAGGGTATACACCCCAGACAACATAGCATCTTCAAAAGGACAGAAGGCTAGGACACTTATCCACTGACTGTCATCCACCATTGAGTGAGGGTTGTTGCCAGGGATATGAATTGGCAGATATTCCCAGGCTGTTGGAGAAAGCCCTGAGGCAGAAGAGTAGAGTGGTCACACCTCAGCTCACTTGAGGTGGGATGATGACAGTGTGCCCAGAGCTTTCCTCCGTGGCTGAGCCAATTTCAAAGTGAGCAAAGGGGCATAAAAAGCATCTGCTCTAGGGTTTATACCGTTTTTCTTTCCATTTTGCAGATGGTGAAACTAAGGCACAGAGAATTAAGTAACTTGCTGAGTTACTAGTAAGTGATTTCCCGTCTGCCCCATGACCTTCATAGCACTCTCAATGTGGTCTGTGTCACCAAAATGACCCACACTCACTGGACTAGGGTAACAATAGTATAGAAAAAAAGGAAGAGCCAAAGTGAGGAGCATTACCACCAATTTGTGTTAATGTTTTGGAAATAGGATGGTGAGGAAAACATGTCAAAAAAATCTATAGGTTCAAATCTTAAAAACTAAAAAAAAAAAAGAAAAAAAATCATAGATGAGAGTAGTAAAAGGAGGAGGGAACAGTTTAGGGGATAAAATGATGAGGTAGGCCTTAGACAAGGACAAAACAGACCATAAACAATAAGGACAAAATAGACAAAAAACAAGTAAATGAATAAATAAATTCAGATAAAAATGATAAGTTCAGCTAAAAGATAAAAGTGCTATAAAGGAACTACATAGCAATTGTGACCTAGGTGGGAGGGTTAGTGGAGGACTGTGGCAAGAGATGAGGATGGAGAAGTACATGGGGGCCATACCTGAAAGAGCCTCTCAGCAATCATAAGGATTTCAAGCAGGAAACCACTGGGCAATTTTTAGGCTGTGAGATCTGCTTATGTTTTTTAAGCTGGGTGATGTGTAGGAATAGTACAAACAGAAAGACTGGGTTGGAGGCTCTTGCAGTCATCAAAGCGAGATAGCAGTGTCTTGGAATTTGATAGTAGAAATGGAAATAAAGAGAAGTGGGACTGGATGAGATTACTTAGGGAGACAGTGTAGAGAGCAGAAAAGAGTTCCTGGGCTTCCACTATTTAGATGTCAGGTGTAGGAGAGGCCAAAGAGCCAGGAGAAAATAGTCAGAGGGAAGAGGAGAGCGAGGCAAATATGATCCCTTCGAATCAACAGAGAAGAGTAGTCCAGAGACAAAGGTGCACTGCTGAGAGTCAAGGAAAGGGGGATAATTGCAAGAGTCAGGTTCTTGCAAAGGGAAAACAGATGGAGATTCAGAGACACATGCAGGAGATGCCATCTGATAGGAGCAGGGTCACTTCATTTTAAGAAGATTCCTGAGATGGCAGGACGATGAAGATATTCCTGTCTTGTGACTTCTATTTTCTCCATGAATTTTGAAACCCAATAATTTAGGACAATGGTTCTCAATTCTGGTTGCTTGGTGGAATTTCCTGGAAAGATTTGTATGTGTATGTAAAGATTTACGTGTATTTGTATGTATGTAAAGATTTGGGTTCTTTTAAAATCCTCTTTTTTTTTTAATACTGCCCTCTTCTTTCGTTATGACTTTGAAGCAATACTGTTGATAACCTGCTCCATTTTCCTTTGACCCGTGTCTGAGCTCCTCTGCAGCTGTGATTGACCATTTCCATCATGCTGATAGCTTCTGTCTCTGAGCACCTCACAAACATGATGCTTTTGTTGTCTTAGGATCTGCTTTCACCTCTCTAAATTTCCTCTTCACCAAGAACTAGTGTTAAATCTCAGCATAGATGGAGTGGAAAGTATAGTGCTTACTACAGGAGAAAATTACTTATTCATGAGAAAAGCTATAGGTTTTCTCTATGTCAGCAAGAACCAACAATTTTGTGAGGTAACTTGAAGCTTAGGCACAGTGGTGATGTATGGTAAATGAGATGGAGACGTCAGAACTGCCTTGGCAGGTTATTAGGGAAAGAGTCAGAAGGCTCAGAGCCCTGGACTTTTTTTTAGAATGTATTTGTTTTTTAATACCAAAGAACCTGTCAGCTCACTGTGTCCCCTGGGAGGGCCAGAGGACAATCTTTCCACTAAAGCAATAAGATTGCAGTAGTGATTGAGCACCAACTTGGCTGAGAGTCTTAATGGTGACTGTCCTGTGCAGGCTAGGAATGACAGCAGGAGATGCTCTAGTATCAATAGGTACCATAGAATCCTAGAACAGCAAAGGCATTTGGCAGCGTGGAATCATCAGAAGCAAAATGGATGTAATTACAGTCAGAGGTCCTTGATATTCAGGATATCTGTGGTGTTCCATAGACTATGATATTTTTAGGGGCAAGATAGGTAGAAAGCTAATGAAAGTGTTGATTGAATTATATAACAGCAATAACAGCGAACTTGAGCTGGTGAACAGAAGGCACATGTCAACTGCCAAAATGGAATAGTATGATATCTGGACGGGTTTCCAGATGTCAGCCAGTTTGGAAACCCAGAGCCCATCAATTAAAAAGAATCTAGATCCCCCTGAGGAAGACCCCCTGCAACACCACAAATATATATGGTATTTACCCATACTTTTTCCACAGGAACCTATGACCATTTTTTCAGAGGAACCATACACTGGAGAAATTGGGAATTCCTAGCTCTTTCAAGGGCTGTCAAATACAGGGTGAACTACATCAATACCAGGGAATCTAAGGTGCACCATAAATCCCTTTTAGAATGGGGCATGCAGTGGCTGGGTGATAGGATACTTTTTCTAATCTGTTTCACACTGGCTGTCATGGGTCCATAAACTTATGGTCATTCCCCAGTTGCCGTGTGCATAATTGTGATAGCAGCTAATAAAACCATTACATTAGTCCTCTGACCAATCAAGTATGAACCATTATGGTAGGAAGGGCCTAGTGGAAGTCCCTGAAACTGTATCCCTCTCCCTTCTCCTTGGCAAAGATAATAAATCAGAGGCCATACCTCATCCCAGTGGAATTGCAGAGATTAATGCCAACTTGAAAGACTAATGGTGACTAAGGAGTTCAGGTAACCAGTATGATCCCTTCGAAGCCAGGTGGACCATGGCAAATGATAGTAGACTACTGTAAACTGAATCAAATGGTATCCCTAATCAGAGAAGCTATAACAGATAATGTATTTTTGGTTGAATCGATTAACACAGCCACTAGCATTTCATATGTGATTTTGATCTAGCAAATATGTTCAGTTCAATCTGTGAGGAAAGACGATCAAAAGCAATTGTATTCACCTGGGCAGATTGAGTTCCGATTAACTCAAGGCTGTGGATATTTTTCTGTTAACATTCTCAGGGCTGGTTAACTCTCCTGCTCTCCATCATCATATAGTTCAAAAAGACTCTGTTTTTTTCTCAAAACAAAACATTGATCCATTGTATTGATGACATAGTGTTAATTGGATCTAGAGAGCAGGTAATGGCAAGTATTCTGGATGCCCTAGTAAAATACATGCATGCCAAAGGGTGAGAGAAATTACAAATGTTCAGGCAGCTGGAACAATGGTTATATTTTTAGGAGTTTGGTGATCTGAGGCATACCTGGGAATCCCCTTCAATGTAAAGGAAAATTTTTTGTATCGCTCATCTTCCACTAAGAGAAACAGTATTTTGTGCAGATAGCCTATGCCACATTTGGAAATAGTGTCCTTACTCATTTATTGGGTGACTCAAAAGGCTGCCATTTTTGCTTACGGTCAAGAGAAGGGAGTGCTCAGCAGCAAGTCTAGGCTACGGCACAACCAGCCCTGCCACTCAGGCCATAATGACATGGCAGATCCAAAGGTGCTGGGTGATAGATAATGATGCTGTATGGAATCTCTGGAAGATCCTAAAGAGAGAATCACGGTGCCTGCCTCAAGGGTTTTCTAGTAAGCTTTGCCTTCTTCAGCCAAACCATTTGAAAAGCAGCTGTGAGCAAAATGTTGAGTCCTAGCAGAAACAGACACTTGACTATGGACTATCAAATGATTATATGACCAGAACTGCCCTTCAGGAACTGGCTAATGTAAGGTTGGGTGCTCACAGCAACAATCCACTGAACAACAGAAATGGTATACATGGGAGCACATCTAAGCAAGTCTAAAAGTCACAAGATACATAAACAGGTGGCCCAGAGCTCCTTGCCTTTTGTGTTTCTCAGCTCACACCTATATCCTCTGGGTTATTCTCTGTGACTAGCTGATAATGTTGGAGGAAAATACTCAAAACTGGTTAAGCTTGGTATGTTGGTAGAACTGAAAATGGATTGCTACTACACTGTGGGGAGGAACCCTAAAGGACAGAAATGAACAGAATTCTGGTGGGCAGAGCTTCAATACATGCATTCATCTCCTTTGAATGGAGAAAATAGTCTGAGGTCATTGTAAATGTAGGGCCTTGAGCAACAGTGAATGGTATAGTTGATTGGGTGGAAGGTCTCTAAGGTAGAATATTTGAAGTTCAGTAATAAAGAGACCTGAGGAAGAGGCCTGTGAGGGACCTAAAGGAGTGGGCACAAAGTGTGTGTATCTTTGTGAAACATGTGTGTGTCCACCAGAGAGTATCCACTACAAGTAAAGCACTGACCAACCAGGTAGACAATGCGGTAGATTGTATTTTTCAAAGATGGCCGCCAATATCCCCCATCTCACATACTCTTCTTGCAATCTGACCTTGACCATTCTCCCATTGAGTGGTGGGATCTGTGTTCCCTTTCCTTGAACCTGGGCAGAACTTTATCATGTCAACCAAGAGAACGTGGTAGAAATGATGTTGTGTGACTTCTGAAGCTAGATCCCAAAAATTCTGCGCATTTCCACCTTGCTCCTTTGGGATGGTCACTTGGAACCCAGGCATCACTCTGTGAGAAAGCTCAAAGTAGTCCACACAGAGAAACCCTGTGGAAAGAACACGTGTAGGTATTCTGGCCCACAACTCAGCTAAGGTCCCTGCTGACGGGCAGCATCCACAGCCAGACCTATAAATAAAGATTCCTCCAGGTGATTCCAGTCATCAGCTGTTGATTGATCCCAAGCTGTGGTCCAAGACTTCATGAAGCAGAGGCTAGCCATTCCCACTATGACCTCTCTGAATGCCTGACATAACAGAATTCCTGTGAGAAAAAATTTGGCTGAAACCTGCTTGTTGAACTGCTGTTTCTATCATGGCCACGAGAGGGCGACCTTGTTTCTTAGGGACCTGCAAGCTGCCAAAACCATATTCCTTTATTGGTCCCTGCCTAGATTGGCAGTGGATTTTCCTTCCTTCTCCTGACCGGGCCTGCTGAGGTCGGATGGCTGAATTAAAGTTTCCTTTTTCTAATCTTAAGTATCTTGAGTATGTATGGGCTCTGTAAAGATCCTCTCATTTAGGTGAAGAAAAACCTGATTATTAACTTTGCTTGTGTAATGAGATAATTGGCATGCAGATTGCATATTTGGGCCTGAGGAAAAAGAAATCCAGTCATCTGGGTTTGTACTTCGAAGTTAATGGGTGAAGGCAGAGCATCTGCATCCAGCAGCCAGGTCTTAAGGTCTCTATGAGGTAACATCCACTGAAGTAGAGGAGGCACAGAAAGTGGGAGTTTCCATAATGGTCTGCAGAAGCTTTCCTGGGAGAACTGGGACTTGTGGTTTTTGGACCACCAAAATGCTGCTGCTTAGGCCCCTGGTGCATTTGGTGAGAAGTACAGTGAACTTGGAGGTAAGGGAGGCTGCTAGAAGTCCTTTCTAATTGCCTCCTATGGTTTATTCCTATTGACAAATAGTTCACCTTTAACTTTTTAACATCATTTTTTGAAATTGTAAATGATACATAATTTAAAATGTATTATCTTAACCATTTTTAAGTATATTAAGTACAGTTTTGTTCAGTGGAATTAAGTACATTCACATTGTTGTGCAACCATCACCACCATTCATCCTCAGAACTCTTTATCTTGCAAAACTGAAACTCTGTGCCCATTAAACAAAAACTCCCCTCACTCCAGCCACTGGCAACTACCATTCTACTTGTTACCTCTATGAATTTGACTAATCTGGGTACTGCATATAAGTATAGTCATACAATATTTGTTCTTTTGTGACTGGCATGATGTCCTCAAGGTTCGTCCATGTTATAGCATGTGTCAACATTTTCTTCCTTTTTAAGGCTGAATAACAGTCCATTGCATTACAGGACACATTTTGTTTATTCATTCATCTATTAGTGGCCACTTGGGTTAATTCCACCTTTTAGATATTGTGAATAATGCTGCTATGAACATGAATATACACACGTATGTCTGAGTTCCTGCTTTCAGTTTTTCTGGGTATATACCCAGAAGTGGAAATGCTTGATCATATAGTAACTCGATTTTTAATTTTTTTGAGAAACCACCATACTGTTTCATAGTGGTCCAGTTTTACATTCCCCCACAGCAGTGCACAAGGGTTCCAGTTTCTCCACATCCTTGCCAACACTTGTTATTATCTGGTTTTTGTTTGTTTTGATACTAGTCTTTCTAATAAGTGTGAGGTAGTTCCCTTTCCTTTTCAAAGCCTGCTGCCTTTGTATATTCTAAGGGATGGGAATGTCACCATAACATCTGCCATAGTCTTTTTGTAACTGACTATTTCTGTTGTCTCTGGTAAGCATAATAATCAAGAAACAACTGAGAGCCCTGTCATTTCCTGAACCCTCACTGGCAGTTGTTTGCTTCTTAGATAGCTAAGAACATTTGTCTCCTTCCTTGAGGAGACAATCTGGCATAATACCTGAGAGTGTGGACTATGAAGCCGGATATATGCATTAAAATCCTGGCATTGTCATTTATTAGATCTTAGACAAGTTACTATATCACTATTTCTTTTCTTTTCTTTCTGTCTCTCTCTGTCTCTTTCTTTCTTTCTTTTTTTTTTTTCCAAGGTCTCACTCTGTCACCTAGTCTTGAGTGCAGGCACAATCATAGCTCACTAAAGGCTTGAACTCCCAGGCTCAAGGGATCCTTCCTCTCCAGCCTCCCAAGTAGCTGGTACTACAGGTGCGCACCACCACACTGGCTAATTTTTAAATATTTTTTTGTAGAGACAGGATCTCACTATGTTACCCACACTGGTCTCAAACTCCAGGGCTCAAGTGATCCTCATGCCTCGGCCTCCCAAAGTGCTGGGATTACCAGTGTGAGCCACCATGCCCAGTGCCTCCATTTCTTTAACTGTAAAATGGAGCTAATAATAGAGCTATTATGAGGAGTAACTAAGTCAATACATAAAAACATTTAAAGCAGTTTGTGGCACATGGTTGGCAGTCACTAAATGGTAGCAATTGTTACCCCTCTGGAAGATCCCTGAGGCCTTCCCAGAAGCTGATGCCCTAATGCTTCTGTACAGCCTGCAGAACTGTGAATCAATTAAATCTCTTTTCTTTGTAGATTACCCAGTCTCAGGTATTTCTTGATAGCAGTGCAAGAACAGACTAATTCAGAAAATTGGTACTGAAGAGTAGGGCATTGCTATAAAGATACCTGAAAATGTGGAGTCAGCTTTGGAACTGGGTAGCAGGCAGAGGTTTGAACAATTTGGTGGGCTCAGAAGAAGACAGGAAGATGAGGGAAAATTTGGAACTTCCCGGAGACTTGTTAAACTGTTATGACCAAAATGCTGTTAATGATATCGACAATGAGGTCCAGGGTAACGAGATCTCAGATGAAAGTGAGAAACTTATTGGAAACTGGAGCAAAGGTTATTTTTGTTATGTGTTAGCAAAGAACCTGGTGGTATTTTACCCCTGCCCCAGGGATCTGTGGAACTTTGAACTTGAGAGTGATGATTTAGGGTATCGGTAGAAGAAATTTCTAAGCAGCAGAATATTGAAGATGTGGCCTGGCTGCTTCTGACAACCTATGCTAATAATGTGTGAGCAAAGCAAGGACATAAAACTAGAACTTACATTTAAAGGGGAAGCAGAACATAAATGTTTGGAAAATTTGCAGCCCAGTCATGTGGTAGAAAAGAAAAGCCCATTTTTAGGGGAGCAATTCAGGCTGGCTGCAGAAATTTGTATAACTAAAAGGAAGGCACATGCTGATAGTCATGACAATGGGGAAAATGCCTCCAAGGCATTTCAGAGATCTTTGTGGCAGCCCCTCCCATCACAGGCCTGGAGGCCTAGAAGGACAGAATAGTTTTGTGGGCCACACTCAGAGCCCCACTACCCTGTGCAGGCTTGGGACACTGCTCCCAGCATCCCAACCATTCCAGCTCCAGCCCTGGCTCAAAGGGGTCCAGGTACAGCTTGGGCCACTGCTTCAGAAGGTGCAAACCATAAGCCTTGGTGGTTTCCATATGCTGTTAAGCCTGTGGGTATGCAAAGTGTAAGAGTTGAGGCTTGGGATCCTCCACCTGGATTTCAGAGGATGTATGGAAAAGCCTGGATGTTCAGACAGAAGCCTGCTGAAGGGGCAGAGTCCTCATGGAGAACCCCTACTATGGCAGTGCAGAGGGGAAATGCAGGACTGTAGCTCCCACACAGAGTCTCCACTGGAGCATTGCCTAGTGGAGCTGTGAGAAGAGGGCCACTGTCCTCCAGAGTCTGGAATGGTAGATACGCTAACAGCTTGCACTTGTTGCCCGGAAGAGCCACAAGCACTCAACATCAGCCTTTGAGAGCAGCTCTGGGAGCTGAACCCTGCAAAGCTGTAGGGGTGGAACTGCCCAAGATCTTGGGAGCCCACCCCTTGCATCAGTGTGCCCTGGATGTGAGACATGGAGTCAAAGGAGATTGTTTTGGAACTTTAAGATTTCAGGACTGCCCTACTGAGTTTCAGACTTGCATGGGGCCTCTAGCCCATTTATTTTGACCAATTTCTCCCTTTTGGAATGGGAGTATTTACCCAATGCCTATACCTCCATTGTATCTTGGAAGTAACTAACTTGTTTTTTATTTTATAGGCTCATAGGTGGAAGGGGCTAGCTTTGTCTCAGATGAGACTTTGGGCTTTAGACTTTTGAGTGAATGCTGGAATGAGTTAAGACTTTGGGGGGCTGTTGGGAAGGCATGATTGGATTTTGCAATGTGAGAAGGACATGAGATTTGGGAGGGGCCAAGGGTGGAATGATAGGATTCGGATCTCTGTCCCCACCCAAATCCTATGTCAAAATGTAGCCCCAGTGTGGGAGGTGGGGTGTGGAAGGTGATTGGATCATGGAGGCCGTTTTTCGTAAATGTTTTAGCACTGTCCCCATGCAGTGGTTCTCATGATAGTGTATGAGTGAGTTCTCATGAGATCTGGTTGTTTTAAAGTGTGTAGCACCTCCCCACTTTCTTTATTCCTCCTGCTCCAGCCATGAGAAGATGTCTGCTCTGACTTTTGCCTTCCACCATGAGTAAAAGCTTCCTGAGGCCTCCTCAGAAGCAAATGCTGCCATGCTTCCTAAATAGCCTGTGGAACTGTGAGCCAATTAAACTTTTCTTTATAAATTACCCAGTCTCTAGCCAGGCATGATGGTATGTGCCTGTAGTCCCAGCTACTTGGGAGGCTGAGGCAGGAGGATTGCTTGAGCCCAGGAGTTCGAGGCTGCAGTGAGTTATAATTGCACTACTGTACTTCAGCCAGGGCAACAGAGCGAGACCCTGTCTCAAACATAAATAAATAAATAAATACATAATAAATTACCCAGTCACAGGTATTTCTTTGTAGCAGTGAGAGAATGGACTAATACACCCTCCATACCACACCCTAGTACTTCACCTCCCTTTCCAACTATTGTAGAAGATACTCAGTGTTATCATTTACTATCTTATAAATGCAAATCCTGGAGTTTAAAGAGGTTAAGTAATTGGCTCAAGGTATCATAGCTGGTGAACAGAGGCGCTGAGATTTGTTCTCTTTTGGTTTGACCCTAGAACCCTCTCCTAACATTTTTTTTTTTTTTTGACTCTGGTTTGGCAGAATAAATAGCAAGGACAGCATCATCTTTGCTGAGGAAAGATGACTATTAGTAGTACGCAAGTGGAGCGTCATCAGTGTTACATCAGCTTTTCCCCTGTGTCTCTCATCCCACGAATGAAGAGCAGATGTGAAAATTGCTGCCAGCCACTCACTTGTCAGATGAGAACTGACTTGGCTGTGCTTATGACAAAATTAATTTTTAGGTTGTGATGGTTTTAATAAGGCATGTGAAAT
Source organism: Trachypithecus francoisi (assembly GCF_009764315.1). NCBI lineage: Eukaryota > Metazoa > Chordata > Mammalia > Primates > Cercopithecidae > Trachypithecus > Trachypithecus francoisi. Next base: position 89,491,349 of record NW_022681453.1, read on the forward strand.
GTAGATGTCCTCAAGATTTATAAACTTTAATTTAGAAGTGTCTTTGATTCTAATACAAGTCTGTTTTTACTTACAGTAAGATAGCAAAGAAAAAAGTTTCTGGAAAGGTTCTGGATGTGTCTAAGGAAAATTTGATTAGATGGTCCAGTGTTTCAGTAACACACACAAGAAGCTTCTGAATAACTTATAAAAGTGAGATGATATGTCCCACTTTGATTTAAATTCCATTACATGTATCCTTAGAAATTAGCAAAAAAATTTTTTTTCTAATAATAAGACACATTATTAGATGATTTTGACTCATAAAGAATAAGTTGTTTGGAATAAAATTTGTCTAGACACAAGTGTTGGTTCTGTAAAATGAAAGAAAATATCCAAAATTCTGTGCAACTCTCTGTTAAAAGATAATCCTAAGGCTACTTCAGAGATATTTTTGTTATTCAGGATATGGAGTGAGCATGAACATTTGCATTTTAATGGTCACAAGAACCATTAAGGAGAGAAACTCCCAAAATATAGTAAGACATGATTGGTTTCAACTCTATGTTGGCTCTGTATGTTTGGAATGCTTTGTAATTCCATATGTTTATCTTTGCTGTATCTTTGATAAAATGATATGTTAAACTAACTTCTTGCAGTACATAAAGGAGGAAATTGTAAAGCAATTTATTTTGTTCTGCAAATGGTGTTACTAATTACAGGTTAGTCTTTTTTCTCCCACTTATTACAAGAGGCCACGAGACCTCTCCCCAGGCTCACAGTTCTTCTATCTTTCATCTTCCTGCCAAAAACACATCTTTGGAGCCCAGGCATCTTCCACTGTTACCGACTGAATTGTGTCCCCCAGAATGCGTATGTTGAAGTCCTAATCTGCAGGACCTCAGGACCTCAGAAGGTGACATATATGGAAATAGCGCCTTTAAGTAATTAAGTTAAGAGGAGGTCACAAAGGTAAACCCTAATCCAGTATGACTGATGTCTTTATAAAAAGCAGAGATTAGGACACAGATAGGGGGAAGATTAAGTGAAGACATAGGTAAATGATGGCCATCTATGAGCCAAAGAGAGAGGCCTCAGAAGAAACCAACCCTGCTGACACCTTGATCTTGAACATCTAGCCCCAGGACTGTGATAAAGTATGTTATTTAAGCCTACCCAGTGTGCGGCACTTCATTAATGGTGACCCTAGCAAACTAAAAAACCCACCATCAGGTCAGATTCAACAAGTCTTTAAACAAACTGGATGTCTTCCCCTGTATCCTGCCTGGCATGGGTTCTACTAATGGCTTTATCATTTCTGTTGATGGCACCATCTGTGTTTTCCAAGTTTGTTAATGGGAGGAAACTGCCATTTGGGGCCAAGTTTCCTTCTTTTGGGGCCAAGCTTCCTTCTGTCTTATAAGGCCATCTAGTATTGTCCCCAAGTTCAATTCAGTCTTTCAGCTAGCTCTTCAGTTTTTTCATTCTTCATCATCCCAGTTCTGAGGCCCTGAAACAACCTCATTGTCATGCAGCCCTTAAACCCTGACACCTGAACCTACCTTCTTCTACCTCCTCACTTGCAAGGTCTATTTAGGGTCCTTCACCATCACCCAATATTTCATTTCTGCATAGAAGATGGTCTGGTCTCATAATTGGTTTTAATACGTGTAACCTGCCTTCTTCAGTGTCAGCTTCATAGCGTCGTCAAAATAATTTTTCCAAAATACCTATTTGTATACCATTTTCCCACTTAAGGACCTACTGTGTCTTATTGCATATTAAAAATAGAAATGTCTCTTCCCTGTATGTGAAGCGCTGTGTCACTTGACTGACCTTCCTTTATTTATTAAATTAATTTCCTTTACTAGTCCTCAGGTAGATGCTGTGATCTAGTCAGACCATTTCCCTGAGCTCAACTTCCTTTCCACCTGCCACTCAAGACACATACACATACACACTTAGTTTTCTCCTCTCGATTAGAGGAGGAGAAGCTGTTTCTCTTGGGATACTTTCATGATCCCTCCCTCCAAATTCTACATATCTTTAAAAATCACCTCTCCAACAATCTGAAATTTTTATCCCACAGTTAGCTTCTACATAATCTTGAATACCTGAGCTAGAAGAGAATTTCCTGCCATTTGGTCTAAACTCACATCCAGTTTAGGACTCCCTGCCCCCACCCCTCACCCCACAGCATTCTTCAGGGATTCATTCTTTCCTCATCCTGGTATTAGACCACTACTCGATGATGGGCTGTGGATGAAAAAATGAAAGAACTAGCCTGCTCACAGAAGCTTATACTATAATAGGGAAGATGACAAGTGGTTCAGTTACAAAGCAGAAAAAGTGAAGGGACAGAGGCATGGGTGAGGCAGATTGTGATGTGGTGTTGGTGATGTGGGGGAGAAAATGACCCTGAAGGGTGAGGAGTTTACCCAGCAGACAGGTCAGAGAAGGTATTCCCAGGAAGAGGGCAGCATGGAACTGTCTTTCTCTTTCTGAATTTCTCTAGCACGTACGAATCCAGTCAACAACACAACACCCTGCTCTGTGCAGGCTCTGCTCTTGGAAATCAATTTTCTGTTTAACAAACATCTTGATATCCTCCAAGCAAGATATATATATATTTTGTTTTTGTTTTTGTTTTTTTAACACAGTCTTGCTCTGGTGCCAGGCTGGAGTGCAGTGGATTGATCTCGGCTTACTGCAACCTCTGCCTCCTGGGTTCAAGCGATTCTCCTGCCTCAGCCTCCTGAGTAACTGGGACTACAGGCATGCGCCACCACCCCCAGCTAATTTTTGTATTTTTAGTAGAGACAGGGTTTCACCAGGTTGGCCAGGATGGTCTCGATCTCTTGACTTCGTGATCCGCCCGCTTCAGCCTCCTAAAGTGCTGGGATTACAGGTGTGAGCCACCACACCTGGCCCAGAAGATAATTTTTTAAGGAGAAGAGTTATGTTTTCTGTCCTTTTGTATGCCTCACATTGCTTAGTAGTATCAGGCACCAAGTAGGGGCTACTTTATTTGTGTTCTGTTTTAATATAAAGGGGTACTATACACCTATTGTAAGACATATATTTTGATTTCCTTTATTTAGTAACAGTGATGATAGATTTGCCCTGCTGTTCAGCATTACGAATTCTAACCATTTATTCTTCCCTGCCTCCATTTCCTCTTCCCTGCCTCCATTTCCTCTATATGTTCTTCCATTCACTTTTGTGACAACACTCTATGCCAATAAGATGACTGTAAGGGAAGTGTATTTGGCTGTGAAATAAAACCAAACTAACTGGGCTGTATGGGAATGGAAGTTGTAGCCTGATGGTTTAAACAAGTAAGTTAACCAGCCATAGACTGGTGGTACATACTTGCTTATTGAATGATTTGAATAATCCCTTTGTAATATTTTAGACATGGTAAGTTATTATCATTCTGGGATTGGTAAGTCATCACAAAATAATTCTTCTCGGGGTCTTACTAAGACCCTTAGACTCTTCAAACAGGTCTGCTTCTTCCCTTTACCTCCACTCACCACTATCTCCCCTCAAAATATTTGGCTTTTTTTTTTGTGGCAGAGTGAAATAGAATGGAGTATTTGAAGATTGGTCTCTTGTAGGAAAAGAGAACTCCATGGCCATTTTTTTCTTTTGTAATGGAAGTGGCAGATGCAGCAGCTAATTATTCCCTAATATGGATTCTCTCTTCTCCCATACTACTAAAAATAGAACCCCTGAATTTTAGCTGGGCATATGGTTACATAGACTATTCAATTTCCCACACTTCCTTACAGCCTCTTGTGGTCATGTGACTACATTTGGAGCCAAGGGATGTGGGAGAGAGTGATCCAAGCAGCTACTAGGTTGAATTCTTTAAAGCAAAAAGCATGTCCTGTCCTTCCTGCTTTGTTCATCCTCCCTGGGGATAGAATGTGACTGATGGTTAGTATCCTGGACCATGGAGATGAGGGCAACAGCCTTGAGGTAGAAGAGCAATAAGATGGAAGGAGCCTGGGGCCCTGATTGGAACTACCATGTGAGTCCTAGACTGCTTATCCTAGGAGCTCTTATGTCAAAGAGGAATAAATTGTTCCGTGTAAGCTATGCTTATTTTAGGTCTCTATTTCAGCAGCTAATTCATAAGAGTAGGAATTTAAAAATGCTTGTGAGGTTCAGCGTCAACTGAATGATATGAACAAGATGAGAAACACACTTTTAAAGATATTTAATGATGGTTTTGAAATCAGTACAAAAATTTAAATACAGAAATGATTTGCTATTGACAAGTCTCAAATCTGTCATGGAAACTCAAACAAGTTACCAGTCTGTTCACCGTTCATTGTATTCTGTAAAATATTTGATACCAGTCACCCACTACAGACATTCTTCTCCCCTGTGGGATGTCATACTGCATTAAAACTCTGTATTTACATAACAATAATACGAGTTTGGTCCATTTCACATGGAAGAATTCTGGTTAATTTTGAACTAAATAGGGATTATAGCACAATCCCTAGACTTTAGAACATGTGGTTGTTTCATCTGCTTTTATACTAATATGTTAACATGTTGTGCAGCACTCAAAAGGGAAATACAGGCACATAGATAATTATTTAAAACTCTTTTTTAAATTAAATGGAGTATCATTTAGGTCTGAGATTAGCACCATTGTAGAATGCACAGTATTTGGCGTAGATGTTGCTCCTCTAGTGTCTAAAAGTTAGAAACCTATGTCTGATAATACACATACACACACATGCACACGCATACACACACACACACACACACACACACACACACACATATATAGGCAATTGAGTAACAACCAATAAATAAGTTGGAAGATATTTTGAAAAGTGAAATTTGGTTTTAACTAAAAAGATAATTTCTCTCTTGCTTGGTGGGAATTAAAAGCCCATACATGTACAGATAAATACAGTTTTACAAATCACCTCATCTGACTTGATTTAAAACCATTTCAATGTGGCTGTTTAGCAGAAGGAGCCCAGTGGATCCATGTTTCCCCCATAGTCATCAGCCCAAAACCAGTATCCTCAAGAACAACCCAAAGGATATTTGGCCACATAAATGCTGTCTGCTTTGAAAACAAAGGTTGTGGAGGTCATCTTTTTGTTGGGAAAAGATTGTTGTATAATTAGTAGTGACTAAGAACCCCTGTGGTAATGGACTAATTTCTCTTCTTAAAAATTGAGAAGAAATGGTGCTTGTATACTGTATAGGGAAATGAGATGTTGGCCAAGAGAAGGATTTTTGTGATGGTAATAATGATTCAGATTTGACAAAGACACATTTCTATGTGTTTTCATACCGTATTTATTTGTGTATTTTTCCATCTATATCTATCCCCTTAACTCACGGTTTTATTTTTGACAAAAAGATACAAGATTCCACCACCATAACCCCACATTATTGCTTCAGGTGACTAATAGAGTCAGCAGCAGGCTAATAGCAAGCTCAAAATGGGTTTTCGGTGTTTTGAGATCAGATTAGGATGCCCAAAGTAGTTAGTATGTGCCCAAGCAAAAACCTGGAAAAATATTTGTTTCTCCTTTTTAGACTTATATTGGCCTTTGATTTGTGCCAAATACAGGATGACATTAAAAACACGGGCTCTTGTTGCCCTTTGACATTCTACATTGCCCTTCTACAGTCCGCTTCTAAAGAAACAGTTCTTTTCCTATAGTTTTACTTCCTGTACCCAGAAGCAGCACATCTGTTTTTAAATTCGAAATTTCAGAATTATTTTTTTCAAACATTAATTTTTCTGTGTAATTCTGAAACTCCCCCCTCACCAATAAAGTATGGCTTGGATTTTGAAAATTGACTTTGGCTGGGTGCGGTGGCTCACGCCTGCAATCCCAGCACTTTGGAAGGCTGAGGCAGGTGAATCACTTGAGGCCAGGAGTTCGAGACCAGCCTGGCCAACATGGAGAAAACCCCTTTACTAAATATGCAAAAATTAGCCAGGCATGGTGGCGCAAGACTGTAGTCCCAGTACTCGGGAGGCTGAGACAGGACAATTGCTTGAACCCAGGAGGTGGAGGTTGCAGTAAGCCAAGATCGTGCTACTACACTCCAGCCTGGGTGACAGAGTGAGACTGAATCTCAAAAAAAAAAAAAAAAAAAAATGACTTTGGAACCTCAGATTATACATTAATTTGCATACATACTAAACAGAGATATGTCTTCAAAATTCACAGTTACTAAAAATTACTGATATCTCCATGATTAGAACCAAACTGTGGTTGTGTGTGTGGTCAAAGAAGGAGAATTTTTTTTTTTTTTTTGAGGCGGAGTCTCGCTCTGTCGCCCGGACTGGAGTGCAGTGGCCGGATCTCAGCTCACTGCAAGCTCCGCCTCCTGGGTTTACGCCATTCTCCTGCCTCAGCCTCCCGAGTAGCTGGGACTACAGGCACCCGCCACCTCGCCCGGCTAGTTTTTTGTATTTTTAGTAGAGACGGGGTTTCACCGTGTTAGCCAGGATGGTCTCGATCTCCTGACCTCGTGATCCGCCCGTCTCGGCCTCCCAAAGTGCTGGGATTACAGGCTTGAGCCACCGCGCCCGGCCAAGAAGGAGAATTTTTAATGCTATATAAGCATAACTGATAACTGCTATTACAAATAAATATTCCACAAATTTGGAAAGTTCAATTGGAGGAAGAGTTTTTTTCCTTGTAATTTCCAGGTGTTTATATTAGTTAGGCCATAGTGAAAATTACATGGAGGAAAGAAAATAGAAAAAAAAGTCACAGAAAAAAAAAAATGAAATAGAAACTCTGGTGAGTTAATTACTGCTCATGTCTCCCGTCTGGTTCTCTAGCTGCTTGAGGGTTACTGTCTAATGCTCCACGAAAGTGTCTTACCCAGTGCTAGGTACAGAGAAGGCACTGAGTAAATTCATAACGGCCGATTGGTTCACCCATTCTTTTAGAGACAATAGACACACAATTCTGATGAGGACTCCTGTTACTAAAAGACACAGCCTCTGATATGAGAGAGATATCCCTTTGACTAAAGCATTACCAGGGTCCCCAGGGCCCCCTCCCACTGGGGCAGTAACACTACAGGTCTCCCCACCATACATTCCATGTCAAGGTATCTACACAAATACAGAGGAAATTAAGCAAGTAAATACGGTATGTAATTGTTATCATTGATATTTCTTTAAGGCATATTTATAAATATTTTAAAGTAAACAATATGAGTGAGTGCCTTTCATTAGCTATGATCTTTCATACTGATATATTTTGACTGATCTGAATAAGCAGGTTATTGTGGAAGCATATAACATATAACAGCTAATATGATTCCAGTGGGTACAACCAAGTGTCAGTACTTGATACATAAATCTATCCCATCATTCTCAATTACAGGCTGCTGTGTGGAGTATTAAATATGCATCTTAGTTTTTATTTGTACACGATGGTCCAAATTTTCACTTAAACATAACTTTCCAACTATATAAATGTTTTGAAGCAATTAACGTTTTTCATTTGGATTTTTTGGTGCATGATTTTCTTTTCTTCTATAAAATCTCTTTCTTTTCTTTTCTTTTTTTTTACATGGGATACAATAAATATCCTGAAAAGGAGGAGTGGACATACTGCCCGGCATACAGTCCTGCAGCCTGTTCTGAGGGCATCTGGAGGAACACCCGGTCTCCGGGCCTGAGCAGCAGCACTGCACTCCCAGACGCCTGGTCCAGGAAGCCCTTTTTGTACTCGTCATACGTGTACATCATGGGCTCGTTGTTCTTGAATAGAGCAACCCACACGTTGCCCCCCTTGCAGTGAACGTGGTATGCAAAGTAGTAGACACCAGGGACCTCACAGGTGAAAATGCCCGTCTGCGGGTTGTAGTTCTGTCTGCCGTTATAGAGCAGTTTGTCAAACTTCACTGGGGCCCCCACCGGTGGGAAAGGTGCGGTTAGCTCGGCGGTAAATGCAGGCATCTCGTAGGCTGGCCCTCCATTCTTGCCTTTCTTAGCCCCGTAGGCATGGGGGGGTTTCACACCATCAATTCCCAGCCCCATATCTGGCAGATACTCTCCCTGGGGTGGTGGTGTAGGGGGCATCAAGGCTGGGGGTCCTGGGGGTCCTGGAGGGCCTGGGGGTCCTGGAAGGCCAGGCTGGCCTTGAGGACCAAGAGCACCAGGCTTCCCTGGGGGGCCATGAAGTCCTGCCACTCCGGGTTTCCCTACACCAGGGAACCCAGGGGGCCCTGGGAGGCCGGGCTCCCCTTTGGGGCCTGGAATCCCAGGTGGTCCAATGGGGCCACTAGGGCCCCCAATCCCTGGGATACCTGGGGGGCCCTGTAAACCCTGCTCCCCTGGGATTCCTGGCTCTCCCTTAGGTCCGAGAAGCCCTGGAACACCAGGGAGTCCTGGCACACCTTTGAGCCCAGCTTCCCCCTTGGGCCCTATGGGACCTGGCAAACCCCTCATGCCAGGAGGCCCTACTTCACCAAGGAAACCTGGCTTTCCTGGGAAGCCTTGAAGCCCTGGCTCACCCTTGGGACCTGGTGGCCCCTGTGGCCCTACAATCCCACCTTCTCCTTTGGGTCCAGGAAAACCAATAGCACCTGGAGGGCCCATAGGACCTGGGATTCCAGGCAGGCCTGGCTCGCCTGGAGGACCCCCTATTCCTGGGGCACCTATTGGTCCTTTCTCCCCTCTTGGTCCAAGAGCCCCAGGAACACCTCCTATGCCCCGGTCACCTTTGGGTCCTGGGAAGCCTGGTTTCCCAATCCCTGGAAGGCCTGGGGGTCCTGGTAACCCTGGCAGTCCTTGCTCCCCTTTGCCACCTGGAAATCCTGGCTGGCCTGGGATCCCATCCTGGCCTGGCTTTCCAACTCCGGGTATCCCAGGAGGTCCTTGAACCCCTGGTACCCCAATAGGGCCTTGTGGCCCAGGTTCTCCTGGAGCCCCTGGCTTTCCCAGGGGGCCCTGGGGTCCAGGGAAGCCTGTCACTCCTGGTTTGCCCACTCCTGGCAGTCCAACAGGGCCGGGAGGGCCATGCATCCCTGGAGGGCCCTTTACGCCTGGTGCACCTGGCATCCCGAAGCCCTTGTCTCCTTTAGGACCCCGAAGGCCTTGAGGTCCTGGTAGTCCTTTGAGTCCTCGATCACCCTTTGGTCCTGGTTGCCCTGGTAACCCTGGCCCACCTGGCTTCCCAATGCCAGGAAGTCCGTGAGGCCCTGGAGGTCCTTGTGGTCCTGGGATCCCCATAGGCCCAATTTCCCCTTTCTGTCCAATTTCTCCTTTTGCCCCAGGCATGCCCATGGCTCCTGGCTTCCCTGGCATTCCAGGCATACCTGGCTTTCCAACTCCTGGATATCCCTGTGGCCCTGGTTTTCCTTTAATTCCAGGTATCCCATGACCTGGCAAACCAGGGGGCCCAGGTGGTCCTCTTGGGCCAGGCTCTCCACGGGGACCTTGTTCCCCTCGTAAACTGGCTAATGGTATTTCTACTGGGAAGAGAAGAGAGAGAAGGGGTATGGGAGGAGAGAGAGAGAGATTGATTAGTAGATTGTCTCTCACATCAATGAAGTACTGACAACCATTATTTATTTCTGACACATTTGCCTAATACTTATCAAGAGGAAAGACTGGGAATAATATGCTCATCTTCTAGAACTTAAAAATCAGTCTGAGTATGGTGGCTCATGCCTATAATCCTACAGCTTTGGGAGGCCCAGGCAGGTGCATCACCTGAAGTCAGGAGTTTGAGACCAGCTTGGCCAACATGGCAAAACCCCATCTCTACTAAAAATACAAAAATTAGCTGGGTGTGGTGACACGTGCCTGTAGTCCCACCTACTTGGGAGGCTGAGACAGGTGAATCACTTGAACCCAGGAGGCAGAGGTTGCAGTGAGCCGAGATTGCACCACTGCACTCCAGCCTGGATGAAAGAGCGAAACTCCATCTCCAAAAAGAAAAAAATAAATAAGAAAGAAAAATCAAGCTGACAATTTCTTTTATGTATTTGAGGTATTTTTTGATAACTGATATGTGAAGCTGCTTGTATCAGCACTGGTTAAGTAAAGAAGCTAAAAAGTAATGAAGAAACATTTTTCCAAGTATAAAACTTGGAGATACTATGGTGTGTTTATTATAGTGAATTTGGAAGATTCAAAGATGTATAAAGAAAAATCAAATTTGCCTATAAGCCCACTACTCAGAGATAACCACTTAACATGTATATATATTTTCATCTCATTTGTTCTGGGTGTGTGTGTGTGTGTATTTTAAACAATATTGGAGTCATTATCCAAATTATAGTTGTATTTTATTTATGGGGTACAAAGTGATACTATGAGTCATGAATACAATGTGGAGTAATTAAATCAAGCTAAATATATCTATCACTTCAAATACTTATTTTTATCTGGTGAGAAATTTAAAATTTACTCTTTCAGTGATTTTGAAGTGTGTAATACATTATTATTAACTATACTCACTATGCTATGCAATAGATATCCAAAAAACAACTTATTTCTCCTGCCTAACTGAGGCTTTAAACCTTTCATCATCATCTCTCCATTCTCTCCCTCCTACCCCATCCCAAGGCCTCTGGTAACCACCGTTCTCCTCTGGGTTTCTATGAGTTCGATTGTTTTAGATTCCACATTTAAGTGAGAATATGCAGGATTTTTCTTTCTGTGCCTGGCAAAGTTTTTAAATATAATAATTTATGGCCAAAATATTTCCTCTTATGCTTAAATACAGTATGATGTGGAATATAAAAGGAAAGAATAGAGTTATTTTATTTTGTGTGTGGTTCAATAACATCTTACCTTTAGAATCAGTAGATTTGCTTAATTTCTTCAATGTGCTGTGGGATTTCCTAAGCCTCAAATATTAGTTCATTAATTTAACAAATACTTTCTCATATGCAAATCTGGCTTTTAAGTAGGAGAGCTGAGTAAGATATTTTAGAATGATAAACAGTATGGATGAAGTCGAGAGCTTGGTTTAGGAGCAAGAAGCTCTGCTTATCTTTCTGGTCTTGGCATAAGATCGTGACTGGGTCCCTTAAGCCATTAGCATCTCTGCTTGCCTGTCTACACACAAGAATAAGAATAAGACAGCCACACTACAAGATTAAATGTGAAAGGTGTCACCGTTTCTCAAATTGTTATTGAAATACACAGCACACGCTGTTATAATGAACATGCTGTGCCTTTCAGATAAACACAACTCTGGATCTCCCATGCTGCTGGGACTAATGGAGAACATGGAGAAATGAAATGTATGGTCCCAATATCTTCTTGGCATAATGCTTATGTCACTAGTTGCACCTTAATCCTGACCATTGTACTTTTCACTGACTTACTGTCCGGGAATAAAATACAAACAGAGAATTCATATTCTTTTAAAATATGAGTACCCATCAGAGTAAGTACAAGAAGTGCCAAAGGCCAGGCAAGCCATTCAATAAAGGAAGGGAAAGAAATGTCTGAGATAATCTTCTAAGTATAGTACGAGCTCCTAAAGAGAATAAAGTCAGTAATACTTTCTTTATGTGAATAGATATGATTATAGTACTATTCAGGCATGCTATTTCTAACCAGTGAATTGTGTAGTTACTGTATTGAGTTATTTGGGGAAGAGTAGGAGAGATGAATCAGGAATCCCTGGTGTCTAGCACAGTGCCTGGAACACATTCTGTTCTTACTGAGGATTTGTTGAATGAGCAGTTGTAGCAACTGCAGTTTCCTATGGTGCTTTAGCATTTACTCAGCACTTTACTTAGCATGTATGTCACTGATTCTCTCAACAATCTTATTTTACAAATGAAGAAAAATAGGCTCAGAAAGGTCAAATGACTAGGTCTCTCTCATTTCTGGCATCCAGGCATCTAGGCCTCTAAGTTCCAAATCCAGTAGTTCTCCAGAGGTGGAGCTTCCTGCCATTGTAGGGACTAGCGGGACTGGCTCCACTTACTCAAAGGTAATTGCTCCTCTGATGCAGCAAATGCTAGGTTTCTGAGAACTCCAGACAAACCAAATGAATTTATTGTCAAGTGTCTATCACACTGAGGGGCATTTTGTAGGTGCTAAATAAATATGCCAAGAAAGCAACAGGAGAGATTTTCAGGTGTCATCCCTAGATGCAGTCTGTACTCTTAGTTTCCTTCTGTTGATCTATTGATTGACATATGTAATTAGAGTAGTATTAAAAACACTTGCACTTATCTAATACTTTGTTCGCAAAATGCTTTCATGTGACTTTTCTTTTAACACAGCAGGTCCTTACAACACTGTTCTCTTAGTTCAGAAGACTAAGTTCAGAAGTCACCTTTCTTTGTTTTCACTGCTTTAGCTCCCAGCATCTGACCCAGAGCCTGACACAAATAGGTGGTCCCTATAGATAGTTGCTGAATGTTTGAATAAATAAATAATAAGAGGATAGACTATTTGTGATTTAACATATTTTATATAATCTGATGCTAGTTAAAATAATAAAGCAAAACATAAATGGTAATCTTATCTGTATCTTTAAGGTTTGAACTTTTCAAGAATATGGTTTAGAACACAGTAGGCATTTTAAAAATGCCAATAACAAATTCTAAAACTAAAGTTTCTCAAATAGATCTTCCCCCTCTGATCCCATAATTTAGAGGTTGGGAAAGCTGTTGCTTTATAACAGCCTGGGAGTATGATATTACCTTTGCCTTTCTTGGGTACTGCTTCCTTGCCCATTCTTGGCGCCGGTTGAATTTCCTTCATATATTGGGGTAGGTGCGGATACTCTTTGCCATACTGCAAGTGGGGCATCTCCTTGCCCATGGCAAGGCCATCTTTGGCCAAAGGCATGTGAGGTACTTGCTGACCCAGGGGCTGGTATTGTGGAATTTGTGGTGGCATCTGAGGAGGAATTTGAGGTGGCAGCGGCTTGATCCCATAGTAGGCACCAGCCTGAATGAGCCTGATGGAGCTCAGGGAAATGGTAAGCAGCACTCCCAGCAGCTGCAGAGGGCCAGGCAGCACAGCCATCACCTGTGGGAGGAACCAATGCACCAACTTGGTGAAACTCTGCAAGGCCAGGTGACTTGAGTTTATTTAGGGATAGAAGCGGGGAATAAAAGGGAAACAGTCTTTAACATCAGAACTTCATGATAGAAGGCAAATGAAAAGGAAAATGCTACCTTTCTATAGAAAACAAACAAATGAAAAATAGAGAAGAGTGGAATCTGTCAAATAAAGGCAGTTGGTGGGAACACAGACTATGGGAGAGACTACTGGGTGTTCCCCATATCGATTCTGCCCTTCTTCCCCTGTTTTCCCATCTTCACCTGGGAGCAGAGCAGCCCAGAATGAAGACATTTCATCCAGGCAGGGCCATTTCAGCCATTCTGGCGAATTGTGTGTAGTTGTCATGGGTGTACCTTCCAGGAAGAATCCTAAAAAGGAGTGGGCATGTCTTCCCTTTCCTCCTTCCTTCTGGCTGGATTGCTGATATGTTGCTGGAAACATATTTTTTTTTTTTTTTTTTTTTTTTTTTTTTTTTTTTTTAGTGATTCTTAACCTTTATTCTCAAGCACATTTTTAAAATAGAATGTTACTCCCAAGAAAAAGAAAAACTATAAAGAGCTACTTGACCTTTGTCACAAAGTATTTTTTTTTTTTAAATGTCTATGTTTTATTTTATTTTATTTATTTATTTTTTTTATTATACTTTAAGTTCTAGGGTACATGTGCATGACGTTTATATCATGTATAACTCCCCAATGCAATCCCTTTTTTAGGGAATATTTTAAAACATATTTAAAAACATATTTTTTAGGTCCCTTTAAAACCACACATCTTGGACCATGAGGTGAATGCAGTGCACAGAGGATGACAAAACAAGCTAGAAGAAACCTCAGTCCTGGTTGAATACAAGATGCCATACCAATCCTTAAATCTGGACTTTGTTTACCCAAGAGAGAAGTGAAGTTCTGTCTTCTTTAAGCCACTGTTAGTTTGGGCAGTCTACATTTGCATGAAATCTAATCCTAACAGAATACATTCTGATAAAAGGAGGCAAAACTGGTGACAAGTTAGGCTTTGTTAGTAAGTGCCAAAATTATATTCTAAATGAAAACAGTTAATAATTTATAGGCTTTATGTTACAGTAGAGATTTTTCATCTGCCAGATGAGGGCTGCTTTGATGTAGTCACAAACAAATGTAAATGTAAAGAGCAAACTACAACAAAGACTGCAGAAGTCTTCTGAATTGAAGAGAAAAATGCTTCTTCATATGACAGTATGAAATATTTTAAAAATCACTGTCATAATTATGTACCTTTATTTCTTGTATTTAAATACTATGAATTCATTAGTTTAGAAATTGGTTAATTGGACCGTTAAAGTCTATTTTTGTTCTTTTATGAAAGAAAGGAGTTTATGAAGCAAATTAGTTGTATAAATACGAGGGAGATGTTTAACTATTGATAAGAATATGCTGTTTCTAAGCCCATTAATAGCACTCTTTACAAATTGGCAGTAAACAGAATTAATATAAATGGGGCTTATCTGTTTATAAAAACCAGCTTGAAAAGACCTCTGTTTGGAAACGCCCTAGGCCTAAAACCAGACAGCCAGATAAGTGCATTGTTGGCAAACGCACACTAGAGGGCAAGTGTGTTACACACGTAGGTCTGTTCAATATTCTGCCTGCCCAGCCCTGTCCCCTGTAGTACTAACACTGGGCATACACCCATTACATGCTCACACTTTATTAAGGGACTTAATGAAAATTTGAATCTTAAGGGCCATGTCATCATAATGCTGGAGAGAGAGAGAGAGAAGTGGCAAGTTTCTCACGATGTTTAATGTAAGTATCTTCTGGAAAACTTTGAAAAAACTTCTGTCTATATTCAATTTCCATTCTCACAGGAGTTGTTTTCTTTGCTTTTGTCTTACTTAATTCTGGGTCATAGTTTTCCACTTCTTAGAAAATGTGCGTTGATTTTGCAATATCCTATTCAAGGGTAATGCCAAGAGTGTAAACAGGCTACAAAAAGATTGGTTAATAAAAAGCACCTAAGAAAATACTTAAAATGAATCCCTATCACAAAGTTCAATGCTTTACAATTTTTCTAAATATACTAACTAATCATTTTTCCTCTGGAAAAATGAAAAAACAGTTGCTAGGCCCATTTGGGAATACTAAGATGAATATAATATGGCCAGTGGGCCTTACCATCAAGGAGCTTGTACTCTTAGTAGGGTTGACAGATGTGCAAACTGTTATTGAGAGGCAAAGGATATCTAGCAAAAAGTAAATTTTCCTCCTACTTCTGTTCTCCAGTATCTAAAATCCCTTATATTTGAAGCAACAATTTTTCCTCATATTTTTCAGATAGTCTGTGGATATGCACGTATAATATACATCCTTTTCAAACATAAGTTGCAGTATACTATACACACTTCTATTTTTTGCTTTTTTCATTCAAAGATCAGTACTTATTTCTTATCTAGTTATGTGTATCTAAACAGATTCTTTAAGTTCTTCATTTATTAAAATAAGACTTGGAGGTTCTCTTAAGTCTTGTTTAGCTTTAACATTCAATGTCTGCAAGACAGTTACTAGAGATCTGAAAGTGTTAGTCCATACCAGAAATGTGTGGTAATATCTGGTAATGTATAAGCTGGTGCTTAATTCTACTTTTGGGGATGAATGAATTTGGTTATTGAGCCCCAGACTTGTAGTAAAGTCTTTAATAATAAGCTAGCATGTTTGGCCCTTCACCCTTCCATCAATTCAGTGGATGTGTTGGATTATACTTAACAATCTTTAAACCAGGACAATCTAATGAAATACTGGAAAACTGGAAGGAGATGAAATGCCTGGAAGAATACCAGTTGAATTATTTCCTCTCGTAGGCTTGACCTTTCTCTCCTGTAAACCAGCTCCTTAGGTCTGCCATCTGCCATTTCTCTGGCTCTTTATCTAAATAAACTTTGTTCAGTTTTAACTTGAATATTTATGTAAGGGCCCTGGTTAGAATTTACCACTTTACTTATTCCTACTAATTTTTCTCCTGTCCCTGAGGATATTTTTGGCGGTCAAAGTGGTGTGATGGTTCTCCCAAATCACTAAAAAGAACATCAAATTTGGGTAACTTTATACAAACACCTGGCGAGAAAGAAGGAACCTGCGAAATTTTGCTGGGAAGAAATTGTGATAGTGGGTTTTCATGCCTCTCTTTCTGGGAATGTGGAGCACAATAATATTGTGAGTTCTCCTTAATATTTTCTTTGATTTCTATTTGTTTGACAGCTGGGTGTGTGTGTGTTTGTGTTCTTGAACATAAGCATATCTAAACATATGTAAACATTGAATCTTTGCCAGCCAAGCTGGCTTAGTGATGGGTGTCATGTCATGTGACAAAAGCACTGTCAAATAAGTCAAAAGACTTGTATTTAAGTTTTGACTCTGCCATTCTTCATGCCTATGACCTTGGACAAGTCCCTTATCTTCACTAAGCCTCAGTTTTCTTACCTATAAAATAGAAATTATAATCTCTGTCTATCCCTCAGAGCTGTTCAGAGGTACAAATGATAATATGAATTCTTTGTAAGCTGAAAAGGACTATTCACATTTAAGTTATTATTAATGGAGTGTGATCAGAAAGACAAATCAAAACCAACTAAAATGTCAAACATTTTCAGAGAAGGATACTAGCAAAGTAAATGTGAGGTTAACTGCAATAATGATAACCTAACATGAATAAAACAGTAATGGCCATTAAATGTACTTGTTAAAAATGATTTAGGAAAAGAACAGCTGAACCAAGGCACCAAGGCAGTCATTCATTCATGTGTCAAGAATTACCAATCCTAGACATCTTGAACAGCGCTAAATGGCTTCCTACATTTGGTCAGGGCTTCAGAGAGTTTCAGATTCCTCATATGACCTGTAATGTATATAACAGAATAATATGATATATATATTAACAGAATAATGTGATAGATATATTATTTTGGATGCTCCTCAGCATTCTATTTGTACATTTATCCTCATGATACTTTGGCTTACTCAATACAGAAGAATGTTTAAACATTTAATCTGTTGGTCCTTGCCTTGAATCCAACTTTCCCTTTCACATAGGCTAACACAGCATGTCTTTGTGTATGTGTGTGTGTCTCTGTTTGTTGTTTTTGATTTTGTTTTTTTGAGACAGAGTCTCACTCTGTCGCCCAGGCTGGAGTGCAGTGGAGCGATCTCCGCTCACTGCAGCTCTGCCTCACAGGTTCATGCCATTCTCCTGCCTCAGCATCCCATAGCTGGGACTACAGGCGCCCACCACCACGCCTGGCTAATTTTTTGTATTTTTAGTAGAGACGGGGTTTCACCGTGTTAGCCAGGATGGTCTCCATCTCCTGACCTCGTGATCCACCTGCCTCGGCCTCCCAAAATGCTGGGATTACAGGTGTGAGCCACTGCGCCCAGCCTATGTGTGTCTCTGTTGTGTGTGGTGTGTACAAGCCTCTCTTATCAGCTCCTGGGCTGGTCTTCTGTGCCTCCTACTTGTACAAGATTTGTAGTCTCTCAAGAGCCTCAGATTTGCCACCCTAAAGGAAGGGAAGGTCAGGCAGAATCCTCTTCCAGTGTTCACCAGAATTGCCTTCCTGGTTTTTCCATGCCACTCAAAGAAAATTCTCTCTTGATTGTACTTCTCAGGGCAATTCATTCATTAGATATATCTATTGAACACTTACAAATTGTTAGGAAATGTTCTGAGTATTGGAGATACAGTGGTGAATTAGAGAGTGGAGGTCTTATCTTATTGAACTCACATTCTAGTGTGGACAGATAGGTGATAAACATTAAAAATAAATTTTATAATTTCAGATTTGAGTGCTGTGAAAAAGCAGTTGTGGGTGTCTTAGTTATTAGGGCTGCTATAGCAAAAATACTATAGGCTTATAAAGAACAGCAATTTCTTAGTGTTCATGAGTCTGGGAAGTTCAAGATCAAGGTGCCAGCAGATTGGGTGTCTAGTGAGAACCCACTTTCTGGTTCATAGATGACACCGTTTTGCTGTGTCCTTACGTGATAAAAGGGGCAAGGGAGCTCTCTGGAGTCTCTTTTATAGAAGCACAAATTCTATTCTTGAGGACTTTGCACTCATGATCTAATCATCTCCCATAGGCCCCACCTCCTAATATCATCACTTTGTGGGGGTCATATTTTAACATATGAATTTGGGGACATAAACATTCAGTGTATAGCAGCAGGGTAAAGGGATCAAGAATGACGGAGTGGAAGCACTCCGATGTTTTGGAAAGAATAGTAGGGAACGACATCTGAGGAAGTAAATTTTGGATACAGATGTGAAGGTTGAGAAATTTATCTCTCTTAAGACAATGTATGGGGAAAAAAGGAGGGTCCTATTTACTACAATGTTAGTTGAAGGTACCTTTCATAATACAGACTCATTTCAAAAGTATGTTCTTCATCCATGCCTGACCTCATTTTGAATTCTTTATTTACCATATTCTTTTTTCCTGGAAGATAATTATTTTCCTTTTCTTTCTCTGTAGATTTCAGTCCTACCATTAGTTTTCTATGGTTGTCATAACAAAGTATCTCAGACTGGGTGGCTCAATAGAAATTAATTTTCTCACAGTTCTACAGACATTGAAGTTCAAGGTCAAAATATTGGCAGAGTTGGATTCTGCTGGAGCCTCTCTCCTTGGCTTATAGACTTATATAAGTAGGGTGGCATTAAAACTCAAAATACCTCCTCCATAGGTCTGCTGTGTGCCTGAAATTTCTGTTAAAGTTCCAGAATTGTAAGCAAACAAAATAAGGAATAAATGAAAATAGTCCACTAGACGGTAATGCCTCTTTTGGAGGGCTCTTTTCCTCAATAGCCAGATTTTATGACTATCTTGCAGCAGAAAAGCCAGAAGCCTACAGAAGCTAAGTGACTTACCCACAGTCCAAAGATTTGTATGACAGATGATTGATCTATAATGGAGAACAGGGCCCAAGGAACTGGGACTCAGGAAATTTAGGAGTATTGGGCCTGGGACAGTCTGGGAGGTGTAGGTGGATTACCCTTGCTGGGAATGGGTAGAGAATAACATGGAGGTACAAGGTAACAGGAACCCTAGAGAAGCCTAGCCTCATCACAAAGCCTCTCTCACAGTTTCTGGGAAGAGAGGGTGGCCATCATGGCATGATTAATTTGTGTCTACCACATCACCACTTAGAGACAGGAGTTAATGTATTCAAGAGGAATCTCCTGCAGCCTGGCCTCCCAGGAAAGGAATTGTCCTCCACCAAAGCTCCATGGAAACTGGTTACAGTTTACACATAAGACGAACATAAGACCTCCTTGCGTCTTCACAGTCTTTTCTCCATATGTCTGTGTCCTACTTGCCTCTTCTTATTTACCAGCCACACCGGTCATCCTATTGACCTCATTTTAACTTAATTTCCTCTTAAAGGCCCTATTTTCAAATATGCTTACATTCTGAGGTACTTGGGGTTCAACATATGCATTCTGGGGGACACAACTCAGCCTATCACACCTTCTTTCCTCCAGACCAACTCTATTCCTGCCTCTTCTGTGAAGGCTTCCCCACCTCCATCATCATTATTCTCCTAAAGTTAAATACAAAGTCAGATGTGACTGTAACCAGGCTTACGTTTTTTTTCTTGTTGTTTTTTGTCCATTAGACTAAACATGATTGTAAGCTTTCTGAGGACAAGAAGAATTTGACTTCTTCATATTTACTGATGGATCCTCACAGTCCAGATTCTTAGTGTGTTGATAGGGGGGCTTTCAAAAATATCGAATTTAGCTTCACTCCCCAATTAAAATTCTGCCTACAGAGGTTGTTGATAGAAAGTCCTATTTTTAACTTGGATATTAATAATGATGGGAACATTTAAAAAGCAGCTCATTATCTTGTACAGTTTTGTTGCTTTTTAAATTGTCTAAGCAACTTTTAGAGAGACTTACCTTTTTTGATTCATATATGGAGGTGCACATGTAGCTTACTATTAGTGGTGGAGGAAAGGAGGGCATGTTGAGAAAATGAATCCCAAAATTTGGCCATAAGATAAAAGATGGGCACATGTCCTTTTATTGTCGTGCTAAGATCATTTTCAAATAAGCCCACCTTAGGGTCATCTGATAAAGGATACGTACCTTTGTTGCAAAATTGATTAGTATTAGAAATATTAACAACTCTTTAACTATATTGATCAATCACCCTCAGGTAAGTAACTCAGCATTATCTCAACATTGTTTTTTTATTTACTGGAAAAAAGTCCCAGGTACTATATAGTCATGAGGTGCATAACGACACTTAAGTCAGCAAAGGACCCTATTTATGCCAGTGGTCCCATAAGAATATAATGGAGCTGAAAAATTCCTGTCGCCTAGTGAGGTCTTAGCTATCATACTGTCTGTGGTGCAATGCATTATCTTTTCTATGTTTAGATATATTTAGATATACAAATGCTTACCATTGTGTTACAGTTGCCTACAGTATTCAGTACAGTAACATGCTATATAGGTTTGTAGCCTAGGATTAATAGGCTATGCCACATAGCCTAGATATGTAGCAAGTGGTACCATCTAGGTTTGTGTAAGTACACTCCATGATGTTTGTACAATGACAAAATCAGTTAATGGTGCATCTCTCAGAACATATTCCCGTTGTTAAATGACACATAACTGTACTTCAAATACATTATATCATTAATCCCATATCCATTTCTTAGGTCTTTTTTGACATATCAGTTTCTAATTGATAATGTCCCCATCCTGTATTTATAGGATTGATTATTTTACTGAAATTCAAGACCGTATACAGTTATTCCTGTTACATTCCGAGTCAAAAATTGAAAACTGTTATTTGATTACTTGTAGAAGCTGCCATCCAATATATTAGCTGACAAAGTTCCAGCTTTGTTTTACAAGGTACAGATCCATCTAACTGTACTGTCAGTTTTCTCCATCTTGTCCTCCAAATATCAAGGCCCTCTTTTTGCGTGAAATAAGGAATTCTTCTGTTACATAAGACAAGCTCTTAGACAGGCTTCCTTACTCTTTGCTTTTCTGACTAGGAATACAAGCTTAAAATATTAATTAAGTCACAAAGCCACTGGCAAGGTAAATATGCTGAGATGGAGCCTGATAGGGTTTGGCTCTGTGGCCCCACCCAAATCTCATCTCAAATTATAATCCCCACATGTCAAGGGAGGGACCTAGTGGGAGGTGATTGGATCATGGGAGTGGTTTACCCTGTGCCATTCTCGTGATGGTGAGTTCTCATGAGATCTGATGGTTTAAAAGTGTTTGGCAGTTCCCCCCAACCCCCATACCTTGCGAGCACGCTCTCTCTCTCTTCTGCTACCTTGTGAAGAAAGTTCTTGCTTCTCCTTCTCCTTCCATCGTGATTATAAGTTTCTTGAGGCCTCCCCAGTCATGCGGAACTGTGAGTCAATTAAACCCCCTTTCTTTATTACTCAGTCTCAGGTAGTTCTTTATAGCAGTGTGAAAATGGACCAATAGAGAGCCCAAATAAATAAGCCTGTCAGATTCTGGTCAATCAATCACATGGAGGCAGTGGTCAAGACCATCAAATACACATTCACTGGTTTTGGTCATTCTGCTCATTTACATCTACCAGGATGGCTATAAATGTAAAACAGCCTAAATTATATGCTTCACTAACAAATCCTGAATTCTGTAATTGAGAGCAGCCAATTACCCCCATGTACTAGCTATAGTCAGATAATTACCTCATGGGACCAACAAAACTTGAGAAGTCAATTAGGTTGTGCCCCCAGCTCTAGAAATGAGCCACACACATAATGCCTCTGAAATGAATGGCCAACCACCACATTCCAAAGGTTCTCCAGAGGAGATTTTACAATATTCCCTAGTAACCAATTGTAGGATTTCACATTAGATTTCCTAATATCTAATCTGAATCTCTTCTGCTGAACTGTAAGCTCATTGCCTTTTTTCCACTCTCAAAGGAGTTGGGAAACATCTGGAGAATATTTTTCTTAAAATAATAGCTCACATATTTGAAGTTTGCAATTGATTTTTTTGTTTCTCTAACTGGAATAGTGTTGGCTGCTAAACAGTTTATTAAAGACTTGAGAGAACCCCTAAAAAAGAAATTCTAAAGTAGAATATATATTTTTTTCTTTCCATAATATGAAAGCATCATTGTTTTCAGAGCAGAAAATACCTAAGTTTTAGTTCTGACCCAAGTAAGTCACCTATCCTGTCTGGGCATCAATTCCCTCATTTGCAGAATGAGAACATTGGCTATATGACTTTGAGGTCCCTTCTACTTCTAAAGTTTTCTTGTAACTGTGAATGTGAAGAACATATCCACACTTCACAAATAAATAATTTTAGGGGCTGGGCACAGTGTCTCATGCCTGTAATCCTAGCACTTTGGGAGACCGAGGCGGGCCGATCACCTGAGGTCAGGAGTTCGAGACCAGCCAGACCAACATGGCAAAACCCCATCTCTACTAAAAATACAAAAATTAGCCAGGCATGGTGGCGCATGCCTATAATCCCAGCTACTCGGAGGCTGAGGCAGGAGAATTGCTTGAACCCAGCAGGTGGAGGTTGCAATGAGCGGAGATGGCACCACTGCACTCCAGCCTGGGCGACAGAGCAAGACTCCATCTCCAACTTAGGCACTCAAGCCTTTGTATGTCAGAAAGTTAGATCAATCTCATACTTACAGTTACTTTTCAATATTGCACTCTCCCTTCTTACAGTTGGCTATGGAATAAGGATGGAGAGTTTGTACACCCCCTATCCCCCGTAAATATTCCTCTGGTCAAATAAGCTATACTTGTCCAGAAACCAAAGGGGAAAATAAGAAACACAATTTAGGGACAATAATAATAATAATACATGACTTTTTTTTTTCTTACCACATTCAAAGGTTGAATACAAATGTGGAGCTTACTGAGAAACCTTTAAAAAGTGGCTATGAAAGATACAAACTTCCTACAGTGTGTGTGCTCAAAAATTCCTGCAGTCATTCAGCAAATATTGAGGTAGGCTTCCAGTCATAAGAATGACAAATACAAAGTATGCAGGTTGGAAAGGGGAAATAGGTAGTTAAGGAGTGTGACATAATCATGCTTTAGGAGCAACAAAAATTTTGTAAGAAAAATGGAAGATCTAACATCCAGAGGCAGCTCTACAGTAAAGTAGGGGATTGTGAGGGCTCTGCAAGAATAAGGTCCTTGCCATTCCTTGGACCTGGCGATACACGGCAAGGTGAGTTCCTTCTTGGTATGGCTCTAGAAGGACTGCGGAACGCTGTTATTTACATGTACAGCTTTCTGCTTTCTCTGCATTAGTACAGTTTGTGTAACCAACACAATATAAAATAAGTGTTTTCAGGCCTTTTGCAAGGGAGAGATGTGTGGGGAAATTTCATCTAATGTAATCCATTAAACTGGACATCGTAAAAATATTTATTTAGAGCAAACAACTATAATATGTTATATAAAATATAAATTTTATAGTACATTTCTTGGGGGTCCAATTGTTGAAGTTTTATTTAGCTAAGGTTATTTTGAATCATATAACCCTGAATGACTTGATATTAAAAAGTTAAGCCATAAGATTTCTATCTTACATGGGGAGAACATTAAATCATATCAATAGCACTTGGAAAATAAAAATAATTATTCAATGTTTTCTAAAATTGGTTCCTCCTACCCCCTCACCCACCACCACACACAAAGACACCATTCCGTCAGAATGGAAGTCCTACTAAAGTTGCAATAATTTAGTCCACAATTTCTGAATTATAAAAGAGCTAAAAAATCTTGACAATTTCTTGGTCAGTGAAAATGTGGATTTATTCTTTCCTTGTTGCATGGTTCAAGAGTAGCAGAAATCATTCCACAGGACTGCTCCCAACAATGAATTTAAATTAAAAAAAATTTAGTTCTAAACTGGGGCTAAGCCTAAAATACTCAATTGTGATAAATCATCATCCACAGAGAGGGCAGTCTCTAAAATCCACCACTTTTCAACCACAGCTCCATCTAGATAATTAGCCTGCGTGGTAACATCCTGCCCTTTGAACAAAGGCAAAGCTTGGAGAGCAACCAAACCACAGCTATCTTGGTATTGGAAGTTCCATTTATTTAAGGGGTGGAATTTATTTTGAGGGATAGAGAGATGGATGTGGTGTCTGGGAGGAAAAATCATAAGGTTTTCACAGTTAATCCACTGAACATTTTTCAAAGAAAAATGGAAGTGGAGAAAGGAAAGGGCAGTGTATTATGTAACAGATGCCAGGTCTTCAGGATATATTAGTTAAGGACGCTGAGAGTGTAAAGGACTTTTCTTTTTATGAGCAAAACTCATTACAAGGCACCAGAACTTACTGGAACATATGGAATTTCATTGATAAACATGGATCACAAATGTTATTTCTTAGGACTTAGAGTGTGAGTAGAGCACTGAGCTGGATATGGGAGACTTGGAGTCTTCTCTGTAAACTTCTCTGTCATGATATCCTTGTAAACCTTTCAGGGCCTCCTTTTACTAAACTGTAAAATGAAGGGAGTGAATTAGATGGGGAGTGAGGGGTTGTATACACTCAATTCAGTGTATACTTCTTTTTATACACAGTGAAAAGTAGTATCCTCACGTCTAAATGCCCAGTGCCTAGAGGAAGTAGCGAGAGGCATGAATGAGTCCAGTTGGCTGACTAGAGTTTGCAACAACGAAGTTAGCAAGAGCAGAAAGTTTGAGCTAAACTGCCTGAATTAAATCCTGATTCCATCATTTATTAGCTGTGTAATATTAAGCAAGTTACTTAACCTGTCTGTGCCTTGGTTTCTTTTTGATAAATTGCTGCTGATGATAACATTACCTGTCTTATGAGGTTTTTGAGGAGATTAAGGGAATTAATACAAGTAAAGTGCTTACAACAGTGTCTAATATAGTAAGCACTTTATAAGTGTTAGCTATTATTTAAATTAAGAAAAAGAAAACGGTGGTGGTGGTGGAGGAGGAGCGGTGGTAATAACAGATGGGATCTTGAGCACACGTTCCATGACACTTTGCTTCACTGCAGTATCATCTTGAAGAATTTGTAAGGTTTTTGTTTTTACACTGTTCTAAACCTGTTTTGAAAACTAGGCTGACCGATTGTCCCCTGGCTCAATGTTATTGAGATCAATGATAACTTTTACTCATTTTCAGGATGCTTTTAAGATTCTACTTATATCTATGTTAAAGGTCTTAGGCTTAGCTTGAGCTGAATGACAGGATCGTGGAGGCATTTTTCTAAATTCCCAGTCTGAGTATGCAATTTAAGACTTCCCATTGCAAGGAAAAATCTCTGAAGTTCTCTTTGTCTGAAGAAAGGCAAGGTAAAGATAGTTTCTAATAAGTAAGTAACAAATATTGTGTTGGCTTGCCCATTTCAGTACAGTGTGTCTCCCACCTGTTTGCCACATGCAAACACTAGTTCAAAGGCT
Source organism: Trachypithecus francoisi (assembly GCF_009764315.1). Taxonomy (NCBI): domain Eukaryota; kingdom Metazoa; phylum Chordata; class Mammalia; order Primates; family Cercopithecidae; genus Trachypithecus; species Trachypithecus francoisi. Next base: position 89,516,846 of record NW_022681453.1, read on the forward strand.
GGAACTCTTCTTGCTCCCTTTCCCCCAGAAAAACTGGCCACGCTGGGGAGCCTTCTTTGTATTAACTGCAAAGGGCTTTGGCTTTGAAATTCAGAGAACTGAAGACATTTCTGCCAGGTAATAGCAGCAGGTTGCCCTTGTGGGAGTGACTACAGAATGTAGGCTGTCTTTTACTGCTGAAGGAAGTAAAATCCACAAGTAATATATATATAAACCTTTAGGTCAGCAAAATCATCAGCTTACAATCACTTTTTTAGCTTTATCTTTCCATGCTGTTTTGGGGGACTTGAATAATAATATTGCTACAACAAACATTTATTTGTTGTTTACCATATTTAAAGCGTTATATCTAAAAGATTCATTCCTTACCCATAGACCTTTACATAATTTTGTGTATGAAAAAACACAGACTCAATTCAGTGTATACTTATACACAGTGAAAAGTAGTATCCTCACGTCTAAAATGCCAAATAAATCTCAAACAATATTTAGCCATAGACATTTGTTGAAATACAAAAGAATCTGTAATGCATTTTATTTTGAAAAACTAATTCTTGGTGATAAATTCTAGAAGCTGCTTTGGGGAAAGACATGCCATGTAACAGCTCACTTAAGTGTCTGGGGGAATAGAATCAAAACTTTATCTTTGGGAATTCTCTTTGCACTTAGTTCGTAACTGTGCACAAAGTAGTCTTGACAAATCCTTGCCAAATGGCACCATTTTCATCCTGCCTACCCCTTTTCTAAATGTTGAAGTACCATCTTGGTAGTGTGATGGCTGAGAGAGCACCTGAACACTGGATCGATGTTACTCTTCCCCCTGCTTACTGTTTTCATTTTCACTCTCCTGATTTTGTGTCCTGAGGTCTCCTGCCAGCTTCAAGAATGGAAAATCCTACATAATAGCCATTCTTTCTTAGAAATTAACAAAGAGTGCTTTTTTTTTTTATTTTAAAAGCTCTGTAAAGAATGATGAAGTGTTGACCGATGGTAAAATATTCTTGAGATCAGTGATAACTTTTACTGATTTTCAGGATGCTTGTAAGATTCTCTTTATACCTATGATAAATATCTTAGGCTTAGCTTGAGCTGAATGACAGGATCATAGAGGCATTTTCCTAAATCTCCAGTCTGAATATGCAATTTAAGACTTCTCATTGCAAGGAAAAATCTCTGAAGTTCTCTCTCTCTCTCTACAAAAGTAACCTCTAAGACCCATTTCCTTGTTTGTAAAACCAAGATTGTTAGACTAAGTGACCCCAATGTTACTTTTAGGTCTAAAAACTCGTGTCGTTGGCCCTGCCTATCTTAGTTATTTTTGTTGTTGTTGTCTTTAATCATGCCAGCGATGGGACATAGTCAGGCAGTAGGTTATTGGAGTCGAGTATTAACATGAAATGGGATGGGTGTTGATAAAAAGGAGGGGAGATGAGCATTTTATTATTTCATATTCAAGTGAACTCTTCAACAGCATTTTGCAAAGTTCCATAATTCTTTTCTCTGTGATGGTCTGTTTTGTGGGCCACATGCTTGCCATGAATTTCTGTCTCCTTGCTGTGGAAACCAGCCAAGAATACATTATTGACCACCTGCTCACTTTCTTACACAAGATGTCTCCCCAGACTTATTTTTTTTTTGCTTTCCTCTCCTGCTGGTTTATAGCTTTCCCTTATGTAGCAATAAAACTCTTTGAGAGTTCTCTTAAGGATGAATTAATGCCACTTAAGTATATTTCCGTTAGCTGCCCTTTTATGGTTCTGTTTAAAAATAAAGGGAGAATCGGGGCAGCTTCGTTCTTATTGAAATTTTCCTTCCTTTTGCTTTAAAGTTACCACTCCTCAGAAATAGTTACACTCCAAGAGAGCTTTGTTAACACTAGAAAAACGTCTGGGAAATATTGTCAAAAGACAAACTTACCATCTTTCAGTAATTTTTTTCCCCATTGGAAAGATATTTACACTGTAAAGAGACCCAGCTCAGCCTGTGTGAGCTTTCCTTGTATTCCTTTAAATATCAGAAAGTGTGTCTGAATTCCAGAGGAACAGAATGCAATCTTGTTCTCCACCCTAATAGCAAACAGATTAAGGATTGGTTGTCATGATTCCATTTCAACTTTGTGCAGTCTGCAATTTATTTTACTTTCCCCATCTTTTATATTTTATTCATTCATCTGAATCTCACAGTTCTAACTCTGAGAGTTGGGAAATGTGGTGTCTGTCCTGAGCTCGCCACCAGCCTCTGTGATTCATCTTCTGTAGGTTTGTGGCTTCTCTGCTCTAAGACGGTAATAGAATCTGGGTATTGAGGAAAAGATTCCAGCAAGACAAGCACTACTCTCTAGTGGAGTATTTTTCTTAAAGGCGTTCAAACCAGAGCAACTCCATCTTGAATAGGGGCTGGGTAAAATAAGGCTGAGATCTACTTGGCGGCATTCCCAGGAGGTTAAGGAATTCTTAGTCAAAGAATGAGATAGGAGGTCGGCACAAGATACAGGTCACAAAGACCTTGCTGATAAAACAAGTTGTGGTGAAGAAGCTGGCCAAAATCCACTAAAACCAAGATGGTGATGAAAGTGCCCTCTGGCCCTCCTCTCTGCTTGCTGTATGCTAGTTATAATGCATTAGCATGATAGAGGAACATTCCCACAAGCACCATGACAGTTTACAAATGCCATGGCAATTTCAGAAAGTTACACTATATGGTCTAAAAGGGGGAAGAACCCTCAGTTCTGGGAATTGCCCACCCCTTCCCCAGAAAACTCATGAATCCACCCCTTGTTTAGCATAGAATCAAGAAATAATTGTAAGTATTCTTAGTGCAGCAGCCCAAGCTGCTGCTCTGCCTGTAGAGTAGCCATTCTTTTGTTCCTTTACTTTCTTAATAAACTTGATTTCACTTTATGAGTTTTCCTCAAATTCTTTCTTGTGTGAGATCCAAGAAACCTCTCTTGGGATCTGGATTGGTACCCCTTTCTGGTAACATTTTCATTTATTCCTTATTTTATTTGCTTACAAAGTGAAACTAACCAGGGGACATTCAGTGAAGTTTGGGGCAGTGTTCATGACCCATTCCCCTGAGCTCATGACCACACACCACTTTAGATTTCTTGTTTGTCCCATTCAACAGACATTTTGAACTGCCATGCTAGGAGCTGTAGAGGATTCAGGCACAACTTAAAGGTCACTTCTGCCTCAATGTCAGTCCACGGCAAAGACAGACGTGAAAAAAAAATACAAAGAAACCAGTCCTTCTTCCTTTCCTTATTAGACTTTCTATTTTTCCCCCTTTCTCTTTTTCCTGTGGCTTCCCTGATTCTTTGCCCTTTCCCAGGTTTCTGAGTCCCATCTGATGCTTACAATCTCATCAGATCACTTTGAACTTGAAACACAGTAAAGACTAATGTCCTTCAGAGGCCACAGTGGGACACTGAATCAAAATCATCTTCCTTCTCACTGGTTCAGGGACAAACTTCTTGTAAAGCAAGAAGGAAATGCCAGTGTGATATAAGTAGGGTGGCATTAAAACTCAAAATACCTCCTCCATAGGTCTGCTGTGTGCCTGAAATTTCTGTTAAAGTTCCAGAATTGTAAGCAAACAAAATAAGGAATAAATGAAAATAGTCCACTAGACGGTAATGCCTCTTTTGGAGGGCTCTTTTCCTCAATAGCCAGATTTTATGACTATCTTGCAGCAGAAAAGCCAGAAGCCTACAGAAGCTAAGTGACTTACCCACAGTCCAAAGATTTGTATGACAGATGATTGATCTATAATGGAGAACAGGGCCCAAGGAACTGGGACTCAGGAAATTTAGGAGTATTGGGCCTGGGACAGTCTGGGAGGTGTAGGTGGATTACCCTTGCTGAGAATGGGTAGAGAATAACATGGAGGTACAAGGTAACAGGAACCCTAGAGAAGCCTAGCCTCATCACAAAGCCTCTCTCACAGTTTCTGGGAAGAGAGGGTGGCCATCATGGCATGATTAATTTGTGTCTACCACATCACCACTTAGAGACAGGAGTTAATGTATTCAAGAGGAATCTCCTGCAGCCTGGCCTCCCAGGAAAGGAATTGTCCTCCACCAAAGCTCCATGGAAACTGGTTACAGTTTACACATAAGACGAACAGTCCTGGTCATTGGCAAGGCTTGGACCCCAGCCCTCTTTTCCCACATCATGCCAGAGGAGGGTCTTGTGCTTCCCAAACATGCACATGGATGGGGCAAATCCTGCCACGTTAAATAGTTAGAGTTATAAGACTTGGTTCTCATATGCCAGGTGGGAGAGCACCTGACAGCCTGGTGCTTTCTTTAGCCATGATTGATGAGTGGCCAGGAGAGACTGGAGTCCAGGTTCTGCTATGTCATATCAGTAGTTTATCCCTGATCACATCAGGGGAAGGGCTGATGCTTCTCTAATCATATAATTTAAATGCTTTATAATCCACAGGGCAGGAGCCTTCTCGTGGCATCTGACTTTCAGGCCTGCTGGATCATTGTGTATGACCCTAGCCAGGAATGTGCCAATGTAACAAGGGATCCTCACACCCACTACTGTTTCTTCCTCCATACATATTCCCTAATAAACATTGCTTGGCCATTTACTTTGGTTTGCTCAACAACCTCCAGATCCATTCCAGTGCACGACTTGAAGATTGGAGGTCTCAGACTAGAGGAATGCAGAGAAATGCTTTCACTCATTAATTAATTCATTGATCACCTTTTTCAGTACTTAGCAAGTGCTGAGACACAACAAGTGCTGGAGACTCACTAATGAGTGGAGAATGAGGCTCCTGTCCTGGAATGACTCACAGTCTAGAGGGTTTGCCTAGCTGAGGAGTTCACTGCTCAGACTCCTTCCCTGTGTCAGTTTCAATCTCTGTGAAATGAGTAACAGGAAAACATTTAACTGTTCACGTGTGTTGGACTGGATATGAACAGCCCCACACACACATGTTGGGCTTGGGTAATAGTTGCCAACATTTTTACAATCTCGAGCTGGCTCCTCTCCATCTCCCAGCATGTGATCAGGCTTCTTCTGCTCTCCAATCCTTGATGTGTATCCATAAAAAACAAACTTATTTTAACATCAGTCTGAACAAGACTTGCAAAGAATGCAAATGGAAGACATTGCATAGCAAACATAAATAGCTTTTGAATGATCTCTATGAGTACCTGGCCTTATACAGGTGCACACTGAAAAAAATGATGAGTTATTCATAAGAACTCTGAGGCAGGCCAAGAATTACTAAATATACATATTTTTTGGCATATAATGATATTCTGGATTTTTTTTAGAGGAACCATACTAGAATCTTACTGTTGGATTCTACTTGTTCTGGCTTCTAACACAATCAAATAGCGCCATAACCTGTGAAGAAAATTCATTTTACAAAAATAAATATCTATCGGGTCAGGCGTGGTGGCTCATGCCTGTAATCCCAGCACTTTGGGAGGCCAAGGCAGGTGGATTGCCTGAAGTCAGGGGTTCGAGACCAGCCTGGCCAACATGGCAAACCCCCATCTCTACTAAAAATACAAAAATTAGCGGGACGTGGTGGTGGGCACTTGTAATCCCAGCTACTTGGGAGGCTGAGGCAGGAGAATCACTTGAACTCGGTAGGTGGAAGTTGCAGTGGGCCAAGATTGTGTCACTGTATTCCAGCCTGGGCAACTGAGTGAAACTCCATCTCAAAGATATATATATATATATATATATATATATATATATATATATAATAATATATATATATATATATATTATATATATATATATATATATATATATTATATATATATATATATATATGTCATCTATTTACCTATCTATTCATTTTCTAACCTATCATTTCTCTCCCCTGCATAGTTATCAAAGCAAGCATAGTGGTACAGAAACACAGGGTAGCTACATAGGGTAAGCTATGCATGATCCTGAGTTCAAAGGGTAAGCTATGCATGATCCTGAGTTCTGATTTGATATAGAAATAAACATTCCAGCATTCGTTAAAGTACCTTTCGGATTAAACACATAAAATGCAATTATATATTATAATTTACCTAAAGCTTTTCCTTCAAAGACCTCAAACTGATACAAAGTTACTTTTAAAATGAAGATCCCCACAATAAAGATTCTACATGAATAGAAATAGTAGCAGCTGAAGTCTTTATTTTATCTTGTCCTACTCGTGAAACATACAGGTGTAGATCACAATCAGAGGAGCAACTTCATACTAAAATGCAGTGATATTCGGTTAGAGGAGGGTTTGGCTCACTCTTGGCTGCCATTCCCCTTAAAAACCCAGAAGAGCCTGCTCACTGTGACATGGAAGCCAGGCATTAAACATGGCCTACTTGAAGTCTTGTTATTATTAATAAATCAAACAACACATATTTTGTGAGGGCTTAGACTGTTTCAAACACTACTACACTCTACTAATAATGACTATATTCAGTCACATCACAAACTTTGAATGAAGGTTTACCAAGTTCTGACACTGCGCTAGATGCTTTACATAAATTATCCCAGGGTTACCCCAGTAACCCTGGGAGGCAGTGACTATTATTGTAATCATTTTGAAGACAAGGAATTGAGGGCTCAAAAAGGTTAAACCACTTGCCTGAGGTCATCACCCAGCTAATAGGTAGCGCAGTAGGATTTGAATCTGCTCGTCTATCTCCAAAGGCCTCACTCTTCAGGACTACTCTGGATTCAAGACACTGGAAGACTACATGGCATCAATGCCTCGTTGTTACATATGAGTTATTTGTTCCCATTAGTAAAGACATCTTCAGGCTGGAAACATCGTCTCCAGGAGGCCACGAAACACACTCCCTACGAGTTCTGGCCATTGTTCAGTGAGCCCTGGATCCTTTGGCATCCCCATCATGCTGCCTGGGGTTACTCCTTGAGATCTTCCATATAAACCTGCTCCCCAGTTTTAGTAAGATCTAATGTTATTTCATTCTGCCATGTATCACTTAATTTCTAAAAACTGACTTTATTTTTTAGAGCAGTTTTAGGTTTACAGGAATATATGGGGGAGTACAAAGTTCCCATATATTCCTCCTACCCCCACACTGGCACAATCTCCCCCATTATAAATATCTTGCTCCACAATGTTGCATTTATTACAAATGATGAACCTACACTGAAACGTCATTATCATCCAAAGTCCATTTTACATTAGCGTTCACTCTTGGTGTTGTACATTCTGTGAGTTTTGACAAATGCATAATGACATGTATTGTACTGAGTAGTTTCACCACTCCAAGAATCCTTTGTGCTCTGCCTGTTCCTTCATCTCTACCCACCCTCCCCAACCCCTGAAAACTTCCCATCTTCTCACCGTCTCCATAGTTTTGCCTTTTCCAGAATTATACAGTAGGTAGCTTTTTCAGATTAGCTTCTTTATTTAGTAATATGCACTTAAGATTCCTACATGTCTTTCATGGCTTGATAGCACCTTTGATTTTAGCACTGAATAATATTCTATTGTCTGGATGTACTATTACTTATTTATGAATGTGATTTTAAAGCCACAGTTTGGGCTTCCCGGAATTCTCCTCTGACTTAAGAAAAAATGCATATGGGCTCTGCTAAGCAGTAACTGGATACTTTAACAGACCAACATTGGAAGGTATTCATGACTGACAATGGTATCATTGGATTACTCCTTCAGGATAAAACAGTTGTCTTTACTAGAGTTCTGGTCACCCAAGGAGGAATGTGTGATGGGGAAGCCAGGAGTCTGAGGCTCACTCAGAGGACCTTTGAGGGAAGGTGGCTTCTTAATGTCCCCATATGACACCATATGGACACCTCATCCTACAGAGGGGGTGAGCTAAGATCCCTTGAAAACCTAGCCATGCCTACTATTACACTTTGTGTCCATTAGCATCTTCACAGTTAACATCCTGGGATTTTCATGAAAGCAAAACACAGAAGAGCCGTTGGCTTATTCTCAGCTGCACAGAATTAAAATCACAAAACTAGCTTGATGAGCTAGAAAGGCTCCCGCTCAACCATGACTGTTTTGCAGAAAGCACACTAGGCTTGAGGGGCGTTAATTTCAAGTGGAGTTTACGTTGCCTGGCATCTTCTTGGCCAGAATTTATTAAAAGATACCTTTTTGCCTCACACCTAATAAATGATGGTCATTATAGACCTCAAGGTCACTGAAATATCCTCAAATGACTTCTCAATCATTACATTTAACCTAGTGATGTTAAAATTAAACTTCTAGTTAGAATTAGTATATTTTAAGTTACAATTATTCAAAAATGGTCATCAGTCTATGTATAATATAAAATAATTATTCATGAATGCATTTAACTTTGTTAGAGTGTGATTATATGAATGTTCTCTCTTATTTAACCAATGTAAATCAGGTCATAGCATTCTTTTAAAAACCCTCCAATACATTCCTATTATTCATTGAATCCAGACTCCCTTCTGTGACTTACAGATCCCTATCTTGTCTGATTCTTTCCTGTCCCTAATTCCATTTCCACTTGTTGAATAAACATCGGCCACACTGACCTTCTCTCTGTTCTTTGGATTCACCAATTTGGTTCTGCCAGGGCCTTTGGGCAAGCTGTTTTTCTGCCCAAAAGGTCTTCTTCCAGCTCTGCACGTGAATGGCCCCTTTTCATGTCGTGCAGATCTTGGTGAAATGCTGTCCCCTCAGAGGTCACTTCCTTGACCACTCTGGCGGAGGTGGTGCACAAACCCAGTCACTCTCTATCACATTGCCTCATTCATAGCATTCTCAATAGCTGAAATTATCCTGCTTATTTAATTTATTCATTGCCTATCTCCTCTGCCATGTATTTAAACTCTGCAAGAGAAGGGACCTGGCCTGTCTTTTCACTGTTCTGTTTCCCCAGTGGCTGGCAAATAGTAGGTGCTCCAAAAAATGTGGAAAAAAATGACTGAATTGATGATACCATGGATGCTAATCACTGTCCTTTAAGTATGATTCTGTGTCTTGTGAGTATATCTGTATATAAATATATGTGTGTACCTCTTGGTAGAACAACTCTTTTCTGTTCTCTCTTTTATTGTCACCTGTGCTATCAGGAAACCCAGTTCACTGGCTATCATTTATTTCTGCACTCTTAAGTGCTTAGCACAACATTTGACACATGGTAGTTGATGAATACATGTTTTTGAGTGAAATAATAAATTTGTAGGCAATGCTGATGAATCTCTTTAAAAAGCGGACTATGCCATTTCGGTGTTGATACCGCGAAGGACACACTACCCAACAATATGATACCTTGGCATACTGAGTGTTTTAAGGTGAAGGTAATTGAGAAAACTTCAGAAGCAAGAAGGTCATGCTTTGACCTTCTCCTGACTTTCTCTCCTGAAGTCAGCCTGAAAAGAATTATCTGACCTACTTCTCCTGAAAGCAGGTCATACAACCCTCATTCCAAACATGTCCTGCCCTATACCGAGAGGCCACGAAGAATCTGAACAAACAGGCCTTGCTAAGTTCCCATTTGCCCCCAGTTAATTACCACTAGACCATACCCTTTTGTTCTCTAATCTTACTTCTGCACAGCTGTTCATAAAAAAGTTTGTCCTCGGTCTTTGGGTCTTCATTTCTGAAGGCTCCCATGTCACATATAAATTATATTAAACAAATTTGTCTGTGGAAGCTTGAATCAAAACAATAAATTGTATGATTTTCTCTTGTCAATCTGTCTTTTGTAATTTTTTTTTTTTTTGGAGAGAGTCTAACTGTCACCTGGGTTGGAGTGTGATGGCACCATTTTGGCTCACTGCAACCTCCGCCTCCTGGGTTCAAGCAATTCTCCTGCCTCAGCCTCCCGAGTAGCTGGGACTACAGGTGCATACCCCTACACCCAGCTAATTTTTGTATTTTTAGTAGAGACAGGGTTTCACCATGTTGGCCAGGCTGGTCTCGATCTCCTGACCTCATGATCCACCTGCCTTGTCCTCCCAAAGTGCTGGGGCATGAGCCATCGCACCTGGTGCAATCTGTCTTTTGTTACAGGGGTCCCAGTGAAACTTACAATGGGTAAGGAAAAGATAGTACTTTGTCTCCTTTATAGGATATAGCAACATGATGCTAATATTGTGAATGCCAATCTCTAGTGAAGCTTTAGTGACAGGACACTGTCTCACCAGCCCTCTGAGGTCCCTGCTTTTTGGAAAAGTTTCCTTTTCGAAGGAGCACATGAATAGTTGGCAGGCTACCAAGGAGGCAGATAGCAGAATGTCTGCCCTTATCAACAACTAGAAACCTTGTCAATCCAGTATTCCTGGTAAAATGATGGCCGTCTATGTCAGGGGTTAGCCCCATGGCTCTTGTCCTTCGGGAAATGGTTGGAGGATAGGATAAGGACTGACATTTATTAGATGCCCTTCATATGCCAGGCAGTGTCTTTGGTGCCAGACATACATCATCTTATTTAATTGTGACAACACTCCTATGAAGAGTTGTCAACTTAAAAATAAGATGAGGAACCAGAGATTCAGAATATTGAGTTACTTGCACAATTTTACATACCTAATATTGACAGAGCTAGGATTTTAGTTTCTTTCTGACTCCAAATGCTGTGCTCTTTATACCGCAGGCACCACAAAAGCAACCAAATAACAACAAAATCCTTTCCTGTATGATTCATTTGGGTTAACAAAACCCTCTTCTGAAATGCAAGCACTCTCTGATAGAGTTATCCTACGAAGTCGTTCACACACATGAATAACTTAGAATTCACATGCATGTGAATAACTTTGGTAAGATTAACCTTTACCTATTCTCTAGTGGAGATCATTGTCCCAATGAGAAGGTACCAATTGGAATGAAGCGCTGGCCAGATGGAGAGTTTTTGAGAGTATAGCCTCTCAGGGTGGAAGACCTCTGGTAGAGTTAGATACTGGGGACAATAAGAAGGGTGAGGGTGGTGTCCAAGGACTGCACCAACCTAACTCTGCACTAACATTTTCTATCAGGTACTCAGAAAGCTGTTTACTGAGAATTCTGACTGGTAAGATGGTAAGTGTATGAGAGCCAGCATAGCATGAAAGTTATGTGTATGAGATCTAAAGCAGATCCTTAAGCTTCAGGTCTGCCCCTCATGGTCTATGTGACCTTGGTCAAGTCACTTACTCCATGTTCTTCACCTATAAAATAGTGACATCTAGTAATACATATTACACTTGGGTGCTGTTAAGGGTAAATGAGATTTCTCCATATACAGTGCTCTGAAAAGTATCTAGCTAGTAGCTAGTGATTCGTAAATGTCAGCTCTTAGTGTGCAATAGCCCATACCATCTGACGGTCCTATTTGGTCATCAGCAGATTACAGACTGTGAGTCCCATGTGATCCTTCTAGTACATGTACAATCAGACCAGATGATTTGGAGCTTGATTGTAGGAACAACTGTGCAAAAAAGAAAATGTCTTTCAGTATTCCTTAACTTTCAAGAGTTTGAGTTAAAGGGAGCCCCTTATCCAGAAATGTAGGACCCTTCTGACTAAAAGGAATGTTTATTTTGCCCTGACAACTCTGCTAATAATTTGCCTTAATGTCACCAATTTTGATTTTATTTTGAATTTGAAATGGGATTAGTTATGTATTGATCTCAATCAAATGTTATTTTTATGCAGACAAGCTTCCATTGTGTTTTACTGTTTATGATAATCTCCTTATATCACATTCAACAGGAGAATGGGGCAATATTCTTGTTCCAGGCCCAAGCAATTGATATAATTCTTCTAGTATTAGTTTCTCATGCCAACTCATTCTGAAAAATATGACTTTATTGTCATTAGTATTATCTTTACTTCTCACTTCTTTATTTTGGGGCATTTGCTTTGTCTTTTACAGTATCTTACACCTCTATACCTTGCTGCATGTTAAGACTCAGAGGTTCAGTGGCAGGATGCCTTATATCTTGATCCACTTTTCGGTATTCAACTGAAAGGGTGACGATGGGCTACAATACAGTTGGGTTGCAGCAAAACATTCATCCTAATGAAATGTGACTTTATGAAAGAAGTGCTCCTAATCCTCTCAAGGACTGAGCCAGGTCATCACGGGTAAATGAAAGGTATTTGAGGTTTCTTTCTTTTTCCAAAAAAACATGTTGGGTCCACCAGCTGTTACCCTGAATATTAATAAAAATCTTGTCAGCTTAGAGTTATTGCTGTTCCTGAAGAAAAGATAAATGTATGTATTTTTAAATCTGGACATATGAGGTTTTAAAAATATTATTGTAGAGTTCTCCTGGCTACATTTCCTTAGCTCTTTTCCAAGCCTTGGGCTGGAGAAACTTAAAAATGTCTCTGTGCCAAAGTTAAATATTAAATGAAAACCTTGTGTCTGAGGAGCTCTAAGATTAATAAATGGTGGCAAAATAGGTGAGATCCCAAATCATCAGAGAAAACAAGCTCTAAAATGAATGAAGTTGTATTGTAAAAAGTGTCACCTTCTGAGCTGCAGGATCAAACCCACAGGGAAAAGATGAACCACAGAATATTTCAGGCTTGGAGGAGGCACCATCTGTTTGAAGGTGTCACGGGACTACACTTATTATTGTTAAGGTAGAATGCAAAAACATCTGAAGGAACCGGAAAGAGTTAATGCTTTACACAAATTTGTGATGCAATATCATAAGAGAGTCCCCCTCCCCTGGAGGACATCATCTTTTTTTTTTTTGAGACGGATTTTTGCTCTTGTTGCCCAGGCTAGAGTGCAATGGCACAATCTTGGCTCACTGCAACCTCTGCCTCACGAGTTCAAGCAATTCTGCCTCAGACTCCTAAGTAGCCGGGATTACAGGCGCCTGCCACCACACTTGGCTAATTTTGCATTTTTAGTAGAGATGGGGTTTCTCCAGGCGCGGCTGGTCTCAAATTCCTGACCTCAGGTGATGCATTGGCCTCGACCTCTCAAAGTGCTGGGATTACAAGCGTGAGTCACTGCACCGGCCAGGACATCAACTTTAACTGTCAGTAGTACTGGCTTCTGAGAGTCAAGTCCAATTATTATGGTGAATATTAATTTTAATAGTGTCACATTTTCCCTTGAGGTCTATTATATTCTTTCTCAAAGAAAACACTAGGGGAAAATGAAGTATTGCTAAAGGATTATATTAATGAGGCAGGCATATAAAAGTTTACTTTTCCTTTCCCAGATAATTGTAGTGATAATTTGCTTCCCAACCTTAAGTGCATGGATTGAGTGAGCTGTTAAGTCTCAGTTCTTCTTTCCCAAGTATGCCTCAGTGATTGGGGAACATGTGCTGTAAGGTGGCCTGCAAGGTAGAAAGAGCCTATGGGCTGCAGAATCCTAGCCACCTGGATTTGGATTCTGCCTTTGCCACTGATCCGCTGTGTAATCTTAGGGAATACATAGCCATATCTTAGCATGAAAAATAGGAATAATAATCCCTATGGGGATCATATTTGGTAACAAATGCTGAGGCCTGACAATTAGCAGAAACTCAACAAAGGGTAGCTTGACTAATATATAGTATATAGCCTTTGTATTCTTGCCATTACTGTGGTTCCAGGATCCAATAGGATATTCATATTCTTTTTACCAGCCAGCTCTTTTAGGCACATCTATGAACAAAATTGTCTTTAAAAGAAGTAATATCTCTTGGGTTTGTTGAGCTAACATTTCATATAAATACTACATATTAGCCTAAGAAAGAAAATACCTGTGGTCACAACCACTTTATGTTGCATTGAATGGTGTTTAGAACACTTTTCTGAAATTGGAATGTAATTTTAATAATTTTGGTTAGGCATCAGAAGAGAAATCTGTTGTGTTAGAGAAGAGAATGGTATTAAAAACATCTAGCAACCATGAAATGTTAACATTCTTAGGTTGGGTGCCAAGAACATAGATTTGACCAAAAGGAGTTAAAGGACCAATTGAGCATTACTCTGGTTACAGGGATCCCTGACTTACGTGAATGATATTGAGAAAATACCACATCCTAATGACGTAAATTCAAACTAGATGTAGTATAAGTTGTTCCAAGCTTTATCTTGAAGAAGGCCTGGGGATGAATTTGGGAGGGGTTTGTACAGCAAATGTTAATATCACAAAAGAAGGAATTTGGCCTCCAAAAAGGATTAGACTGGTGCATATGCTTTGAAACATCTTGGATACAGCAGTCTTGCTGTAATTCCCTCTGGCTTCATTGTAGAAAGTGTAAACAAAAAACGACATGATTGTGGATTTTCATTGTATTCCCTGTTCTACTAGATACCCTTAGCTGAATGGATGTGATGTTGGCTGGGGATTGTGAAGTTCATTCTCTTGCTGCTGGTTGGTGTGAGTTTGAGCAGTTGTACCAGACTGGAGCTAAGATTGAAGTCTGTGCTTCCTGTTATTCTGAGAAGGGTGAAGCTTCCTCTAAGACAGAGCAGAATACTGAATCAGCTGGTAATTATGATAGCCAAGACCATGTCTCTGTGAGCCGTTTCATAATGTAACTTGTTACATTGCCTACACTTGGTGGCCAATGCAGCATGTATTATATTCTGTTATTCCTTGTATCCTCTTTGTTATGTTTTTTTCTGTTAACTATTATTATTAATAACTGTTCTCTTAATAACCATAAAGAGAAAGTATGGTTAACTACTTCACCAATTCCCTTAAAAAATGCAACTATTTTATGTGTTGAATGGTACCATATTTATACTTGAATTATGGGATGGTTTGACATGACAGCTAATGTTTATGGAGAACTTACTATTGGCCAGACACTATTGAAAGCGCTTTACATTGCTTAATTGATTTAAGCACCTATATTAGTTAACACTTAATTCTTAGAAAAATCTGCCTGACTACAGAGGTTGCAGTGAGCCAAGATCTCACCACTACACTCCAGCCTGGGCGACAGAGGGACACTCCATCTCAAGACAAAAGAAAAATCTGCCTGACTGAAAGCTACTACCATAATTATTCTTACTTATCTATGTGGAATTCGAGGCACAGAGGTTTTAAATAGCATATCAAAAGTCCTACAGTCGGTAAGTCACAGGACTGGAATTTGAGCGCAAGGTATCTACCCCCAGGTTCTAAGCACTTAACTACTAACAACATATTACCTGTTTGAATGGAAACTTTGAATATTGAATAGATCATGATGTACACGCACACACATATATGTACAGGGGCACATACATACTTTTTCATATTCATGCAACTCACAATTGAATTTGCAATTTTTTTTTTTTTTTTTTTTTTTTTTTTTTTTTTTTTTTTGAGACGGAGTCTCGCTCTGTCGCCCAGGCTGGAGTGCAGTGGCCGGATCTCAGCTCACTGCAAGCTCTGCCTCCCGGGTTCACGCCATTCTCCTGCCTCAGCCTCCCGAGTAGCTGGGACTACAGGCGCCCGCCACCTCACCCGGCTAGTTTTTTGTATTTTTTAGTAGAGACGGGGTTTCACCGTGTTAGCCAGGATGGTCTCGATCTCCTGACCTCGTGATCCGCCCGTCTCGGCCTCCCAAAGTGCTGGGATTACAGGCTTGAGCCACCGCGCCCGGCCAGAATTTGCAATTTTATACAAATGTTTTCCTGCTCTTTATATGCATTGAGCTGCCAGATTAAAATTCAGACTTGTTGAAGAACAAGAAGAACTTTATTTATTAAAAAATCTCTGGATACCTCTTACATGCAGAGAACTCTAGTATAAATTGAAAACAAAAATAAGCACAATCTCTAATGTTTTGTGAACCTTAAGACAAGAAGATAAGAACATTCTCATGCACAAAGCTTCTATTTAAAAAGTTCAGTTAGGTGTTGACAGAATTTGGGGGTGATATGGTTTTCCAGGCTTCTGGTGGGTGATAGTCCCGGGGCCTGAGAAGGTGGAGGCTGTTCTTACCACAGAGAAAGCAAGAAATCCTGGGTCAGCCAAAGAGACAGTTCTTCTAGGTCAAGCCTCCAACTACTGGAGTCAAATGCATGGTTACTTGGAGAAGCCTGGCAGAGCAGATAGTGACCCATTGACTGAGCTGGCTGGTCCTTAGGTGGTAGATCACCCATTATGAAAGCAAGATATCCCAGGTCAGCCAAAGAGACAGTTTTCCTAGGTGAAGCCTCTAACTACTGGTGTCAAATGCATGGTTACCTGGGGAATCACGGCAGAGTAGATGGTGACCAATAGGCTGAGCTGGCTAGTCCTTGGGTGGTAGACCACCTCAAGAAGCAGAACATGATACTGGGTGCATGGATTCTAGAGCCACACCGCCTGGGTTAAAATCCCAGCTCTGAACCCTATTACCTACGTGACTTCAGGAAAAGTTTGTTTTTTTTCCAAAAACATGTTTGTGCCTCATTTTCCTTTTCTAGAAAATGAGGATAATAATAATACCTACCTCACAGGACTTTAATGAAGATTAAATAAGTATATGCATGTAAAGTGTTTAGAATGATGTCTGACATGAAGTAAGTGCGATGTAGGTATTAACTGTTGTTATTATTGCTGTCATTACTGGTAGAGGCAGGAGTGGATTCAGAGGTTTAGACAGGCAGGAGGTGCACAGCGTATCTTACTTAGAACAAATGTAAACCCAAGGAACCCATCCCTCCCTCTCATCTCCCAGAGTATATTTCTTTGACTTCTGCTTATTTTGTCTTCTAAAGAAATTTATGACAATGAAATATGTGCTTGTATTCTCTCCTCTTAATTAAAGTTATTTCTGTGTTAGATAATAATTCATTGTTACGATGTCTCCTTTGGAATATGTAACAGGTTCTGCTTCTTTGTTGGCTTTGGATCATTGGAAACTGGGGTAGGAAATCAGATGATTGCAGTTGCAATTCAAAGAGCAAGTTGCATAATCCTCAGGGATACCAAGGTGCAGATATTTTGCCTTGTATGAAGCTAGGGATCTTGAATTTCTAGTTACCAATCTCTTTTGAAATACCTTTCTCTGCCACCTAGAAGGTATGAATGAAAAGTGTGCAGTTAAAGAGGTTGATTCCCACTTATCCATTACAACAAAGGGGACATTAACTCCAAGTACTACCCAGGTTGGGCCAAGAGGGGCCTTTGGTCTGACTGTCCTCCAGCCATGTCTCCCTCAGCTGCCATGGGGTGAGAAGCCAAAGGATTGTGCTATGCAGAGCCCACGCTCCTAGACCACGCCCTGGATGCACAGGATCCTGGAATTCTCTGTGCCGATGATCTCAAGCTCTTTCCAGTGTCTGCACAGGCTTTCATTCAGGGTCCTGCCTCTTGACATACACTGTGTCACTGGGGTGCAAGCCTAGGACCAACGTGGGGCTAGGGAACAGCTGTTTGCTGGAGGTTGTGGATAGAGTTTTGCTGTGTGAATGGGGTGTTCACATGCATGGCTGTGAAATCTATTGTGGTCCATAGCAGAGTTGAGGGTGGGAACAGAAGAACCCAGCAGCAGGCTGGTCTCCCTGTATCTTCGCATTCAGAACTCCAAAGAGTCTGAAAATTTGAATTTTACCTCCCAGCTTGATATGAAGGTATATTGCCAAGGCAGAAGGATAGAACTTTTTTTTTTAGCAGTTTGTTAACTCAACTGATAACTTTTAAGTATTTGAGTATGGTATCTGGACCTTTATTTGTACTTTCGCCCAAAGCATGACAAATGTCAGGAGTGGGCCAGATTAACATAGATACACATTAAAAAGCCCACGCTAAAATGTGTGTGATTTTCTTTGCTGGTATCAAAGTGCTCAAGAAACAGAGCAGTCAGTTCAAATGCAAGAGCAGAGGAGAGCCAACGAAATACCAGCGATGACTATCTATTACCATTTTTATTATTTCCTTATCTCAAAAATGAGATTTCTGAGAAGGGAAAATATGATCATATTAATAAAAACCAACAACGGGACAGTTTCACTAGAAGAAAAAGCAGAAGAAAGCAGAGAGAAAAATCCCTAGAGGTCAGTTGCACCAAACATGGTATGTATCGCCTCTCTGTCAGCCAAAGCTGTGGTGTCTAAAATTTATTGCTGGAATAGCTGGAATTCTTAATAAAAATTCCACAAAACCTGGGGGCTTCTGAGCAGCATATGTGAAATTAAGAGAAAATAAGTATTTCATCTTCTGTGAAAGTCACAAGTACAAAGAACAAGGTGTTAACAAGATAACAACTAGGTATGAGAGGGTGTCTGTTTTCTTCTTTTCATGTTCCACATGTTTTCTCTGGATATCTAAAGCCAGAGAGTATTGGAGAGAGGAGAGGACTCCATTTTTGTCCCCTTATTGTTCCTGGGGAAATTTGTGCATAGGCTGCTCGTGCTTGGCGAGGTAGCATACCTGACAGGCACACAACTGCCTGACTACTCCTGACCTAGTAGTTACAGCTTCAACACAGGCTGCCAATTTATTCCTGTACCATGTGCAAGGAGGTGCAAACTAGCAACAGCCAGTAGAGAATAAACTTAGTCTTAGAAATTTGATTCTTTCCATTTCCATTTCAACTCCGAGAATCAGCTGGGGACTCCTTTGAGGAGTCAGTCTCTTCATTTACAATCATTGTGTCCTCTGCCAAGTTACAGAATCACCATAAACCTCAGTTTCTTTAGGTGTACCATGAAAATAATAACTAACCTCTGAGGTTTGCAAAAATTGCCAACACAGTGCCAGGTCCACAATAGATGCTAAGTGTTTTGGAACTCCTTCAGAATCAGTGTAGTACTTTAAGAGAAATTTGGTGTATATTTATATCAGACATATAGTGTTTCCTTTTTTATTTCAATAAGAAAAATTCTACCCTTCCCTAAGTTTATTGAATCATTGTTTCTATATACATGTCATGTGGGTATAGTTCTGGAAAGTAAGTCTATTGGGAGAGCAAATGTGAAATAGAAGATGTTCTTTGACTATTTTCTACCTCTCTTCCAAGGAACTCCTGAGTTAAAAATTCATCTGGCTCCCATTTTCTGCAGAATTTTGCTTATTTGAAATGTTCAAGAAATCAATTGATCTGACTTCAAACACACGAGGCTTTGCTGGCTGTGTAAAAGCCCTGTTTGTGTCACTCCCAAGTCTGGACTTTACAAGCAGCCAATTCCCTTCATATCTTAGTAGAGGACTTCTTTTTGGCTGCCTGCCCTCTGTGCTGAGTCAAATGTTAGGCTGGGAATGGAGGCAATAAATCTCTGTGAGTCTTCATAGTTAGAATTTCTCCTGTTGCTTCTGATAAGGAAATGACAAAGTTTGTCAGGTCTACACATGAATGTCAGAGAAATTTGTAATCTAAATCATGCTTAGCTCAGAAAATGGTAAGCAAAATATGCTAAACCTGGCTTTGAGTTAACTCAAATGGTTTTGAGGATTTGGGTTGTGAATGTAGAATTTATGTTCATTCTTGACTAGATTGCCCTTGGACATTTTTAGAATAAAAAAATTCCTATCTTTCAAAATATTCTGACTAAATATTTAATATTTTTCTATGGGAGAGGGGACAGCAAAATTCTTTCTAGCTGAAGTTCTTTGCAAAGAAAGGATGTTTTCTTTGCCTGGTAGAGCCACCTCACTGTTTGTACCCCTCTCTCTGCCTCTTTTTCTCCATTTATTTTGGTACTTTCAAGTTTCCTGCTAAGTCTCAATGACTGACTGAAATGAATGCAGTTGGAGACCAGGAATTCCTCAAAGATGGAAAGATTTTTCCATGATCTATTCACATGCTCTGAGATGACTAATGAAGCCAACCCAGGTCTGGCCAACTCCCTACATGAGCACAGTGAAAAGACTTTCTCAAAATAAAACAAGGAAAACTTTTTTTTTTTAGTCTCTATTTGATTTTGAGTGTTTTCTCTCCAGCAACATCACTGACAACATTCACTGTCTGACATTTTAGTAGAAGTGGTAAAAATTCCTTCATACAACAGCAATTCCTAGGCCTTACTTTCATTTTCCTGAGACTCAACAATATATATAAAGAAGAGGAAGAGAGTGATGTGATTGTCTATAGTAGAAATACTACAGGGGTTTGGTTAGCCAAGTGGCCCCTTTCAAAGGAACCATGATCATACTGTAGGAGAAACCCATTTAAAATGTTCTCTCTCGAGCCTACAGCCAGTCAGCTCCTGATGATGATTTTGTTGGCACAAAGCAATACAATCAACTAGTTTGGCACAGTCACCATTCGAAGTGAATTTTTCTATGTATTCTTTTTACGGTTGGAACAACTGGCTTGGGTTTTATTGATTTAACTAGCTCTTTTGGTGTCATGTAGATACAGCTTTTCAAACTAGTAAAGCAGAGTCATTGTGTGGCTAAAGAAAACATTGGTTAATCTGAAAATCATGTACATTTGATCTTGGAATGTGTTTTTTACTTATGTTTGAACACGGATGTGTCTGACGTCCTGAGAGTTCATTTCAAGCAAAATATTGAATCACAGAATGAAAAATCTACCCAGATATTTTAGCCCTTATGTAGTTTTCCCTTTTTCTCATGTTCATGCTATGACTTGGGACAGGCTAGATTAGGAAATCATTTTGAGGATATTTCTAGGATAGAAGTCTTTCTGTCACTTTTTACCCTTATCATACATTTTAGAAACTCTGAGAGAACTGAGAAATTACATAGCAAATACAACTCCCTTGCTTTTCATTTGTTATGTGTTTGCTAAATGCATTAATTTAACAAATATTTTCTTCCTGTCCACGGTGATTCAGGCACTGTACTTCTAGACAGTGACAAATAAGACTGGTGAGATTCCTGCTCTCGTGGAGCTTGTATTTTAGTGAAGGGAGCAAGACAATAAACCAAACAAGATAATTTCAGATAGAGGTAACTGCTTAGAAAAGAAACCAAAGGAACAGGATCTTGTGATGGGTTGGGAGTAGCATCGATGCAACTTGAGATGGGCTGTCAAGAAGGGTTTTGCTGAGGAGGTGGCAGCTGAAAGAAGCCAGCCATATGACTCTCTGGACAGTGTGCAGGCAGAGTGTTCAGCAAGTGTCAAGGCCAATAATAATCCTTTGTTATGAGGACTAAATGAGCTAGTATGTGTAGAGTGCTTAGAACAGTGCCTGGCATCTATAAGTGCTAATTGTTTTGAATTCACTAAATATTCATTGAGTATCTATCAGGTTCCACTCTCAGTAGTAGGTGCAGGGAATTAAGGTTTAAAGAGAGAGACCTGACTTCGAGGAGCTCAAGCCAGACTTCAGTGAAGTATTTCTCAGTGTGTGGTTTACAGATCACTTCTTCCTCACTGGCCTTCCTGGTTCCCAGTCTCCTCTACATGGAACCTGATTAGAAAGGCTTGGGGAGAGGACCAGAAATCTGCATTTTCTACAAGTATGCTCTAGTTAATTTTTATGTCCCATAAAGATTGAGAACCACAGTCCTAATGAATCGGTTGTGATTAAACTGTGGTTCTTTTCAATACAGTATCTGTTACAGCATCCAGTATAACCAATTGCCCGCACTGCAAAGAACACCTCATAATACTCAAGAGGAGCTCTGCTCAGTTTATACAGCCATAAATATAATGGAATTATGTTTCACAATTAACATCCTGAAATCCTTAGGGCTAACTTTTTCATTGATCTTGAGCTGCTGGGGAAGTTGGATTAAGCTGCTTTTGGCTATGGTTTGGAAGGTTTCACTCTCAAGTGTCATTTAAAACCTGCCAAAGAAAAATAAGATTTTTACCTTTTAGAAAGAATGTGCTAACTAATGTTTGCCAAAAGCTCTTGAATCCTGGAAGACATTCTACTTGTAAGTAGATTAGCCTAATTGAAATTCCTCCTTTGGGCTCCTCCTCATACCTATTTTTAGAGTGTGATGTCACCAACAGGCGAGATGAGAAAGATTTATTTTATCTCTCTGTGACATTCTACTATTAGCTTGATGCAAAAGTAAGTTTTTGCCATTGAAAGTAGTGGCAAAAACCATGATTACTTTGGTACCAACCTAATAGAATGTATTCTATTCTATTTATTTTCTCACTTTAGAATAACTTATACAAATTTTTAAATGTTTTAGATTCAGAGATCTCAAGGAACACTTGATACAGAATAGATTCATGCTGATCAGGCTGAGTAACAGTAGCCTCTAAAGTCCAGTCTAGATTCTATGCTGTAAAAGTGTGAGGCTTCTGTTCTCTCATTAAATACTTTCTGAAAAGGGCCTTAGTTTGAGAACAGCTGTATCCCATTCAGTTCCTTCTTCATTTCTCATTTTTATCTCTTTACTAGTTTTCATCCATAGGTACTCAATAGCTATGACAGATAAAATGATGGTAATGGGGAAAAGGCCAGCCCTGAGCATGAGGTCAGAACTAATAAAGGTAAATGAACTGATACAAGTTTAAGTCAGGCTAGAATCTTAGATATGGATCTTAGAAGATTAGACAGAATTGACAATGCAGTCAGAAAAGTCATCTTTTGGGGCTACTAGCCTGTCAATTATTTCATTTTTTTTGTTTGTTTGTTTAACTTTTCAGGTTGGCAGTGCTCCCCAACAAAGGGTTTGAAGAATGGGTGAGAAATGTAGACCCCATAAAATCTGTAGGAATCTAAGATAAAAATCTGTTACTGCTTAGTCAATGTAATGAATGATCAACAAGAACTTAATTGTGACACCAGAGAAAGAGTGTATTAGACAAGAGTTGCACCCCCAGGAAGAAAATCTTCTCCCAATATTTTTATTAGGTTTCACCTGGCAATATGAATTTTGATGTAAAAACAAGTAGAAAGAAAAGATTCTTTTCTACTTTATTTTTCCCCTTTAAATTCAGCAATTTATTCAAGCTTTTCTTTATTCATTTCTTTATTCAACAAAGATTTGCTGAATGCCAACCATTTGCCAGGTACCATCCTAATTGCTGGGGATACAGCAAGGAGACAGAAAAGTGCCTGTCTTTCTAAGTTTATATGCCTTTAGAATTTCATTTCTTCTTCATCTACAAAAATGATCATAGCCAATTCAGATCCATCAGAGAAGCTAAAATATTTAAAAGGAGCATTCTCTGTAAAAAGTAAGGACTGACAAAGAAACCACATTTCCTTGGAATTTGGTGATCCTTCAGTTTTCTCTGCATATGAATCAGTTTCTGTGCCCATCTTTACATTACTGTTTACACAGTTTTGGCTCTATGCTGGATTTACTGGTGATTTTGGCTAAGACGTTTTATCCCCAAAATGATTGTTTTCTTGATCATGCATAGGTGATGTGATGGTACTGTCCCCAAATCTTTTGAGTCCAGGTTCAGCACAGCATAGCTGCCTGGAAATTGAAGACACTGGTTCCCATAAAAGAACCACTGGCTCAGAGACCAACCACATTTTTTTCCATTTCTACTGTAACATTTATTTCTCAAGAGTATATAGATATGTATTTATATTCACATTTGTCATCTCTTCTCCAACTAGAGAGAATGTAAGCTTTAAGGGTAGAATGGCATTTTGGCCTCATTCACTGCTAAACTCCCCAATCTAAAACAGTGCCAGCCACGAGGTAGATTCTCAACACACGTTGGTTAAGTGATTTAATAGAGTTTTTACTATCCTTGAAGTCTAATTAGTCATTTACTTCTACTGTATTTGTATAAAGAACTTTTAAAAAACTCAACTATCAGAGGAAGTCATCTTATATCAGGATTTGATTGTTACATTGTAATTGTGGGGCCAAGCACAGGCCTAGTAACTAGGATATATGAACCCTCACTTATTTTTTCAAGTTGTTTAAAGTTTCTTTGTTTCAGTTTCCTTTGTTTTTCTTTACATTTCTGTGTGTCAATATCTTTATTTCTCAAATGGTATTGATAATAAACTTACCTAGCCTAATTTTAGGGTTGTTTTGGTGACTAAGTATGTGCAAATACTTGAAATGACATCAAGAAATCTACTAAAGTGAGGTACCAATAGTTTACCCTACTATATTTTAATTGTTACCCATTATTTCTCTGACTCTGTCTATGTTTATTTTCCTTCATTACCATGAATTTGATGCCAGCAAGTCTTAGCATGTTATACATATACAGGTGCAAAGAAACTTAGTACTCTAGTACTTTGGTTTGATAACCCTGGTTTGGTCTATTGAGATAAGAAATTATTTGGTAACTGAGATGTTTTAGATAAGAAAGGATTATCAGGGACCTGGATTTTAAATCCAAGAAGGTCTCTGATAAGAGAAGGTTGGAGTGAGGGCGGGGGGAGGGGGGCGTTGGACCTCAATCCACTGGCAAATATGTGATCTTTCTGTAGGAGTTCTTTGTTGAGGACCCTTGGGAGGCAGAGAACAGGCAGGGATGCAGAGCACAGGTGCACAGGCCAAGTACAGTATTCAGAAAAATAAAGGAAATGTGTATCTTTCTGCTTGAGCTCTGTAATTCTCCCACAAACACCATGAGTGTTATTGTTTACTGCTAGCACTTATGGACAATAGACCAGGAGATCAAATCTTCTGTCCTGGCTTCTTTCACACATGAGAGACAATTTGAAAAAAAACAATATAGTTATTATCCATGATCTCCCTCTTTGCTCTTGTGATCGCATTCAGTGGATAACTTGAGCAGCTACTCTAAAATTTAATCTGACTTTACAGAACCCCCAAACCACATCTTTGGGAATTACAGAACTATGTAAACTACAGTTTTATTTTTTTCTATTTCATAGATGAAAAAGTGAATCTAAGTGACTTGTCTAAGATTGTATAGCAGGTAGAAAAATGATTCCAAATCTTAATCCAAGTTGGTGCTCATTTTGTTGCATTTGGCTTCCTGTAGGTAGAAACCTTTCTTTAATTATTGCATATGAGCTGATTTCATTTGGAAGGATCAGAAAAAATTTATTTATTTAGTGTATACTTAATCCAGTTTTGCAGTCCCATATCTGTAACTGACAACTGTTTACAAGTACTAATTGTTTCAGCAACTATGTTTTAAATTGATATAAGAGAGACTGGTTAGTGTAGTATCTTCCCAATAGCTGTCTAGGTTCAATCCAAGCTCTACCATTTTACTGACTGGGCAACCTCAGGCAAGTCTTTTCATTGCTTTGTACATTTGTAGTTTTATTTCTTGTCTCCAAAATGGGAAAATTTGTATTATCTTATCGGTTTGCTGTGAATAATTGAACGTATATAAAGCATAGAACCATGCCTAGCACATAGTAAATATTATATATGTGTTTATTTTCATAGTACTGAGATACAAATGTAGATAAGACCAGAGCACATTAGAGTTTATCCTTAAGGGTTCTCATTTTGAACATAGTTTTGTGTAAAAAAAAAAAAAAGTTTCTAAATGAAAAAGCAGCATTTCATTCTGTAGTCTCTTGATGCAGTAATTCAAAGTCATCACTAGATGGCAATTGTGATCCATGTGACTTCAGCTGCAGCAGGTACTAACTGATGGGTCCAACCCTGGCATCAGTGTTTTCTATACCCTACAGCACTGAGAAGTCAGGCAGTTTCTTTCCCACAAAGTGAGCCTTTAACAAAACTCCAGTCAGCAAAGCTTTCATTCAGTGGTCACCCTTGGGGCTTACCCATAGGCACCTAGTCCTTCTGATGACAGCCTCACAGAAGGGTGGGTTTGCCTGCCTGCATCTTGTTATACATTTTCATATCAGGAGTTCCTTTCACCAGCTAGCAACAGGACAGTGTCAGGATCCTGGGTCAAGAAGATCCCTTAGTGGTTCTTAAAGTGTGGTCCCCCTGCCAGCAGCCTCACCATCATCTAGCAATTTGTTAAAAATGCAAGTTTTGGGGCCCCATCAGATCTGCTGACCAGTATTTTAATAAGCCTTCCAGATGATTCTGATGTCTGCTGAAGTTTGAGAACCACTGAGATAAACCAGTGCATAGCATCATATATAAAGGTTGGTGCTGGAAGGGTCCTCAGAGAAGATTTTGCCCAGTCCTCCCATTTTGCTGAGAAGGAAAACAGGTTCAGAGAAGTTAAATGACTTACTACAAGTCATAGCAGTAGGCATGTGGCAGAGCTGGGCTCCAGGGCTGGTGAGTGGCATGTCCCAGCTTTCCTCATATGCCCATCTCCCCTTCTCCCCCTCTAAACTGAGGCCACTAGGTGCACATTCTAGCCTGATACCTACTCATGAAATTAAAAAGTCATTTATTTATGCAGGATTTTGTTCATTTCAATAGACATTTCTATGGTGATACAAAATTGAGTATGATGAATTCACTACAGTCCAGAGTGTGTGCATATGTGTACATGCATGTGTATGTGTGTGTGGTATGTAGGGAGGCATGAGGGAGGATCAAGTAAAAGTCATCATCTCAATTGATAGGAGAGGGATATATGCAGAGTGCCATGGGAAATAGGTGAGTGCAGCGAGGGATTAGGTAACACAGGTAAGAGGAAGAAAGCTGACCTTGGGTGATAGGTAGGAGTTCAGCAGCTGTAGAAGTCAGGATAGGGCATTTGGGGAGAGGGATCAGAATACACAAGCACATGGAGCCATGAAATAGTGTAGGGGGATCACAAGAGTTTTGTTTGAAGGGAAGAGTGTGGTGGAAGAGTGATCATGTTGTAAATAATAATAACATTACTACCACTAATACTAATAGCGGGGACTTATTAAATGTTAACTGTGAGCCAAGCCCTGTACTAAACATTTTGTATCTATTATTGATTTAATTCTTAAATGATTTTGCAAAAGTCTACTCTTATTTCTCCTTTACAGATGACAACGAACATGCCTACACTGTGCTAGCTTCCTTAAAACCAAGTGTTACTATTTTCCATTTCTTAGACCAACATTGAACTTAGAAAAAGGGCTTTCATGTTTACTTCTTCCAGGATGTCCATAATGCAAAGTAAGTATCTATTTGCAGGAGATGAGGAGTATATTCTTAATATATATAATTTTATTATAAGCACATTTTCATAAATGCATTAAATCAGGAGAATTTTGGCAATAATTTGGATATTTAAACTCAAAGAATGAAGGTCCCATTATTCTTCAGCATATCAACAACTTTAGAAGTAGCCAATTTTTCATGATAACAGAAGAATTGTGTCTTAAAAGTGGCTAAGAAAGCTCATTTCAATTACTTGACTCACTAAAGAAAGGAAGCTGAGGAATGAATGAATAACCTGGTCTGAAATCATTGGTCTATTTTATTTTTGGTTTTGACTATAACCAAAAATATGAATGAAATGAAAAAATGAAATGTTCATTGTGAATGTGCTTTCCACAGTCACTGTTAGTGTCTTTCCTTCATTGCGTAGGAGTGCCCACAACCAAACTAAAAATTCGAGCTATAATTAAAGCTCTAGTAGGATTCAAAATCTTACCTAAATTTTCCCAGGTAAGATTCAAGATGTTTCTGGATTCTTTAAGATATTTTTGAGTGATTTTACTTTTTCCTGAGAAGATACATTTTCTTTCCTTTTTTTCAAAGTCTCGCTTTGTCGCCCAAGCTGGAGTGCAGTGGTGTGATCTCAGCTCACTGCAACCTTCACCTGCTGGGTTCAAGCGTTTCTCCCTGCCTCAGCCTCCCAAGTAGCTGGGAATACAGGCACCCACCACCACGCCTGGCTAATTTTTGTATTTGTAGTAGAGGCAGGGTTTCGCCATGTTGGCCAGGCTGGTCTCGAACCCCTGACCTCAGGTGATCTGCCCGCCTTGGCCTCCTATAGTGCTGGGATTACAGGTGTGAGCCACTGTGCTCAGCCCTGAGAAAATAACTTTTCTGTTCCTACTTTCTCATCTGTAAAATATCGGCATTGGAGGAGATAATCTAGAAGGTCCCTTCCAGCTCTAATGGTCTGTGGATTTATTATTTAATGATTAAATGGCACAAATAACCCATTTCTTTGTTTTCTTTGTAGTAAAATTTTACTATTCATTAAAGAAATTATAAGACCAAATCTCTTTCCATAAATTTTTAAATGGCATCTCTAAAATAGCTCTAGATTTCACTTTTTAGGATCACCGAGACTCTGTCCAGCTCAGACGTGTTTATGTATTTCCACCTGACATTTTACACATTTTAGGAGCCAATAATAAGGCCATTTTTAAGTAGATGCCATTAGAAATGATTGATAGCCAGTTTATGTTTTAAGGTGAAAGAAGTACACTTTAATGATGCTCTGCATTTCTGATTGCTACGATAACAACTTTCAGCTTTACCAGCCCATATTACAACTTTGATCTTTACGCTCATGTTCATAGCTGAAGGTGAAATGCTTTCTCAAGAAAATCTAGAAAATTCAATCCAATTTTTAACCTTTCTTGTCTAGAGAAGTTGAATAGCCTACAGGTTGCTTTATCTTGAATCAAAGAAAGGGAAATAACACCTGCAAGGAAGAACCTATTACATTTATTATTATTTTTAAAAAATTTTGTGATTGAGAGCAAAATTTGCATTTTACTTCCCCTGGACATTTTGTCTTTATCACCTGTCGATTTTGGAGTCAATTACAGTATTTTTTCTGTTTACCAATTATAAAAGCAATATATGTTTATTTTGAAAAATTTGCAAAAGAGTATACATAAGGGCACAAAACTGTCTAAAATTCTGCCACCCAGAGTTGGCTATTAATATTTTATTTTTATTTAATTCTAGGTAAACATGAACACTAGGAAACTGGGGCCAGGTGTAGTGGCTCACACCTGTAATCTCAGCACTTTGGGAGGCTGAGGTGGGCGGATCCCTGAAGGTCAGGAGTTCAAGACTAGCCTGGCCAACACGGCGAAATCCTGACTCTACTAAAAATACAAAAATTAGCCTGGTGTGGTGGTGTGCACCTGTAGTCCAAGCTACTACATTGCTTGAACCCAGGAGGTGGAGGTTGCAGTGAGCCGAGATCATGCCACTGCACCCCAGCCTTGATAACAGAGCAAGACTGTCTCAAAAAAAATAAATAAAGAGAGAAAAAAATAAAGAAAAAAGAAAAAAAGAAAAAGAAATTGGCAACAAGTTATACATTCTATTTTGAAATATTCTTTAAAAAATTAATAGATAGTTAACTCATATGCATAATATTAAATCTCTATCTTCAAAGATAACTTGTTATTATTATTATATAAAAGATTATAAAACTCTTTAGTTTCATTATTTTGTGATTTTTTAAGAGTCATTTTGACTTGTGTTCCTTTTGTTTGTTTGCTTTCGTCTCTCCTTGTTCTAGAAAAGATTTAAGGTAATTTCAGCACCTCTTCTTCCAAGTGACTATAATGGAGGAAAGCAAACCTCTGAAATTCAAACTACATAGTTTTTTATTTTTTTTATATAAGACCTTTGCTTTATGAACAATAGGTACATTTTAACAAACTGAGGAATAGCACTATAAAGATTCCTATTGGAACATAAAGAAGCCCTTTAGAACATGAGTTGTGACTCCCCTTTTATTTCGTCGTAAGTAAGCATTTTTCAAAAGCATGTTCATAAACCTGCCAATCAGTGTTCTCTTTGAGGGTAGAGCTCTGGTCTTATTGCTCAATATTCCCTCAGTGTCTAGAACTGTTCCTGGTCCATTATATTTGCTAGGTAGATGCTCGTGGAGTTTGAATGAGTCAAATCAAATCAATTCCAAATATTCTTATACTGTCATGATAGGTTGAGTTATGATTTTAAATTGCTTTGAAATAAGAAGCAGTAGTGGTTAAGACCTTTGGTTCTGCTCCCTCTTGCTGATTTTCAAAGCCATGTAAAGATGAAGTGAAAGAACCTTGGTGTAACTCTTAGCCTGGTACTTGAGCCCACATAATAACTGCCAGATGGATGCTAGATTTTAGTGATCTGTGCTATTTTTTACTATACATATTTTTTCTTCTAAAAAAGAACTCATTTTTCCTGAGGACTTTCAGTTAGGTTGTTCCATAACAGGTATAAGCTATTTATTTAGGGATTGTATGTAAAATATCTTAAAGACTTTGTAGGTAGAATAAAACATACTGTACAACAAAGTTACATATAATTACTATTTTACATAGTATATATCAGCCTAACAGTTTAATGTCTCATTCATTCATAATGTTTAATGGGAACGTGTTTGAAAATAAAGAGTGCTATAGAGCCATAAATGTAATTTATAGTTCTTGCCATAGCACTTTTACTTCTAAGTCTCTCAAGGATTCAACAGGTATAAAATGGACCCTTTTGATGAATGAGCAATTTGGGGCAGCAACTAATGAAACCAGACTTTTTTCCTGCATGTGGAAGCTGTGCGAGAATGCCCAGATCATTGCTGCTAATCTACCTTGCCCTCTGTTTGACAGCATCTCAGGAAATTGTGTCAGCCACATCAAGCCAGGCACATAAACACGTCCAGTACTGTGAAATTAGCATGTGGGCTCGGAACAATGGAATTCTCTGGTCAGTGCTGTCCCATAGGGACAATGTGAGTCACACATCAACTTTATGTTTTCTATTATCCATATTAATAAGTAAAAAGAAACGGGTGGAATTAATGTTCTTAAACCATATTTGGTAATATTTATTAATATATTTATTTATATTTATTACTATTATTTAACTCAAAATATTAAAAATATCATCATTTTGACATGCAATCAATATATAAAGTATTAATGAGACATTTTACATTCTGTTTTTCATTTCCAGTCTTAGAAATTTGGTGTGTATTTCACACTCACAGCACATCTCAGTTGGGACTAGCCACATTTCACATGCTCAATATCAGAATGTGGTTAGTGGCTATCATATTGACCAGTGCAGCTATAGTCATTCCTGCTTTGCCACCATTGGAGGTGCCAGAGGGTGGCAATGTGGTGCAGAGGAAAGACAAAGACCAGCCCGGAATCTTAGACTATGACTGTTCCTGACTCAAAAAAACGATTTAGTTTCTTTCACTGGGTCTCAAATTCCTACTCTTTATAATGCGGGTTGTTAATAACTGCCATACTCTTTTCAGGAAGCTGTGGGGAAGATTAAATAAGATATTGTATGTGAAAGTGCTCTGTTAGATCATAAAACACCACACACATGTAAGGCATTATTAGCTCTTTTATTGTAGATTTACTCTCATGACTTGCCCAAGGCCACATTCCAAGTTGGTAGGAGAATGAAGGATAGAATCTGGGGTTCCTGACTTGCAGCCATCTGCTTCAGCTAAAGGCTATTCATACCAAGCTAGTTTTAAAATTTCTTTTTATTTTTAAAAGTCTTTTTATTTTAAAAAGTTGAGGAAGGAAGACAGTGGCAGTAAGAAGTAAATTCCATATTGAACAGTAAGGGTCTTCTTGGCCACAGTCATAATGTTCTGCAGTAAAATTATACATACAGAATATTTATATACTTATATACTCAAAATTACAGCCATCAAAAACTGGAGTTTATTGCTGTCATATAATATAAAACCCCATGTTCTTCAAAGTTTCAAACAACTTTTAAAATGAACTGTGGTTTCCCCACTCTATTTATTTCCAAAGTATAGTACAACCACAAGAAAGCCCTTCCGTAGTGGGCTTGATTAATAAAACAGATATGGATCAATTCAACAGGTTTCCCATGGATATTTTTGGTTACAGATGTAGCTCATTAATTCCCATGTGTGGGACACCACCTCTCTAGTGTCAATCCAAGAGACACATTAACATCTGAAGAGAAAATGGGAATAATTCAGTTCAACCCATATTATTTAGTACATACTATATGTAAGGCACATTAGGTATCTTAATGAGCAAAAAGCTTGCTTTTACGATTATTGTCACTTAGAGGTATATGTTATTTAACTTGAGGAAAATATAGAATCTGTCTACCAAAATGTGTATGTTCTATGATTCAGGAATCTATATTTTTGGAAGGTAAAAGGGTCAGAAAGAAAACTCCAGATTATTAAAAAATGACTTAAAAAGTTACATTCTGTGCTTTTGGATGGCATGCAAAAGATTAGTTATCATGATCTATTTTGATTTTCTTAATTGTATGCCTATAATGGTGTTCATATTTAAACTTTTTCGATCATTATCTACATTTGTTTCAAATATATTTCTCCATAGAACTTAATAAACTACATAAAACATTAAGAGTTTTATATTATGTCAAGTTAAACCAAGTCCATTTTCACTGAGAAAAAGGTGTACATTCAAAAAATTCTTTATATTTTTTCAATCGAAATTCATTTAAAAAATACTTTCAGCTGGTTATTTTCACTCAAAAACTTATAACTTGTAAACTTCAGGCCTGCCTGAATTGATGACCATGTTGAATAATGTAATTTTTATTTTTACTTGCTGAATCATTGCTGTTGACCATTGAATGAAATAGTTTATTGAATAGCCTTTACATTTTATTGCTTTTGCACCCTAGTTTAAAAACAAAGAGCTTAATTTCTTAAAAGTTCAATAAAATGTATTTTTGATATTTCCACCCAAACTTTACAAGCAATTTCTCTCCTCTGCCCTTTAATAACCACCTTCTGTATTTTTATGATTCAGTTTAGTATTATTATTATACTTTTTTACTGGGAGAGCTCATCAATGCCCTTGGCAGTAAGATTTTGTTACAAGAAAGCCAGAAGCCAAGCCTGTCATTGGTTGCAACGATTATAAAGTACCTCTGGGTTGAGTTCAGAGCTTTACTCTGACATTATGACTGTTACCCACATCATGCCTCTTTCCCTAGTTTTTCTAATATCCACAAGTCCTACAATCTGCTGCTTCGATGAGCATGTATTTTTTATTCACTGGGTTTGCATTATAAAGATTTCATTTGGAGAACATCTGGCTTTGATGGAATCCAGCCAAAATAATTAGTGGTACCTATATTAAAAATGTAATGCCTTGGTAAAATCATTAATGTATTTGCATTTCTCCAGGAACTCTAAATGGATTCATTCTAGACAGGCTGCAGTCAATGAGGGATTAATGATAAGGCTAAATGCTGTACTTTTCCTTTTGTTCAGGTATCCACCCCACCCCAATAAGAACACGAAAAATCTGGGGAATCTCAGCAATTCATTCTTTTAATTATGAAATAAAATTAAATAGACTATAAAAACCATTGTACTATTATATATTAGGGAATATTGAGTCGTGTGTCCAAGAGTCACACTTAAGACCAGGCAATAGTAATAAGCATAGGATGGCTGTGGATACTATGAGATAATGTCTACTTGTCAGAAATGGATAGTATGTTGTGTTTTTTTTTTTCCGTCAAAGTTTGAAAGTTAATGAGGTACTTTATGTTTTTATTGCTTCTACTGAGAGATCAATTAAGGAATAAAAGGGATTCTGGCGTGCTGTTATTATTATTTTTCACTGTGAGTATATTCAATACCACATACAAAGAAAGCCATTTCTGTCATATCATGCTCTGTTTCATTCATCCTAGATTGTTTTTAGGAAAATTTAGTACATATCACTTCAGTCATCTGAAAAGAATCATTTCTTCATTACAGCTCATAACTTAAAACTATAAAATATCAGCCAGAAAAAAAATTGGCCCAATTAAGAGAAATATGATAATGGTAGAAAAACATATATAGACATGACAGAGATGATAAGATTATTTTAATTTTCCCATTTGCACTGGAATTATTTATGTTACAAATCTCCAGATCTTTTATTACTTAAAACCCTCTGCTGAATCATGAAAAGAAGCTTAAGTTAGCAATTTTCCTCTGCAAAATCTAACTCCTAGCATCTGGTGAACATTTGGATACCTAGTCAAGATCTATGGAAATGATTATTTTAAGACTGTATTCAACATGCCTAGACTTAAAAATCAGCTAGGATCACACTCTGCACATGTATTTTACTATAGGGGATTTGAAAACCTAATATTAGTAGCGATGGTCTCAAGGTTTTTGCAGCGATGGAAATGGGGATAGGAGACAGGACACGCAGGCAGGCTAGACACTGAGCGTCTGCCAGGGGCCCTTGTGCTCCTGGACAGCGATCTGCGTCTTTACCTGTGGGCCACCCAGACCACTGCCCTGCCCTCTGTTGCTCCTCACACTTACATTTATACTTGACAGGACTGTTGAATCAAAGACCAATGTCCTTGCTGGTGCCTTCCTGTAACACCCCTGGGACTGGTTTCTGTCTCTTCAGCAGATGCTGCTCTGCTTCCACAGCAACTTCTAAAGTAGAAAAAAGAGGATACTTTTACTCAGTGCAATTAGAAATGGATTATCAAAGTGTATTATTCTGGATCATACGAGAAATTGCATAATAGGAATGTATAAATATGTAAAATGCTATTAGTTTATTTTTCTGCATATGCTATATGTAGTTTTTGTCCAAATAAACAACAAATTGTATATCTTTATTGCTTTTCATGGTTATATCATGTGATAAGTTCTCACCAGTTTAATTTCCATTAATACAGATTGGAGATAATTGGAAAGAATTTGGGCATTTGCCATAGAGAATGCAAATTTATGAAGAAATATTAGTAATACCTCAGGGAAAAAAGTTAATTTTATTTAAGAAAAATGAACTTTTAAAATAATACATTTCCTATCAATTTACATATGGCAGTATTTGAGTTATAAATTATTCTTGATTATATATCAAATCAGGTGTGATGGGGCTTTAATATGGTGACACTTTTATGTTTTCATTTGAATTTTTGGCACAATTTAACTAGTTGAATAAACTTTGTAAGTTCTCTATAACCTAGACTCTGTAGAAATCATATGGGACTTGTCTCCAATTAAAATGAATTTCAGAGATTTAACTCTGTTTTGGGTAATAGATACTCTCTATTTTGTTTTCGTGTGTTTCACAGGAACTTGTTTAAGAAATATCTACATTTGCTGTTCAACAAATATTTTAACAGGAACAACTTCAGTCATTCAGATAAATACATCAGTTTGAAAGCCAGTATTTGTTATAAGCGCAGAATTGGATATCAAATTTAGTAGGTTTGAAATGTGATTTAAATGGTATATTCTAGAGTAGTACTGTCCAATAAAACTTTCTGTAATTATGAAAATTTTTCATCTTTACACTATTCAGTATGGTAGCTGCCAGTCATGTGTGGCTACTGAGCACTTGAAATATGGCTAGTGTGATGGAGGAACTTAATTTTTAGTTTTACTTAATTTTAATTAATTTGAGTTAATTAAGCTACCTGTGGATAGTGGCTCTAGTATTAGAGAGTATAGTTCTAGAATTTCTCTGTATTTAGTACTCAACACAAAATGAAGAAGCACTTGAATGTCTTCTATCTGCAAAATGACTATAAAAAAGCAGTAGTGTTCCTGAAGCACAAGGTCCAGCCTCTGACATGTGGCTTTCCCTACAGAGGCTACACAATGTGTGTTCAGGCCCAAAAGATGGATACAGCAGCATCCTGCACTTTGGCTCAACTTGTGGATATTTAGACATAAACTTTGGTTTAGCCATAGGTGATTCGAGAACCTTTGCCTCTGGAAAGCCATGGGATTTCAAATTATCTTTAGTAATAAAGTTTGGTGATAGTAAATGGACTCAACAGCTTGACTTTCCAGTCCACTCTCACGTAGTATGACTTCTTGCAGAAGACTAGCAGGAAATACTGACAGATATGAAAGGAGATATACCACAAACGTAGTTGCCTCCATGAAAAAAAAACTCTCCAGATTCAGACTGGATATCAGGAAGAGCCTTATGAGGAATTTTTGTGCCTCTTTTATATCATTCTTCAATACATATTTCTTGAGTATCTACTATGTGCAAAGTGTAATGCTTAGTGTTGGAGATATAATGTTGAAGAAATAAATTAGATATTGCCCTTCCCTCATGCTACTGAACTGCATTAGACAATAAGATTTTTTTTCATTTTTTCTTCTTTCTCTAAAAATTCATTTTTTTCTTTCTGGTTATGGTGAAAATAAAACAAGAAGATACATAGCATAATACAAATGCTGAAGATCACTGTTATGTACATGTCATGTATCTTACTCAGTTTACCTCTCTCTGAACAACTTTCCCAGACCTGCACCTTGGTAGCTGATCAAACCGCTTTTTGAAATGCAATAGTGGAAGCAGAGAAAAAACACCGAAGACCCCTCAATTGCCATTTTTCGACCCTCAGACTAAGGATTATTTAACACTGAGTGTTCACCACATATTATTTAAAGAGGTTCTTTTCTCTCTATGATGCAGAAGAATGTCCTTTAAAATAATTTCTAATTAAAAGACATTTTTGTTGCTGTTAATGTGATGACACTTTTTTACTTTGTTATTCGTAATACTGTGAGAAAGAGTGCTACAATTACTGTTTATGAAATTAATCAAATTATTCAATATTCAAGCACCATTGTAGGAGCTAAAGGGAACCGTTAGCTACACAGGCAATCTGTAGCTCATTGTATTTCAGTTAATTTTTAAAGAATGCGCCACAAATTTGGCACAGTACTAAGCAAGAATTATTTAGTTAGATTTGTTTTTTCTTCTCAACACAGCAGCTGCATAATTAAATATATGGTCTGACCTGCATTTATAAAGTGAATTTTCAAATATGTCACTGATAGAAATCTAAGGATGAAAAGAATTAAGAATTAAATTAAATTAATGCAACTACAATACTTAGTACTTAAAATATTTTAAGACCAAAAAGTAATTGTTCTAAATATATTAATCGGTAATGTCCTTGAGGTTGTAGACAGACGCTTAAAAATAATTTTAAAAAATGAATTATGAAGCAATGAAAGAAACCAAAAGATAGATAAACATACATAAATACTTAAAAACCAGTTGCAGGCAAAAATTTCGTGAACAAAATTAAAAGGTGAAGGGGAGTTTGCTTTATTCCTTAAAAAATGTTATACCTTATGGAGGTTTTAAAACATGGCCAGATCCTTTCATTCTCCTCTGTGTTCTCTCCCATTGAATCTGGGAGAGCTTATGAACTGACCAGTTGAGCACAGTGGAGTAGGCATTATGTAACTTCTGCAGCAGAATCACAAAAGGCCATGAGGCTGACCTTGATTGCTGGAACATTGTCTTTTGGAGCCCTGAGTCTCCAAGAGAGAAGTCTGACTACCTAGAGACCACCACGCAAAGAAGCCATATGTAGGCACTCCTGTTGACACTGCCAGCAAATCTCAGTCTTCCTTTTATCACTGCCAGGGTACTAAATATGTGAGCAAAACCATGTTGGGTCCTTCAGTCAACCAGTTGCCAGATGAGTAAGTCATGAGAGCAGAAAAGCTTCTAGACCTACCTCAATTCCTGACTTCTAAAATTGTGATATAAAATGTTTATTTTATGCTGCTAAACTCTGATGTTTATTATGCAGCAAAGATAGCAGGAGCATACCCTCTTATATGTATGATATTTTTACAACAGAAAGTTGGAAAACTGAATGTGGAATACACTCTGGGAAAAGTTGTTTGCAAGAATTAAAAAGCAGTCTTAGTATCTTTCCAATAGAAAGAGCTCCTACAAATCACCAAGAAAAAAATACTCACACCATATAGGAAAACCGGCAATTGAATTTACAAAAGAAGATAATAAAAAGCTAATAAATATGTTAGAAAGCCTTCAATCTCATTAGTAATGAAAGGAAATGCAAATTAATCTATGAAATTAACCTTTCAGTTATCAAATCAGCCAAGATGAAAATATACTTAATGTTGGTTGGGCTAAGTGAGAGTATAAATGGCACAGACTTACTGGAAAATAAATTGACATTATGTACCCAGAGTTTTTTTGTTTTTTTTTTTTTAGTTATATTATAGTTTTATTTTTGTTTGTTTGTTTGTTTATTTGTTTTGTTTTTTTTTGTTTTTTTTATTATACTTTAAGTTCTAGGGTACATGTGCATAACGTGCAGGTTTGTTACATATGTATACTTATGCCATGTTGGTGTGCTGCACCCATCAACTCGTCAGCACCCATCAATTCATCATTTATATCATGTATAACTCCCCAATGCACTCCCTCCCTCCTCCCCCCTCCCCA
This sequence comes from Trachypithecus francoisi, assembly GCF_009764315.1. Lineage (NCBI taxonomy): Eukaryota > Metazoa > Chordata > Mammalia > Primates > Cercopithecidae > Trachypithecus > Trachypithecus francoisi. The sequence goes on from NW_022681453.1 coordinate 89,554,670, forward strand.
TGATAGGCCCCAGTGTGTGATGTTCCCCTTCCCGAATCCAAGTGATCTCATTGTTCAGTTCCCACCTATGAGTGAGAACATGCGGTGTTTGGTTTTCTGTTCTTGTGATAGTTTGCTAAGAATGATGGTTTCCAGCTGCATCCATGTCCCTACCAAGGACGCAAACTCATCCTTTTTGATGGCTGCATAGTATTCCATGGTGTATATATGCCACATTTTCTTAATCCAGTCTGTCACTGATGGACATTTGGGTTGATTCCAAGTCTTTGCTATTGTGAATAGTGCTGCAATAAACATACGTGTGCATGTGTCTTTGTAGTAGAGTAATTTATAATCCTTTGGGTATATACCCAGTAGTGGGATGGCTGGGTCATATGTGTACCCAGAGTTTTAAAAATATTTATATTCTTTGATGCTTCTAGGAATTCAGATAAAGAAGTAATAAGAAATAAGGTAAAATAATACAGAAAATGTTTACTACAATTCTATTTATAGGAATAAAAGTATAGAAATAAGCTAAAAATCAATACAGTTAAGTAAATTATGTATTTTATATTATAGAATATTGTTTTATCATTTAGAATGGAATTTTCAATATTTTTCCTTTGTTAATTCTGATATGGGCACACCATAGCAGAACAGAAAAATCCTAGTATGGACACATAGACTGAGCTTTGAATTCTAGATTTGCCATTTACTTTTCCTGGTGATATGGTTTGGCCTCACCCAAATCTCATCTTGAATTGTAGTTCCCATAATCCCCACGTTATGGGAGGGACCCAGTGGGAAGTAAGTGAATCATGGAGGTGGTTACCCTCATGCTGTTCTCGTGACAGTGAGTGAGTTCTCACAGGATCTGATGGTTTTGTAAGAGACTTCTCCCTGCTTCACTTATATTTCTCCCTGCTGCCACCATGTGAAGAAAGACAGGTTTGCTTCCCCTTCTGCCACAATTGTAAGTTTTCTGAGGCCTCCCCACCCATGCTGAACTGTGAGTCAATTAAACCTCTTTCCTTTATAAATTACCCAGCCTCGGGTATGTCTTATTAGCAGTGTGAGAACAGACTAATACAGTAAGTTGGTACTGGTACTGGGGTGCTGCTATGAAGATACCCTAAAATGTGGAAGTGACTTTGGAATTGGGAAACAGGCAGAGGTGGGAACAGTTTGGAGGGCTCAGAAGACAGGAAAATGTGGGAAAGCTTGGAACTTCCTAGAGACTTGTTGAGCGGCTTTGACCAAAATGCTGATAGTGATATGGATAAAGAAGTCCAGGCTGAGGTGGTCTCAGATGGAGATCAGGAACTTTTTGGAAACTGTAATAAAGGTCACTCTTGCTATGTTTCAGCAAAGAGACTGGCACATTTTGCCCCTGCCCTAGAGATCTGTGGAAATTTGAACTTGAGAGAGATGATTAAGGGTGTCTGGTGGAAGAAATTTCTAAGTGGCAAAGTGTTCAAGAGGAAGGAGATCATAAAAGTTTGGAAAATGTGCAGCTTGATGATGCAATAGAAAAGAAAAAACAAATTTTCTGGGGAGAAATTCAAGCCTGCTGCAGAAATTTGCATAAGTAATGAGGAGCCAGATGTTAATACCAAGACATTGGGGAAAATATCTCCAGAGTATGTTAGAGACCTTCATGGCAGCCTCTCCCATCACAGGCCCAGAGGCCTAGGAAGAAAAAATGGTTTTGTGGGCTGGCTATGTGCATCCTAGGGACTTGGTGCCCTGTGTTCCAGCCTCTCCAGCTGTGGCTGAAAGGGGCCAAGGTACAGCTTGGGCCATGACTTCAGAGGGTGCAAACCCCAAACTTTGGCAGCTTCCATGTGGTGTTGAGCCTGTGGGTACACAGCAGTCAATAATTGAGGTTAAGGAACTTCTGCCTAGATTTTGGAGGATGTATGGAAATGCCTGGATATCCAGGCAGAAGCCTGCTGCAGGGGTGAAGTCCTCATGGAGAATCTCTGCTGGGGTAGTGCAGAAGGAAAATGTGGGCTTGGAGCCCCCACAAATAGTCCCCACTAGGGCACTGCCTGGTGGAGCTGTGAGAAGAGGGCCACTGTCCTCCAGACCACAGAATGGTAGGTCCACTGACAGCTTGCATTGTGCACCTGGAAAAGCCACAGACACTCAATGCCAGCCATGCAAGAAGCTGGGAGAGAGGCTGTACCCTGCAAAGCCACAGGAGTAGAGTTGCCCAAGGCCTTGGGAGCTGACATTTTGCATCGGCATAACCCGGATGTGAGACATTGAGACAAAGGAGATCATTCTGGAGCTTTAAATTTGGCTACCCTGCTGTATTTTTGACTCGCACGGGGCCTGTAGTCCCTTCATTTTCGCCAATTTCTGCCATTTGGAATGGGTATATTTACCCAATGCCTGTACCTCCATTGTATCTTGAAAGTAACTTGCTTTTGATTTTACAGGCTCATAGGTGGAAGGGACTTGCCTTGTCTCAGATGACGCTTTGGACTTGGACTTTTGAGTTAATGCTGGAATGAGTTAAGGCTTTGGGAGACTGTTGGGAAGGCATGATTGTGTTTTGAAATGTGAGGACATGAGACTTGGGAGGGACCAGGGGCAGAATGATATGGTTTGGTTGTGTCCCCACCCAAATCTCATCTTGAATTATAGTTCCCGTAATCCCCATGTGTCATGGGAGGAACCCATGGGGAGGTAATTTAATCATGAGGGTGCTTACCCTCAAGCTGTTCTCAGGATAGTGAGTTCTCATGAGATCTGATGGTTTTATAAGGGGCTTTTCCCCCTTTTGCTTGGCACTTCTCCTTGCTGCTGCCATGTGAAGAAGGACGTGTTTGCTTCCCGTTTCACCATGATTGTAGAAAGTTTCCTTAGGCCTCCTCAGTAGAAAGTTTCCTTAGGCCTCCTCAGCCATGCTGAACTGTGAATCAATTAAATCTCTTTCCTTTACAAATTACCAAGTCTTGGGTATGTCTTTATTAGCAGCATGAGACGGGACTAATACACCTGGACATTTGGACACTTGATTTACCACTTTGGCTTGGATTTTTCATATAAGGAAAATGAGCTGAGTACCTATTCTATTGAATATGGTGATGATTAAAAGAATTTATGTAAGAAATAACAATGCATAATTGTTTTATTTATTTATTTATCTATTTATTTATTTATTAGTTTTTGCCTTAAAACAACAAAAATGTATTCTCTCCAAGTCTGCAGTCTGGAAGTCTGAAATCAAGATATTGGCAGGGCCATGCCCCCTCTGAGGGTTCTAGAAAACAATTCTTCCGCCCCTTCCAGCTCTGATGTTTGTTAACAGGCCTTGCTGTCTCTCAGCTTGTAGAGGCATCACTCCCATTTTGTTATGTGGCCTTAACAGTTTTATACTTACATTTGTGTGTTTATAAATAATAAGCATAATAATTGTTCATGAGTGTTGTCTCTTCTTGTAACTCAAGGACACCATCTGATCTCCATATCTGAATTCATATCACTTTCCAAATTTACTGAAAGTTCTTTCACTCTGGCTCCTTTGATACTTCCATTTCTACCATAGTCCAGTTTCTATACCATAGTCAGATCTTGAGAACAAAAACCAAAACCATTGAGTCAGTTTTCTTGCTTACATCCCTTCAGTGGTTCCAACTGCCTTAAACACACCTCTACTCTTGCTCTATTCTCCACACAGCAGATGAATTACACTTTGAAAAATGTAGATCAGATCATGTCATTCTCCTGCTTCTATACGCCAGTCCCCATACCCAATAGCTCCCCATGGCACTGAGAATGAATCTAAACTTATTTCCTGGCTGCTATGCCCCACATTATTCCCACTCTGCCTTCTTTCCAACCTTGACCCCTACCTTCTTATCCTCCACCCCTGGCCATGCGGGTCTTCAAGTTACGAAAAACAGAGAGCTGATCCTTACTTCTAGGGCTTTGCCATTCCTCTGTCTATAATGCTCTTCCTCCAGAACTCTGCATGGCTGTCTGGACGCTTCACCAGTTCAGTCTCCACTTGAATATCACTTCCTCAAAAAGGTTTTTCTTGAACATCCAATCTAAAGTTAAGCACTCATTTTTATATATCTTTAATTCTCTCTAATTCTGTAGTAGCAGTGATAGCTTCCTTACTTAATTATACATTTTGTTTATTTTCAGTATGTCTCAACACCTATCCTTCTTCTCTCCCCAACTACTCCAAAGCAGGAAACTTGCTTTGTGTGCTGTAACATCTTTTGCAACCACAACCAGGCCTGGCACATGGTAGGAATTTCATAAATATTTACTGGATTCCTTACAAATAAATATTATTTGTACTTTTGAAACACAGAACTTAGCACTACAAAAGAAACATCATGACATTATTTTTTAAAAAGAACAGAAATTGTAAACTATATGGGTATTTTAAAAGGCTTTGATGGTTCTGATTAGAGTTAAGTACATAACTTCAATTTTGAAAAAAGAAAAGCCCACAAACAAAATCACAAAAGCATAAAATTATTTCATGAGTTTAATGAGAGCTGTCTTGTCAAATCCATGCTCTAAAAATTGTATCACCACTCAACAGGCTCCTTGCTTTGAAATGAATAATGTTCACTTCTCACTAATATTTTTATTGCTGCTGAACATGTGATTTATTTACTGGGTTAGGAACAAGTCTTAATAAAAAGACTTCCCTTCAGCACCAAAAGTGTTGGAAAAAGTATTTCATTTTTGGAGGCTGGTTTAATACAAGCCTCCAGAATGAGATATCTTAATGACTCCATTGAGTGCATGGGAGTTCAAGCTGTTTCTCTGTCATTCACTCTGGGGTACAGGAAACGTAGTGACTGGGCCTCAGTGGCCAGGTATGATAACAAGACTCAAAATCTGAATTGCTATTTACAGATATGCCATAACATTTCAAAAAGTATATAATATTCTCTCAGATGATCAGGCAGAAATTTTGATATGCATTTCAACATAGCCTATCTTCACCAGTTTTGAATTTCCTTCACAAAATTCTTATGGTTGTTGTCAAATATTCTTATGGTTCCTGAAGGAAGAGGAAACACATATTTGTTAAACGTGTCCTTTGAACCAGTCTCCTTCCTAATTGCATTATCTTCACAGTTTCATTTAATCCTTACGACTGTGCAGTAAGTGAATAAAGGCAATGGAAAGAAAGATTCTATTCTTTCATGCAATGTTGAAGGAGAAGATTGGTGAATGAGGAATCAGGAAAAGAAACGAACTGTCTATTCTTATCCCATTGACATCATCCCAGAGTTTGGTTTCAAGTTTTTAAGGGATACTGTATTTTATTTTACTAATTCGTGGCAGTTGTCTGGAGCATGACAAATGTTCATTGATCAACAATGCTATTAAATTGGGCACAAGGTTTCCATAGGAACTGCACATTTGTGTTGTATAAAAGTGCCAGGATTTAGAAAAAGACAATTCGGTGAGGCATCTTAAGGTTGCTTTAAGCTATTCTTACCTTCTCATAGAGTAGTACATCTGATTTGGCTTCATGCTTCTTATAATGCTTGGAGAGCTAGAGGAAGGGGTGGGGAGGGCTCATTTCCCTTTCTTTATCCATCTGAAGGAACTCTTTAAGCCTCTGGCTGATTTTTACAAAAACTCAAGGTTGTATAGTCTCATAAAACTCTAGGATTGTGACATCCATTTCTACAGAAATAGGATCAATTCTGAACTAACAACTAATCATGATAAATTAGAAGAGAGGAAAAAATTCCCTAAGGTTGTACTAAGGTACCATTGACAGTCTGGATTGGGAGATCACTGGCTTTCTTTTGAGTACATTATGGTTAGAGAGACCTTAATTTTCCTTTTTTTTTATAAAACCCATGCAATGGTCTCATGACCATATTTAATGGTTACAAAGTTCAAAGAAGCCAAAACTAAATAATCTGGTAAAGGAAAACACTGAAAAGATCTAAATAACTAAAGTGTATATGAAATCTTTGGATCGTATTAGTTTGAAATAAAGAAGGTAGGTGTGAGAAATTAACACTTCAATACGTAAGTAAATTTGAGAAATAGCAACATTAGCTTAGAGAGCTAGAGAACAGAAGCTTCCATAGTTGGAAGCTAAAATTAGGTCCTCATTGTATAATTTAAGTGGCAATGTTTTATAGAAGATACCTGTAAGATTTTCATTCTAGTACATCCTTCTGATACTTTTGCAATAGATGGAAAATATATCAAATGTTTCCCATAATTCTTCATTCTTGTTGACGAAATATGGGAGGTGAAATTCTAGCTTTTTTTTGAATGAAACAACTGAATGAAGCTTCAGTCAGGATAAAATATTGAGAATATAATGGTGATGCAGGACATGGTCAGAGGTCTTCTAAATAACAGAAGTCAGGAAAGACTGAGGCTTTTCCCAATGGTAAATATTAAAGAAGAACATGGCAGGAAGTCTTCTTTTACTTATCCAGATATTTGAGAGTATAGAGCAAATCTTAAATTGAACCAAAAAGAGTGAAGTAGGTGGATTCCTTTGCTTGGGCTAATAATATTATGACATCCTTGTCTTCAATTATCTTGACATTTACATGATGATCAATTTATATATTTAACCATAAAATTAACTGAATAATTGATTAATTAAATACTATAGCTCAGCTAAGACACCAGTGAAGCCATTTGTATTGGGCAAGTTTAAAAAAGAAATCTATTGGGTGACTACAATTTGACTTAATTTTTCCTGAGGTTAAAAGTTGATTTATTCCTGCTTAATATTAATTGTTGATACAGATTCAGTAAGAGCTAAATCATTAAGATGATGCTCTATAAAATCATTTTATGTACCTTTAAAATAAATATGAAAAACTTCAAGTGTATTTTGGTAGTCACTTGCCCTGCAGAACAACCATAATCTAGACCATGGTAGGAGGAAGCAGGAACGAGAAAAATATGTGCTGTGTGTGTGTTTGGGATATGATCCAGGTTCTGAAATGCTCTAGAATCTTGGTAGAATGAGCAGGTAGAATGAGCTCTGTGCCAAAACTCTTTATGATGTGCTGCTTCTTTCAGGAAATGTAACATCTTTGCAGTAAGGAAAGTTTTCAAACAGACGTTTAAAAGAAGCTAAGAGAAGAACTTTCTTATGACAGTGGGTGAGCTCAGCAATGTGCTGCTGTCCAGAGAGAGTCTGGTGAGAATCCAACTCTTGGATGATTCCTCTTCTTCCCGTAACAATCAAAATACCTTTAATCCAAGGTAAAATTTGATTTCCAGAGAGAGAGCACTCCCCCCCAAATTGCTCTAAATTAAGCCTCTTTCAGTAATAGTAACAGCTGTTGTTTATTGAGGATGTCTTACATGCCAGGCTCTGTGTCAAGTATAATTTGACTATATTATACGTCATTTAATCCTCACCACAATCCAAAATAAAGCAATCTTATTATATTTAAGATCATGTAATAAAATCTTAAATTGACCATTACACACACATCACACCTCCAAATATATTATATGAAGCCAGAGTCTATGTTTTGTTCCCTTTTCTTTCCCCAATACACAGCGAGTGACTCATAATCAGTGCCTAGAAAATATCTGTTGAATTAAATAAAATGTCATTTCCTGTGCTTTCTGTGAGAAGCAGGTTTTCATCAATCATTTTGTTCTCTGAAAACCTAACTTTGAAGACCCTAGAGATGAAAAAGCATTGGAATTTTTTAACCTAAGAACTGTGGATTGACTTATCTCTGTCTTCTTGGGTCAGTGAGGAAGACTGATGTAAAGGAAGGTTGGAAAGGGTTATGTGGGAATTGGTGGGAAAGAAGAAATATTAATCTTTGTAAAAATGACTTCTGTTCCCTCTAGACTATAAACACAAAGAAATAAGAAAAACAAGATACTGTGAACTTGATAGTCTTCCAGGGTGTGTCTGAGATTTAACAGCCTGGTATGGCAATGGTCACTGGCAGACAATGCTCTGAGCTGAGAACTCCAGCAAGACTGGATTTATACACAAGAGAAGGAAGAGTCATGGTGGAAGGAAAGCATGCAAATAAATGCAGTTTTGATTTCTGTGCATTTTAGGGTAGGCTTAGATTTTCTAGCTGCTGATTGAGTCCTTGTCCGCACTGCTCACTGCCCTGATAACTCCTGAGAGACAATGATCACCTTGGTATGTGACATATAGGAGGACCAACCAATGACACAGATTCTGCAAACTAAGTCCTCTCTCTCCAACTTTAGCTAATCCATCCAGTCATGTCAGAAACCATTATTGTCAAGGACAGTCACATGGTGTCCACCTGCATGTACACACAGGGTCGTGCAAAGCAAGTTAAACAGACTCCATCCTTCACCTTCAGGAGCTTGCAATGAAAACCAGACAATAGTTGTAGCAAACACAATGGGGTAAACAGACACACAGCTGTATGAGCAGAGAAGTACAGCAAATTAGCGAATTTTGGTATGAACTGTTAGTGCATGTGCTGTTTTTTGGGTTGGAAATGAGAAGAAATTCTGCAAGATGAAGAGAATTTGTGTGGACTCTCTGAAGGTAAGGAAGAAGAGGGCTGATGGTGGTGGGATAATCATCCTGCTCCTTTCAATTAGGAGAGAAAGTTTTCCTTTGGAGTCAAGAGAGAGGGTATTTCCTTCAGAGGAATCTACTCAGAGGGTACATGTATTGCTACTTAGGTTTAGGTTTTTCTAAGATATTTGGTTGTAACCAACAGAGAGAAGGAAAATAAAAATTGTATTAAGCATGGCATAGCCTGCCAGAGAAATTTCATAAGCCTTCTTTCCACTGGAAACTAGGCTAAAAAGAAAATAAAACAAGAATGTATTATAATTGAACATTTCACTTATAACCAACTACCATATGCCAATTGACTTTCCAAGGAAATGATTACTTTGGTGAGTTTTGTTTTTGTTTTTGTTTTAAGGGGCAATATTGCTTGCCACTCTCTAGCATTTATGGGCTTTGACATCCTGAGCATTGTCAAGAACTAATCTACTTGCAGAGAATTCAGCTGAAAGCAAATTCCATGCAGGTCTCTACTTCAACCACCCTGAGCTGATAGGTATCTCCCTTCTTTTAAGTACATTCAGACAAAGAATTTGAAAACCTCTCCAGGAATCTTTTCCAGGGTTTATAAACTCTTCACTGCCAATAAGATCTTTCCATATAACTTAAATTGCTTTGGTTCTAATTTAAATTCATTTCCTCTTTTTTCCTTGTTAGAGAGCAGAATACTACTCACCAATAGGCATTTCTTAAAATGCATCTGCTAAACACACATCTTAGGCTTCCTTCCTGAATGTATATGACTTCATTTCAGAAGTCATCTGTTTATTACACACACACACACACACACACACACACACACAGCTTTGGTCTCTGTTTTTTTCTCAAGATAAGATAACCTGCTACAGATCCCTTAAAATTGTGAGTTTCCATAACTAATTTCATGAGGTTTATTCTCCAGATATTGACATGTAAATCTGTTCTATTTCTCTAGTTCCAATCAGACTTTTTAATTAAATCATAATAGTCTATAAGAATGTTGGAATTTATAGTTTATGCTTGGAATGGGTGAAGTGAATGATAGTCTCAAGCTAGTGATGGTCACTTCCTAGCTCTTAACATTTTGGGCAAGAACATTACCTCTAGATATTATGATGAGAGGGATGCCTTGTTTTGCAACTATAAAATGAAGAGATGGACAAAAAATGTTAAGGTTTTATTTACCTTTAATACTCAATAATTCTATGAATATGTTGTAAGTATTCCTTTGGCCAAAAAGAGCAGCTGTTTTCTTTTAACTATCATTAATTTTACCCACAATGGTCAATGTGTGTCATATTATCACTAATTTTTCAAGCGAGAACTTCTAAATTAAATTTTTAATTGTTTTACTGAGGCATAACTTACATATTTTAAGTCTTGTCAGGTACCTACTCCTGTTTATATGACAGATTAATGTCAAAGGGTGTAAGTTTACAGCTTGATGGGTTTCTGCACATGCTAAATCATTTTGCAGTTTATTATTGCCTAAATGTCTTTGCAAGGCCATTGATATCATATATAAGAGTTTTTATTAAAGAGCTTTTATGCCACTGGAAAGGAGTCTGTAATTCTCTATCTCTTTTATTCACATGACTGTTTCCTGTCTTTCATGTGCTGGAATCTTTTAAAGCACATGGTAACAAAATGAGCCTTTTGAGAATATGATGACACATGGAATTCCCTTTAGAAGGTAATTCCTTTATTTCAAAAACTTAAGTACTAGGGAATAAAAAAAATTATATGATGAAAAGAATCCTCAAAAGTAGGGCATTGAAAAAAGTCCATAGCAACTATGTGTTGATCTTTTTCTGCTGTGATTATCTATTGAGTATCAATTTTCACTTCATTTCCTTTTAAACTTTTGCTGAACCTTGAATTAAGCAGAAAAGGGCACATCAGAGTTAGCCACATTGAAAACCCACTGCCGCCATCTTCTCAGGGGTTTTATAATAAAGGTGGATAGTCTCTTCCGTCCTTTTGTCTTTGCACATATCAGCCTGACTTTCCCCTGCCCTTTCACTTGCACACATACCTTTCTTTAAAGTCATTTTCTGCTTGACTTGAAAATGTACTTCATCAAACCTAATGGCTAATTAAGCAAAGGAAGTCTGAATTTAATTATACTCCAGATATCAAAATAGGATGAATAATTGTTATAAAATTTAAGCCATTCTTCTTCTATTACAACCTTATCAGCATTTTATTTTCTGCCTCAAACAACAAATCTGCCTGGGTTTCCAGCCATTTCCTTTGGCCTCCTGTGGGCATCCCCAGGGCCCTTGTCTCCTCTCTCTCTCAGCCTTGACCATCCAGGCTGTGCAGTTGCTTCTTTTCCTTCCTTCCTTCCTTCCTTCCTTCCTCCTTCCTTTCTTCCTTCCTTCCTTCCTTCCTTCCTCCTTCCTTTCTTCCTTCCTTCCTTCTTTCCTTCCTTCCTTCCTCCTTCCTTCTTTCCTTCCTTCCTTCCTTCCTTCCTTCCTCCTTCCTTCCTTCCTTCCTTCCTTCCTTCCTTCCTTCCTTCCTTCCTCCTTCCTTCTTCCTTCCTTCCTTCTTTCCTTCCTTCCTTCCTTCCTTCCTCTTCCTTCCTTCCTTCCCTTTCCTTCCTTCCCTTTTTTCCTTCTTTTTCTCTTTCTTTCCTTCTTTCTCTCTCTCTTTCTTTATTTCTCTCTCTCTCTTTCTTTCTTTCTTTCTTCTTCTTTTTTTTTTTTTTTTTTGTCTAAATTGTGGCTTCTGTGCCACTGAGTGCAAAGCAGGTGTTCTACTCTCTGGCTGCCTGATGGGTCTGCTGAGCCATCCACTGACATTTTAAATGTCTTTTCATGTTTTTGACCCATATTACATTACACAGCTCACATTAATTATTCCCTGAGTAACATTTGCACTTTTTGACCACTGGGAGTGCCTGCCTGGCAGTCCCCCAACTTGGTGCTGGACTTGGCAGTGAGCAAAGGGGATGGCATGTTTGCTTTTTTGTGCTTCCCTATCTGTAGTGGAACTCCTCAAATTCTGAGTGGCTTGGAGAATGCTCTCCATCAGCCTTTTATCTTTTCACCCCTTCTTTCCTTTGCTTCACCTGTCTTCTTCTGCCCATTCTCCGTTTCTACTCACCACACTGAAATCAACAAAGCACTGAGGGAAAAGTGAGGGTAAGGGGATCACGATGAAGGTCTTTCCTCCCACTCACTTCAGTCCGCAGAAACTCCTCGCCATCCTTCTCAAATCTTGCTTTAAATTCATTCTTCCCCACTTTTGATTCCAAAACCAAAGATTTTCTTTTCTTAAACTCTAATCCAGTACTTGGTCCTGGTTTTTGAATACATGACAGTTCTTTCATTTTCTCAATGCACTGACCACTAAGAAGCTCATTTTGCTATGATGAGCCAGTTCACACAGAGCTCAGAGCAACAGAAAAGATTGTTTTAATTTAGGTTCTCTTAGGTATTTATGTCAGCTTGCATGATATATTTATATGAAAGGCTGCCTTTTGGCAAATGTGATTCCCTTGAAATATCCTTTTGAGGATCTATAACTATTATTTTTATAATGTTATCGCCTGGAATTCTGAGAAAGAAAAATTCAGATTAGTAGAATTCTAACCATATAGGAAGCTACCCATGGTAATATATTGTTATTTAATATACATTAAATATTGATAGCAACAAATGAAAGGTCTATAGGAATCTGGAGCTTTTTTTGTTTCATATCTATCTTACAACCTACCTCCTTCCCTGAAAATTTTCCATCTGTCATTCAATATTAGAAAATATACAAAATGTTCTGAGGTTGGGTCAGCCAATGCACAAAAAGTTAATTCGCCTTCTTTGCTCTAACCTTAGCAAAGAGAGATCTACTAGTTCAGTCATAATATGGTATTGGGAAGGTAGCCAAGTGAGAAATTCTGAGAAATTCTATGACACAATTAACAGATCTAATTGGATCTATTCTTGATAACAACTGCCTGCCCACAGGGTGTGGGTTCGTAAGGTTCAGGATAGTTTTGGTCTTAGAGACCACTGCCGCAGAGACGGGTCTGGGTCTCAAAACCATACGATTATAATTCTAGTCATGTGGACTAAAAAATTTACCAACATGCAAATGAATACCAAAGTTGATCTAGCTCAAGGCAAGTGTTAGAATTCTGAGAGTCCATTGAAATGGAAGAAATGACCAGAGTGATCATTCCGAAGCCCATGTCACTCACTCACTTAAATAATTTAAATTGCCCCACCGATGTTAGCGTCTAAGTCTGGGTCCCCAGTACTGTACTCATAGCCCTATTGACCTCTACATCTTTCTTTCTCCTCTCTTCACCTCTCACTTCATCTATACAGAACTATATTCATTTAAATGAAGTCACCATACTTTCTTACCTTCCGGATTTGCCATACCTTGTTACCTCTGATTTGCCTGGCTCACGCTTACTCATGCTTCACATTTTAGCCTGGATGTCATTTCCTCCAGAAAATCTTACCTGTTTCCTTGAGTTTGGATTAAGTGTTCCTCATATCTGCTCCCAAAAGTCTTGTACCTTAGCAGAGCAATCACTCTGGACAGGAATTGCCTGTTGATTTGCCATACCAGACCTGAAAATTAGGACTCTGTCTTGCTCACTGTTATATTCTGAGTGCCTGCCACATTTTAAGGCTGTTGTGAGGAGTAAATGAAATTTCTTATTCATTCAACAATTGTTGAGAGGGCAGGGAAGGACAGAAGATAGGTCACTTCATTCAACAATTCATTCCTGAGTGCCTACTATGGGCTAGGAACTCCATTTGGTTGAAATGTATTAGTAAACACATACAAACTGTAAAAAAATTTGTATCTGCTAAAAATATGTATATGTAAGTTACCCAACACAGAGCCTGAAATATGGAGAGTATTTTTAAGTCTTTAATGATAATAATAATAGTAATGATGAAAAGCTAATATTACTGAGCATCTACTAGGTGCTAGATACTTATTTAAATATTTTTTCACACATTTCTCAGCTTAATCCTTACAACAAATCTCTAATCCAGTGCTATTAATATCTCTACTTAGTAGGCAAGGAAAGTGAGACACAGGAATGGTAAGTAACTTGCCCACACAGAGTTGTAGAATCAGAATGCAAACCCAGAGTGTTTAACATTTGAACCTGGACTCTTAATGTTTTTATTATTTTTGTTTAATATTTAATATTCTATTATTATCATCTTCATGTCTGTTACGGTCATGAGGCACTCAATAAATTCATGCTAAATAAGATGAAGCTGGAATATGAAATATTTTCCTAAGATGTTCCAAATGCCACTTCCTTGTGTAATGATGCTGTGGCATTCTGGTACATGTAAGTATGCAACTGAACTTTTTTTTTTTTTTTAACTAATCTTGGCTCATAACATTCCATATCATTTATCTTTCATCACATGGATTCAATAAAGTTTTTCTTACTCCAGAAAAAAGGTTAACTTCTAAGGACAGGACTTAGTGCCAGAAATCAATGCTGCAGAAGTAGAAATCTCATTTAGAAACAACTATCAGTCACTTGGGCAGTTTCAAGTGGATTTCCTCTACGTTTCAAAGAAAGGATTGTAGGATGGGATTAGAAGTAGCCTATCTTCTGTCCTTCCCTGCCCTCTCTAATTAGTTCTAATTAGTTCAAAACCTTAATCAACTTGCCAGTTTTCAGTTTTTGTGTTAGCATTGAGGATTCCCAGAACTTAACCAAGAATGGTTGGAGAAACAAGAAAATGTTTGTTCTCCTCTCTGGCCCCCCTGCCTAATCAACTGAGTATTACTTGAATACCTACTCTGAGCTCATTCATCACAATGTTCTGCTCCACAACAATTTGGTAAGCCTAAGTCATGGTACTTGTCTTCAAGGGGCCATCATCTAATTGAGAAGATAAGATGTGCACAAGAAATAATAGGGATAACATCATACACAGTGGATTACTGTGTTCTCAGTTGTGTGGACTAGTCTTGGGGACTATAGGTGCTCAGAAGACAGGGAATTTGATTAAGGCCAGAAAAGTGAGGGAAGATATTATGGAGGAGATGGGAAGCTGGGTCTTGCAGTGTGAATGGGAACTGGATAAACAGAGGGAGATTATTGTGCATTTGGGGAAAAATTTGGCAATGGAATGGATGTTTGTGAGATTGCAAAGACCCTGGTCTGTTTAGAAGAGAAAAAACATTTTAGAGATTGATGAACAATATGTGTCCATGTAAAGGGTAACCTTGAATAACAAGAAGAACAATAATAAAATATTTAGCGCTGGATGAGCCCTTAGAGAGTATCTGAATTAAGCAATTCCACAACGACAAATAATGTAGCTCCAACTTTATCTACAGCCCTAGTTTGGGCAAGCCAAGCTCTCTGAAAGATCATCATTAGTTAAAAAAATAAGAGCCATCACTACAGTAAGAGAGGTTTTAAGTTATATACCTAATTGGAGTTTGGGCTCCTTCTAATGTTAGCTCATTACTAAGTTGCATGACCATGTAAAAGCTACTTAATTTGGTGAGGGCTCAGTTTTCACATCTAGAAATAATAAGTTTCAATCATTTTATTTCTAGTGGCACTCTGAGCAGTTAAGATTTGTGATTTAATGATTTATTTTGCATTGTAGAACCTATGTAATATTTTATCATGTACCTAGGATAGATTTTCAGACTAAACTCAACTAACAGCCTAGATTCTCTTAGATTGTTCTAAGTGGTATATTAGATGTGCCGTGCCTCTGAGGGGCCATGAACAGTCCAATCATCAGATCAAAGATTTTTTAAGGCTAAAATAAGCCCTACCAAGCATAGGCTGAAATGGAAAATAGTGCTTTGTTAGTTACTTTACATAAATGCGGTGGTGTTGCTGATGATGTAATGAGTAATATTTGTTATTTACTAAATGCCTATTTTGTGCCAAGAATTTTACATAAAATATATTTATGTAATTTATATAATAACCCCTCATAGAAATATTATCTTATATGTATAGCACAAAACAGAGATATTATGACTTTCTTAAATTCACTTAACTTATCAGTGGCAAGACTGAGATTCAGTTCCAGGACTGCCAATACAGAAACCTATGCACTTTTCGATAGGAAGCATTGGTCTCCATGCTCAGTGAAGAATTCAGAGGTATAACATTGCTAACATTTAACACAGGTCTTGATTCCATATGAATCTGGGAAAATTCAAAGTAAATGCTGAAGAATTAGACCCCTTGGAAATAATTAGGATATTGAGTTCCCTATTATGTTTAGGCCAGAGAGTCAAATGCCATGGCTGGAATTTAAAAGGGACTGAACAATCTTATGACTAATAATAGCATTTGTAGTCATGAGGATTGAAACAAAAAAGGAGCAAACAGCAAGATTTAGGGTCAAATATGCAGCACCAAGGGGTTAGAAAAGTACTTTTTGCTCAGTTCAAATGTCATGCAAAGAAGTGCTGAGGGTTGACTGTAATTGTGACTTGTGTCACTAATAGGGCTTTCGAGGAGGGGGATCATGAGTCATCTGATGTGACAGGAAGGCCACCTACTACATTTTCTGTCTGGGTTTTGATTTTGTTTGCAATTGTTGACAAACTATGCTGATTGAAATTCTTATTATTTAATAAGCTTTCTTTTTGTAGCATATTTTAGAACATGCATATAAAAATTTCACTGTCAATATTATTAAACGAATCTACGTATTATCTTCAGGGAGTAAATGAATTTGCATTTTGGTGCTAATCATTCTGACGGAATGTTTGTCTTACAAGTATTTTTTTCCAGTGCAACTTCCTCGGTGTTTAAGATGCTGGTCTGATGGGTGAGCTTTCACAGGCTGTAAGAATTAAGATAAAAAAGGTGCTACCCCACCAACGTGAGAATTAGAATGCTCAAGATAGTCTTTTGCATGATGTTCATGCATCAACCAGTTTTAGCAAATAATTCTACTAAAAGAACTATTACTCTATACTCTCCTAGGTTAATTCTGGCCCTGTAATTATCCACTTATGTATGACAGAGTATGACAAACTGAGATGTGGCACACCAAGTTTTAATTTGGACTCAAATGTGTATCACGTGGCAATCAGTTTGCTGACTGTAAATTCTTCTACCTTTGGACGAAAAGTGTTATACCACTGTAAAATATAATTATTTTAATAAGGGCAATCTGAGAAATATCCCAGAGTGAAGGCATAAGACCTTTTAATTCTCTGTCACACACTCCGTGAAATAGGGAAATGCAATAGAGTGTTCAGAGCCATCTCCAAGAGTCCACTAGTCTTTGCAGAATGGTCTAGAGAGTAAATACTTCAAGCCCTTACCCCAACTCCACTTCAGTATTCCCACGTACTAGTGATGCAATAAAATCATTCATTTCAAGGGGAGGACCACAGAATAAAAAGTCATGTATTTGCTTGTTCTCTCATGTTTTTATATTCTAGAAAAGATTATTCTTTCTCTGCTGACAGCTTATGTAGCTCTGGGTCCAACAAATTTTTGCTTGTTCTGAGATAAATGCAGAAAAAAGCATTGGGAGGTTGGGAACTGTCATTACAGATACAAGTTCCGATACATAAATAACCTCCTGCTTCTCAGGACAACATGGACAAAATGGGGAACAGTTAACTCATTCTACCTCTCTGGATTCGGGTTATTCACGGGGAGTCAGTCTCAGGAAAGGGCACTACCACCTACCCAAGGGCAAAAGCCCAGTACTTCAAATCAGTCTTCATTCTCCTCTTTCCCTTATTTCTCACATCTGAACGATCTGTAAGACCTGTCAGCTCTATCTTTAAAACAAATCCCTAATATATTCACCTCTTACTGTCTCCAGTAATAGTCCAAGCCACCATCATTTCTCATTTGTTTACTGCAACAGTCTCTTAATGTTCTTCCTGTGATCACTCTCGTATCCTGCATCCCTCCTGCCCTCTCACTCTCCACCCAGCAGCCATATAGATTCATTACAATTATACATCAGATCATGTCACCTCTCTTCCCCAAATCTTTCAATGGTGTTTTGGTGCTTTTAGAATGACACACAAAGTTCCCTTAGGCTAGAAGTCCTATGTGAATCTCCAACTCCAACATAACCTGACTATACCATGCTTGTTTTCCTACAGCCACAAAGACCTTGCTATTCTCGAAACACACCAAGCTTATTGCTCCCTAAGGACTTGGCATTTACAGTGCCTTTGGTCTAGAATATTATTCTTTCAATTTTTAAAATTATTCCTAAATAAAATAGCTAAAATGTTATTTCCTCAGAGGGGCCTTCCCTATGTAAAGTGGTTCCTTCTCCCTCTATGGCACACCTCTGTTTATTCTTTATGGCACTCGTCATCTGAAAAATTTTATTTATTTGTTTTCTTATTCAATATCTATCTTTCCACTAGAGTGTGAGCACTTTTAGATAAGGAATTTTGCCTGCCTTGTTCTTTGCTTTACTCCCAGAACCTGAGATCATGGCTTAAATATTTGTTGAATGAATGAAGAATGGATGGATAAATGAATGATGGATAAATGGATGGAAACAGGTCCCTGGGACTATTGTCAACAAACATAAAGGGAGCTGCTCACAGGTGGCCAATAAGATGCGTAGTATATTTAAGTTGTAATAGACCCAGAACAAAGGTCAGTTCCTCAGATAGATTCCATTTCATCATTACTTCTGTTAACATTTTGGAAGCACAAGTTACATAAATCAAGAGCTCCAAGAGTCACTTGTTTCCTTGAGAATCTGGGAATTTTATGGGATAGGCTTTAGAAATTGCTTCCTTCCAGCCAGCCTGTCCAAATGCTTATGCTTTTCTTTCATAGTGGAGGGCACCCTTGGGGAAAATAGAATGTAATCCCTGGTCATGACGTTGAGGTAGGTCAAGTTTTAGGAAGTCCAGTACAGCACTAAGTTGAAAACAGATGGTCTGAATACAAAAAAGATAGAGCTACTTGCATTACAGCCACAACTGTGTGGTGGTGGTCTCTGGCCCACTAATCATAAATACATGTGTTTTAGACACATCCAGGGAGAGCTATGTCAGGGGCTCTCATTTAAAACATGGAAGTCTGAATTTGTCATCCAAGTGCATCTATGGTTAAACTCCCGGGTTGGTTGTGTTTTTCATTTGCCTTGATTTTAAGTGTTAACATGGACATACATCCATAATGTCTTTTTCTCCTCCCCTCTCATCAGAGCCACAGGCTTCTGGCATTCTGTTTTTATATAGGAAACCAGATTAAGTAAAACAGCTTCTTCCCATAAGATAAATCCTCCAGTGGCCAGTCTGGGGCAAGTCAGCTCCTCTTGTGCAACTACATACTCAATAGAACACTGTTAAAATTTCTTTTAATTGTATTTTTTTTTTCACAAATCCATTCCCAGAGCTTATAATACTCTTAAACGGTAAGCCAAGCAATTACAGTGGCAACTTTATTGAAACAATACCACTGCTCCTTGAGAGAAGGATTAAACAGGGCTCACGACAGCCGTCTGGCAAGATGCTTAGCTCACAAGAGGCTGCCCAATGCCCAGGATCAACGGCTGAAAGAATGCTTTAGAGGGAAGGCACTGAACATCTTACTGATGCAGGTTTCAAGTAACCTTGCTGTAAGAGTTTGTAGCTTTATTCCATAGAAGCTCATGGATTCTGTTTTAGGAGGTGCTAAACCAATTGCCATTTAACAAGTGTGAGCTTTACTGGTTTCCCTTTTTCTTAGTCTGTTACTTGAGGGAGCATCTGGCATCTAGCAAGTTCTTGGGGTAGCAAAAATAAAACTGTCCTGTTCTAATTCCATCTTAAAATTTAACGAGGCTGCATGTGGGGCATGAGAAGACTTAGTGATGGAAGGATGAAGGAGTTGTTCTTGGTTAAGTTCAGTGTACTTCATGACATTAATTCTGGCTTTATCTTTACTACTTGTGTGAACTTGGGCAAGTTACTTGAATTTCTGTGTTCCTCAGCCTCCTTATCTGTAAACTGGGGACAATAAGAAGAAGTAACTCTCAGGACTGTAATAAGGATTAACTGAGATAATGTTTTTCAAGCACACATCAGAGGCCTGACACAAATCAAGGACTACATGAATATTAGCTACTGTTATCAGAATTTTTGTTACTCTTTTCCGCCTTGCTCACGTTGCACAAGTTGTTCTCAACTTTGTGAAAACCTTCCTTTCTCTACATTTGAGTCTATAAATGACGAGTTAATGGGTGCAGCACACCAACATGGCACGTGTATACATATGTAACAAACCTGAATGTTGTGCACATGTACCCTAGAACTTAAAGTATAATTAAAAAAAAAAAAAAAAGAAAACCTCCAAAAAAAAAAAAAAAAAAAAAAAGACTTGAGATGCCTTTGTGGCTCAAATGTAGAGAAAGAGAGAAATGTAGAGAAAGAAAGGCATCTCAAGTCTGTTACAGACTTCAGTTGCCTTTGTGGCTCAGTTTTCCCAGTTTGCCTGAAACTGAGGGGTTTCCAGGGATGCAAGGCATTCAGCAATAAAACAAGGAGAGACCTGGGCAAGCCAGGGTGATAAGTCACTCTACTTTTGGAAAGCTTCCATGTCTGTCTAATTCCCAGTTCTGGGATTTCTTTCTTAGACTAAGTAATCTTTCAAAAAACAGCCACTTCTGAGGCTTTTTCAAATTCACCTTGTTTCTGGAAAATCTTTAGCTCTTTCCCTTCATGCCATCATCTCTGCAGATATGGGGCAGAAAAGGAAGTGTTGTGTTTCATACGCCAAAAGAAAGTCACATTTGTGAGGCATCCTCAGCTGCTTGGTTTTCAATTCAGGGCCTATAAATCATGAGCCCGGATGTCCGACAGGGTGGGAGGTGGACTGTGGAAAAGAATCACGATAAACTGAAATGACTTTTTGCCATTGGCTTGGCCAACACACCTTGCCAAGCGGTTTTCCCCTCAATTTTAAACAAATCAATGTTATAAAGGGAAATGTACTCCTTATGTTGCTGATGCCTTTATCCTCAATTCACAAAAATGCCATCTTCTTAGAGAGGTAGAGTTTCCAGGAATTGTTTGGAATCTTTTTCCTCAAAGAAAGTACCACTTGAACAGTCACAAATAACTAAGTTTCTTTTCATGGTTGTTGGTGAGGATAATAACATCTGATTTTGGTTTCTGCTACAAATGGCCCCAAATGCATTCTCTTCTAACCTTTTAAAACCTTTCATTCCAAAGTATGACTTTATTGCTTTCCAAGGACTACAGGTTTTCTGTTTTGCTCACTTCCAAGTTTACCTGAATTTAATAGAGGTCAACAAAACCCTGAAAGGCTCAAGTATTTTTATTAGTGGAAAGAAAGTCACAAACCAAGAGTATTACTTCTATTTACTGATAGAATCAAAATGCTTTTTTCCCCCACCAGCCTTGGTTTGGTAGATGTAAATCATCATTAGGAAGATGAGAGGTAGAAAATATTATCCCTGTGTTGCTGACTATTTTTTTTAAAATCATTCTGTTAAAAAGAATAAAACTACTTAGTTTGACCTTATAATTCTCTGTATCCCACATTCTCTCTCTCTCTCCTCTCAAAGTAAAATTCACCTTTTTCCTATGATTGCATCAATTTGCTGCTAAGTTGTGATGTGACTCTGTTTGTCAATGGTCTGAGGACCAGATAGGTCTGAAATCCTTTGCCATTTATCAGTCGGGGCTCCACTCCCACATCCCCCAGGTATTAGGTCACCTCCATTTGTTTGTCTGGTGAGAACTGGCTTCCTTTTCCAAGGCTGGAGGCCAGATTGGTTCAACACCAGAATAGGAACCTGGAACTGACATTGGTTTTGCAGATGTGCAAAAGAATCCCAGGAGTTTTGAAAAAGGAAAGGCAAGAAAGGGTTTTGAGAAGAGAAAAGAAAGGGTTTTCAGAAGGCTGAAAACAAAACAATTAATCATATGGTGACTATTACATTTGTTTCTATTAGTGACTTACTTTCCCTGTGTTTTCAGACTCTAGTTCAATTTCCTTTTTATGTAACTACTGAATAACGATCACATTTTGGGGGCCTTTCTCTTGTTTGTTGTTTCTTCAAGTCTGAAGCTTTCAAATTGTCTCTTTACTTCTAAACCAGAAAAGGAAGTGATTTCATATGTGAGATAATGATGTGAAAAAGCAGGACTGACCACTGTAAAGATTTACAATTGAAAAAATAATTTAGAAAATAGTCTTGGAATTGTCACAATAAATTGCCTATAGTGATAATTTTTTCAAGGCCCTCCTCTCCACCATTTATAGTTTGAGAACATGTTTGCCTTTTGGTACCCATTAAGAGTTCCAAAATGGTGGATTTCATCACCTTTGGGTAAGGCCCTGGAGTGGAGCTAGAAATTCTATCAAGAAAATAAAGTATATATTTTTTCTACCTCACATTTACCTACTTCTTCAAGATATTATGACTTAAAGCAGAAGTTTCCAGATTCTTAATAGTGCAGGGAGCATTGACCCTAGACTCATAGAATCTGATTTTGGATATTAACTTTACCACTTAGCCATTTGTGTGAATGTGGGCTAGTTATTTAATGTCTCTAACCCTGTCTCACCTATAAAATAGGAATAATGATAATAATATTAATAACACACATGCCTGGTCCACATGTTAGCACACCTGTTTCTGGCACAAACATTATTGTTAACAGCCAACAGACTGGCTGCTCCTCCTGACAGTAGCTGACCAAGTGGATTAAACTCATGGAAGGTTTGTGAAAAACCTCTTTTTTTATGC
Source organism: Trachypithecus francoisi (assembly GCF_009764315.1). Taxonomy (NCBI): domain Eukaryota; kingdom Metazoa; phylum Chordata; class Mammalia; order Primates; family Cercopithecidae; genus Trachypithecus; species Trachypithecus francoisi. Next base: position 89,576,912 of record NW_022681453.1, read on the forward strand.
TTGAATTTCCACAGCTTTGGTTCATTAAATGCTATTTGGAATTTTGCTTATGGGCCACTGACAACTTAGCTTAGTTTAACAATGTCCCTTTTATTTGGACATACTGACATTCCTTAAAATATACATAACTTTATTATATTTCTGTATTAAATTCTCCTGTTGGTGCTTGGAGGGAATGGAGATAGTGGAGTGGGCTTATTTTCTATGCCCTGTGGTTTCTGCTCAGTCACAACCTGTTCCTCTGCATGATACCATTTCCTTTGTGGGCAGGGCAAAGAGAATATCTGGTGAGTAGCCTAGGCAAAAGTCTGGGAAATATCCCAGTTCCCTGGATGACAGTGTTGCTGCTTTGCTCTGGGATTCTCAGGACATCTTTTTCTAGTTTAACATATAACCCAGAATTTTGTTTCAGTGATACAACCTTTTTAGTGTTAAATGTGTGTGCACATGCACACATACATGCATCCATACTCTTGACGAAACACAGAGTTAAATGGCATTTGAATGAGTGTATGATTTTAAAAATTTATACTGGCTATTTAAATAGCAAGTATAGTTCTGAGATTCCCCTGTCCCCTCCAAAAAGTAAAAAGGCTGATAGCTAGGTTCTCCTCACACATGAGAAGAAGGGAGTTGGCTCTTAAAAGGAATTTCCTTATGCGTCACTATCTCTCTTTAACTGTGTCTTGATAGGAAAATTCTTTGCATCTTAAGCTTTGTTCTTAAAAACATTTTGAAAAACATTACACCAAAACACTCATCTTCTGGGCAGAAATTAATTTTAATCACTGATAATGCCTCTGTTGCTATTCACAACACTGATGTGATCACACAGGTCAAACCAAATAGATATGGGGTCAGATTCAATGTGGAGAGGCATGTGACATTCTGTGGATACTAGTTTTTGGCTAAATTCCTCATAGAGACATCTTTTGATTGCTTTATTGCCTTCTTTAAAAAGTGGAGTGAGGTTGGCCGGGCGCGGTGGCTCAAGCCTGTAATCCCAGCACTTTGGGAGGCCGAGACGGGTGGATCGCGAGGTCAGGATTTCGAGACCATCCTGGCTAACACGGCGAAACCCCGTCTCTACTAAAAAATAGAAAAAACTAGCCGGGCGAGTTGGCGGGCGCCTGTAGTCCCAGCTACTCGGGAGGCTGAGGCAGGAGAATGGCGTGAACCCGGGAGGCGGAGCTTGCAGTGAGCTGAGATCCGGCCACTGCACTCCAGCCTGGGCGACTGCGAGACTCCGTCTCAAAAAAAAAAAAAAAAAAAAAAGTGGAGTGAGGTTAATTCGTGAAAACCAGGATTTCTTTTAGAAAATAGCTCTGCAAAATTTATTTGCTGTAATTTGGGTCAATAAATATTTATTGAGCACCAACTGTAAGCCAGAGACTGCCAAGCTTTGAAAACCCAATTATGTCCCTGTACTGAGAGAGTTTATGTTCTGATGTAGAAGATAGACATTAAACAGGTCAGTACCAGTATGATGTGGAGTTGGACAGGGACTATGGAAGGGTGGAGTGTGAGACTGAACTCAGTATAGAGCAGACGTCCTCCAACTTTCATGTGTATGTGAATCTCATGGGAGTTTGTTAAAATTCAGATCCCTAGGCCCTGGGTAATTCTGATGTGGGTGGTCCACAGGCCACATTTGGGGAACACTGATATAGTGGGTCAGGGAAGGCTGCCTTGAAAGTGAATCAAGGTTGAAAGGATGAAAAGGAATTGTGTTTCTAACTGGTGGTTGGAGAACGAGCCATCTAGGCAGACAGAAAGAACAAAAAGGCCAAGGAGGCCAGAAGGGTAGGCTGCGTTCTTTGGTCAGGGCAGGGGAGGGGTGTTAAGTCTGCTTATCCAGGGGCAGAGCCTTGGTGTTGTTGCTTCCGTGGCTTAGTCTAAGGAAGGTCACATTTAGGGTTGCATTCTCAGGTGAGCATTTGGAAAGCAAGGCCTAGTTTTCCAGGAAATACTTCCTAATACCAAAAAGGAAAGCAAAAAAAATGGAAAGAAAGAAGAAAATATGCACCCCAGGTCTAATTTCACCCTCAGACTATTCCCACTACTGGAAGTGAAGTGGTTGGAAAATGCCTTTATAAGCAAAATTTGGTTTTATAATTAGAAAATTATCTCTCCCTAGAACATTTTGTGAAATTCTGCCGTGAGGTGTCAACAGGTCCTTGTGCGGCCCTATCCAGCAGAGATCAACTACCATGTAAAATACAACAGGGTTCCAAGAAAGCCACTGTAAAATCCCAAGTATGTGAAGGAGTTTGGTGTGCTTGCCAGTATGGTTTTTCTGAAAAAGAAAAATTCTTCAGGGATCAAAGAAGGGTGGAGGAAGTGGGCTCCAGCCTTGGGTGGAAGGTTTTGTCATCAGAATAATTCAAGCTGGTGATTTTCTGGCAAGGCAAGTCAATGGGCCAAGTTAGAGAAGTGAGTGTCTTAGCTTTTGATGTGGGGCAAAGAGGAATGGAGACCCAGCAATGAAGGAGAAATGAGGAATTAGGGACAGGCGCTCCCCTGAGTTATGTCTCTGACCACAGTCTGTCTTGAGGCAGCTGGTATCTTCTTCAGTTTCCAGTTCTAGGACAGAACTCACTCAGTGCATGCACCCTTGGATGCCTGCTCACCACATAAGCAGTGACGTCTTTGAGAAGTGGTTGAGGATGATGTAGGGGTGGCACCATTAACACTCTGTGATTTTCCCTTATTGTTATTATTTTTTAATGGAGGGGAAATCACGCTAAACCAAAGAAAAAAAGAAATCAGACACAGTAGTCTCTGGAATGTGTGTTGTTGAACGGTGAAGGATGAGGCAAAGAAGGTGCTGGGTGGAGTTCACAGCTAAGAGGGTAGCTCTGGAGTAAGACTTTTAGGCCCAAATCCTAACTGTCCCACTTAGTGGCTGTGTGATTTTGAAGGGGTCACCTAACCTCTCCCTGCCTCAGTTTCTACATCTGCAAAAAAAAAAAAAAAAAAGAGTAACAGTATCTGTCTCATGGGGTTGTTGGTGGGATTACTTGAATGAAACATAAGGCTCTTAGAGCAGTATCTGCACATAGTAAGTGCTCAATTAAGGTTAACTATTATTTTATTAAACATATATACATGGACAGAGACTAGCAGGTTTTTAATCTTATTAATTTTCTTACTTGTTTTATTTATTTTATGTATTTTTTACTAGATGGCACTTTCTCCAGTTTTGTCTCTGGAAGTGCCCTGAGTTCGGCAGGGCGTGGGCCCAATCATGTGATCCTCTGTCTTCCCTAAACTCTTCCCTAGCAAGCAGGGACCACAATTAAAAGGAAGCAAGGGACAGCCCAGTGACCTTTTCCTAAACACACCTGCCACGCTCGTCAGGGAGAGTTGAACACCTACACTCCCTAAGGAGTGATGGCTAGTTATAGGCAGAAGCAAGGAGGACAATGGTTAGCTAACTGAGGCTTTGAAGCTCCTTGGTTTTACCACTAATATGAAGCAGACAGCTCCTTAGTTGGATGTGAAGTCAAACCAACACCTGGTGCCCTCTGAGGGCTTAAGAGCCTGGTTATTCAGCCCTGAAAGTAGTGTACTGTACCTTTCCTCAGACCAGTGCAGCTCTGCCCTCTTAGTGTGTCAGCAATGGTGGTGAGAAGTGGGTTAATTTACTGTGTGTGTTTTGATAACTGAACATGTTTCCCTTATCACAGGGCCTGCTAGAGAGACCAGGGCCTTAGCTGTGGCCTCCGTCTCACAACTGTACAGCATATCTTCATACATATTCAGGGTATCCTCTTCACCATACTGCATTTTACTTTTCTGTCCTTAGTTCCCATTTAACTCATTTTCTTCACTTACTTTCATCTATTTTATCTTACTATGTTATTTGTGTCATTGTAAGTTGATCCAGATCCTTTCAGAACAAGGAAAGTTAAACATTTGAAAACACATATATGGATCAATCCAAGGCACTGATCATCAAACTAGATTGGTGTAGCTCCTTTACTTACATTTAGCTCTCCTCCTGGGTGCTCTATGAGAATGTTCCTTTTGCAGTGATTTCAAGAAAACCCAATATTACTCATGAACAGTAAAGTTTATAAACCTTTCTCAAGTAGTTACTAAAATCTACCATTGCAGAGCTGTAAAGGACAGAGCTATTTATTTAGAAATGATATGAAAATTTGCACATCAAGATGACTGAATCGATGTCATTTATGTTTTTTCGTGAAGGCAGCTGACAAACTCTGGACTTGCCAGTCCTAACAAGCCAAGGAGTCAGAACTGTTTCTTATGATCAAAGATAAAGGGCATTTGGTAACAACACAAGGCTATCAGTCTGAAAACATGTTTAAAGTTTTGGAATTCTAGTGCTGGAACTCTTTTTAGGGTTTGGCAATGTTTCTCTCTTTTTCCTTAGGAGAATGACTACATCAGATATGGTTAGCACCTTCTGTTTCAGAAAATGACTGAACATCCAGTTCTCCTGAGCTGGGTTCTAGGTAAGGAATAAATAATAGAAAAAAACCACTCTGGGAACAAAGCTGGTTTTCATTGAGAAAATTTCCTCTGCTTTTAAAAATAAGATTATGTTAGGAAAATAGAAGACCTGAACCAGAGATTAACAGCCTTTCCTACTGTCAAAAGTTCACACTGTCACTATTTTTCCAGTACTGAGGAGAGCAGGCAGAAACACAAACCTGTGTGGTCTTTTTTGCGGGGTGTACAGTGGAGTGGGGTGACGTTGTACAGAAGGTGCGATGCTGTCGCCCTTTCCTTTTCCAAATTGTGTATACAGGCTACATATTTTTCCTCATAGTAATTTATTTACCTGTCACTCAGTTCACTATAGTTATACTTAAGGACCATACAGCTTGGATCTTTTTCTAAAAATACCTAAGATATTTGTGAAAGTGTAGAATAGAAAGAGATACAAAACTGTAATGTATGCTAAGAAAAAAATTGACATTGAAAAATAGGGATTATTATTTATCATCATATTTGTTCTATGCTGGGAAAATGTTAAACTTGGATGAACTACATTAATAACATAATTATTTATCTTTTATTGTGTTCATTATGACTCCCCCAAAAAATATCATACCTGGGGGCAGGAGTTTATTCATCCTCAAAACAGGAGCAAAGTCTCCCTGCTTCTTATAAATAAGTGAACTTTTGAGATCTTCTCATTTTAGGAACATGAATCATTGTCTTTTTGTGCTGACTGTTATGTAAATCAAGTGATCCGTCACGTATTAGAGTTTTATCAGCCAGTATTATGATAGATATCTCTCTTGGAACTTTTAGAAAAATTGTGGCATGAGGCTTTCTCAGCATGCAAATAATTCAAGTACAAAGAAAGGGAGAGAAATAAATAAAATCAAGGGGTTTGCTGTCCCTTCTTCCAGATTCCAGTGCTCTCTTTACATTAAAGTGAAGGCAGCATGTAAGTTCTAATAGAGAAATAATACAAATAACCTTTCTATTTGCCACTGGGACGAGTTCCCAATGGCATAAATCAGTAGTTAGAAGCTCAGAACATAGATTGCCTAGAGAAACGGGGGAAGTTGGACATTAGGCTGGCCCTCAGAGGCCTACTTAATTCATAACAGAGGCTCCATAAATTTGTTAAATGAATAAATGAGCTTTTACATGATTCACTAACCTGGATGTACATCAAAACTACCTGGGGATTCTAATGGGAAACTGGGTTTTTGAATTAAATAACTCCACCATTACCTTGTTTTGTGGGGGCTGGAAGGAGAGTAACATATAGGCCAGAAGAAAAAAAGGTGTAGAGAAAGATGTCTTCTATTTCTGAGGTACAGAGTCACACCTGTCAAATTTGAAAGGTACATTTCTTGCCGGGCTCCTCTCCTCCTTGCAATATGTTCTTCCCCAAACTCCTGGACATCTAGTCCCTTCCTGCTGCCCTAAGCTGCCTGCTGGGTACTTCCCCTAGGACTGCCACCCTGTTCATGGGATCCGTGTTCAAAATTGCCTGGCTCAGCCTTTCCTCTCTCAAATCAATTAAAACTCCTGCTTTATCAGTGACTCTCCAAGTGGGTGAAAGAAAGAAAAGCCCTCAGCACTCCTAGAGGTGCACTTTATAAGACTTACAAAGTATGCCCTTTATAAGACTCAGATTGGTACTTTGGAAGTGTAGTAATGCAGAGCAACCCAGATTGTTCAGAGTCTGCAGGGCTTGGAGAATGGACCAAACCTGACAACAGGAAGGAGTGAGGGCTCAGTGGGCCAGCGCTGGCAGGAAGCTGACCCTAAGACTGTTCCAAAGAGCAGGGACTGCTGCTCTGTGTAATTTGACCCTGCTATTAGCTACTATCGCTGCATGTTTTTTCTTTTTGATATAAAATATATAAGCCTTGACCTTCTGACAAGGCTGTAAAATCTTTGAGTGTAGGAAAATCCTACGTGTAGTACCGCTTTTGCTTTCCCTTTAAAGTGTTAAGGCACTAAATAGATTATCTTTGATCTGAATTGGGTTGGTTATCTAGTGGGATTCATTTCATTCAGTCAATTTTTAGACAATCTTTAAAAAAAAGTGAATGAGAAAAAATCATTCTTAAAGTATAATTTTTAGTACATAATTATGTATCTGTAGTTACATTTTACCTAATTATATATGTAAACATTTTACATAATTGTGTAAAAAATACAGTTTTTTATTAACATTACACATCTAATTTTAAGGGTTCTAAAATTCTGGCACATCATGAAAGAAGCTAATTTAGTTGTGATTTTTTTTTGTTTTAAGATAATGTTGAAAACATTTAATGACAACTTTCTCTTAGAACTTTTGACAACCAGGCATTTAATTTAAAAAAATTGTAGATGAGAAGTGAGTAAAACATATATCCACTGTGGAGAATTTCTTTATACGTTTTAAATAATTAGAGAAACACAGGTTGTCTAGGAGTGAGGGTTGAGAATCTTGAATGTGTCATTTCAACAGAGAGATCACTGAAAGCAAACTTTAGTGCTTTCCACATGCCTCTTAACTTTTGCTGGGCAGGCCTGACAAAGAAACGTGCAAGGCCCTGTTTCAGTATTGCAGTTGACAGTTCTGGTAACCGAAACAAAGTCAATATTAAATTCTACTAATAACTCCTGTATTACTGCCTTGTAATAGACTTTCTCCTTTTTAACAATGTGACACAGTGAAGTATTTCTGACTCATTGTCTACAAAGTGCAATATGGTCTGTGAAATAACGGCAATAGAATGAGGAAAAATGATGTTTCTTCTCCCAATTAGGACAGCCCCTAGTGGTCTCACTCCAGTGATATTTGCATCAGTTTTCCTTGCCTCTGCATTTAACATCTTTCTTGTGGAGGGGTAGAGTGTAGAGGTTAATAGCATGACCTCCAGAGCCAGCTGCTGGGGCTGTTCTCCTGGCTCTGCAATTTACCGTCTGTGTGACTTCTCTGTTTCAGTTTTGTTGTCTGTAAAATGGGAAACAGCGCAAATCTCATAGCTTGTGAGACATAAATCAGTTAATACAGCACCTGCATATGCTTCCTTAGAGTCTAAACAGAGCAGCCAGACTGATTCTCTTAAAATATGACTCAGATCACATCACTTTTCTGCTCAACACCCTCACTAGTTCCTTATCATCATTAGTGTGAAAATCAAGGTCTTGCTGATGCACTATGAGGTCCTGCATATTGAAGATTCCTCTTTGACTTCAGCTTCTACCATTCTTCCCCCTCGCTTACTAAGCCCTGGTCTCACCAGCTTCCTTGCTTCAAACACACCAAACATGCTTCCCCTTCAGGATATTTGCATGGGCTTTTCTCTTCTCTTGAAATCCTTATAGCTCACTTCCTCATTTCCTTTAGGTCTTACCCTGAAGCCTTCCTTGACGATGTCTATAAAAAAGCAACTCCACCTAACAATGCTTTCTATATTTTTCTCCACAGCCCTTTACACCATCAGATACATTCTGCATATACTTATTTGCTTGCTGTCTCTGACTCCTTACTAGAATGTGAGTTTCATGAAGGCTCAGCAACTGAAACAATGCCTCACACATAGGAGGTACTGAATAAGCATGTGTTAGATAAGTGAATGAATTGATAAATGAATAAAAGTACTTAGAATAGTACCTGACACACCTGACATTAGCTGTCATTGTCATCATGATCATCATCACTCATAGGAATTGAAATCTCCCCTGTATCGCCCCTGGAATATTAGTAGTCAAAAACATGTTGATTCAATTGGAAATGATAACTTATCTTTGTTTATGTTCTCTTTGGACACTAGTCAGTCCTTAGCTACAGTTACTAGAGGCAACTAGACTCCATGTGAATTTTGCTGCTTATATTTTATTGCATGACAATGATGGTTAAGACCTGGCTTAAGCAAAAGTGTGATGCAAGTTAAGTTCAGCATACTTCATCTCTCTTTCTGCACTTTTCTTCTTTTTGTGGGCTTTCTGATACTCAGACCAAGGCTCTGTTTCTCCCATTATGGGGAGAAGTATCTTATAGACAAATTCAGAGTTGTTTGTTAATGACTTGAAGTATCACATCTCAGGAAGGTATAAATTTCATGACAGGGCACTAGAGAAGGTAATGCTTAGCGCGAAGTTTAGAATATCTAAGAGTGGATGCTGTTGATGTGTGGTAGGGCTGGGAGACAGTTAGCAGAAATCTTTCTATTGCCTTTTAAATAACATGATGAAGGAGACAACGTCTTAGGTTCATGCATAGTTAGTGGCTTGTACTACCTCATTCTTCATCACAGTCTCCTTCTGAACAACAAAAATGTGAGAAGGCAGAGGAAAATAATGGGTCCCAGTAATATCAAAGTACTTTCTAATTAAGTTTTTCATTCTTTCATGAAAAACTTGAAATAGTTTTCCATATTATAACTATAGTGAAAAGAGCACGAGATTGTGAATTAGAAGTCCTGGACCTGTCTCCAATTAAGAAACATTAATATTTCCCTGAAAAGGCCTCAGTGAGGCATGCATGGAGGATGATTTTCCAGATCTCAAATTAATGGTTTCTAGAGTTATATAACTCCAGAAGTTGGAAGTTGATAGCTGAGAGATTCAGAAACAGACTGGAAAAAGACTCCACAATTCAAGAAAATAATTAAACTACTTTCAAGAGGACAAAATTAGGAGGATAGCACCTCTTACTCAGTGAAACCTCTGCTTACTCTAATTTTCATTTTTGTACTACAGACTCTGGGGCTCCAAGAAGTGGAGGAGAATGCAGATCCCTGTGGGCACGTGTTGTGTCTCATTGATAACAAAATACTCCATTGCCAAACGACATGCCTCTCTTTCTCTATTAAGGAAAAATCTCACCCATTATGTGTAGGGGTAAAGCTTTCTAAGGGAAAGTTTGTACTGTGACCACCCATATTTTGTTTGGCTCTAGTTAGCACCATTATTTTTCTCCTTTCATGTTTTAAATGGGGTGAAATTTGCAAGCAGAAAGGAAAACACAAACCCAAGATCTTTTACTATATATGTGTTTTGTGAAAAGTAAATTGAAACCAAATGAATTCAAGACTGACCTTTTTCTTAATAGACTAAACTAAAAATGAGTGTGTTTCCCAGTTCCCTCAGTTGGGGCCTTGCTATGATTTTAGATGCTCTCTCAGTGAGCTGTGAGTGACCTCTGGTCCTTACAAGAGGAACAGAAATTCATGCTATTGTCTGGATATTCCTCTTGTTTTGCTTTTCATGTTTTAAACAAGTCCTTCTGACGTTAGGAGCCTGACGCAAAATCATGAAGCTATGGGGGAAGAGTGGGAAGGCCTATACATGGGAAGCTACTAGAACTTTCCAAGTGTAAGTCAGCCCACATGTAGAGATGGAACTTCCAGAAAGTAACAAGAATGTGGCCCAAACGTCCAGCATACACACAGCCAGGGTGTGTGTATATGTGCAAACACACACATGCACACAACACAACTTAAAGGATGACTCAGCCATGTTTTGGTAGTGACAGCATGTCTAAGTCTGGGCCTTTCAGATTTCATAATCAGCTGATTTAAGAAATTTCAAAAACAGTCATCTTTTCTCTTGAGATTTTGGTAAAGGTGGTAAAAATGGAGAAAAGGCAGCCAAATGGATTTGGCAGAATTAGGAGTATTCTTTCTGATTCTCAGCTTTGGTGGTTTGGAGGTTAAGCCCACTGACACAAGTAAGTAACAAAGATGATATTTGAAGACTTCTCTCCTCTCACAGTAGAAGGTGGTGAGAAACTTGCTGCTCATCTAAAAGGTGACTTCGCGTACCAAGTGGGGCCAGAAGAGCGTGAGGGTGCATGTCTATGCAGTGAGAGAGTGAGCCTGTGACTGTCTGTCTGTGCTTGTCCCTCTTCTGTGAGCACCACCTATGGAGCATGGAGCACACCATTTCATGCTAGTTCTTTCTTTATTTCCTTCTTAAAAAAAAAAAAAAAAGCAACAGGATACATGAGCAGAACGTGCAGGCTTGTTACATAGGTATACGTGCATTTCGCGCTATTTCATGCTCTGCATCTATAAAAATGAGGGAGTTTCCACGAGAATCTCTGAGCTTCCCTGTGCCCTCGTACCTTGTCGTTAGCATCTTGGTTCTCAGAGCAGCAGTTTTGATATCACTTGGGAGTTAGTTAGAAATGCAGAGTCTCAGGTCTCAGTCCAGACAGACTGCGTTGGAGTCTGCCTTTCATGACATCCCTAGATGACTCATGGGCACATTAGCACAGGGGAGGCACTGCTCCCTAATCTTGTTTTTCATTCATCTAATTATTTCATCAACAGTCAGGAATTTCAGCACACATTATGAGCAGAATTCTGTATTAATTATGACTAGACTGTTTAATCTGTACTTAAAATGTTAAAAAAGACTATATGTGTAAGTGTGTGTGTGTGTGTGTGTGTGTGTGTGTGTGTGTGGTGGAGGGGACAGAGAGAGGTTAGCAATAGTTATTCAGAATGGAGAATTTACTTGATTCTTAACATTTTGTGATTAAAAGTTTTTAGCTTGGTTTTTTTCCCCCTTAGAATGGAAAATTAACTATATTTTTGGTTAGAATGGAGAAAGCCCTGTGCTCAGAGTGCAAATGTATTTGAGAAAGTAAAATAAAGCCTAAGAAAGAAATATCTCTAAAAGGTCTTTGAGTTGAAGCTCTTGGATACTTTCTCATAGTATTATCTGGTGTTAATTATATCCATGTAAAATAACCTTTGATCACCTGTCTATCCAAAGCGCAGTGCTAGGTTCTGCAGAGGACAGAAACATCATAGGATTCTGTGATGTGAAAGCAGGAAGAGGAATGTGGACAGATTTAGTCCCTCTAAGCTCCTCACCTTAGAGGATGAGAAGACTAAGGCTGAGACAGGCTGTGATTTACAAGTCCAGTGTCTTCCTTTAGATAACCTAAAGGCAGAGCTAGGCCTAGAAATCATGTCTTGGAAGGTAGATTAGGGGCCCTGAGGATCAGTTCAGAGACTGTTGCAATAGTTCAGGTAAATGTTAATGAGGGCTTGCCCAAATGTTGATGGTGTGAGTGGAGGAGAGTATACAGATGACAGAGAAATGGCTGGAGTAAAGTCTCTAGAACTCAGACAATTCTTGGCTGTTGGGTAGTAGCAAAGTAGGGAAGTGGCTCTAGAGTTTGGATACATGTGATGGAGAGAATGGTATTTTAATGAACACATGCAGTGGGTGGTGAGAGGAAGTTTTAGTTTTGAATTTATCACATGGAGAAACCCAGGAGCTAGCCTATAACTATTCTACCAGTGGCACTTGTTTCTGCTTTTCACATCCTCCCTCATTTTGGTGGTCCTTCTCTACTTCTTCAAATTTGACTTATCTTCCCCTCTTCTATGGAGCATTCCTTGACTATAAAGCTTCACTGTACTCCTCCTCTAATGCTCGGAGCTCACGTTATTGGCATCACTTTTGAGTACCTAATGTTAAAAGCTGCAGGTGATCTATTTTATTCGTCATTAACACTGACATTCGTCATTCAACAGTCTCAGTCATAGAGCATACATGCTAATAGGAAAGACACATCATAAATAATAAATATACATACAGTACATACACAGAGCAATTTCAGATGGTGACAAGTGCTATAGAGAAAATCAAATACAGTGATGTGATGGAGCCTGGGGGCTAGTATTGTATTAATTTTTTAATGGAGTGGTTTAGCTTCTAATTGTGTATGTTTTCTCTCTCCAACTAGAATGTAAGGAAATTGAGGGCAGAGATCCAGCTTTCTGTTACTTTGGCATCCTTTATAATTTCTTTTTGAATCAGTGAGTGACTTGAACACTTACTCTAGATCGTTCTCTGACATGAATTCTGCTATTTCTCTTACACAAATATTTGTATTCTGAGCTGGTCAGGTAGCACTAGTGCTATCAGTAAGAAGAAAAATACACATTGTGGAAGACAGTGTGGTGATTCCTCAAGGATCTAGAACTAGAAATACCATTTGATCCAGAGATCCCGTTACTGGGTATATACCTAAAGGATTATAAATCATGCTCATGCTACTATAAAGACACATGTACACGTATGTTTATTGTGGCACTATTCACAATAGCTAAGACTTGGAACCAACCCAAATATCCATCAATCACAGACTGGATTAAGAAAATGTGGCACATGTACACCATGAAATACTATGCAGCCATAAAAAATGATGAGTTCCTGTCCTTTGCAGGGACATGGATGAAGCTGGAAACCACCATTCTCAGCAAACTATCAAAAGGACAGAAAACCAAACACCGCATGTTCTCACCCATAGGTGGGAACTGAACAATGAGAACACCTAGACACAGGGCAGGGAACATCACGCACCGGGTCCTATTGTGGGGAGGGGAAGGGGGAGGGATGGCATTAGCAGAAATACCTAATATAAATGATGAGTTAATGGGTGCAGCAAGCCAACATGGCACATGTATACCTATGTAACAAACCTGCACATTGTGCATATGTACCCCAGAACTTAAATTATAATTAAAAAAAAGAAGAATAATACAATTTGGTATGAACTGGGTTATAAATTAGGAAGTGAAGAAGAAATGCCCAGATGTGTATCCACAAATATTTCCAAAGGAATTGGTCTTTCAAGATGTAAGCAGGTGCACTGCATCTTAAGTATCTCATGTCTTTTAAGACTTTGGTCGGTGAGAATTTGTAGCCCTCATTGTTAGAATTGTTTATTTTTCAAGCTAGAGTCACTCCTAGGTGCTGGAAGAGTCTCAAATCACCTTTCTAGTGCCAAAGCATTTTCAGTTAACTCCCCAAAACATGCTTTTATCTCAGCTTCCCCCATCTCTTTAGGCAATTCCAGCATTTTAAACAATTTGGTTGTTTTCCTTTTAACTACTTAATCTGACTAACTTAATTCTGAGTCATAAACTTACAAAGTTTATTAGCAGATCTAATCATGCCAAAGATTTCTTTGTAGCAGCTACCCCTTTAATGTCTCCTGTAGTTAACAGGAAACATTTGATAGCTCAAATAGACACTCAAGTTCTTTGTGCTATTTTAAATTTTGTGTATATTTCAGGTGGGGATTATAGCAAACAGACTCAATTACAACATGTTATTTTTGTTAAACATGAAAACTCAAGAAAAAAGTGTGTTTAAGAGGTTGATTGTGAAAGTATGACAAGGTAGATCTGAATCAGTTATACCTAAATCTGTCTCATGAATTACAAACTAACGCCTCTATTTCTGAAACTTCGGTTACCACCTTAAACTCTGGTAGTCATAATCTGGTGTGCACATGGCTGGTTTTTGTTTCTGTTATGATGGTGCATTAACCGCGTAACACTGGGGACTGATGAATGGCTGCCCAGTGTCTCCGTGCCGGAGCCCTGGTAGATGGAATCTCCCACCAGCGGCGGCCATATGCAAACAGGCCTCCAACATCTTTGGTGCTGTGCTGTCTGCCTGTCCCCTCGAGGGATGCTCCCTCCAATCTGCTATTCCATCTTTGGTTTCCCTCTTTGGCCCTGTTTCAAGCTCTCTTTCTACCTTAGATGTTGTTGGTTGCTGTGGGTGAAAATATCCCAACTGTCAGACTTGTCCTCCTTGGTCCTGGCTTCTCCTGGTAGGGGCCCCTAGCAAATTCTTCCTACCCTTGAGTAGGGACCTGGAGAAGCTCTAAATCCTGTTAATCTTGAGAGTATTTGAAAGAAGAAGTTTTTCTTAAATATCCAGGAATGGAAAGTGCTACAAAAGTTGAAACTTTTGATAGCTTCACTCTTTCTGTTTAGTCTATCAGATGTTAGGATAAACAATATATAGAATTCTAGAATTCTAGAGTTTTTAGTGAAAAAATGATTTACCTTTATACTCACCTAGCTCATACTCCTTACTTTGTTTTTTAATTTTTTTTTTTTTTAATTTTGCTTTTTGAGATGGCATCTTACTCTGTTGCCCAGGCTGGAGTGCAGTGGTGCAATCTTGGCTCACTGCAATCTCTGCCTCCCGGGTTCAAGCAATTCTCCTGCCTCAGCCTCCCAAGTAGCTGGGATTATAGGCACCTGCCACCATGCCTAGCTAATTTTTGTATTTTTAGTAGAGACAGGGTTTCACCATTTTGACCAGGCTGGTCTCAAATGCCTGACTCAAGTGATCTGCCCACCTCAGCCTCCCAAATTGCTGGGATTCCACGTGTGAGCCACCGTTCCCAGCCTGTTTTTTAATTCTTTAACAAATTTTCAGTGATTCTTATGTGCCAGGCTGGGGGGCAAGTATTCTAGATATAACAATGAACAACATCTTTGGTTCCTGCTCTACAGAGCCTATATTTTGTGCAATACATATTAAAAAGAAGGAAACCAACAAATAAATGAATGATTAAAAATTGTGGCAGTGCTATGATAGAAACGAAAGTAGGAGGGAGAGACGACCGGGAAAGCAGGAAAAGGGAAGGAGGGAAAGAGGGAGAGAACAAGAGAGAGTAAGAGAAAAAGGAGGGAAAGAGAAGAGAGAACATACAATACAGCTGGTCTTCTGATTTTTAATTATTTTTATTTTTTATAGAGAAACCTGACCACTAACTGCAAATCTCACCCATGGTGGTAAAAAAATTCTTCAGTTTTCTCTTGGAATTTTTTGATACAAAAAACAAGAGACCATGACAATTGAATTATCTTAAGGCTTATGCTGGTTTATTACCCAAAAATGGCTTTTTAATTGTTTAAAAATCATTTATTCTTTCTCTTAAATTTTAACCATTTTCTTCTGATCTCTTAAGATTAACATGCTTTGTGGGGACCACTATGACTAATATAAAATACCTCTTGAGTAATTTTTATTTTGATTACATGTTGAAATAATATTTCAGAACTATTGGCTAAATAAAATATATCATAGAAATTAATTTTACCTCTTTCATTTTACTTTTTAAATGTGACTGCCAGATAATTTATAATTATATATGTGGCTCTCATATTTCCATTAAGTAGTGCTGCTATAGGATCTTGCTATGAAAACTTATTTATTATTTGGTTGGATTGTGGTTTAAGATGAGTACTCTTAACAACTATTACTAAACAAAAGAAAATATTTGGTTGCAGAGGATGTCAATTATATTCCCTAACATCTGTCTTTTATAAGAGTTTACTGCAGCTTTTACTCCTGCCAGTAGCAAAAAATTTCTTGAGAACCAAGCAAGTTTGCATTTTGCTGAGTTCTTAGCTTCCTTTCATGCTAGACATTTTTTATTATTTGGCTAAACTTTGTAAATCACCTAATCTTGTCACACTGAAGAATGCTGATCTATCAATAAAGCCCTGCAATCTTATATAAGATGAAGAGGTTAAGCACAAAGAATCTTTCAAAGGCACAAAGATTTGGAGGTAGCAAAGAATTGAAGAATGAGGAAGATAATTGATAATTTAGATTTATCAAGCATAAAACAAATACTGAAATTAACTTTTGATTTGACACATTTAGCTAGACAATTCTCTGATGTGATGATCATGTTAAATGCTATGAGGGAGGAGAAAAAGATCATATTCAAAGCATGTACATGGCACCAGGCAGTCCTTTTTTTCTTTTTTTTTTTTTGAGATGGAATCTCACTTTGTTGCCCAGACTGGAGTGGAGTAGTGCGATCTCGGCTCTCTGCAACCTCTGCCTCCCAGTTTCAAGTGATTCTCTTGCTTCAGCCTCCTGAATAACTGGGACTACAGGTACCATGATCAGCTAATTTTTATATTTTTAGTAGAGATGGGGTTTCATCATGTTGGCCAGGCTGGTCTCGAACTCCTGACCTCAAATGATCTGCCTGCCTCAGCATCCTAAAGTGCTGGGATTACGGGTGTGAGCCACTGCACCCAGCCACTTTTTCTTTGTTGTAAGTACAATTTTCTGTCACATGATAGTGATGTGTTTTGAGAAATGCGTCATCAGGAAATTTTGTCACTGTATGAACATCACAGAGTGTACTTACACAAACCTAGATGGCAGAGCGTACTACACACCTAGGCTCTAAGTATAGCCTATTCCTCCTAGGTTACAAACGTGTACAGCAAGTTTCTGTGCTGAATACTGTTGGCAACTGTAACACAGTCGTAACTATGTGTGTATCTAAACATAGAAAAGGTACAGTAAAAATACAGTATAAAAGTTTAAAAATAGTATACCTGAATAGGTCGCTTTACATGAATGGAGCCTGCAGGACCTGAAGGTGCTCTGGGTGTGTCAGTAAGTGAGTGGTGAGTGAATGTCAACACCCAGGACATTACTGCACATTACTGTAGACTTTAAAAACATTGTATACTTTGGCTTCATTACATTTATAAACATTATTTTTCTTCAATAATAAATTAACCTTAGCTTATTGTAACATTTCTTCCTTTTAATTTTTTAACTTTTTGAATCTTTTTAAATAACACTTAGCTTAAAACAAACATTGTCCAGCACTACGAAAATGTTTCTTTCTTTATATCCTTATAAGCTTTTTTCTATTTTGAAATTCTTTTATCTTTTTACTTTTTAGACTTTTCTTTTGTTAAAAATACAAACACACACATTGCCTAGGCCTACACAGGGTCAGAATAATCAATATCACTGTTTTCCACACCCACATCTTCACATCTTGTCCCACTGGAAGAACTTCAGGGACGGTAATACACATGGAACTGTCATATCCTATGCCTTCTTTTGGAAAACCTGCCTGAGGCTGTTTTACAGTTAACTTATTTTTATATATTTAGAAGGAGTACACTCTAAAATAAGGATAAAAATATGGTATAGTAGATACATAAACAATAGCATAGTCATTTACCATCATCGAATTTTATGAACTGTACATAACTACATGTGCTATACTTTTGTTTTTGTTTTTGTTTTTTTAGACGGAATCTCGCTCTGTTGCCCAGGCTGGCACAATCCTGACTCACTGCAACCTCCGCCTCCTGGGTTCAAATGATTCTCCTGTCTTAGCCTCTCAAGTAGCTGGGATTACAAACACGTGCCCCCATGCCTGGCTAATTTTTATATTTTGAGTAGAGACAGTGTTTCTACTCAGGTTGGTCAGGTTTGTCTCGAACTTCTGACCTCAAATGATCCACCTGCCTTGGCCTCCCAAAGTGTCGGGATTACAGGCATGAGCCACGGCGCCCCGCCATGTGCAATACTTTTATACCGCTGGCAGTGCAGTAGGTTTGTTTATACCAGCATTGCCACAAACACCTGATTAATATGTTATGATGTTACAATGGCTGCAACTTCACTAGGCTACAAACTTCAGCTCTATGGTGATGTTATGGTACTACTGTAATATATGTGGTCTGTGGTTGACCAAATGTCTTTATATAGCTCATGACTGTATAGTACCTGGGACTTTTTCTGAGGCAAAACCTAGAATAGTCTTGAGGCAAACTGAAGAACACATTTGACTTGCTAAGGCAAAATGCAGTGTGATCAATTGTTCATTCAAATGGTTTTGTTACTGTTCCTGATTTTGATAGTACTAACTTGCCTTTTTTCTTGGTCACCGTCAGTGACAAGAATGAAAAAAGGAGCGGGAACAAAATGGAAAAGAAAAGATTGCCCCAAGGCAAAAGAGACTTGTTACCACGGAATGTACAAATGTCCATTAAACTCAATATTGGTTTAGATATGGCCATAATATTATTTTCTCAGCCTACTATCCATTTTTCTGTGGCTGTTTGAGATATCCTTGGTTTTTGAGCTACAGAAGGTTTCATTTGTTTTAGACAAGGTAAATGCTGGTTGTTGAGGAGTTATTGATTAAAACTGGGCTTGTGAGCATACTGTACCATGGATGCATGTAGTTTCCGCCGGTTTTCATAACTGAATTACACTTGGTGGTGGTGGTGGTTGTGGTTGGTGTGTGTGAGTAGGGGTTGGTGGTGAGAGAGGGAGGAAAGAGGAGAGTAAACATCTGGCCCAAGTATTGAGGCTTTCCTACCACCTGGAAGAGGAATGAGATACCTTGTAACTCAATTCTTCTCTAAGTACCTCCAGGAATAACGTAATTTCATTAACAAGTAGTCATTTTTAGGCTTTAAAACGGCTTTTCTGCAAGAAGAAAGCATTGCTATTCCTTTGTTGTAACATTAACACTTGGCAATTTAAGCCCATCCCTTTGGTAACATTCTCTTGAAACGTTACAATAAAGCACACTGGAAAACTAATAACAAAATCTGGGTTCTGTTCCTAATTAGCTGTTTGGTTTCAGGAAATCAACTTTACCTCTCTGGGCCTCAGTTACCTTACCTGTGGAAAGAGAGGGCTTGGATTACTAGAGGCTTTTTTTTTTTTTAAAGCTCATTGCTAATTCTTCCCTTTGAATGAGGCCCCATGAGGGTGGCTGGGTGGCAGTGAGGTAGGTAGAGAGTGGTCTGAGGTGCCAGGAACAGAGTTAGCAATCCTGTGTACTGGCCCACCTGGGGATCTTATAAAAAGGCAGATTCTTGGGTGAAGCCTGAGTCTCTACATTTCTCTAAGAAGATCCCAGGTGGTGCTGATGCTGCTGGTCCATGGACCACACTTTGAGTAGCAAGATGCTAAATGACTTTTTCCCCAACTTTCTCATTCCATAGATGAAACTGGATCCTAGAAAAGGAAAGTGATTTACCCAAGTTCACACAACAGTTGGGTAGTACACCCTATATAAGAATTCATGGTATCATGACTATCAGTTTGATGACAATATCACTTGCTACATCTCTCATATGGCTTCTGCTGCTAAAAGCCATTTGATGATGACCTTTTGTGGTTCACCTGTCTTAGGAGGCATTCTGGGTTCAGTGTTTTGGCCACATTATCTCATTCTCTTTCACGATTTCATCTCTAACCATATGCAGTACAGTCATCCCTTGGTCTACCCAGGGGATTGGTTCTAGAAATTTGTGCATGCTCAAGCCCGCCATCAGCCCTGCAGAACTTGCATACAGGAAATGTCGGCCTTTTGGTGTCCTGTGAATACTGAATTTTCAAGCTGTGCTTGGTTGAAAAAAATTCATGCATAAGTGGACCCTTGCAATTCAAATCCACATTGTTCAGGGGTCAACTGTAGTTGTTAGGAAAATTAAATTTGTTACATTAAGTAATTTCATGGCTTTAATCTCCATTTAGAATTCCCCTTGCAGGTTTGTGCATTGTGCACAGAGAGGAAGTAAAAGTCCTCCAGGGAAAATATCCTGTTTGCTGATTCCATGAATTTTAACAGCTGTCCATTTATGCTCCTCAGGTGATATCAGCTACAACAAAGATGGTTTTTAGATTACTAGGGCCCACATTCTGTGGAACATTATGAGTTAAGATAAAATGAAAGTTAATTACTTCTCAAAGCAAAGAGGTAGCCAATACAAACCATGCTACCACCAGTAAAATAACTGCCACAATGTCTTTCATGTTCGTCATCCACATCCAATAATGTTTTTTGAGTCCCTGGGGGTGCAAGGCAGTGATTAACAAAATTAATCAAGAAAAGACAGCCTGTGACTGTAGGGACTTTAAAAACTAAGGTAGAATGCATTTTAAATATCCATTGCCCTAGAATTTGTTCCCACCTTCGTCTGAGGAAAATAAAATTTTTTCTAATCTAGATAGATCAGGATTTCCCAAAATACATTCCTTAGAATATTAGTCTCATGAAATGCTCTTAGAGAAAAAAATGTTTTTTATCACATAAATTTAGGACTGACTGATTAATATATATTTTCCTTTAAGTTTCACAAAGCACAGTAGAATACTAAAGTATCAGAAGTTTTATAATAAATGAGTCATTTTAACTTTGTTTAATAACATTTCCTAATCCTATTTAACCACAGATCTTAACCCTATTCTCCACCTACTCTTCCTCATGTAATGCCTATTAAGATCCTGTAGAAATAACAAACAGTGGCATACACTTTGGGAAATGCTGGTCTAGATTATTTTCCCTAATTTTTCCGTTTGTTTTGTCTGTAGTTATCTGGCTGATGTCTTATGTTGAATGTGTCAGTACAAATGGTTTGGAAATGCTGTTTTTTTAAGGGCATGCATTTTAACTGTCATATTTTAAAGAAAAATAAAAAGGAAGATTTTTAGGTAAAGTGTAGAAACATGAGCCTGAGTTTTTCTTTCTGGTTGTGAGAGCTTTCAGCATTTCTCCATGAGCAGTTTGGTTCGCTGTTCCTTTGCTGTTCCCTCCTCTGTGAGGAAACTGTGAGAAGACATTTTTAGAATTCAAAGTTAAAAATTCAGGCTTTTGCTGATGTTGGTTGCATCCAGGGCAGTGGTTTTCAAAGTATCATATGTGCATCTAATAGTGAGAAACTTTTAGATGGCACATGGATGAATGTTAAATATTTTATAGCCATATATTTAATTTAAGTGTTTTAGAAGAAATACATGTTGCTAAAATAGTATTTATGTTTAAAAAAAGTAAGTCAATTTAAAGATAAATACCAAATAAATAATGGCAAAAATTATGAAAAGAAGTGTACAAATGACTAAAGCTTGGGAATGAATGCCTAGGGGGTTAAGCAAGAAGTGGGTTCCAGGGCATGACTGGTATCTTTTTAGAGATGCTATCACCTTTGTGCCTGAGAACAATCACAGTATAATGGAAATAATGCTGGGTTAAGATTGAGGAGATTATGGTCTATGGAAACAAAGACAGTATGACTTGATTCCTGCCACTAAGGGCCCACAGCTTTTGGAGATGATTCATACTAAGTTTCTACTCTTTGCCTGATATCCAAAGAATTAAATGCCTCATGTGTAACTCCACACTTGAACATGCCATGTAGATGAGTTAGTGTCAATGAATAAAACTCAACTCTGACTTCCTTGTTCTTTGGACAAATAAAATTACTAGTAAATTTAGCCAAAAATGCTGAGATAAGTAAGTCATTTGCCCTTTTAAATTAGTGATTAATTAATATCAGTGGAACTTTTGCTTTCTAAAAGTTACTGCCTTAAAGAGGCCATTACAATAATTTGGCTGCTTTCTGTATAGAATAGTGGTTCTCTACTGAAGGTGATTTTTTTTCCATCTATGAGACATTTGGCTATGTGTGGAGACACTTTTGATTGTCACAATTGGGGAGGGGAGAATGTCTGTGGGCCTCTAGTAAAAGTCCAGGGATGTTTCTAAAACTCACAATGCAGAGGTCAGCCTCCTACAGCAAACAAATATGTGGTCCAAATTTCAATAGTGCTGAGGGTGAGAAATCCTGAGTTGGACTGACTTAGGCAGGAAGAACTGAACATAATGATCATGGAGCTCAATCACACGGGCTCATTGGGCATATTTGAACATAATTTTTAAAGCCACCAACACATTATTTACCTTCAGAGATGAAGTAATAATAATACAGTGAACTAGCTGTGGTATGCTGAATGATGAACCTCCCAAAATGTTCATGTCTCAATCCCCAGAGTCTTATGAACATATTGTTTTCCATGGCAAAGGGGACTTTGCAGTTGTGATTAAGTTAAGGATCTTGAGATCTTGAGAGCAGGTGACTATCCTGGATTGCTTGGGTGGGCCCAATCTGATCACCAGGGTTCTCATAAGAGGGAGGGTAAAAGTCAGAAAGGGAGATGTGATGACGAAAGCAGAGGTTGGAGCTATGTGCTCTAGAGTTGGAAGAAGAGTCCACAAAATAAGAAATGCAGGCAGCTTTAGAAGCTGGAAAGACAAGGAAACATTTGCCCCAGGAGCCACCAGAAGGAATGCAGCCTTATTGACACCTTGGTTTTAGCTCTGTAAAACTTTTTTGGATTTCTGATCTCCAGAATGGTAAGATACTAATTTTGCGTTGTTCGATGACACTAAATTTGCGGTGGTTTGTTACAACAGTAAGCAAGAAATACACTATCATTTGGCATAATTTGAGAGTAGATAGGTGTTTCCACATATAACATAAATATATTTCATATTTTCATTGTATTAAAAAACACAAAATACAGCTAAACCTATAGCTATTTGGAACATTTCATTCCTCTAAAGGTTTGGGAGGCATTTTGGGATTTTGCATGAATATTGATGATCATACGGGTGAAGTGCTGGTGGGTGTAACAGCTGGTTGATAGAATCCTAAATAAGCCAACTGTCTTGTGCTGCCTTCTTCTACAGGCACTTTATGGGGATAATAATCCATCAAGTACGTTGGAAGATGCAGAGTACAAGGAACTACTGTGACAGTAGCTGAACTATTTGCAAAATTGCCAAAATGATAAATATTTATTATGCTCTTGCTTTAATGGTTTCATTAATTTTTACAACTATGTTAAGTTGGTTGTTGTTATAATGTTATTAGTATAATAAATTTCTCATCAAATCCTCACTGAAATGCTGCTTTTCAGTTTGAATCCTGAGTAAAGATGATGTCAGTTTTCCCTGCTTCATATCAGCTACATGTGGAAGCAACTGGATGATATTAAGAGCACAGCAGAGTCTTATACTGCCAGCACCTAGTGTATATATTTCTAGGTGCTCTAGTGTGCACATCCACAGCCTCCTGCCCAGGCATAGCTCCCCACTCTCAACCTCATCACATGGAGTGCAATTCTGTCATCTACCCCTCTCCATTTGTGACATGTGAAAGTTTTAGACACACACACATGAACAGATAAGGATAACTAACATTTGCATGATGCCTAACGGCACACAAAGTGCATTTTGCCTCCATTTTCTTATAATCCTTAGCACAAACACTGTTATTATCAATATTTTGCAGATTAGGAAATATAGGCTAAAAGAGTTTCAGTGACTTGTTTAATGTCAAAAAGGCAGTAGGTAGTTAAGGAAAGACTTGAATTTTAATTATTTGACCTGGAAACCACTGGTTGGTCTGCTGCTAGGTGGCTCCACATTGCCTTTGGATTTTCAGAGATGAACAGTTACAGGCCGGGTGTGGTGGCTCGCGCCTGTAATCCCAGCAATTTGGGAGACTAAGGTGGGAGGATCGCTTGAGTGCAGGAGTTCAAGACCAGCCTGGGCAACATAGCGAAACTATTTACTCTATAAAAAACAAAAAAATTGGCCAGGTGCGATGGCTCATGTCTGTAATCCCAGCTCTTTGCGAGGGAGGCAGAGGTGGCAGTGAGTCAAGATTGCATCACTGCTCTCCAGCCTGGGTGACAAGAGTGAGACTCTGTCCCCAAAACAGACAAACTCCCCCAAACACAAACAAACAAAAACTTAGCTGGGCATGGCGGCATGTGCCTGTAGTGCCACCTACTTGGGAGGCTGAGATGGGAGGATCACCTGAGTCTAGGGAGGCTGAGGCCACAGTGAGCTGTGATCACACCACTGGTTGACAGAGTGAGGCCCTGTCTCCAAAAAAAAAAAAAAAAAAAAGAGAGAGAGAGAGAGACATGAGTAGTTATAGAGCTCAGCCAAAGTCACTGTGATTATCACACTGAGCACTTATAGCTGGAGTGCCCACTGTGTGGTCCAGTCCACTTGCTCCTAATGTTCTCTTGCTCTAAAGACTTTATTTCCCTGCCTCTGGGCCTTGAGTGACCTCCTATTGAACCTTCACTGTTCTTCTTCTTAGGGTAGGATAAGGAAGGCATTTCTCTGACTTCCGGTTTTCATAAGACCCTCTCCCCAGGGTCTTTCCTCCTTTGTGAATTCAATCTTTCTCTGAATTTACTCTCTCTGAAACCTATTAAATAAAGCAACATGGAGTGAAATAAATGATCAGCTACTTTATTGTTCCCTTTTCTTCATTTTCATACATTGTAACAAGGTTTATTCTAAATTGAATGAAATGTATCATTAATATTACATAGTGTATTATAGTAAATTATATTAAAAGATGTCTGCGGGTCTTTGGTAAAAAATGTAACTCATGATTCTATTATTATTTTGAGAATGCAACATGTTGTTCAAATTTACTATGCATTGTCTGGGAAATTTTAGGACCTATTTAGGACTATGTGATTAGTTCTGATGAAGTGAGGTTGATGCTTGGTTACAATTGATTACAATGATTTTGGTTTTGTGTGGATTTTTCAAAACTAGCTACCTCTGGGAGATTTTTGCCCTACTATCTGACGAGGGAGATAATATTAAGATTTATTAGAGCCAAAAGTATTTTACGTATACTGAAAACAACAAAGATAAAAATAAAACCTCTCACATGGTTAAAAAGGTTGCCAAATCCCTTGCTGTGCACTTCACATGGGTAAAGTAGTCTGACTATTATATTCATATTTATTTAATCATGGAGAACTGCCATGGTGAATAAACTAGCACTCTTATCAGGAACTTATTCTATTTATTACCATATTATAGACTTAAATAAAATTAA
This sequence comes from Trachypithecus francoisi, assembly GCF_009764315.1. Taxonomy (NCBI): domain Eukaryota; kingdom Metazoa; phylum Chordata; class Mammalia; order Primates; family Cercopithecidae; genus Trachypithecus; species Trachypithecus francoisi. The sequence goes on from NW_022681453.1 coordinate 89,601,673, forward strand.
CATGATTTGGCCACAGGCTTTTAGTATCCAGAGAAAAGTTCTATACGTATGAGTTGAAAACAAAATCATTTACACTATGTGGAAAGGTATCAGAAGAAAAATTCTAAATGGAAAATCAACATAGGAGAATTAATAAAAAGACTCTACAATTCCATAACACGAGACATAGAGAAAAGGTAGAAAAAATACCTATTGAGAAAGGGCATAGTATAGACTGTGCAGGGATGGGTGAGTCTCACTTCTTAACTTCACATTGACACGTTTATATTTGGCAAATTTCTAAGATCATGCAGAAACTAAAAAAGACAGAAGATTAGCAAGGATAAAAATAATATATTAACTTTACTATCCAGTATAATGTGACTAAAATAATATTATTTCATGATTCTACATATAAAATTAAAAGTAGAAGACTGAAATGCATGGCATTTGGAAGATACTAAGATTTGGGGCACACCAAAAGTATGTAAATTCTTATTCCTTCTCATTGCTTTTGATGATGGTAAGAAAGTATTAAGAAGTATTCCTTTCCAGTAGTTTCCAATGCTGCATTTTGCATCATCTGCATTTGTTTTCTTAGAGTCTGAGCTTTCATTTTAGTTGGTTGATGTCATTTTTTCTGAGTCTTTATTACATTAAGAATAAATTTATTCCTCAGAATGAGGCACTAAAATAGTGTATTAACATTTTTAAAGATGGTAAAATTTGCAAACTACTCAGAAAGATTTACTTTATGAATAGCATAGTTCAGTTTTAAGTACACTGGAGGAAGTGGGTAGAAAAGCAATGCCTTTCATTCTCCCCTTCCAGCTGCAATTACACCAGCAAATAGGATGATAATTCAGTCATGCTAATCCAGTCCAAAAATATTTCCATTTCTTTTAAGAGTGAGACCTTGAGGTCCACTTGAATTCTTGTACTGCCTCTTCTTCCCAGTGCCTTTTTAAATTTTGGCAACTTTTTGCAATTAGGTAATGGAAGCACAATTCCCGTTCAGAAAAGTACTCTACAAGGAGCCAAATTCAGACATTATAAAGTAAACATAACAACTCTACCTTAAGAAATGATTCCATCATTAAAATAAATACTGACAATTCACAAATAGCAATGGGAAATGGGTTATTGAGATCTGAATATTGTCCATTTCAGTAGGAAAAATATATACAACTGGGTTGAAGTAAGTGATAAACTCTTACTAAAGATTAACAATTGCTCATTCAATATGCCTTATGTATACTGTTCTATCTTTTTACAGCTTTCTGGATCAAATGTCAATAAATAATGCCAGTACCCCAACCTTCCTACTTTAAGAAGGCAAGCAGAGAGATACATTTGAGTGTGAATCCTGACTCTAACCTGGTAGCTAGACAGATAGCCTTGGGAAATTTGTCCAATTTAAAATAGAAATAATGACCCTTGCCTCCCAAGATTGTTTTTAGGGATATAGAGAATATGTGTAAAATGTCTAGTACAGTACTAGGCACCCAGGAGGAGCTCATTACACAGTGATTAAACTTGAGAAGAGAGCCCTTCTTGTAAATTCGTGCTCTAAATTTGGTTTGGTGGCATGCTGGACTTCCATCACCTGCTACATGACAGGCCTGAACAAGTGCAGAACATCATGGGATTTCAGACCCGATAGCACCGAAGTAGTGTCCAAGAACCTGAACCTGTTTGACTGCTCTGAACAGTGTAGTCAATTCACTTACAAAAAAAAAAAACCCAAAAAACAAAAACTTCATTTCAGTTTTTGATACCTAAACCTAATTTCATGAAATGTTGATTTTTTTTTTTTAAGCTTATTGTTTTGGTCTTATAGAGACAAAGTCCAGTCACAGCACCTCTGTTGGGCTGAAAGCATGCACTTAGGTAAACACAGAATGTTTGGAATATGACAATATTGGGTTAAATATTTGGGCTATTCTTTTAATGTGAGCTTTTTCGTGGCACAGTCAGGGTAACTGGAAAGAGTCATTTGATTGAGAGGATTCCTGAGGGTTCATTTAGAATTACTGAGTCACTGAAGTTCAGGCTGGAAGAAATATTGTGGTCCTATCCACCTGCTTCCCGGAACGACAACCCACTCCTTTGAAAAAAACCTAAAATGTATCCTGTCCCCCAAGAGCTGCCAAAAAGAGAGTTCTGAAGTTTTAAACAATCATGAGGGATGCTTACATATTGTGCCTAATTGTAGGTCTTCCCACATCTAAATGAAGCAAAAACGTATTTCCATTTTCAATGAAAAGTCTTATTTTCAATGAAATAAGTCGTAGTTTGTGAAACAAGCTCCAGTTTTATTTTATCTCCTGTGATTTTCTTTTTCTTCTTTTCCAGCTGAGAACTTTCATTTATTTATTTTTTTATTCAATCATTCTTTAACAAATATTTCATTGGTAGCTACTATGTGCCAAGCCCTGGCTGAGTAAAATTTTGGTAAATATGGAGAGGAGCAAAGGACAGACTTTGACTTGTAGAATATAGAGTCTTATGGGGGAGAAAGGCATGTAAAAATAATTAAAATATGATAAGTACTATAATAAAGCTATGAAAAAAATCTATAAGAATTCTACAACTCCAAACCACTTAAGGCACTTCTTTTTTAAAAATGTCACATTCATGTTATTTAATTCTGAACATACAAAGGAGAAAGCAAACAATGACCTTCCTGGTGATTTTTCTCTCTGGACTTTCAAAAAGTTCATACAGAAGATAACGATTCTCTCTTCTTCTTTTCTACACTTCACGGTATATTTCACACTTAACGTCAGTGAGTTCTTCCCTCTGCAACCTAAATCCCTTATTCAAAAGGGAAAGTAGGGAGGGAACTCATGCTCACTGAATGCTAAACACTGTCACCCAGGCTGGAGTGCAGTGGCACAATCTTGGCTCACTGCAGCCTTGACCACCCAGGGCTCAAGTCATTCTGCCACCTCAGTCTCCCGAGTAGCTGGGATTACAGGCATGCACCACCAGGCCCGACTAATTCTTTTTGTTTTTTAGTAGAGACAAGGTTTCACCATATTGCCCAAGGTGGTCTTAAACTCCTGCCCTCAAGTGATCCTCCTGCCTTGGCCTCCAAAAGTGCTGGGATTACAGGCATGACCCCATCGAACCTGGCTGGCACTTCTAATTATTTCACAGTTGGTGGAGATGGAGAACTTCGGATTTGTATAAAAGGCCTTCCTACATCTGAAAGTTAAATTCAATAGTTTCCCTTTCTTATTCCAAAGAAAACTGCAACTAATTATGTGAGACTCAATCCATCTCAGAGAGGCAGCAGAGCCTCATGGTGAAGAGAACTGGCTCTGGAGTCCAACACCCTGGTTGCATATCACACTTTGCTGCTTGCTAGTCATTTGATGACTCTTAGTCTTCTCATCTCCAAAATGACAATAGTGATAACACTTTTTTCACAGGGCTGTCGTGAAATGAAAGGTGATAACAAATGTAATATACTTAGCACAAGCCTTAATATAGAAGCCCTTCATACACATGAGCTAATATTAGCCTCGTATCTGTCCTTAGTCTTAAGATATCTCCGAGAAGTGGTGAAAATCTCCCTTAGTGACTTGTTTCAGGGACCCAACCAGGAAATTATTTGGGTCTAACCCAAAGCACCACCTGCTTTGGTAATTGAAGACAGTCTTCCCGGGTTTCAGTCTTTGAGGAAATAGAGAGCAGCTGGTCTTTCATATTCTTATGACTTTTATTAAGCCACACTTCATAGTTTTTGTTTCTAGACTAAATATACTCCCCACTCAAACTCTTTCTATCTCCTTTAAACTTTCTTCATAAATCTTTTTTTTAAATCCCTCCCTCCAAAATCTTTCAGTCTTTTTTGGACCCTATGGAACAACGCCACTGGTGTGAAAATTTTACGGATGGAAAATACAAGAGCTTTTTCTTAGAAAATAAGTAGGGTCCATACTTGCTGACCTAGAATTACTGGAAAATCTCAACCGAGATGGTTGAAGTAACAGTTGCTAATGAGGTAACTCAGGAATGGAAGTTTTTGTGTATATTAAAAATACACCCCAATCCATATTTATGTATCTTTCAGCTGTAGTAATTAATCTTGTTAATGTGTTTTTCTTACTCTCCCAAATAGAGATTCTGACTTGGTCACTGCCATGCCAGAAACAGATTGAACCTTTTCTACAAATATAAACCAATTTGCAAAAAGAGTAGAAGAGTTCTGATAATGCCTGTGGAGATAATTTATCTCATCTCTTTCGTTTGACAGATGAGGCAAGCAAACTTAGAGAGGTTAAATGACTTGTTCAAGGTCATACACCAAGTTAGTGAAAGAGTGAAGTAATTTGACTTCCATTGCAAGACTCTTTATTTGATATTAAGAACTGTCTCTCCTGTTGATGGTTTCAATAGGCCACTATTGATGAATGAAATGCAATTGTCTAACAATGACTGGAAACTCTATTATAGAAGGACAGAGGGAGACTTTCCACAACTTATTGAATAGATATATTTTTTCCATTTTCTGGGGATTATAGAGAGCAAACAGTAATAAGACCCTATAAAGAGAACATAGGTGTGAAGGGTTTTGCTTCCTTGTTCTCTGTTCTTTTCTTTGCTACTATACAAATGCCACTTCTCATGTGTCCAGCTTCCATCTGGATTGAACACAAAAAGAGAAGTCAGTAGTAACATTATTTCATATTCTTAAACTGATCTTCCTAGGCTTTGACAATTACCTAATGAGTATTTTCAAGCACATCTTGGACTTGGAAGATTGCAACCTTGGCTCAGAAAGAAACAATCTTATTCTTCAGGCTATTTTTCTCAAGCTCTGAAAGCTTTAGTGAAATAATGCACATATGGTGCTCATCTCAGATGACTGCTAGAAGTTGCCGAGTTCTTTATCCATAAGAGATAGCTATGTGGATAGAGTGAGTATATGTGTCAATATTCATATGGATAATGATCTGTGCTTTTCATCCCTCAATATATAAGACAATTTAATTTCTAGTGGGAGAAAGAAAAATCTGAACATATTTTTAAGATAATAAAATGAATCCTAAGGAGTTGATTTTTGAATAAATTGTCTTATATTCCCAATGTGAAAAATACTAATACATTTTTGCTATTTTACTACTATCTTTCCCAATGACTTCACCTCAGCAACATTAGTAACTATTTTTGTAACTATTAGTAACACCTCAACAACAATAGTAACTATTTTTGTGGAGAATAAACCATTCTGTCATGGATTTTTTTTTATAGCACACTTAAGGGAGTCTTAAGAGGCATCATAGTGCAGAAAATGACAACAACAACAACAAATGACAACAACAACAAGCAACCCAGAAAAATGCAGATCTACGCTACCATCTGGGAGAACTTCTAGATGCCCAATGTGCTCACATTTCCTGGCCTCAAACCTTCTCTTCAGCTGAGCACAATGCTGGCAACATATCCTTCTGGTGAATTCACCTCCCCTTCCATATTCACCATTGTCTTTCCTTTCTAAAGGTCTCCCCTGGGCCAAAGAAGAAAATATCCCAGGCGCTTTTATTACATGTTGTATTGTGTCCAAGTCAGCATGGCCAAGCAGTGGTTGAGAAACAAACGAGCAGTTGTTTGAGAATAATCATTGGCCAATGACTCAGTCCCCAACATTTCAGACAAGTTGTTTTGGGAATTGTATGGCCTCAAGCAGGGAAAAGGCAGACTTGCTCACCCACATGTTAAAGGGTCGAAAGCAAGGAAGATGGTAATTTGTTCCCCTGTTTAAATGTGTTCCACCCACTCACAGCCACAAGTGGGAGTGAAGGATGGGCTTTTGACCTAAAGGTGGAGCCATACTGGTCCCCCTCATTTCCTTGTAGGGATGTTGGGGAGACCAGTGAGATCATGTCTATAAAGTGGATTGACTGGAATGTGCTCATGTTGTCCAATGTGAATTATGCTAGTAAGATTTTCTTTAATTTTTCTTTTCTTTTCTCACAGTCACAAACCATTGGCAACCTGTGTTGATTTTCCCATGTCCTTACATTCAAGTCCCTCTGCCAGCACACTCTGGGTAATTCATTTTTGGTTTTGTGTAAATGGCCAAGTCCTAGCTCTTTGTCCTGTGAAGCCTTCCCATAGACAGCTGAAGCTGTTCTGAGTGAGGAACTGTATGGAAAAGTCTGGAGGAGTAAAAAGAGGATTTCAAGTTGGCCCTGAAGTCTAGCAAATTCATCATAAATTCACACATTATTTGAGTACTTTCCACCTTGCCTGACATAGTATTCAGAAGTTCTCTATTAGTTCAAAATTGCTTCCCTAAACACTTTGTATATTTTCGCTATAAGATGTTCTGCATTAAGAAGCTATCTGATTTCATGGAAGATTATCCCTTTAACAGACTTTGGACTATCATGTATTAATTTATCCTTATTTTGTGCTCTTCCTGTAAATAAAATCAATTTAAAACCAAGGCTTCTGTGGAAAGTTTCCTGAAGGCCATTCCTATTATCTGGTGTTAGGTAATGACTGGTGAATTTTCAAATAGCTGTGATATTTTGCATTTGAGAAATCTAGAAGCTAACAGATGAGAGCAAGAATAAGAAAGATTTGGACATTGATTACTAAATGATTATTAAAAATGAATTATACTTACTTACTGATTTTGGTTGTATTTTCAAGCACCTGTCACATCAAATTGTAACTCTTAAAACAGTCTTTTTTTGATGTTCATTCTTTAAATTCCTTTGCATACACCTGCTAAAATTGACGTGTTTATATATATAATTGATGTGTTTATATATAATTATATATATATAGGTTACATATATATAATTTCTTTCTCTCTCTCTCTTTCTCTCTCTCTTTCTTTTTGTACAGACAGGGTTTTGCCATGTTGCCCAGGTTGATCGCAAACTCTTGGGCTTAAGAGTTTGAGCCCAAAGCTTGCCTTGGCCTCCCAAAGTGGTGGCATTACAGGTGTGAGCCACTGCACCCAGCCTAAAATTGATGTTTTAATTGCTATTGTAAATGGTATCTTTCCAAAAGTTTCATTTTTCTATTTGTTTATTGCTTATATAGAGAAGTTAATGGATTTTTGAATATTGATCTTATGTCCATGGGCTAGATAAATGCAGTTATTAATTCTAACAATAAATAATGAAAATTATATTTTTCCTTTCCAGTGCCAATTCCTTATGCCTTTTATTTCTCTTTCTTACCTTAATATACATAATAGGACCTCTAGTATAATTTGAATAACAGTGGTGATAATGGGCATTCTTGTCTTCTTCCAAAAGTTGTAATTAACTATAATGTTTGCTGCAGAACTTTTGTATTCACTCTGTCATATTTAGGAAGTCTCCTTGGTTTGCTAGGCACTTTTTGTCATGAATGTGTATTAAATGTTATCAAACAATTTTTCTGAATCTATTGAATTTATTTTGTGATTTTCTCTTTTTTATTAATGTGGTAAATTACATTGGTTGATTTTTGAATCATAAACCATTCTTGTAGTCCTGGAAAAAAGCCTACCTGATCATTTTGCAATCATGAATCTGCTATTTTCCTTTCTTGTAATGTTCTTGCCAGGTTTTGGGATCAAGATTATGCTGTGCTAATAAATAAGAGGAAAATATATGTTATCACTTTTTATTATTATTTGGGAATGTTGTGTGAAATTGGTGTTATTTCATCTTTAAATTCACTGGTGAAACTATCTGGATGTGGAATTTTCTTTATAAGAAGGTTTATAAAAATATATTTAATTTTTAAAAATAATATAGGACTACTCATATTTTCCATTTCTTTCTGTGTAGTTTGCTAATAATTTCACACAAATTGTCATATTTATAGGCATAAAGTGTTTTATAATATATTTTAATGATCTTTTAAATGTCAGGTGATAGTTTACAATGCTATTAATATTATTCCTGTATGCAATGATAATACTGAATATGATTATTCACTCTTTTAAGTTCACCAAGACATTTCAAATAGATTATCACTTTTACTTATGCCATTGAAGAGATGAAATAATGCTGATATGAATCACACACTCTTTTTTATCTCTATGACTTCAAATGCTCACATTAATGTGTGAGTATTTATTCAGCCTTAGACGGGGTCAAAATTCTACTTATGTTTGTGTCTAAAGGCTTATGGGTTGGGTGAACTGAGGCACACCACCAATATCTAATTAAAATTGGAAATATTACTTTTCAGTTGTCTTTCATTTTTGAGATGATTTCAAGGGTGAGTTGGTGAATGTGTGAACTCTCTGGATGAAGAGGATGATGTTCAGTGGAGATAGTAAGGGAAGTTAAAAACTAAAAAATATCTGGTGTCAGACATTTTAACTTCAAGCAGTGTAGCTTAGTAATTCTGTCACAAAATTGAGTATCTTTGGCTTCATTAGCAATCTGCTGGATGATTTTTGCAAGTAACCAAATTAACTTATAGTACATTTTTCCAGTAGATGAAGTAGAGTTAATATGGTTTTCCCTTTATTGCATCACTGGCGCTCATAACAAATAACAAAATATTGTATATAGTGCTTTATGCCTCAGAAAACGTCCAGAAAGAAGGTCCTAACTGATAAAATTGTTAGAGGCACTCCTAATCTTCTATAACAATTTTTCTCATGGCCAAAAATAAGGCAGGAAAGATAGCCATTGGAAGAGATCTCTGAGGGAGCTTCAAAATATTAGTTTATTATGGCTCTAGCTTTCTATGTCATACCCACCAAGACAGTCATGCCAACCCAACTGTGAAGCTTCACATGGAGCTATGTGAGAAACTGATGCTAGAAGCACACACTTTCTCAGATTATGGATGAAATGAGAAAATCAGAAATAACCAAACCAGAGGGCTTATCTCTAGTTATTCCTAGACTGCCCTAGTTAGACATAGTGAATTTCAAGTTGGAAGGAACTGCAGAGGTCATTGAATCTCGTTCCCTAGTATCCCACGAAAGAAAACTGAGCACCCAAAGATTAGATGATATGTTTAGTGGAGAAACTAATGCTATGGGTGTGTCTTGCTTTAAGGAAAACTAGATTTCAAAATTCTAATTGTGAAAAATAGATAAAAAGTATCACTATTACTTTATCATTATTCAATAAATCAATCTCTGTAGCATTCATTAAGTAGCAAATACCCAATACACTTAATAAATGATCCAACTTCAAATATTTGATTTTCATGCAGAGTTTCAGCAACACAGTTGTTGAGGAAAGCAATGTATGCTGATATTCTTTCTGTGCCTGGCCATTGTGAGCTCAATTACATTCCTGGGTGTTTGCCAGGGACAATTTCTAGCATTTTTTCCAAGTGGTGAGGTATGTGAGTGTTGTTGCTTTTACTGAACAAAATGTAGAGCCTGAGCTGCATAGCCAGAATAGAGAGTCAAGTCATGATCTGGGGCTGGAAGACTTTTCATGTGTGAGGCAGTGGCAGGATATTGCTTTCCTTCTTGTCAGCCACACCTTCAAGGCTTTTTTTTTTTTTTTTAAAGGAGACAATACACTTTATCTCAAAGGTATATTAAAAATGGAGCAGAAGTTGGGTGGAGTAGAAATACCGCAGTCCAAAACCTTTACCTCCTAGTTGACAGGGTGGAGTGAGCAAGGCATTCCTTGCCAAGCATGTTTATCTTGGCCCATAGGTCCACCAGGGAGGTATGAAGGCACACTCTGGCCACAAAGCTGAAAGGTTCTTATGTTACCTCAACTCCCTCCATTCCGGAGAGATTTCCTATAAATAGTCTCAGCGACGGTATTGATTGAAAAAAGGAAGGGTTTTTGGATTCATAATTTTCAAAGCACCCATTCATGAAAAAGCAAGAGATCATAAAAGTTGAGAGCATAGGATTGTTTCTTTCCACATGCCTTGAAAATTTCCCATAATTCATGAAATAATTGGGCTAGGTTATAGAGATGTCTGTGCAAAAAGACCTCATGAAAATTTGAAATATAATAATATGTAACATGTATTGGGAACTATTCTAAATGCATTATGTGTAATAACTTATGTAGGCCTTTTTATAACCTTATGTGGTAGGCACTATTATTAACATCATCATCATTATTGTTCAGATATGAAAACTGGGGTACACTGAGGTTAAAAAGCTTCCCCATGTCACACAATCAGTAATAAGTGGCTGAATTCAAATCCAGGCAGTCTGACTCCAGAACTGGGAATCTAATCTTAATACCTATGCTCTGCTACCTCTATTAAAATGGCACATAAAATGATATTTTAAAAGAAATCCCCCAAAACTAATAATTATCTTAGAATCAGAGTGAAAGGCAGGAAAATAAAATAATAAAAAACAAGAAAAAGAATTTCCTCCCCAAAATATTGTTCTTCAAAATTTACTTTTATATAAATGTTAAAGACTAATACTGTTTAATGCAGTGAATAACAAAATCATATTATTCACATCAAAGGCAAGAAACTGTTTTAATATATAAAGAGGTAGAGAATGATTTAGACAAACTCATGAGTGGTAGTCCCATAATGGATTTTGAAAGGAAGCACAATGTCCCTAATATCTGAGTCTGAAAAGTCTTTTGAGTCTTCTTAGCCAGAAAATTCAAGGACTTTTACTCTTGATCAAGGAGGGCAACCAAGCCCCTCTCCCTCACATTTTGGCGTCAAAGTAAGTGATACTGAGGTATGTGTTGCCCATTCACTAATCACATGTAGTGATTCTGATAAAATTATGACCTTGTATTAGTTTTACTTACAAAGCATTTCTTAATTGTTAAAAAAAAAGTCCATAAAAATGAGAGTCAACATGTCTAAATCGTATGTCTAAAGTTCTTTGTACACTTGTGGTATATATTTGGAAATAATCTGTCCAATTCATGAAGGGAGCTAGAAAATCTGGTTCAGAGACAGTCCTGGGATATAGCATGGGGATATGGATTGGAAACAGATGATCTTCCCTGGGCCATCGGTGGAGAGACCCTTGCAGAAATTGAAAGTCTAAATCTGAGCTGCTCATGGGATCTTAATCATAACCCAAGCAGTGCACGAACACAAGTCTAAGGTAAAAATTGTCTGGAACTGGTGAAATGTATAGAACTCCACAAAAGAAAGTGGAAAACTACTCCAAAAGGATACTCCAAAACTATTCCAAAAGGAATCTCCACATCTTATGGAATGATCAGCATACAGGTGGGAGGCAACTCTCTGAAGATGAGCTCATAGACCAAAATTATAAAGTATTAACAGAGACTCTCTGCATAAGGAAGTTAGTTAATGCAACAAATGGAAGAATTCTATTAGATAAATTAAATTATTGATAGCATAATTATCTTTAAAAGACTTAAAATAAGTGTGTTAAGAATGATCAATGATAATAGAATCAATAAAGTTTATGAGAAAACAAACGCACACTGAAAAAAGCATTTTTTAAAAAAAGAACCAATATAAATTCTAGAAATAAAATATATTTATTAAAAAGAAAATGTGTTATTAAAATTTTTTAAAAACCTCAAGAATTGAATTAAAGGGCTAGATAAGCTCACTACACAAGGAAAGCACTCAGAATATAATCCAATGAGATAAAAAGATGGAAAATACAAAAGAAGTTAGAAAAATATGGAAGATAGCTATGAGTAGTTCAAATTGATATGGAAGTACCAAAGTATGAATCAAAGTAATAGTTTTTTTGCCAAGAAAAGAAGAAACGATGTTGCCTACATATAAGAAATTAAGATATTGAAACAGAGAACAGGTTCCCTCCCTCCCTCCCTTCCTTCCTTCCTCCTTCCTTCCTTCCTTCCTCCTTCCTTCCTTCCTTCCTTCCTTTTCTTTTTTTTTTTTTTTTGGACGGAGTCTCGCTCTATCACCCAGGCTGGAGTGCAGTGGCGCAATCTCGGCTCACTGCAAGCTCCGCCTCACGGGTTCCCGCCATTCTCCTGCCTCAGCCTCCGGAGTAGCAGCAACTACAGGGGCCTCCACCGCGCCGGCAAATTTTTTGTAGCTTTAGTAGACACGGGGCTTCACCGTGTTAGCCAGGATGGTCTCCATCTCCTGACGTCATGATCCGCCCGCCTCGGCCTGCCAAAGTGCTGGGATTACAGGCTTGAGCCACCGCGCCCGGCCAGGTATTGTACCTCTCTTTTCGATAGTTTTTCTGAAAACAAGGACGTTAATTAATTCTTACTGCTCTGAGCTGTGGAAACTTCCTATGGATGAGTTTTGTGTTTGCCTCTATGGAGCCCTTCAGGTTTCACCAGTTCTAGATTTCTTGTGTCTGTTCTCTGTTAAAAGCTCTTAGGCTCTCAAGTGGTTAACTCAACATAATTCCATTAGTGTGTTCTATAGAAGACAATACAATTGAATAAAGTTTCCAAACACTTGCTTTTTTCTCTTGTAGCAGGTTGGGTATATTCTAGATAATTGAATACTTGCTTCTCTCAAAATTTGATGTCTAGTTTGAGTTATTCTATAATGAACATGGGGGTGCAGATATCTTGACATACTGATCTCATTCTCGTTGGATACATACACCCAGTGGTAGATTACTAGGTCATATGGTAGGTCTATTTTAATTATGTGAAGAACCTTCCTACTGTTTTCCATAATGACTGTACCAATTTACATTCCCACCAACAATGTACAGTGGTTCCCTTTTCTCCACATCCTTCGCAACACTTGTTATGTGGAGTATAAAAAAGTCAAACTCATACAAACAGAGTAAAATAGTGGTTTATGGGGTAGGCAGTGGGGGACTGGGAAGATGTTGGTGAAAAGACACACCATTTCAGTTAGACAGGAGAAATAAGTACAAGGGATCTATTGTACATCATAATGACTACAGTTAGTGTATTGTACACTTGAAGATTACTGAGAGTAGATTTTAAGTGTTCTCCGCAAAGAATATGAGGTAATGCGTATGTTAAGTAGCTTGATTTGGTTATTCCACAATGTATGTTAATATCAAAACATCATGTTGGAAACCACAAATATATATAACTTTTTGTCAGTTAAAAAAAACTGATGTACATATCAAGAGCTTTAAGTTTTCTACCTTAGAACATCCTCTCATCAAAGACATTAAAAAAATGCTTTTGAGCCTTACCACATCTGAAGAATGATCTTCTCTACAATCCTCTCAATGTTTTGAAATCACATAATCTTAATTATTACTTGTATTTTTCATATTTGTTTTAATAATTTTATTCCTATTCCTTTGAGATCATCTTCCTTCCCATTAGTTCATGCTCCATATTCTTTAAAAAATTTTTTTCCTTGAGGATTTTGATGCTGTTGTAGATTTATAGAGAATTTGCAGAAAGGAATTATACCTTTAAATGCCACCCCCCACACACACACACGCACACACACACACACACCCCAGATGAGCCTGAATGTGCTACAAATGGGGAAGGAAAGAAGGCAAACAATCCACCATCTCAAAAGGCAGTGAATGGAGGTACTTTAAACCGGCCACAGGTATATATGTGGAATCTAAAAAAGTTGAACTCATACCAGTAGAGACTAGAATAATAGTTAGCAGGGGCTGAGGGTATGGAGAGAGAGGAAATGAGTGCTTGTTGATCAAAGGGCACAAAACATCAGACAGGAGGAAGAGGTTTTGAGATTAACTGTACAGCAGGGTGACTATTTTCAATAACAATGTGTTGTATAGTTCAAAATAACTAAGAGAGCAAAGTTCACATATCTCACCACAAAAAATGACAACTAAATGAAGTGATGGGTATGTTAATTATTTTGATTTAATCATTCCACGTTGTATACATATATCAAAAAATCACATTGTACCCCATAAATGTTTACAATTATGACATCAATCAAAACTAATATTAATAATAAGAGAAAGAGTATCTTTGCAGACTCAAAGACTCACCAGCTTTCTCTCCAAAAAACTGGTTCCAAGTGTGTTTACTCATCAACCTAGCAAAGGATGACTAAATTTGACTATTATTAGGTCTGACTTCACATGAATGGAAGAATCCTGAATGTATAGTTCTATTCAATGTATTTCATGCAAACATACTTGAGATGAAAAAAGAGATATGGCCGTTACTACTCAAATTCATTTTTGGCTAAAAAACTTCCCATAATGGTTCTTACTTAAAAATATTTTTCTTTTTAGTGATTACTGCTCGTGTCAGTTTGATGTTACCTTGTTTTTACCTCATTGCAAAATAAACTCTTTAGCTAAATACAAGAATATGTATATATTTCACACCAAGGCAAAAATGTGGAATTAGATGTGAATCTATGAATATATAAACCATCCCTTCCTTGGGTCCTGGAGGTGATGTATTACATGTTTTTGAGTCAGAAATTGTACAGAATTTTGGAGCTCAGGAAGGCTCTGGAAAACATTTTTTCCACTGGAATGAAGTGAGAGAACTAGTTGTAAAAATTTCATCATTACTCTATATGTCTATAAAGCACTTTCTCACCTCTGAGCCCACCCCTCAAAGAGCAGGGATCACACCATGGCAATTAGATATTAGAATTGAAATATAAACTTTGTTTCTTTTCCATCAGGTTCTGGTTGTAACACAGCTTCCCTCTGTCTATCTCGTTAGCAGTTGTAACTTTATCTCTCCTATCTTTCTTAAAGAGATAGAGGTTGACTTAAATGGTTTTTTTTTTTTTTTTTGAGACGGAGTCTTGCTCTTTCGTCCGGGCTGGAGTGCACTGGCCGGATCTCAGCTCACTGCAAGCTCCCCCTCCCGGGTTTACGCCATTCTCCTGCCTCAGCCTCCGGAGTAGCTGGGACTACAGGCGCCCGCCACCTCGCCCGGCTAGTTTTTTGTATTTTTAGTAGAGACGGGGTTTCACCGTGTTAGCCAGGATGGTCTCGATCTCCTGACCTCGTGATCCGCCCGTCTCGGCCTCCCAAAGTGCTGGGATTACAGGCTTGAGCCACCGCGCCCGGCCGACTTAAATGGTTATTATGTGGGATATGGAAGTGGAATTCCATTTCTAGTACTACAAAGCATTTCATTCATTCATTCATTCATTCATCATTTATGGAAGATATATCATTTGCCAGACCTATTAGCTCTGAGCCTTGGTTTCTCCCTTTATAGTCTTCAACTCTAAAATTTGCTGATTCTAAGCAAACATAATTCTTCTCAATTATCTCAGTTAATGGATATTATGCCATTCCAGTTTAACTGCAGACATTAACAATGCTCTGCTTTTTAATGACTCAATGCATTTACAGACCCTGCTGCTGTCTGGAATGACCTTCCTTTTTTCACTGATCTGATGAGTTTTCATTCTTTAAAATTGAACTCAAATGACAACCTCCTCAGTCTGGTTTAGAGCATATCTCCTGTCTTTCTACTGTTCCTGTGTTTTTATCTTTCACAGCATTTATCATGTTTTTTTTTTGTTTGTTTGTTTTTGTTTTTGTTTTTGAGGCGGAGTCTTGCTCTGTCGCCCGGACTGGAGCGCAGTGGCCGGATCTCAGCTCACTGCAAGCTCCGCCTCCCGGATTGACGCCATCCCCCTGCCTCAGCCTCCCGAGTAGCTGGGACTACAGGCGCCCGCCACCTCGCCCGGCTAGTTTTTTTTTTGTATTTTTAGTAGAGACGGGGTTTCACCGTGTTAGCCAAGATGGTCTCGATCTCCTGACCTCGTGATCCGCCCGTCTCGGCCTCCCAAAGTGCTGGGATTACAGGCTTGAGCCACCGCGCCCGGCCCATTTATCATGTTTTACTATAAAATTATGTGGCAGATAAATTCTAACATACCCCCAACTGTCCCTTTGTCCCTGCCTCTCTCTCTATATATATACTGTTGCTGTTTTTGTTTTGTTTTGAGACAGGGTCTTACTCTGTTGCTCAGACTGGAGTGTAGTGTCATGGTCTTAGCTCACTGCAGCCTTGACCTCTTGAGCCCAAGCAATCCTCCCACCTCAGCCTCCTGAGTAGCTGGGACCACAGGTGCAGTCCACCACGCTTGCTAATTTTTAAATTTTTGGTTGGTATTCGGTCTCATTTATTGCTCAGGCTCATCTCAAACTCCTGACCTCAAGTAATCCTCCTACTTCAGCCTACCAAAATGCTGGGATTTCAGTTATGAGCCACCAGCCTCCATCTTGTTAGAAGATTCTCTCTGTTGCCATTTTGACTTGCATGCTTTGATGAAGAAAGCAGCCATCCTGGGGAGGCCCATGTGGCAAGCAATCGAGGGTGGCCTTCAGACAACAACCAGCAAGAAACTGAGGACCTCAGTCCCACAGACCACAAAGAACTGAATCCTACCAACAACCATATGGGCTTGAAGGTGAATCTTTCTCCAGTTGAACTTTCAGATGATACCTCAGCTTCAGTAACACCTTGGATTGCAGCCTTGTGAGGGACCCTGAAGCAGAGGATCCAGTTAAGCTATGCCCAACTCCTGACCTACTAAAGCTATGATAAAATAAATGTGTATTGTTTTACGCTGTTAAGTTTGTAAGTAATGTGTTATGCAGTAATTTGTTTGTCAATTTGTTTATTTTACTCTCCCTTAGGTTCTAACTTCTTTAGACCTGACACCCTGTCTTATTCATCATCAACAGAAACTAATACTGTGCCTGGCATATTACTATACAGCTACTTATTAAATGTTTTCTGAACAGTATGGTAGTAAAGTAAGTTCACTGGATTTGCAGAAAGGAAATCATCTGCCACCAACTTCATAAACTTCTTTTCATTCAAGTTCTGAGCCTCAGGTTTTTTATGTGAAAAATTAGAGTTAGACTTAATTAGAGCTCACCTCAGCTCTAGTAGTTTCCATATCTCAGTTTTTCTCCTTAAAAGTAAATATTAATGATACATGTGAAATGGTATTATGTTTGTAGATGACTTGATCTTTGATATGTTTCTATGTTCTTTCTAAGTCTGGTATATTTTTAAGTCTGATGTGTAAAAAGTAGTTATGGAAAGAATAGTTTATTTTTGACTTGTAAAAATGATGACTTTACTTAAAAGAAATCCCCAGAGGATTAAATAATGAAAACACAAAAGTTGGAATAAACTTATGAAAAATTGAAATCATTTTTAAAAAGGGCATTTGATGACATGTAGCATGACATTTAACAGCTTTCCTAATTAAATAGACTGAAAACCTGATAACACGGTTTTAGTCAGGAATTTCTCTTTCCACACTGACAGGAAACATTTGTTTTGTTTTAGCCAGACAGTTTTTAAAAATGCTATTTATAATAGCATTGCCAAAGTTTAAAAAAAAAATCTCATTTCTACGTTTTAAAAATTTGCTGTGTTATCGTTTCAAATATTTCTTCCCTTTTACTGAATGCTTAGCTGATAGGAAAATCATTATTAACTCAAATACTGATGGACATTTTTCACATTCTGGTCCAGCACATATGGAGAAAACAGTTCTTATTAAGATTATTAGATACTTTTTAAATGAAATCAGTGTATCTATCAGTTGGAGGTAATTTCTTATGCATTATTTCTCCAAGGAGATAAAAACCTAGGCAGAGATGATACTGAATATTTGTTATTTAAAAGAAGAGTAGATGAGGAAGTGCACTTGTTTTTCTTTTATGTAAGACTTGAGCTACCCATCTGCCCATTTATGGACATTTTATTTCTTCTATTTTTAATCTGTGAAAACAGACAACCACTGAAACACTAATTACAAGAAGGAATTAACATTCTTCGTGCTGTCTCAACACAATACTTCTGTATCTTCCCTTAAGCGCATCCTGTCCTATTATGTCCTGTCTTAGGAAAGGATTAGGAAAAAATGATCAAATTCACTCTAAGGTACTGACAATACATTAGAATAGAAGAGAGCCACATCAGACAGAGAACAATTCTTCCTCCTAATAGTAAGCTACAGATAATCTTCTAAGGAAAACTGTACAATTTGTATCTGAGGGAATCTCTAACATACCCAGCAACAACAAAAAACCCAGTTGTTTAGGTAGAGTATTTTTGAGTCCTAAGGCCAAAGAAAAATCTTCCTGGTATTTCTTTTATCTCCATCACTCATAACACAAAAGTGCTGTGAAGATTAAGGTATACTATTTTTTATTATGTATGGAACTAGCAATCAAAAATGCTTAATGATGCCTCTTACAGGAAAATAAAATAGTTCCAGTTCCATGGCTCAAAACAAGGAACCCAAAGGAATAGTTTAGGAAGCTCAGAGCTCATCTGATAGGAAATTGTAGGAGTTAAGAACTAGGGTTTGGAACTAAATAAATGACGGTTTTGGATTCAGGTTCTGTCATTGACTAGCCAAACCACATGCTGTGCAAGTTACTTAACCTTCCTGAATCTGTTTCTTTATGTACAAAATGCAGATTATGATTCTTTTCATATATATATATATAATGAATACAAAATAAAATAATAACATATAATAAATGCTCTCCACAGAACATGCTACAGAATAAATAATAAATGGATAATAAATTATCCTGGTCCTGCATTGGTAGAAAAGTAAAATAAAGACTAGAGTTTAAGGCTTGCCAAATGTCATGTATTTAGTTTGAGAACTTGTGGTGGAGCAAAGAGAATGTCTTCCATAAACTTGAAAGTTCATTACACAAATATTTTTCTTAGTTCCTATAGCATTTCTTTGAGAAAAGTAGATATTACCCCTTAATACTGAGGGAACAAAGGAAGGACAGAGAGGGAAGTGGGTTGTATAAGCATATGAGACAAATTTCAACAGAAAGTGGAAACCAACACAATTAGATTAATCCACTCTCCACCACCTTAACTTTCCACATTAGTCTAAATTTTTGTTCCCTGAATGTATATTACAGATACATGTGTCTAATGTGTTTGAGGAGGATCCAAAAATGTTGGTGAAACTGTGATTGTGAAAGCAAAACCATATCAACTATCCCACTTTATCTGAGTGTGGCAGAAAGACAAATCAGTGACAAAGCCCATGATGTGAATCAAATCTCAAGAAGGAGGATTATGCAACATATGTTCTGCTTCGGTATTCTGATGGCATTCGATGCCAGGAGCTAATGAGACATTTTGAAGCTCAAGGAGTTCAAGGAACTTGCAGCAAGCAGAGATGAAACACTGTCTCATTATCAAATAGTTTCGTTTTTAATTTCCTTCTAAGTATGGATTTAATTTTTAAAATATTGCCCCTGTTATTTCCTCACATGGGGGATTTTTGGATGATTAGAGCAGCTGGGAAGCCATCCAGCCAAGAACCTTGTGAAGGTTCAGAGTGGGGTTTAGATATTCATGCAGTGGTCTGAAGTCTCCAAGATTTCATCAGGATTCAGGACATGACACCTACAAGTTTCTTCCAGAAGATTTCAGATGGAAGCCTAGAATTTCTGATCAACATCTCAGGCACCTACTGCTCTATCAAGAATTCATTCAGGCTGGGCGCAGCGGCTCACCCCTGTAATCCCAGCACTTTGGGAGGTCGAGGCAGGCAGATCACTTGAGGTCAGGAGTTCGAGACCAGCCTGGCCAACACGGAGAAAACCCATCTCTATTAAAAAAAAAAAAAAATTAGCTAAGTGTGGCAGCGGGCGCCTGTAATCCCAGCTACTTGGGAGGCTGAGGCAGGAGAATTGCTTGAACCTGGGAGGTGGAGGTTGCAGTGAGCCGAGATTGTGCCATTGCACTCCAACCTGGGCAAAAAGAGTGAAACTCTGTCTCAAAAAAAAAAAAAAAAATTAATTCAACAAGTATTTATTAACTGTCTCCCTCACTGCTTCCAAAACAAGGCACTGTGCTACCCGCTGAGAGAGGTGTGAATCTACAAGGCAATATTTTATGTGGCATAAGTAACTGGATGCTGATGGGACGTTTCCTGTTGCACTGAAATTGGTGTGTATGGTCCTAGTTGAAAACAGAAAGGTGGTCAAGTCTAAAAACATTCACCAATCGCTCCTCACACCCAAAGGTAGATGTACTAAGAGACCTCAGAAGAACCAGCCCTGTGGAAAAGAAACCTAACACTTTCCCTCTCCTCCATGTTATCTGAGAAAGGACATTAAAATGGGGGAAAGCTGGAGACTAAAACCATCTGCCTGTAGAGAAGTCAGCGATCATGGTAGCAGCTTTTCTGTGAGAGGGAGGAGATGGTGAGTGCTTTCTATTTCCCAAAGCCAAGTGAGATGCTGGGAGTAGAGAGACGAGCAGCTCCAAGAAGCTCTCTTGTGAGAGTTGAGAATATATGCAAGAAGGAGAGCACCTGGCACCTGCTCCTTGGACTTCCAGTCTGAGAAATGGCAACACAGAAGAGGGTGAGGGAGCATGGAGAAGCTCACACCCCACTTTTGGATGTGACGAGGATGTGTGAGTTTTGACGAGGATGTGTGAGTTTCTTCGGAGTCAAGTGGACTTTAGAGATGGTAGCTGGACTGACATTTTCAGGAGAGAATGAGAAGCTGCAGGTAGACCCTGGCATCTGAAGGAGGGTGGAAGCTAAGTTTCTGCTTCAAGGAAAAATGCCGTGGAGGGGCGCGCTCCTCCCCTTGGTTCCCTCTAGCATTCTCCAAAGAACTCCCACTATGTCCCGGAGAGAAGCAGCACTGGGGCTGGATGGCCATGCATAAATATTTGACAGCCAGTTGATACTACGCAATGAAGATGCTTCAGTCAATGGAAAAAGCAGGTTGAAGATAGCGGGTTGAATACAATTTTAAAAAGCTCATCCATTTCTTCTTTCTCATCCCATCCCCAAACACTTGAGGACCTAGGTCTCCACACAGGAAGTGGGAAGAGGGATGTCAGAGTCGGGCCATGCCCAGCATCCACAACAGGGCACTGAGCTGGGAGGAGGAGTGAAAGAGCATGGTACAAATATAGCTGTTGGTGGGAGAGAAGAAAGATTTGCATTGAATCTGAGGTTGAAGTTTTAAACAGGATTGAACCTTTAATTGCTGAAAGTGACCACGAAGTTATAGAATCTATCTAAGATGTCACTAAAGGACAGCAAAAGATGGCTTAATAGAGCCAGTCTGAAAGCTGTGATTGGAGAAAAATATCTTGTTGCATTGATTCATTCAACAAATAGTATTTGAGGGCCTAAGTTGTGCCTGGCATTGCTCCAGGCCTTGGGGAACCAGCAAGCAGGGAACAAAAACGAAGTCCCTGCTCTTGAGAGCTTATATTCGAGTGAGGAAAGACCAACACTGAACAACAAACAATTGTATCGTTGCACAGTGGATTCTGTGTAACCACATCCTTTCTATGATGGGAGAATGTACTTAGCAATTCTACTTTGGTCCCATGGATAGACTCGATGCTAACGTTGCTGTTATACACACTGAGTATTTAGTAATTAGGGGTAGGCCTTTTGTGTTGGAACTCCTTCCCAAACCCCAAATCAATGAATTGTGAGAGAGTGTCCATTGTGTGCAGGAAACTGTGGTAGGGGAGTTTATAGAACTGGGACAGGACATAATTTGATAGAACTCATAGTTTAAATCAAAGATGGTATGTGTTAAAAAACAACTTACATTAATCATTTTTCTTAGATATGTGGAGAAATTTTACAAAAATTTAGGATTAAAAATATTCTCCCCAAAAAACAAAACCTGGTTTCAGTAAGGGATCCAGATTTCTCTCTCTCCATGGGAAAAATTTCACCATCTTCACTACTTTCTTTCACAGTTTGTTTCCTCTAGTGTAGATTTCTCATAATTTCAGAAATCGATTAAAGAGGGAAAATGACAGTAAGCATTGTTGGAAAATATGATTTAAAAGTCAAAGAGTCAGACATCAGCTTGCACTGGAATTTGGTAAATTTATAGAGCTTACTGCAGCGAAAAGACAAAACAAAGCACTGCCACTACCGCTTGAATTAGAATTCCTTAAAAAAAAATCCCCAAACAACTGATATTTGTGTGAATGTTGCAGCCCAACATTAGCAAAACATAGAGCAGGAAACGAGAAGTTTGAGAGGCCTTAGAGCAAACAGCAAAGGGTGTGAGCCCTGTTCCGGCACACGGTTAGTAAAAGTGAGGAGTGAACCGGGCTTGGTGACCTGCCCCTGTAGTTTCAGCTGCTCCGGAGGCTGAGGTGAGAGTACTGCTTGAGCCTCGGAGTCCGAGGCTGCAGTGAGCTCTGACTGCACCACTGCACTTTAGCCTGGGTGACAGAGTGAGACCTCATCTCTCAAAAAAACAATAAAACAAAATTTAAAAACTTTTTTTTTTTTTTTAAAGTAAGGAGTGGGCTATGATAGGTGCTGACTCTGTTGAGGAATACTTAGTTGTTCTCTATAAGTATTCGTGATTATTCTCAGGACTTGTGATCAAATATCTGAAATCCTTTTACACCTGGATTTGTCAGAGTGGAGTCATCTACCGGGAGTGAAGACATGACACCTTTGAGAAAGTCGAAAGAATGCATCTGGTCAGAGATACCATTGTTTTTCTCCCTTAAGCAGTCCCTACTCCAATATGATTGGGTTCCTTATAAAAGGGGGACATTTGGGGACAGAGACAAATATGCACACAGGGAGAACTCCATGTGAAGATGAAGGCAGAGGTTGGGGTGATGCATTATCTACAAGCCACAGCACTAAAGATTGCCAGCAAACCATCAAAAGCTAGTAGAGGCATGGAACAGATATTTCCTCCCATCCCTCCACAGAACCTAACCCTTCCGGCCTGTTGGTCTTGAACTTCTGGCCTCCAGAACGGTTGCAAGTCACCCAGTTTGTTGTATTTTGTCATGCTAGCCCTAGCAAACTGATAGTCATTATAAGTACATTGTTAGGAAAATTGCTTTTCAAGTCAAAAGATAGATCAAATATATTCTTCCAAGTTAATACATGCATATATACAGCATCTTTTCAGTGACTGCATGGGATTCTATACAATGACTATTTTCTCATTTGAAGGACTTGCATGTTTTCTCTCCTTTCATTATTACTGTAATTAGCATTATTCTTTTTTTTTTTGGTGGGGGGGTGGGGACAGAGTCTTACCCTGTTGCCCAGGCTGGAGTGCAGTGGCATAATCTTGGCTCAGGGCAATCTCCATCTCCTCAGTATAAGCGATTCTCCTGCCGCAGCCTCCCCAGTAGCTGGGATTATAGGCTCCCAGCATCATGCCTGGCTAATTTAAAAAATATTTTTGGTAGAGAGTGGGGTTTCACCATGTTGGCCAGGCTGGTCTCTCACTCCTGACCTCAAGTGATCCTCCCGCCTTGGCCTCCCAGAGTGCTGGGATTATAGGCAAAAGCCACCATGCTCAGCCCATATTAACCATTTTTAAGTGTACAGTTCAATGGTGATAAATACATTAATGTAGTTGTGCAGCCAAGCTCCAGAACTCTTCATCTTGCAAAATTAAAACTCTATACCCATTTAAAAATAACTCCCCATTTCCTCCTTCCCCCATCCCCTGGCACATCATTCTATTTTCTCTGTCCATAAATTTGACTACTCTAGGTATCTCATATAAATGGAATCATATAGTATTTGCCATTTTGTGACTGGCCTATTTCAGTTAGCATAATGTCCTCAAGGTTCATCCATGTTGTAGCATGTGTTAGAATTGTCATCCTTTTTTTGGCTGAATAATATTTAATAGAATATATATATGCCATATTTTGTTTATCCATTCATCTATCAGTGGATATTTAGGTTGCTTCTACCTTTTGGCGACTGTGAATAACCCTGCCATGAACATGGATTGTAAAAATATCTCTTGGAGACCTTGCTTTCAATTCTTTGGAGCATATAACCAGAAATGAAATTGATGGATAATATGCTAATTCTATTTTTAATTTTGTAAGGAACTGCCATAATGTCTTTCATAGCAGCTGTACCATTTTATATTCTCATCAACAGTGCATAAGGTTTCAATTTCTCCACATCCTCACTAACAGTTGTCATTTTCTGGTTTTTGTTTTTTGTTTTGCTACTAGTCATCCTAGTTGGTGTGAGGTAGCATCTCATGGCAGCTTTGATTTACATTTTCCCTAATGATTAGTGATGTTGAACATCTTTTCATGTGCTTTTTGACAATTTGTATATCTTCTTTGGAGAAATAATCTATTTAAGTCTTTTGTTCATTTTGAATTGTGTTTCTTTTTGTGATTGTTGTTGAGTTGCAGGAGTTTTTAAAAAATATTCTGGATATTAACTCTTTATCAAATATATATTTTGTAAGAATTTTCTCCCATTCTGTTGTCTGTCTTGTTGCTGTGTGGATTGTATCTTTGATGAACACCATTATTTTTATATCCTAAGACATACATATTCATCTTTGCACATTTATCTTACATGTAAGAAGGATAGCTTCTTAGGGTGGAATTACGAATTCACCCTCTAAGAGCCATACCAATTTAGTCTCTTACCAACAGTATATGATCATTACCCCATCTCCATTCCCTTGCCAGCACTGCATGAGGTGTATTTTAAAAATTGACATAGGCATTGAAAATGATGTTTTTATACATGCCACTCTGTTTTTCAAACAGTAAAAGCCTGTTACATTATGGTTAGCTATCAAACAAATGTGGGCCAAATCATGTTCCCTGGAGTTTAACATGTACATCAAGTAAAAACCTATAATTCAGAAAGTAGTTCTGCCCCCAGCCCTAGGGTAAAAAGCTCTTACTTTATTTCTAGTAAAAGCTTTCTAATCAGTTCTTATACCTCAAGTGATTTACTTTAATGATTAATGAATGGTGCCATTTTATAAATGAGTAAATAAGTCCACCCCAATTCATAGCTAGAAAAATTACAGGAGAAGTCCATATGCCAGAACAATTCAGTGTCTGCCAAGGATTCAGTCTCAGCCCAGAATCCTTCTACCCATTGCCAACCCCATTGCACCACCACAGACTTCCGGTTTTAGGGTCTGGAAAGGCTAGGCTGACTGCAAGTATGTAACAACGATGGTGGGAGATGATGTCCCACTGATTAGGTGAGGGTTATGTCACTGCAATTGAGAAAAGGACCTGTCTCAGGAGGATATTTCTTTTATGGTTATATTTTAAAAATAACAGTTACAGGAAGATAATCATGCTTTGAGATCTTGGGACCAGATGAAGAAAAAGGCATGCTTTCCCCCTTCAATCATACCACCTGTATAAAGGCATATGAGGTCCCTACACTGACTTTGGAGAGCTTATGCAAAGCCACAGTGCCCTTAGGAATTTCCTCTTCTTTCCCTGCCGGAACTTTCTGTACAGAGCACTTGTGACGCACCACACTCACTTGTCCTGCGTGATTCCGGGTTGGAATGTAAATGTCTTCCTGTTCCTAAGGTTCTCTACTGCAGTTTATTAAAAACCAGAGAAACTAGGCTTGGTGCTTCCACACAGCTTTTCTAGTTTATTGGCTCTATTTGCTTGTAAAAATATGTTTTCAATTACACCTAAAAGGTTTGATTCCAACTACTCTGGGAAAAGCAGTATGTATTGTTTTTCATGCCCAAATCACATATATTCTGGTTCATGGGAAATTTAAGGTGCAGTGCGCTGACATCAAATGGCCAGCAATAGAACAGAGTCTTGGGAGGAAGGTAAAGGATAACCACAAGGTATAAATAATAGCAGAGAAACAGAAATCAAGTGTTTATTCTGGACTCATTGTGAGCATGGCAGATTACGGACACGATCATAAAGGACAAAAATATGTATCAAACCCAGAAGAAAAAAAGAGACTGTTTGGAACACAAGATCAAAACAAGGAATGCTAATTTCAGATAAACCTCTTTTTCTCCCATCAAACTTCCTAGATGCTTTTGTGAGCCAGCCATAGCTACTTATTTTTCTTTGACAATCATACAAAATTAGGGCTTTAAAACCACAGCCTCAGTGGGGCTAAAGGGGACATTTTTGTTTTCCTCAGAGGAGTATTCCCTTAGAATGATGTGATAGTTGTTATTGTTAGCACTTTATCCAGGTCCTAGACAAGGGAATATTTATTCACTGCTGATTAAATATTCATTTGCCCAGAGAGAATGCACAGATGGATTATACTGGGCCATGCCCCAAACAGGGAAGGGGAAGCAGCCGTGAGAAGTGAAGTGGGAGTTGTGACTAATGTGCTGTGAAAACACCGCTCCTCCACGTACACACGACCCTTGTTGAAACTTCTAACTTATAATGTCCAACCACGAGCCAGCTAGGCGTAGCTCATCATAGATGAATCAGGGTGGGTGTGGCCTTATCCGTGAGTCACATACTGCACGCGGAGCAACTGGGGGCTCACAGTGCTGAGCCAACCACCATCAGGGAAAGGTATCTGCTTTCTGGTCCTGTTCTACCTATTCAACCAGCTATTGTTTTTGTCTCCAGTTCCAGCCTGAAGACCTTAGGATGCATAAGAATCACCTAGAATGCTGGCTTGAAATGCAGATTTCTGGCCTCAACCCATGAGACTCTGCTTCAGCAGAGCTAGTGGGGATGTGGAATCATGACGCAGGTAGTCCTTAGACCACACTTTAAAACACTCTGGGGAACTCTGCCCACAGTGAGAATGAGAGTGACTGATTGAGTGCTGTGATTATCAAGTTTGTTTACCATTATTGCCAAGGGCCTGTCTTAGATCTTTTCTTCCTGCCTTGCACTGTTGGTTGCTAAAGACGTCTTGTTTTCTGACTTTGATTAGACTTTTGACCACTCACTTTTCCTAGACCCTTGGTTGACCTTTGTATCTGCCAGCTTGTCTCTGATATCTGCTTCTCTGAATATCATTTGTTATCCTTCCTTCATTCTTTCATTAACAGTACTGAGTACCTGCACTTGGTTTCAGGCTCTGTGCTGGGGACACACTGTTTGGTAAGGCAGACTCAAATCAGGCTGTAACTGGGTTTACAGGCTAGCCATGGAGACAGTTAGTTAAACAGAAACAGTGATAGTATTAGATGCCACAGAGGGATGCTGGCAATGTGAGAGCACAGGGCAGGGCCACTTTATCTAGGCCAGAAGGTCAAAGGAGCCTTCTGGGAATGCCTGAGGAGTTAAGAGGTGATGAGAAGGCAGGGTGTTCTGGGTAGAGAGAACAAAACAATGTAAATAAAAGCCCTAAAAATTAAGAGGTCTGACAATTTCAAAGAGAGCTGTGACTATTGGGTAGGGTGGGGCTGATGACAGCAGATGGTGTGGCAAGGAATGGGACCGAGAAGATGGGCAGGCCCAGATGATGAAGGCCTGAGATGATGTCAGGACTCTGGTGGAAGGCTATGAAATGTCTCGCTCTGGGGTGCAGTGGTGTGATCTTGGCTCACTGCAGCCTCTGCCTCCTGGGTTCAAGTGATTCTCCTGCCTCAGCCTCCTGAGTAACTGGGATTACAGGAGCACGCCATCACACCTATCTAATTTTTATATTTTTAGTAGAGACGTGGTTTCACCATGTTGGTCAGGCTGGTCTCTAACTCCTGACCTCGTGATCTGCCCGCCTTGGCCTCCCAAAGTGCTGGGATTACAAGTGTGAGCCACTGCCCCCGGCCCTCTGAAAGGTTTTAAACTGGGGTGAGTCACAATCCGGTGTGTACTGAGAAAGAACACTATGTGTGGCGGATGGTGCAAACAATTAAGAGTGAAGTTTCCAGAAGGTAGGAGGTGTGGGATGAGGGGCACTTAGAGAAGAGGTGAGGGAAAATGAATGAAGAGAAATAGCTCCTCCACTGTATCAGGAGGGAAGGCGCAAAAGACAGAATGGCCTGAAGTTAAGATGCATTAAGTTGAGCGTGTTTTATCCTCCTGAGGAGAAAAGAGTAAAGACGCTTTTGAGATGTTCCTGAGAGCATTTTAGGTAATCAGATTTTAGTACTGAATTAAATTCTTCAACTGGGTGATATGCAGGCTATACCAGCTACTCAGTCTTATCAGCTAAAAGATAACACTAGCCATTTAGAAATGTGCTAATAGTATTATTTTTCAGACTGTCAGTGTCTTTAAAAATTAGAATCAAAACAAGAAACAACTGTAAAATAATTAAGAAGTCAGGTGCATGCTAGGTCTAAGAAATGAGTTAACACCCATGAAAGCCCTTAGCACACTAGAGTCACATGACTATGTTAGATTGTGACAACATCTAAGAAAACAAAAGGCATGACATCTGATCAAGCTTGGGATGTGTTCATCAATTTTACTATAGGAAATGCCTTAGTGAAGATTCTCAGTACGTCTTTGGCTTTCTGAAGCATATAAGTCTTTTCCTCTCATAAAAGGATGAAGTCAGTCTTTTAGGTACAAAGCTATACCATTTTCCTATTTGTCCTAAAAGCAAGTTCAAGCTGAGAAATCATCTTAAGGTTTGAATGAGGAAGGTCTGATAAAAAAAAGAAATACAGAAGAACCAACTCAAAATTCCACTAAAAGGCAATGTTCAGCCATTTCTTTGTCAAGAGAGTTCTGACAACACAAGGGACTTCAATGGGGATGGCATGCCCAAGTGGACTTTTCTCACAAATGCGTAACACTGGACAGATTTGGAATGTGCTGTTCTTTCTGCTAAAGACATTTTTCCACTCTTGGCCTTCCAAAACCCGGAGTTCAAAGCTTAACTACTAGTTTTTTAGGCAGGAGCAAATTGACCACAACACTATTAGAAAAAGACGTGAGTCAGTGTGTTTGGCTCTTTGTTTCTTTATTGTGTTCTTTGGAAAAGAAAGATTGTAAGGAAAGAAAAGCAGGGAAAGACTGACTGCCTTTGCATCTTTTCCTTGAGGGGTGTTTGCTTAAAAAATAATAACCCCAAACTGAGCTATTATTGAGATTTATATTAAGCAGTTTCAAGTTTTGAAATAGGAACAAAGTCCAACAGACCCATGTGAGGCAAGCTTTTTTTTTTTTTTCTCATTATACAAATAGATAAATTGAGTTACTGACCAGTGAAGTAACTTCCCTGGTCTTAGTTGCATTCAGTGAAAAGAAAGCACAAACTTAGGGTTTGGGATTTTAGATAACCAGCTTGATCATGTCAAGCTGACAACCACAAAGTTAATAATCTGTTCTACTGTATGTTAGGGAGATGAGATTTTCTAGCTTAACAGGAATTCTATTTCATATAATTTATATGTATTTATACATATGTGTTTGCATAGACACATACATGTTAGAATAACATCAACTTTCCACAATCTTTAGGAAATGAGACAGTTTGGATAATTAAAATTTTCCCAGTATTTTATACCTTTAAGGATCGAAATATGCTTGTTTTGATATATACTTAAAATACATAATGTTTTTCATTTTAAAAGATGCTACCAAATATATCAACAAATTTATAGTTAGCTGTGATTCAGTGATTCTTTTAAAGATGTCCTAAAACCGTACAACTATTTGTGTTCACAGTGAATGCCATTTTGCTTTCTAAATTATTGTGTTTGTTTAACTTCTTTTTTTGTTACTTTCTTGTTAGGCCTCCATACTTTTCTTTCTTCCTTCTGTCAGTGCACTTACTTGTTGCAACTCCTCTCCTTTTTCTAGGTGGGTGCTTCAAGTCGGTTATGTCCTGAGAACTTAAAGAACCATGTGTGTTAACATTATTCATGAAGTAAAAGTAAATAGGCTCAAAGTGAAGACTTCACATGACTGCTTAAGAATACAAACCTTAATGACCATTGTCTTTTATTCTCTGAGCACTTTTGATTTACTTTTTGTCCTCAGTTGTGTACTACGAAGTTGAAATTGTCAAAAGTTAAGAATTTTAGATACATGAAATATCACTTTAAGTATATTTTGCTTCTAAAACTCAACTTGCAATAATTTAGTTTTTCTCCAGTGATTCAGATACTATTTACCCAATGAGCATTAATTGAATGTCGAGTGCCTCTCTGCTGCCGGGCCTCAGGACCTCACAGTATTTCATGTTCATCCCTGGGACCACCAGTATTCATTGTATAGTACCTTGATGGCAACAAATTTAAGATCTTATAACCATTTTAGTTGAAAGACTACCATATAAAGACTGTTTCCTGTTTTGTATATTTTAAATCTATGTGTGTTGAATGTCTCAAAAGACACCTATTAGGTAGGTGACTTGCTAGCTTTTTGGCACCTAGTAGATGGGATGGGTCTTGAATGAATTATCCTTGACAGTCCTTGAGTGACAGCCTTCTGCTGGGGAGCGATAGGTATGATGTGAGAGGACACTTGCCCCAGAGAGGGCTCAGAGAAATGCACAAAAAGTGGCCTCTTTTCCATAGTAAAAGAAAGAAAGGGGTTTTCACATTCCCCATGCATTTGTTCTCCAAATGGCTTTTTACTGGTTTCTGTGCCTTTCAACTGCATCCTATGGGTGCAGAAGAAACAGTCCTTGATGGCATCTAGCACAGGGCTTGGCACGTGGTGGGTCTCAATAACTATTGAATGAATAAATAAGATTGATATGGAAGTCCTAACCAAACAAAACAGATAATAGAACTTGAGAGGAAAAGTCTTAAAAAAAGACCTCTTATGGTCCTTCTTCGTTTTTATGAACTAAAATCTCTTCCACTATAGCTTGTAATTTGCTTTATTCTCATATTGTGCTTTTTTTTTTTTTTGAGATAGGGTCTTACTCTGTTGCCCAGGCTGGAGTGCAGTGGCACAATTACAGCTCACTGCAGGCCCCACCTCCCGGGCTCAAGTGATCCTCCCACCTCAGCCTCTTGAGTGGCTGGGACTACAGGCATGTGCCACCACACCTGGCTAGTTTTTGTACATTTTGTAGAGGTGGAGTTTTGCCATATTGCCCGGGCTGGTCTCAAACTCCTGGGCTCAAGTGATCTACCTGTCTTCATCTCCCAAAGTACTGGCATTACAGGCCTGAGCCAATGTTCCCAGCCACTTTGGGCTTCTTAGAGCCATTTTCTTAAGATAACCTGGACTGAAAGATTTCTTGGTAATTAAGACACAAGGGTAAAAAAGTCAGGACATTTCTGACGGAAAAATTGAAATCATGTAAGGTAGAACTGTGATAGTTAATACTGAGTGCCAACTTGATTGGATTGAAGGATGCAGAGTATTGATCCTGGGTGTGTCTGTGAGGGTGTTGCCAAAGGAGATTCACATTTCAGTCACTGGACTGGGAGAGGCAGACCCACCCTCAGTCTGGGTGGGCACCATCTAGTCAACTGCCAGCACAGCTAGAATAAAGCAGGCAGAAGAAGGTGGAAAGAGCAGACTTGTTGAGTCTGCTGGTCTTCATTTTTCTCCTGTGCTGGATGCTTTCTGCCCTCAAACATTGGACTTCAAGTTCTTCAGCTTTTGGAGTCTTGGACTTATACCAGTGGTTTGCCAGGGGCTCTCAGGCCCTCGGCCACAGACTGAAGGCTGCACTGTCAGCCTTCCTACTTTTGAGGTTTCGTGACTAGGACTGGCTTCCTTGCTCCCCAGCTTGCAGACAGTCTATTGTGGGACTTCACCTTGTGATCGTGTGAGCCAGTAATCCTTAATAAACCCCCCTTCATAAATACATCTATCCTATTAGCTCTGTCCCTCTAGAGAACCCTGACTAATACAAGGACTCTGGTACACTGACATTAAATATTGTAGGGAATATGCACAGGGCTTAAGGAGATTTATCGGTGCATAAAAATGCAGGGGCCAGGATGCATCTGGGATGCTGGCAGCCTCAAGGAGAATGTTGTAGAGCACAGCAGCACAAAACTCCAGAAACTCATGGGATGAGGTAAGATCTTAGAGGAGACATTCAGAACAGCCAGATTTTTCCTGATGATGCCACAGCTGTCCACCACACACACACACACACACACACACACAACCCACACGTGGACTCTATATATACTGTGCATTGACATGGTGAAGGGAGAGAGGTGCCCGTGAACTGGACAGGCATTGTGCAACCAGGAAAACTTCCTTTTTGGGGAACTGGTGGGGAGATTGAACTCTTGCCATTTAGTGCAAACAAATAATTAGACAAAAAAAAAACCCCCACCCAACCAAACCCAAACAAAAACAGACCAAAAATATAAATCAACCCATAAATAGTTTACACTGCCACCATGACCAATGCATAGCAGGACTCTGGCAAAGTAAAGAATTCATTAAATGAATGACAAGGCACAGAGATCCTTAGTGTCCCTATTTGCAACATGTAGACAATGACACTTGAAGCTGCTACTCACCTAAATGACCACTGTGCTGGCACTTATGTAAACATTCAATAATTGCTTTTCATTAGTATTAAATAAACTTCTATTGACCACCTTCTGAGTAGCAGACACTTTCTTATATGTTATCTTATTTAACTTTCACATCAATCCTGAGATGTAAGTTTATTTTAGAGCAGAGAAGTAAAGACTTGGCAAGACTTACTGTCTTGCCCAGGATGGCTGCATTGTTCAGTGGTAAAAGTGAGACTTTATCTCAGGGCTTCTTATGCTAACTTCAGTGCTTTTTATTCAGGACACGGTAGTAGCTTCCCATAGATAATTTAAGGTATTTTATTTTGTCCGCATAAATGACGCACATTTGGGCATTAAATAAAAAGGGGGATTTAAAACTATCATTTAAAAATTTACAGACAGGTATAAAATGGGTGTCCTTTAAAATCATATACTATAGAGATGATAACCTACAAAACTATTCCTGCTGACTAGCCCGTCAAGACATGTTAGCTGCTATATTATTGAGGAGAGTTTGGGTTCTCTTCTTGAAAAGCACATTCTCAATCACTTTTCCCTAAGCAAACCTTGCAGGTCAGTCTGCTTTCTTTTGCTGCACTTTCTCTTTTTTCTACCAGGATGCTCCAAACCATTTCTGGATGTGATTTTGTTAAGATTCAGCCCACATTAGTAGAAAGAAGAGGACTTCAGGTATGGGATGATCCACATTTATATTCCAGCCCCAACACTCACTATATTAATGATAAAAAGAAATTGACTTAATCTCTCTAAGCCTCTACTGCCTTATGTGTAAATTGTAGATAAAACCCCTCCCTACAAAATTCAAATGAAGGAGTGTACATAAAATAAATGTTGTAAACTGTAAGTTTCTCCACAAAGGTTATTATTATCATCATTATTTATAGATTATTTTCATGTTTCAAAGTTCCCAAATTAAGATCCTTGCTAACACCCCTTTGCTGATGTGGCAACAATGAATTCTATTTCATAAATACGAGAAGCTTAAACATCTCCAGTGTACTTTTCTGTGGAAAAGGAGTCATGGATTCTTCCTTTAGTCACTGGCTCATGTCTACAGATGAGAATTTTATTTATATGTATTCAAATGTGATTGAAACACATGGTGATTCTTTTATGGTTAGATATAAAAAATTTACAAGTTAAATGTTATTGCTATCTTTACCATTCACTCTAGAGCTTTCTTATGATACAATTTGTAAACATTTTACGAGGCAGGGGAAAATTCACACCCATAATTATTTCTTGATGTTGTCTGGCTCATGACAGCAGGATAAAGTCTTTTATTATTTTAGAAAGAGTTTTCATTGAAGGTTTTTCCATTCATTCCAAATAAACTTAGCTGTGAATGGAAAAGATACAGCTGATTGCCCTGGCTTCTGGAGTGGCTCTCCTGCCCTTGTCCTGCTCTGTGCTGAGTCAGAAGGAAAGCATGTAGGGTGGCCGACCTCTGAAATCATTAAACATCTCTGTAAACTATTGCTGTTAGAGATTCACTCTGGCTTATTTTCTGAAGGCTTATTAATAGTTTAGAATCTAATCTGCAGCCAGAATATTTGATCACTTTGCTCATGGCTTTGCCAGGTACAGGATTTTATTGCATGGTTGGCCTGTTGGCACGATGGTTCCTGAAAAGCTGTCGGTAAGCCAGCAAGTGCCAGGGGCACATCATTGTCAAATTCCAAGACATGCTACCTCCCCTGACCTGCTGGCGGAGAGCTTAGCCTTCTTCACAGTGTTTCAGGTTGTCCACTGCAGAACACAGAAATAGAGACAAAAATGCTCTGGGAAAATCTATGATAAAGAACTACTTTTCTTTAAAAGGTGGTGAGGTTTCAGGAGGAAAGGAAAGCAAAAGTCTGCGAGCTGAATTTGTTTCCGATACCCAGGGATAGTTTGTCTCTGTAGAAGTGGCCATATTGAAGACTGAAGCAATTGTATGTCTCAGCAGGTATTTAAACCATGCTTTTTCCCCAAAGGAAAAGAGATGAGATGGTAATGAATAATGGAACCTTTTCAGAGGTTCAGTTTAAACCATTCCTCATCCTGTTTTGTTTGTATAGTGATAAAGAATCCAGGCATTGATAGGGTGTCATTCTGAGGGATTTTAAGCCATTAAAATAAAGGAAAAAAAGGAGGCAAACACCATTTGTACAGTATTATTAAAATTACAGATACAGGGATGAAGACTTCTTTAAAATAACATAGCAGTTGGCAGAAGACCATGTAGTCAGGCAATGCATTGAAAACGATATTTAATGAACACTACTGCAGTCATAGCATTCACTGGGGATAGAAAAAAGCATATCTTATTCAATTTTTTCAGTAGTTTATATGCTCACCAAGGGATCTAAACCATAGCACATAAAAAGATAAATAGTTTGTTGTTCAATACAGTATCCATTAGCCACATGTGGTTATTTAATTTTAAATTTAAAGAGATTAAAATAAAATTTAAATAATTCACTACCTCAGTTGTTCCAGCCACATTTACAGTGCTTAGTAGTCCTAGCACTTTGGGAGGCCGAGGTGGGCAGATCGCCTGAGCTCAGGAGTTTGAGACCATCCTGGGCAACATGGTGAAACTCTGTCTCTACTAAAATACAAAAATTAGCTGGGTGTGGTGGCGTGCGCACCTGTAGTCCCAGCTACTCGGGAGGCTGAGGCACGAGAATCGCTTGAACCTGGGAGGTGGAGGTCACAGTGAGCCAAGATCACGCCACTGCATTCCAGCTTGGGCTATAGAGTGAGACTGTCTCAAAAAAATAAAAAATAAAAATAAAGTGCTTAGTAGCCATACGTGGCTAGTGGCTATCATATTGGACAGCTCAGCTGTAGAAAGTAGAATGATTCATCATTGCAGAAAGTTCTATTGGACAGCCCTGACTATTTCAATACAGTGTATAGGT
Source organism: Trachypithecus francoisi (assembly GCF_009764315.1). NCBI lineage: Eukaryota > Metazoa > Chordata > Mammalia > Primates > Cercopithecidae > Trachypithecus > Trachypithecus francoisi. The sequence continues at coordinate 89,636,614 of NW_022681453.1, forward strand.
GACATATTACTGACATTTAGAGTAACTGCTTGCTAGTCGAGAATAGGGAAGGATCAATGCTTGTTACAATATTGACGAAGGCTTTAATAGGATCTTGAAATTATGGTTCTTCTGACAGGTTGAAAGGAGAATGGGGGACATTTTCAGTAAAGAAAGGAAAAAGGAATGTTTGGGGGAGTAGTAGCCCATCAGGTAGAATTCCTGTTTATAGACTTCAGGGAGGTGAAGGTGAAAAGAAGCTTTGGAGTGAGATAGGTTGTGAGACTTGACTGTCAAGCTGAAGTGTTTGTTCTACATTTCATAATGCCATTAAATCCTTTTGAGCAGGGTACTAACAATCCTGGGACAATGGTCACATGGAAAATAATTTTTCTTTGTGTAACCTGGTATATGGAGCACCAATATTAACATTAGAATACCATTAGGCATTCATCTTATGCCACGTGGTTAGCTGCAGAGTCGAGTCAAAGTCCAGTAACACTGTGTATGTGTGTGTGTGTGTGAGAGAGAGAGAGTGAGCAAGAGAGAGCACATATTTATGCTATGGGATGGGGAGGAAAGGCAGATGTGAAATGTGGAAGCTCAGTTCTTGGTTCTCTCAGAAAACCACAGGGAAGACTGGGGTAGTGTTGGTCATTTCATGAAGTCCTAAAGAAATCAGGATATTCTAAATTTTATTCAGAACTTTTATTCTTTCTAAGATGTTCATTTTCATGAAGGAATATTTCAGAATGGAAAGGAGTTTCTACCATATCTGGATATACCCCAATTATATCAAGACTTCAAGAATGAACTTAGGCCAAATTGTCCCTTCTTAGAACAATTTATGGGGACAGAGAGTAGCACAATTAAAATCTTCTTTATTCACCATCACCTCATTTTATTCCCCCATCCCTATTTCGTTTCTTTTCTTTTCACATTTATTAAGCCCTTATTATGTGCCAAGCCCTGACGGTGCAGAGGTAAATAAGACCCAAATCTTTCTGCAGGGAGCTCACAGTGTCTGTGGAGAAGGATACACAAAGTAAACCCATGCCATTATAGAACTGAGACAACTGTGGCAGGGCTTGTGCAGGGTTCCAGGGAGTCTGTCAGAGATCCACAAGGCAGCTTGGGTCAGGCTGGTTTCAGGCATGTTCTCACAGAGGGGAAGATACTTACTTAATCTGACTCTTGGAACAGGAGTATAAATTAATCTAGTAGATTAAGTGAGAAATACTACAAGCAGAGAGGGAAGACCAAGAACAAAAGCCAAAAAGCATAGCAGAATGTGAGCATGGGGAAAAAGCTAGGTTTTGTTTCCATTTTTGTCTTTGGCACAGGATAAAGGAAGGACTTGAGGTATATTTGTTTCTTTTTGTTTTCCCCTTTTTTAAAACAATTTTTTATTATACTTTAAGTTCTAGGGTACATGTGCACAACGTGCGGGTTTGTTACATATATATATACATGTGTCATGTTGGTGTGCTGCACCCATTAACTCGTTGTTTACCTTAGGTATATCTCCCAATGCTATCCCTCCCCGCCTCCCTCCACCCCACGACAGAGGTATTTTTATTTCTATATATACTTTCAGGCAGGCTAAGCAGCAGGTGTAGACAACATAGACATTGTCCTAGGTGACTCTCATGGCTTGGGGGAAACATTTAAGTCATCTTTACTGTCATCATCTGGCTATGGTTTATGGTAAAAGTCGTGCCAAAGAGAATAATCTGGGGAGCTAGATACAAGTTCATTTAATGTGTGGAGGTGCCTTTGCTCTAGTGTTTCTCATAGATTCATGGAAACTTCTGTTGCCTTAAGAATGACATGCTAGACTGTCACTCTTTTTACCGGATTTTTGCCAAGCAACTTGTCTTCATTTGGGGAGAGTTTATAGACTAACTTTTAGCCCTTAAAAATTACCCCAGGGAGAAATGATGTTTTTTGTGTTGTTCTGTTTGTTTGTTTGTTTTTTGCTTTTCTAATTACACAGTCCTTACTTTTTTGGCTCTGAAATGACAGCATGCTTTTAGAAAAAAAATACAAAAAAGAAAAAGAAATTAAAATCACTGTATTAAAACAAGAAAGAGTGCCAGTAAGAAGTGTCTAGGAACAGAGCCACTGGAATTTCTCACTTTCTTTATGAGTCAGAGGCGTTGTCATAGGAAGTTTATTTTTATTTTTTTCCTGTTATGATAGGACAAGACATCATGAGAGGCAGCACAGGCGGGCAGGAAGACCGTGGACTTGGGCATGTGACCTGGATGGAAGTACCTGCTCTGCCTCTTCCTAGCTGTGTGGCCCTAGGCAAGTTGTTTAACGAGTGGAAGCTTAGTTTTTCTCATTGTTAAATTGGGAATAATAATACCCTCCTTATGTTGACATGGGGAGTATAGATAATGGGACTAGCACAATGTCTGGTCCTGTTAAATAACAAATAGCTTTTTTTATTATAACCACCAATGATGTGTTTGAATTTCTCCCTTCTCCTTTAGATGACTATGAGCTACTTATTTTCTTAAAGGAGAGGGTGCTCAACTGTGCCACTTATGGAATACTGACCTCCAGGCACTAACTTTGTGAAGTGGAAAGGTAATTCCCAGAGTAATGTCCTAAGAGAAATAGTAAATTGTATGGAGTGGGAGGTCTGAGTGTCACAGATAAACTAAATAATTCCTCATGCAGTAAATCACACCAGAGTATCAGTGTGTTCCTCCTACAGAAATTAGCTCCCTATTGATGGTGAGAAAATAAATGCTCAAAGAAAATATTTGGCCAATGATCTTGGTTAGTTAATGACAGTAAAGATAAAGCAGGGAATTAATAGCTCAGAGACTGATGAGCTAGTTCAAAGAATTATCTAGGCTCCTCATTTATTGAACTTATTGCTCATTCTTGGCCACTTCTCTCTACACAGTATTCAGAGAGTGAGATGGGAACGAAGAGACAACTTCAATTTATCCAGTGTTCTAAAGATTTTTTGGGTAGAAGTGGAGGTTGAAGATATGAGAGAGAAAGAGAAAGAGAGAGAAAGTGAGAGAGAAACAGAGACTTGAATAATTCTGACATTCCTGCTATTATTGTAATAAAGAATTGAGCCATAGAACAAAGGCATGTTATCTACTTCTTTTGTTCCTTTTTCACCTGGGTTTTAGAAATCTCTCTACATATCTTATAGTGACATTCAGTATGTATTACTTAACAACTAGCAAGACTGAAAATACCATGTTCTGAGTGATCTTGAAATAATGCTGCAGGAAGTGATTCTTAAACTATTCTTAAGCTGTTCCGTAGAATATCAATCCCAGGAGACGCGCTCAGGCAGGGTAGATCTGTCGTCAAATGTTTAAGGAACACTTGATTGTAATGTCTTTGGAGGATGAAAAAATATATAGCATATAAAAATTTCTGTGAAGTCATGCAGTGAATAAAAATACTTAATATTGTTTCATTGAGTGTTTCTAAAACTTATTTGACCACAGAACTTTTTTTGGTATAAACATCGATCAATCCCAGGTAGTCGTGTTTTGAAATGCACTTTGGAAAATGTTGAAGCAAGGGATGTAGAGATTTTATACAAAAGTCATTATTAAACAATTATCTTTCTCCAGTTAAAATAGAGTTTTTAGATCAGAAACCCTGTATTGTATGTGAGAAATTCCCCTTTGGCTGGTCTCAAAATTTAGGTTGGTAAGAATATAGGCCTTTTAAGACTCTTTAAGCCATTTTCTAATTATTATTTGTTTTTTTACTTTCCACTTACCCTTGATCTTGTTTGACCTTTTGAGATATGTGGGATTGACCTCTGTATTCTAAGAAACAAAAATACTCTTGCTATATCTTGGAAGGTTATCTGGCTATTTGACATTTTATACCATTTTGACTGATTTTGTATAAATACTTTGAGCCCTTCCTAGGTATTGTAAGTATAATCCATTTACCATACTAAACAAATAACCATAAAATGCATGCTTAATTAGGATCTTTCTGAAAAATACTTGACAAGACCTCACATGTCTCTAAGTGGCAAAGAAGGTAGTTATTTAAAAATTGTTCTACTTAAGATAAATAAATAAAGGCACAGAGATGATCAGTGATTTGCTCCTTACCCCAGAGACAGTCAAGGTGTTTTTGAAATTAAAACACTGAAGATTTTCTGGTGATTTGCAAGTCACATGCACACCAACTCCATAGCTTCATCTCTATGGACACAAAAAATGATCTTAGAGGATTGCTGTTTTGCTGTGAATGTCATAATTTTTACTAAGCAAGCAGCTCTCCTCTGGTGTGCCAAGGATTTTTTATTTTTGTGGTCCTAATTGATCTCTATCCCCCAAAGGGTTCTGAATTATGCAAGGATCTCAAGTCTTAACAAGCCATCCCCACACAGCTGTGCAATGGAAATGTTCAACAGAAAGGTATTCACTTCAGTCTAGGCAAGACCCTGGCTGCTCCCTGGAGAGACCCAGATTTAGGGGAGCAGGTTCTGGGCCATCTGGGCTGGAGAAGCCTGTTTGGCCCATTTCTGTCTTTTTTCTCCCAGCTCCCTTCCCATTACTCTGCTGACAGGGAGGGTCTAGTCACCGCAGGCTTCCTCAGACTTTGCGCTTGTCTCTCACTGACCCCCAGCTGCCAGGCTTTGTTTATTACTGAACTGAGCATTTAGATTCAGTCTTGGCTGGTGGTAGCCTTGGAAAGAACATTTTCTAAGATTGTTTTAGTTTTCTTTCAAATAAACTTCCACAAGCCTGGACATTTCAGGCATTGCTAATGCCAGAAATGTGGGTGATTTATTCTTAGAGGCTTAAATTAGGATTTTTTTTTTTTAAAGAAAACTAACAATGTGATGTATTACTATGGTATACATTTTAGCCATTGGTTGTAAAGGACACTTTGCTCTGCCTTCGATCTGAAAAATTTAAACCTAAAGGCCCCTTCTGGGAACAGATCTGTTTCTATTGAGACACCCAGCCCCTGGCTCCCTCTACTGGTGAACAACCTCCCTCTCCATTTGGGCAGCTGGGGATTGTAATTAGCTGGAGGCTGGAAAACGGACTAGACATGCCCTTAAACTAGGAACTGTGGATCTGATAGCATATTTTCGCCGCAGATCCCCTTTCTTTCCTCATTCTTCCAACTCAACAATCTTGGCTACCTAACTCACAAATTCTTAGCTCCCCCTAGTGCCTCCCTTCATGTACTTTTTGGCTTTAATCTTAATGTCTGCCATTTAACAAGAAGCCGCTTGTTTGGATTGAGAGCACTGATCAACACCATGACTCCTGGACTTTAAGGCTGGGCAATCGGTAAGTGGATCTTCAAAGGAATACAATAATGTACAATCATCACTGAATTTATGAATGAAGTTTAGGCTTATCGTCAGAGTGTAGACAGCATGCTAGTTGGAGGAAGATCCTCAATGGGATGATTGCTTGAAAATGCCTCCCACCTGCCCCATCACAGTGCTCTTTATTCAGCTGGTAATATTTGAAATCTTCCTACTGAACTGATGGCAGCTGCAACTTAACCCCTCTGCTGCCATAAACTAGCTATAATTGCCTTAGAACATGCAGCCTCAATTATGGAGGCCATTGGCCCAGACTTCCAAAAAGCAGCTGTTTTATCTAGCTAACAGAGGGGACTAGAGAAGCTCCCCAATAGGCTAGATGCATGTTATTTCCTAGAGAGGTTGACAGCTGACACCCACACCCAGGCCTGTTTAGTTAGAGTTGGAAAAGTAGCATGTGAAGTGATTAATTGTCTTCAGTCTCAGCACATCAAATGATCCAACGCCTAAATATCCCGTGGTGTAAACACATCGATTGGAAGCTTAAGAGAGACAGTCTTCACAAAAGACTTACTTAAAAGAATGTTCTCACAATCATGCTTAGCCATAGACTGTGTTAAATTTAACATATAATAAATCAATTTTAGAAACACACTCTTTCGGAGATATGGAAACAATTGTCAGGCATGCTTCAGAGGAAAGTGAAGAAGCATCTGGGCTAACATCTGTCCGCTTATTCAGGGTAAATTGTTTACAGAAATAATACAAGAATATTCTTTCCTGCCTTCATCACTTTCCATGGTGGAGTGACTTTATGTGTTACCAATAATTGTGTTGTTATTTTAGCAGAGAACATTTCAATGACTTGACTTCCATGGAGTTATTATCCTGGGTCAGAGTCAAGTCTAAGAAATGAGGTTCTTTTCCCACTCGAGGTCCCATCAAAGGATAAGAAGTTTTAATAGATATAGTACTTATAAAGCTTTCACACCTGTGTGATCCAGGCTTCAATTAGTGTTGTATTTAAAGAACCCTGACTCAAACAGAAAGTCATCTCTCAAGCATTTGAGAGGGTCTGGTTTTAGACAATCCTATGAAAATCTCTTGTAGCACTTCAAAACTCTTGGAAGATTCTCCCTCTTCTGTTTCAGAGGAATCAACTCTCTTAGCATCACTGTTCTGTCTCTATACTCTTGGTCCCTTGATCACCTCTCCCCTCTGTCACAACAAATCTCATACCTACACATTCTGACCGATGTGTCTCTTAATGTTTTTCCTGATTATCCATTATGGGTATTTTGCTCTTTCTCTCATTAAAGGCCGAGGAAGGTACAAAATGGTTAAATTGGCAACACATTGTCTGCTGGGTGGAAGAAGAGAAGAATTACACTGTAAATCATCACATTCCAATACATTTGTTCCTCAAATGAATATTGGAACTAGATCTTAAGCCTCCTGTAAAAAAAAAAATACAGTTTCTAGAACTCAAGTAAGTGTGGGAAGAACTAGTGAGAACACTGCAGACAGGAAAATAGCTTAGCCATTGCTAAGGTTAAAATGAACTCTCCTATATTTCCCAAAGCAAGGGAGAATCTTAAACTCAATACATTTGAGACCTGAGTCACTATATGTCTGTATAGACTCTATTTTCTACAAAGTAAAATTTACTTTGTAAATCCCTTACTTTGTAGAAAGTAGTTTTATGGACTATATTTTCTACAAGTAAGGAGTTTATGAAAATGGATATTTTATACTCAGCTTTTGTCCCCATTCACTCACCCACTCAACACAGATTTACTGAGCAGCTACTATGTACCATATCCTGGGCTGGTTAAAAACATACCATCCATGTGATGGTGATGACCATTGACTTCACTCTTTACAAGAATTTATATCAATGTGTCCTAGACATTTGGTAGTAGAGGTATAGCTGTAGTCCAAACCTCTACCAAGCTATGGTTTCTGAGAGCCCTGTAGGTTAAGTGCCTACAGAATGCTCAGCATAGTCAAAGACACCTTAGATTCACATTATACGAGGAGCCACATTGTAGTTATTCAAGATTAAGCACGGGTTGGAGGCTTTGGCTGTATGAACTCCAGCCTTGGGTGTGCCTCGGGAAAGACATTAACCTTTCTGATTTTTTGCACCTGTAAAATTAACTTTTAGTTACAATTAGCTCCGAGGTCTTTTCCAGTATTTACCTTTTGTGATTCTCTAAGGTTTGTTTTTTTAATTTCCAAGTAGTTGTAATAGGTACCGGATAAGTAAAACGGCTTATCTTGAAACCTCATCTCAGATACTCTGTTGGAGGCAAGTAGCAATTTTAAATTACTTTCTTTTAGGTATGTGAATTAAAGTTTAGAAAAATGTGAAACTTTTACATTTGATGGGGTGGAAATTTATATCCTATTTAAGAGAAGTATGAGGAAATTTTTTGATAATGAGAGAAACCACAAGTATGAGTGGTTCTTTAGAAACTTGTTCTATGAGAATTAAAAAGAGATTTCTTCTAGTGAAAGAACAAAGGAGATGTCACATATGACTGCATCTGCATATCCTGAAAGATTTGCTGAAGGCGAGAAGGGTCAGTTTTTGTTGTCCAGGAGGGACAATGAAAGTGAGCACCAAATAAATACAGGACACTGAAGGTGAATTGTCAGGTGTGTGTTCATATTTTACATAGTCAGCTAAAGTTGTTGCTTTTGCTCTTATCCTACATTGAGAAGTTAGAATTCATTATTTTTATTTTAATTGATTATGATCAGTTTTGGTGAACACTTTTTGTTTTAATTCACTTCAGTTTGCTCTGATGCAATTTCAATGGCTTCATGGATTTGAGTACACAGGGTTCCAGGCTTACAGACATTCTAACCTTGTGTGACTCCCTTTAACCCCATTCCTGCAAATCTGCTTGAGGAAAAACTATGAAGAACCTTCTTCCTCAAACAACACACTTACTAAAGTGATAGAGGGATCTCTGATTAGCAGCTTTTCTCTGTTGGTGTTGAAATGTGGTTCATGCTCGTACTTCTCACTCCTTATCTCTCTAGAAAGGGGGAGTTTAGTAGAGCTATAATTTAGTACTGTGGGGTGTAACCTGCTGTTAATGTCTGCCAGGTCACTGGAAGATCTTCTTCATTATATTCTTAGCATTTTGTGACAACTTATGAACAGGTTCTTTAAAAAAAATGTGTATTCCTAGACACTTTAGGGATTGAGAGATCCTTTTCACACAATGCTAAAAAGAAAGATTCTCTAAATTCCTAAGGGCATTCATTCTCCCCTTAATTCTCCTCTCCTCTCCTTTTGGTTTTCTTTTCACACAATAGTTAGAATATTGCACCATTCACAAGAATACACTCAAGTTTCAAAATCTGTACCTTCTTTAACTTCTGTACATGTATGTTTATAGGGGTCTGGTTGAAGAGAAGCAGGTCAAAGCAGAAACACCTAGCTCCCAGAGGGTTACTTGGAGGACCAGAGGTTTTAGGAAATACAGTGTGTCTCAATCTCTCTGCAAGTTTCCATACCAAAGTGAGTAACCATGGATAAGGAGTAAATTGCTGTTTCTAACTTTTAGCTTGCAAATAAGCACTCAACATTACGCTTTTCAGGAGACTTAGAGTTTGTTTTGTAGACATGACCCATCCATTAGTTAAAAACATGTTTTAAGGATTTTTTTTTACTATAGTATAGCTTTTAGAATTATGACTCGCACATTACTGTGGGTTTTTAAATATGGGGCAAACCTGAAATCATTTTCATCATTAGAACCAAGCTGTTCTTTTCTGTTAAAGAAGGAGGGCTAAGGAGAGGGGCAGAGTAAAGATGGATCTTACACTTTCATTGATTAAAAAACAACAAACAAATAAAAAGACAAGAGCAGACATGGATTTTTACTCTTCCCCATCCCCTCATGTTCACATAAATGAGGGTTGGGGGAAGTTACGTTTTGTAACAGAGCTCCTAATCTTGCTTTTCTCCTAGGGCACTTCTGTGATTCCTCCAGCTTCTCTTTCAAGTCCCTTTTCACCCCAATCGCTTCTCCTTGATTTTTGTTTCACAAATAGGAATAAAGTGGCATATGTTTTCTGATCATGGAAAGGATATCATTTTATAATTTTGACATTAGTAGAACATCTAAAATGCACGTTTCTGTAGGAACAGCAAGCCCTCAAAATCAGTAGAGCGCCCTTCTTGTGTCTCTAGTGAAAGGGGCAGTTTCTCATCTTGTCTTTTCTGAGAAACATTAAGAAGTCCTCCCAAGCCCGCTGCAATGCATTGGTTGGGTATAGTCATGGACTTGATCAAGAGGCAGCTACATAATGGCAAAAAGAGGAGACTCACGTGAAGTATCCACATCCTATGCAGAAGGGGAGATTGAGGGCGACTACATGAAACTTCAACACTGATTTTTCTAAAAGCTTAAGAAGAGCAGTATCATCTTGCTTGGTATGTACCCTATAGAGAAAGGAGAGCTTTGCCCCTGGGAACGTTAGATCATGAGCAAACTAAGATGATCTCACTCAGTTATTTTGGGGCTTGAACTTGATGGGACATAGGGAAGGCAGTTACTGCTAAAAGGTTCATAACTGGTCCAGTGCATTAATTGCCAGAGAAAGCAGAAGCAAACCCTTGGAGAATACTTTTATCCCCAAACTTAGGAATAACTGGAAGCTCATTTGAACTGGGAGCATTTCCCTCTCCACCCCAAGGAAAGATGACTTCCCTCAAGGGGATCGGGTGAATGAAGCAGCGTATTTTCATCCTTGTGATAATGGATGTGAGTCAGGCACTACCATAAAAGAAGAATTAACTTGAATGTGCCACATACTTGGTTTGGCCTTGTCCCATACCTGTACTCTTGTCATGGTTGATTACCTATGTACATCAGATATAAAGCAAGCAGTCTGCATTGTGGCATGATATGAAAGGTATGTTAATATGCTCAGGCCACATACTATCTTGGCCAATGGTAATTTTATATCATTTGCTTAAAGGAAACTGCACTTCTTGCAATATTTTTTTCCAATGAAGAAAAATTTAACATGACTGAAACTTTACATATAACTCTTGCATTTGAATAACAGTACTGAATCCTCTCCATCTTGAACAGATCTTTTAAATATTTTTATTACTTTTGATATGCAAAACGGTTTGGAAGACTTAAGTTAAATTTCTAATGAGTCTTGTTTTGTTAATAGGGGAGAATTTTATACAGCTTCGATGAGTTTTTTCTTTCCACATGAGATAATATAAACAAACAAACAAAAAATAAAGAAGTGAAACATTTCTCTTCTTACTTTAAGAACCTTAAGGGCTAAAAGAGTGGTTTGGTTTCCTGACTGGCAGTTTTGGTTTGCCTTCTCTAAGTGGTCTTGTGCAATTCCCCAGAGGAAACATTTGAAGAGGTTTTTTTCTCCCACATGAGAGAGTTTCATCCCACACAACCCACAGAATTTGATGGCAAACTTCATGGACCAAGTGTCTGGTTTTACAGAAGTGGCTGTGGAGTATGTTTTTCCGTTCACAGGTGCACATTTATTCTACCTTAGGAATAAGAAGAGATCATTTTATTTTAAAGACGGTAGTTTAAACACTGATATTTGGATGCCAATCAGGTAGGTTTTAATTTACTAAATGAGGGAAAAAAGGGTGGAAAGAAGGATTAAAACTTCCAAAGCCTTTCTAGCTGATCTTTTTTTACAACCATATGGTGTGCACAGAAGTATTGTATAATCTGGCCTGTATTATTCTCTTACTGTGAAACATATTGAAACGCTTTGTGTTTAGGTGTGTGTACAGAAATTCATGAAGTTCTTTTATACACTTTCTTAGTTCCATCACAATTCTCATTTTAGGATGTCGTGAAAAGATAGCCTGGTGAGAGAGCACATTCTACCCTGGTTTGCAAATTTGGATTTGTTCTTTCCTATCTACCAGCCACCTGATTACTTATACTGTCCCCGTGCAAAGGGCACCCGTTCACATCATTTTTTCCAAGCGCTAAAACCTGGAAAGATATTTTTTTAAAGGACTCACAGAAGCTGTCTTGGGGGTTTGGAAAACATCACAAAATTGTTAGCAGACCTTTTGACTGTGCTATTTTTAGGAAGTTAACTGTGTTCTTTCAAAGTACATTTTTGACAATGGGACAACGTTTTCCTTGCCCCCACTGATGTGTGAAATATGTACAATGAAAAACGTCAGTATAACACCCCAAACAGATACATTTTAACCTCAGCAACAGTCAGCAACAGGAGAAAAAGTGATTTAAAAAGAGAAAGGTTTTCGCAATATTTATGCTGCTGTTTCTTCCCTAAAGGAGCTTTTATTTTACCATTCAAACAGAAGTTTGTTTTCAAACCAGTTGCTAGTTAAAGGAGCAGCGGATCGCGCATCCGTAAGAATCAGCTCTAACCAAACAGCAAACGCGTTGGCCAGACGGTGTCTTATTCCCCTACAGCAACCCCTGGTAGGTCAGCTGCCTGCAGAAGTGTTATCTTACCTTGAGCACGTAAGATCAGGGAGAGAGGCTCGCGGGCTCCCACGGAGAGGATCGGGGAAGGGCTGTGATCCGCTGCTGGTAACATGCACTTGGCTTTTATGGGCAGGTGGGAGGAGCTGCTCCTCATAGTAGGTGGGCAGGGAAGGAGCGGCGGGCGGGCAGCCTCTGGAGGAGCTGGACACTCTTCTCTGGGGAGGGGAGGAGAGGGCAGAGACGGGAGCCCGCGAGGCGGAGGAGAGATGACGGGGCGGGGGAGGGGGGGCGCGGTCACGACGGAGGAAGGAGTGGAAAGGGAGAGAGGGAGAAGGGAAAAAAGAGAGGGAATGAGAAATAGAGAAAGGGATCTAGACCACAGATGGGGAAAGGTGGGGGAGAAAATGAATAGCAGAGAGACAGAGAGAAAGACAGAGCGCGAGAGAGTCTGGGAGGAAAGGGGAATTGGAGTATTTTCCGTTTTTGCATGACATTTTTTGGCAGAGGGAGTTGTGGGTGATTGTGACTTTTGAAGGTGTTTTCTGGGAATTTGGGAATTTGAAAAGCTACATAGCGGTCCGGGAGAACTGAAGGGTTTCTAAGCGAGGCAAGGGAGGGGAAGCGGGGCGTCCGAGAAGCAGAGCCAAAGTGCAGGCTTGGACCCAGACCTGGAGCCGGAGGCAGTGACACAGCCTGGAACCAGGCAGCCCCAGCCCGCAGCCCCGTCCCACCGCCCGCAGGTGAAAACCGCCCCATCCCTCTCCCTCCAGGCAAGGCTTATTTGACAAGAAAGTTCCTGCGCTCCCTGTCCTCCGAGCATCCAGAGGCCCCTCTTGAGACTTCGGCAGCATTAAAATAAATCCAACAACGGGGAGGATCCGCGTGGACTTGCTTGTGGAGAGAGGAACCTCAGAACCAGCCTGGGTCTTCCAGCATCTGCTTATGTAACATAGGATTTCAGAGCTCTCTGCCCTCTGGTTATTTTCGGTATTTAAAATACTCTCATTCCTAACAATCGGAAAACGTCTTGGTGCCACAGCTCTTTCTCAGTGTGTCTTAAACATTAAGAGAGGATTCAACCAACAAGTGGCTAAAGGATCAGTCTGAAATTACTAAGAAATGCATTCAGAGAAAGAAAAACAAGCTCCTTTCGCTGCTGAGTGGTGACTCACTTCCTAGCCCAAGCCTGATTTTTGCCACCAAAGGAATTAAAGCATTTTAAAAGAGAACCTGAGACTTGGGGTGGGAGATGCAGTACCGGGAGGGGGAAAAGGCTGGAATGGGAGGGGGGAGAGATGGGTAGGCTAGAAATAATAAAGGAATGAAATTGTACTGAATATGTATATATGTACTTGACTCAGTGTTCACCGCAACCTTATGAGGTAGGTATGATTCATATAGTGCAGATTTTTTTTTTTTTAATTTAAAGAAAGGCATCTCTAAGGGTTTAAATAACTAGCTTAAGCTAGCGAGATGGGGAGCCACAGCTAGCCAGCTTGCAAACCTTAGGCACTCTTCAGTACACCAGGCTGCCATAGAACACTTAGGTTGGTCTCAGGTTAGATCCTGATGTCTTTGGCTGGTACCAGGCTCCAAGAGAAGGAAACATGATGGTGAAGAGCAGAATTACTCAAACTTAGCACTACTGAAACTTTCGCGAGGATATTTCTTTGTTGTAGGGATCTCTCCTGTGCATTGTAGAATGTTAAGCAGTATCCCTGGCCTCTACCCACCAGATGCCAGTAGCAGTACCCATTCCGCACTCCCCACCCAGTTGTGAAAATAAAAAAATGTCTCTAGATTTAGCCAAATGTCCCTGAGGGGCAAAATCCCCTCCTCTTCTTAAGAATTATTGGTCTAAAAAAGGTCCACAACCATAAAAAAGCATTTTAAAAGAATCTATTAAGAAAATACCCAATAGTGCCATTTGGGTAATAATAATACTTACGTCCATATGTGCCGAGTTTACACTGGACTTAGTTTTTTACATACGTATTTCCATCTGTTAGCTTCAAGAGCTCAAAGCCTCAATTGCTTCCTTTGTAACTAAGCTCATTCTCAATTGGTTACACATGGGAGTCAATGAACTAAACTCCCATGTGCCTGGGATATGAAGCAAGAACAATAATATATGAAATAAAAAATTTAAAATTTTTATTGTAAACACAAATTTGACATCAGAGTTTTCAAATTTACTCACAATGTTTTGCATTATTGATTATTTGCCTTAAATTATTATAACTTTTAATCTCTACGTTCCCTATTCAAATTATATTCAATAATTTTTTGGCTACACAAAGTTATAGCTAGTGGTTTACTAGCTAGCAAAAAATAAGTGCTCAATAAATATATATAGTCTGGCTAATTGAATAAACAGCAATATTGAGCACTGACAATAGAGAGTGGTCAGCATTTGTTAGTTTAATGAATACTTAGAAAGTTAAAACTTTCACATCAACTTTTCTGCCCATTTGCTATTTGGTTTTACTCTCTTCTTACCCTCCATAACTCAGTTTTCCTCTTCCCAAATAGTATGTCTTTTGAGGACATGGACAAATCTACTGAGTGAAGTCTGTCAAATGAATAACACTTGTTACTCGACCTAGAAATAGGACTGCATTATTTATTCTTGGACCTAACCCTGAAATCAGATGTGATTTCACAAGCACGATACCACTTTTGGAACTTTTTAATTTAGCAAAGAAATGTGTTCTGGGGAGACAAAATGGAACTCTTAGAGGAGAATCTGAGTGATAAAGCATGTTAGTAAATACCCTTATCGATTACAGCAAATCATCTTTTCAATCCTAAGTTAATGCCTCTCAAGCTCTCAAGCATTCCAGTTCCATCACATACGTATAAAAAAAAAAAAAAACAGAAAGGGAAGAAAAGCACATTTGAAGAAAATACAATTGATGGCTGTAAGCTGTATTTCTCTTCTTATTTTTAATTGTTTCCTCCTTTCAAACCTGAATATCCAGCCAACATAACAAAAGCACTGCTTTCATTTTGTTTGGATGGCACTAATGATTAGTTCATTTCTCCCATTCACACTTGCCTGAATCTGATTCAGTAGCAGATCTGGACAACAAGTCAGGAATCCAGGAATGTGATCTCTTTGCTGACTCTTAGTGTGCCCTTCCTAGAATCTCTCTGAAGGTGACTGAGGTTTGAAATGACCTAGTTTGGTCTTCTGTGGAAGGAAAGGAATCCAATGACAACATACTAGATGCTCTGAAGTTTCCATTGTGTGGCTATAACAGCTACAGATCATTACCTTACTTTTGAGAACTTTGCAAATGTAATCCTTTTTTGGCGTTTGTTTTGAATTAATCAGTTAACAAATATTTATTAAAAATGGATATCAGACAATGTGAGGTATTCAAAGCAGAAGACAATAAGACATCTGTTCTCACAGAGGAAGAAAAGCATGAAATCTTGATAGTTGAATTTTAGTGAAGAGACTTCAGGGAGGAGGTGGCATTTCAGCTGAGCCATGGAAAGTAGCATTTGAATAGATGAGCGATGGACAGTAGTACATTCCAGGCAAGGGAGGGTATGTGTGCAACCAGGGAAATCACAGGAATATTCAGAAGGTGGTGAATTGGCCAGCATCACTGAATAGAGGGGTTCATGTAGTAGAACAATGAAGCTGAGAAATGGAGAGGAGGGATGAGGTCACCTCAGTAGTCTGAACTGTATTCTGTAAGCAATGCAGAATAGATGAAGATTTTTGAGCAATAGAATGGCATGGTGAAAATGGCATATTTTTAAGATTTCATTTTTCTTTGAATATAGAGTCTTTATTGTAACTTTGCAGATAAATGCTTGCCTGTACATCTCAGACTGTTAGGAATAGAGAACACAGAGTGTTTGCATACTGCAGACTTGGAGGCCTGAGCAAGGTGGCAGAAACAGTAGTGGTTCTAGCCCAGTTTCCCTGGAGTGCCCTGTGTGGTTGCAGGAAGGAAGGAGGAAGGCAGGACCCTCTCACGGTGTGGCCAGGATGACATATGGGATTCACATAGAGGGGGTGTCTTCTCTGTGTGTCTGAGGAGCCCAGTCTCTTTCTCACCTGATGTAGCTTTACATTATCCCTAAATAATATACCTGATCCATGAGATCCTTGAGTTTTCAACGATTTCTGGATCAGAAAACAATGCGATCTGGCTTTAAAAACTGCACATTCACATCTATGTTCTCAAATAGTTAATTTTCAACTATTTGTTTGTGCTGCCCAGGCCAGATTTCAAGCTCTGATTCTTCCTTTCACTCCTTAGAGCTTTAAAATGCAAATGAATGTGGCTTTTGGCCTAAGAAAAAGTCATAGACAGGTGTGCTCACTTGAAGCAAATCTTACAATTTGAAATACGGTATACAGAAATTTGCTCTCCATCTATCAAATGACTCATCAGTCAGTCAGTCTTAGCCCGTGCTAAGCGTGACCATATATGATCGTAGTCCGTAAGGCACTTAAAATTGCCAACTCTCCTAGGGCATTTAAAATGGGATTTTATTTACAAAAATGGAAAACGCTTTATAGCACAGAAGAAAGGCACACCTCTTACGCATTCCAAAGGACCACTGGATTTTGTGAGTCACTGTTTTCCTGTTGGCCCATAGGGTAGAGCTGACTGATGCGGGTGACCCCACAGATGACTGCCTCACAGCTCCTGCTGGCTTTGCAAAGAGTGGTGCATGGAGAGTCAGAAAATCTGGAGTTCAGTCCCAGTTCTGCCACTAACTATCCAAGTGAAAACTTGGGGCAAGTGTTTTATCCT